>NC_057865.1:177648044-178275544 GCF_019393635.1 Dromiciops gliroides
GCAGATGTTATTGCCTCTTTTAAAAAGCCATTTAATATCACTAATCCCAGGACACTGGGGTTCTAGGTCATGAGTTCTCTACATCATGGTGTAAGGGTAATGGTGGTCAAGGTTGTAGTGTTTATAACTGACAGAGACACAATTGTATTATTTTAATTTATTTGAATAATAGCTATTATTCAAATTTTGTTTACTTAATTTTAGTAGTTAAATTAAGTGGTAGAACAGTGTTTCAGTAATCAAGAGAAACTATTGAATGTTAAATAAACCAAATCCAGTTTAATAATCACTGGTTACTTGGTTACTTTACAATGATGGGCAGTTGAAAGGAAAAGGAAAAGAGAGATAGAGACAGAGACACACACAGAGACAGAGAGACAAAGAGACAGAGACAGACAGAAAGAGGCAGAAACAGAGCCAGAGAAAGAGACAGAGACACAGAGATAGACAGAGAAACAGAGACACAGAGAGAAACAGAAACAGGAAAACAGAGACAGAGAGACATAGAGAGAGACAGAGACAGAGAGAATCAGGGAGAGACAGAGACACAGAAACAGGCAGAGATAGACAGACAGAGATAGAGACAGAGAGACATAGAGAGAGACAGATACACAGAAACAGAGACAGGCAGACAGAGACAGAGAGACAGAGAGATTTTATATATAACATGGATGGATGGATATAAGTTTTTACAAGTGAAGTAAAGTTAAGCAAAGAAAGTAAATAATCTTGAGGTAGATAAGTTAGAGTATGTGAACTGAAGGAAGATGACAATATAGTCCATAATATTTGAATTAGAGAAGAACTTTTACAATGCTGAGTCTTAGTAACCAGAAGGACGTTCTAGATTGCAGGGTTAGATAGATTCTTTGTAACACGTCATTACAATTTATAGCCATATAATAGTTTTTGTCACTTGTGATAACATTGCCATAGTGTTTTTTAATACTTTCAGAGTTTTCCTCAACAAGAGGCAATGTGGTATAATGATTCAAGAGCAATCTTTTGAATCTGAAAGACCTGGGCTCAGGTCATGGCCATGATACATACTGGCTGAATTACCATAGACAAGGTAGTTTAGCTTCTCAGGGATTTATAGCCATCTTGTAATAGTATAAATTGCAGATCAGGTACCCAACTGGATTGATAGAGGGAGTTTCCTCACTGGGAATTCCCTATGCCATTGAAATCCTGGCTCTGATCCAAGTAATCAAAATAACTTCATCATAACAGTTTTGTGAGGTAGTTAGTATAGATACTCTTATCCCTATTTTGTGGGATAAAGAAAATGAAATTCATAGGTCAATTGGCCTGTTCCCACACTGTTAATACCTATGAGAGCTAGGTTTTGAACACAGGTGTCCTGCTTCCAAGTACAAAGATCTTTCTACTATACCATACTTCCTGAAAAATTTAGTTAATAATAGTGAGGGATTATGTTTGTCCACAGGAACAAAAACAAAAACATAATGACACTAAGCAGAAATAGAAGGCAATCTATTTTCATGTTTGTTTTTAAATCTCTTAAAGACATTTTAATTTTATAGCTTTGTTTTTGAACCACTATTTTATTTTTTTTAATTTTTTTCAGGGAAATGGGGGTTAAGTGACTTGCCCAGGGTCACACAGGTAGTAAGTGTCAAGTGTCTGAGGCTAAATTTGAACTCAGGTCCTCCTGAATCCAGGGCCAGTGCTTTATCCACTGCGCCACCTAGCTGCCCCTGAGCCACTATTTTAAAACAAGCCTAGAGCTTACAGGTTTGATTTTCAGAATTATTATTTTGTTTTCACTCATTATTTTCTATGCAGTAGGACTCACCAATGTAAGAATTGTTCAGTTTTTTATGTCTTTTTTTATCTTGGCCTTTCCTAATTGACTGTTCAATTCAGTTCAACAAACATTTGTTTGGTGCTTACTATGCAGAAAACAGTAAACTGTCACCTCTAGGTGCCATAGTGTTAGTTCACAGAGCTCACAGACTCATTGATAAAATTGTGCTATTAATAAGGCCTTGGTTTTGGATTATGTGAATTTTCCCCTCATGTAGTTTGTCGCTTTTAGTATCTATCTGATGAATTAACTTATGATGATAAAATTATCATGCACCATTATTCCTTGTTTATTTTTGTTATTGAGGTAAGCTAATTAGTAATAATGCAGTAGCTCTTCACTCTAAACTGGTTACTGAATTCAATTTTATCATTTTAGATAATTCTCATAAATACATATATACATACACATACACATATTTACATACATACATACATATAAATATATATTTTAACTGATTGGGCTTTTGACTGTAGATTGAGTAGAGGATTAACTTTTTTTAAAAAATTGTTTTTCCCTTTGCTAAGAAATGATCACTAACTTTCTTCTCAATACAACTTTGGTTTTCTCTTTTTTTTTTTTTTCAGGACAGGGGTATAGTTTCAGAAGAAAAAGTACTTTTAAAAATGTTTCACAAAAAGAGATTTGTCAGACTTCTGCCTATTTATTTATTTGACATTGTTTTTATTTTAGAGAAACCTAAAAACCAAGTGCAGCATGTTGGGACAACAGTAGCTAAGAACTCCTAACAATAGGAGAAGGAGTAACAGAACAAAGCAGAAAAATGAAGTTTTGAAAGGCAATATTCTTCAGCATTGAGAAAGTAATGAAAGGTCAGAATGAAGCTCAATAGAAAAGCCATTATGAAAGGAAAAGGAAGAATTTCTCTTTTTATTTTGCTGTCAAGATTTGGGATTTGTTTTCTTTCCATTCTGACAAAACTTTGTTGTTTTTCTCTTCAACCCACACAATTTTTTGTTATGTGTGATTTTAAACTTCCCTGTGTTTATATCACCATGTTTCTATGAGATTTTTCTCCCTTTTGCAATTCTATTTCATGGAAAAGTTTTAGGAGTTTGAGAATAGGATATATTGTCGTTTTATCTCATTTTCCCCCATATGAACAAGAAGTGAATGAAAACCTAGCACAATATAATTCTGAAAAGGGATTCTTTTTGAGGAAGGTTCTAGGGTTGATAACTTATTGATGTTATTAATATAATTGTTTTGATATTTTATAATTAATGACTAACTTACCACACAAAAATATTTTAGATGTAGAAAAATCAAAATATTGTACTGCATGACATTACCTTAAAGTACATTAGTGACAGAGTTAAGATTAGACTTTGGGGTTTCTGACTCTTATTTTATCGCCAGTCCCCTAAATCTCTCTGTTCTTCTGGAAAAAAATGAGGCTTGAGAAACTGATCGTTCTGGAGATGAATTTCATGAAGACATGAGTCATAATGGGTGGTTTGATGTTATCAAATGTTTTCATTTTGCTAAGGCCTTTTGAACAGATATTAGAGCAACAAATTTCATCATTATTATGTTCAACTTTATACTTTGTAACATTGAACTTTTGGTCCAAAAGATAGCAGTGCTAGGTTCAGCATTCTTCCTGTTCTCTCATAGGAGTTTCTTCTATTAAAAACAAAACAAAAACAGAAGTCTTAAATTTTCTTTTGTAGTGACTTGAAACAAGAATGAATTTTGACCATTTTTAAAGATGTGACTTGTAGGGGTTATTATGCATCATAAATTTGTAGTGGGTGAAATCACCATTATTTCACAACTCAATCCAGTGACAATGGACTGGGAACAGGAGCCTAGAAATAAAATCATGAGAATGTTTCAGTGAGAAGGATTGCAGTAGCTAACGGAGGCCTAACCAGGAATATTTTCTCTTTGGGTAAAAACAGGTTTGGGGTGAGGGTAGCGGCTCAGAGGACACTGCAAACAGGAGTAACACAATGCAATCATTACAGCGGTGTATTTTGGTTCTCTGTCTGGAAGGATTAAGTGGGCAAAGTTGGTCTACAAGAGGGACACCAAAGATGTTATTCTGGGGGTAGCAGCTAGTGAAAAACCAATGAACTCAGAAATAGGTATAGGACACACTGCATGGAAGAAATGCCTTGGAATGTCATTTACCTTGTGTTAATTAGAGCTTAGGTAATTAGTAAAGCATTAAAATGGTGGATGATATATTGGAGGCTAGATATCAGGGCAAGTGAATTCAGGGTAGTGGAACGGACCAGGATAATGGAGATGGAGCAAGAAATCAAAAGTATAAGAATCCTGGGCCTACTGATTTTCAATTCTCTCTTGTCTCTACATTGGCAAACCTGAGGAAATAGGAAATGCTCAGCAAATGGCAGCAAGGACATAGCTATTATAGTCTTTTATAGTCATTTTGTAGATTCCTTGCCTAAAATCTCCAGTAGCTAGGAACACAGCCGAATGTGTGAGGTCTTTTCCCAGAAAGTAAAATACAAGACACACAGGGGAAAGTACCCAGGATATCAGACTCTTCAGAGCTGCATAGTTTTGCCATAAAAGGTCTCCCAGTTCAACTACCACAGTATATGTAAAGGGCCAGCTTAACATCAGCCCAGAGTTTGAAGCTTTGTCCTATTATTCTATGCTGAACCTCAAGGTGGGACAGACACTGGCACCCTCTTTAGGACTATTAACAGACAGATATTTGACCCATAAATTAACCATCCTGCTTTTCTAATTGTGGTAACAAGAGATAGGAGGTCACAAGAAGGGCAAAGACTAGTTTTAGAAAAGAAAATTTTATATATATATTGGCTCTATTTGGGCCAAAGTCACTTCGGGATGTTCTTCAGGAATTCTTTCCTTCCTTTAGTTGTACTCTAAAATAGGATTTGGCAATATGGCACAAAGCAATGGTGGAATTCATGCTGGAGCCCTCTGAAGGGTGTGGTTTGTTGTTATTATTCCAATTCTTAAATAATTCTGGACATTTTACTAGAAAAACAGAAAATTGGTCAAACTCTGCGTGTGTGTGTGTGTGTGTGTGTGTGTGTGTGTGTGTTTGTGTGTGTGAGTGAGTGAGTGTGTGTGTATTATTGTTTTACTTTGCTTACCGTACTCCTATATTATACCTGGAAACACTTATCCAGACTATCAGAATTTCTGAACTTCCCCCTGCCTCAAATCTGAAGGTGAAGCCGAATACTTTTGTACTTTTGTGGGGGAAGAGTGGGGGTTTGTGGAGGAAGTTGCAAAATATGGATCCCCTTTTCTCTGATTATTGTTCAGCTTCATATTTAAGGCAAAAATATAACCTCTAGGTTTCCTACACCAACTTCACCTTTGCACAGTTTATATAATCTGCTGATGTTAATGCATTAATCTTCTCAATTAGGTCCAGTTGTTTGAGAAAAGGAATCATTCAAAAATGAGAAGTAGGGCAGCCATGTGGTACAGTGGATAAAGCACAGGCCCTGGATTCAGGAGGATCTGAATTCAAATCTGGCCTCAGACAATTGGCACTTACTAGCTTGTGTGACTTTGGGAAAGTCACTTAACCCTCATTGCCCCGCAAGAGAGAGAGAGAGAGAGAGAGAGAGAGAGAGAGAGAGAGAGAGAGAGAGAGAGAGAGAGAGAGAGAATTAATATTTTGTAAAGATTTGGGGACTCTTCCTCCTTCCCCTGCCTTCTACTACTTTCTGGATTATAGACAATGCAAAATACTTCAGATGTTCTTGGCTATAGGTCAGAGTGTTTCAGATTCATTCTGTGTAAATAGTTTAGCTCAATGTGACTAAAAACTAACTAAAAGTTTTATGACTGGGTCACAGAATAAGGTGATTTTAGCCACTCATTCTTTTCTATTGTTTGGATACTTGAGATGATGTTTAAAAATTAGAAATCAGTCAGAATTAAGAATCATTTCCATATTCAAATCTTAACTGATTTTTTTTTAACCTAGTCATGTTTTATGTACATCCAAGATTTACTGAAACCTCTCATTTAACATATGAAGAAACTAAAGCTCTGAGAGGTTAAATAATGCCTTGGGTTACAGAGGAAGCAGGAAATGGAAATTGAATTTGAAGCCAGGTTTTCTGACATCAAATTTAGTGCTCCTTCAACTCCATCCTACTGCTTCATTTGATCTTCACTCCCCCAAATTTCACCATTCTCTAATTCTTAGATTTTACTGCTGTTAATAAGTAGTAATTAGTATGGTATATCACATGGTGATGTTTCCAGTAGTATTTTTTATACTATGAAACATATTTCTTGATATTTGACCTTGGATATGACATAGAAATTGCTTATGTCATTTTCCCTGAAACCATAATTAAGCCTTAATTATTGTTCAGAAATATGGAATAAAAATGAACACAAAATTTCAAACACCACCCCACATACCTTTGTATATCCCTGTATGAAAGCCCACCCTCAATTTAAAAATCTTTAAAAAAAGTAAGCACACTAAGTTGCTAGGAGAAATTTTGAGAATATGTTTTGTTAGATTACTTTAACACCTGTTTCTCTCTCTCTCACTCACTCATGAGCAATGGGCTAGATATTTTCTAGTGGTCCTTTTAAATCCTATGAGCTGGAATCTACGATATACTAATTTATTCACAGTTATTTCTTCACCGTTAAAACCTGATAGGAGCTGAATCTGTACTATTCCCTGGTTAAATTATCTATATCAAGATAGATTATTCTGTTTTGAAGATTATTTTGTAGAACAGAATGACTTTGTAAACATAACATTTACACTATAATTTCTTCTATAAAACGTTCCTGTAGAAAGTCAAGGTAATACATTTAGAATTCATATAAGACTTATTAATCTTCAAGTGTCAAATTTACATGCTATCATAGATTCTCATACCTTTGTTCAGGGAGAATTGATTCAACATGGAGTAATCTGAATCAAAGTCCAAACTTCACCTTTTTGGAAAAAAGTTTGGTTGACTTTTTGATAATATGAAAACTTTTTCATATAGAAGGGGTCTGAATGTGTAATTTAATTGTGTTGGGAACTCCTAATGTAAAACTCCCTTCATTGATGTAGATTGGCAACCCATCTGTGAATTATGGTTTTAGATACACTGAGACATTAAGTGCTTTTCTCAAGGTTGCACACACTTGTTATGCACCAGGTGTAGAACTTGAACCCAGGTCTTCCTGACATGAAAGCAGGGTTTGTAGCCTTTACATCATTCTGCTTATGATTATGTTTATGAAATATCTCTATAATATCAATGTTGATGTACAGGATTATTTCTCATCTCTTTAATGATAAAGGATTTTATTTTACTCTATATGGTTAGTAGGTTTGGGGGAATGTGATTCTTTTACGTATAACATATTGGAATTCAAATAATGTACCTATTGCACAGAAGTCTTATTTCATTTGCAAGTTCATTCATTGCCTTGTGAAACATATAATTCACAAAGATGAGTATAAAATTTAACTGCAATCATTTTTATTGATTGTCTAAGATATTTCTTTCTGTGGCCTAATGGTTATAGTACTGGAAAAGGTAGCAGTTGGGAAAATTGAATTCTAGTCTGGGCTTTGCTACTGACTTGTTGCATAACCTTAGGTAAATTACTAAAACTCTTTGTTTCTCATTTTCATCCAAAAAATGTTGACAAGAATACCAGTCTTATCTGCCTTGCCGTATTGTGAGGAAAAAATGAGATAATAGAAATAAATGTGAGAACAATATCGAGATAATAAAAATAAATGCTATGAAAAGTTACCAATGCATTATTTTCTATTGTCATTTTTTTGGGATGATGAGGTGCTTTGATTAAGAATATAGTCCTACTGTGGCTTTTTCTTTCATCTGTCCACCACTGCTTCCTATGTACTGTTTTTTCTAATTGCTATTGAGTAGGGGAACAAATTTTGGGTGCATTTGGACACATTACTTACACATGTATCACTCAAGTAAATGACAATTACTCAGATGTTTTTCTTAATCTCTTGTCACACAGATTCTAAGAACTTTTTTTGGATAGGACAAAGAAGGAAGACTCTGGTTTAGAAGTTTGTTGGTAAATGTTTAACAACTGGCTTTCTGGGTAGAAAAAAATGTACCCATGACACACTTTTGAACTGCATTATCAAAAATTTCCGCATCACTTTCTTTTGTCTAGACAATCATCGAAACAATAAGTCAAGCTCTCATTTGTGGCATTTGCTGATTTCTAGAGTATATGCTCTTACTTTTTCATGAGCTTTTATGTTTTTTAAGCATCACTTGAAAATAGCTCCGAAAACTTAAACCAAGTAATTTATTGTATTATATGTAAAAGGACTCTGTCCTAAAATATATTGTTGAATGGATTGATAGAAAGTCAACATAAATAAATATAGATTCTACCCTGAAGTTTCAGGTCCTTTACTAACTCCAAATGATCTTTTCAACATTATTTCATACTTTTCTTCATGCTCCTTTTGATGTTGTAACCAAAGTAGACCATTTCCTGGTACCCATATAACCATTCCCTTTCCTCTCCTCTGTCCTTCCCCTTGCTCAGGCCATCTTTTCATGTCTGGAATAGACTCCCTCAATGTCATCATTTATTGGAAATACTCTTTCTAAAAAGCCCAGCTTTGATATCGATTCTATTACAGTCTTCCATGATCTCACCTGCTAAAAGTAATGTTTTTCTTCTCAAATCTTTCATGCCATCATTTTACCTCTCATATTTTACTATATGTTATAGTTATTTGCTTATGTGTCCTTCCTCCCACTCAATTGTAAGCTCCTTGAGGATAAGAAATGTGCCATTTATTGTCTTTTTTTATCCCAAGAACAAGCATATAGTAAGAACTTAGTAATTTTATAATTGAATCAAATGATTTCTGTGTTTTAAAAGAGCATCTACCTCCTATGGTTGTTTTGAATATCAAATGTGGTAATATTTTTAAAGTACTTTGCAAACCTTAAAGAGCTGTATAAATGCTAGTTATCACTATCCTGCTGAGAAAGACATTGTGAAAACCAGGGTGGCTCCACCCTGAGGAGAAACCATGTGACTAGTGTCTAGAAGTTACATGTATTCATAGAAATGTCTGTAAGTCATGTCAATCAATGCTACCAGACAATTACCTTGGAGCTATGTGTAGGGACCATACCTGGGTGGGCCCACAGGGATCTCTTTTTCAGTTGGAGGTTGAGGAAGGGGCAGCTGCAAGTGCAGGGAGCTAGGGTCTTTCCTTCTGAACTACACGTGTTCTCTTTACTAACCCCTATTATACTTTAATAAATGCTTAATACCCCAAAGACTGGTGCTATGAGTTTCTAATTTAAGGTGACCACTCATTAGATTTTAAACATCACAATGGATATGTGACATAATGTGACATGTATTTGATATATTTGTAACTGCAAGACAGAGCATGGTTTCTTTATGTTAAGGTTAGAGAAATTTGCAAGGGACTCAAGTTTTCCTTTTGAGATTGAAATCAACCTCAGAGGTGATGGAAAAAAAAAAACAGAGACTAAACACAAGGAAAAATGTTATGGGGCCAAAAAGAATGTTAAATTTCTGGATATTTAAGAAATCATATTTGGAAAGGTGGAAAGGAGGTATATTAATTCCTTGGGACACAGAGGAAGCTTCCATGCTCAGTTCATCTCTCAAACAGGCTGGTGGTGGGGAAAATGTGGAAGAATCAGGTGAGGCTGGAATACTAGGCTAGACAGGCCTTTTCTTAACTTTCTGACCCAGGTGTTTTCTTTTTCCTAGTAAATTCTTTTTTTTTTAAAGTGAGGCAATTGGGGGTTAAGTGACTTGCCCAGGGTCACACAGTTAGTAAGTATTAAGTGTCTGAGGCCAAATTTGAACTCAGGTCCTCCTGAATCCAGGGCTGGTGCTCTATCCACTGCACCACCTAGCTGCCCCCTCTAATAAGTTCTTAATGCCCAAAAAACTTGTCCTAAAGCTTTTAATTTATAAGTAAACCCTAGCTAGCTTTCCCTACACTTGGGACAGGGATAAGGTGACTAAACATTTCTGCTTCAGGCTAATTGGCTAGCATCACCCAAATCATTGGCTTACTGGACTTGAGGGTGGTCCCATGTTGAGGTCAGAGTCCACAGTTTCTTAGAACACACCCTCCTGAGGACCAGACAGGTGTGGCTTCAGTTGAAGTAACTTTAAGTGAGTTAATCAGTGGAGTCAGTCAATCTTAGTCAATCCAGTCAGTCCAAATCAATTTCCTAGCTGGGGCCTTTGGGCATTGGCAAAGCCCATTATTTTCTTACAATAGTTATATATATATATATATATATATATATATATATATATATATATATATATATATATATATATATATATATATGATTTTGAGGAAGAGAGGAATTTACATCACATCTGACTAAGACATGAGGTGAGAGGAGTGGAGAAGTGAGGATGTAGGTGTGACTAGGTAGTGCTAGTGGTTTCAGACTTTTATTCTAATAGTAGGAGTACATGGGGAAAACCTGAGAGGACGAAGAGACAACCCATACTTTACTCTTGCTTTACTTTTATTTGTTTCTTTTTAAAAAAAATTGTTAGAAGAATACATTTGACAGATTTTATATTAATTTTATAATTAATAGTCTGGGGCTGATCTTATCCTTAATTTGCTTAGTGCTCTTTGTTTGCAACACAAGAGTGTTGAATAAAATTATAAGCTGCTCAAGAGAAAGAGAGATGTCTTTTATAGCACATGACTGGAAGTTAAACTTCTAGCCTGCTATTAAACTCTAGCCTGAATTAAAACTCTATCCTGATATTAGAGACTTTGTCTCTTTAACTGGGGCATAAACATAAGCTGAGGCTACAGCAGTAAGTCTTTATATTTTGGAGTATATTGTACAAGCTCTCTTCTCTTTTATTGTGCCAGCTCTCATGTTTTGTGTGATACGTTCTCTGGTAGCTTTGTATTTAACCTTTATCTAGCTGCTTGTCTTATTTTTTTCTGTGGCCCGGAAGCTCTTAATTTTGGCCATGATATCCCTGAGCATTTTCTTTTGGGATTTTATATCTGTATGTTATTAGAATCTTTTGATTTTCAGTTAACCTTATGATTCCAATAGGTTTGGGTAGCTTCCCTATATGATTTCTTCTTCATAATTTTTGGGTAGTACATTAAATCTTCTTGGGATTTTTCCAGGTTTGTTCTTTTTGATTGCAAATACCTTATATTATTTTTATGGTTTTTTTTCCATTTTAAATTTTTTAAAAATAATTTTTGTTGTCCTATTGACAACATTCTAATTATTCATTCTAATTATCAGGGAATTTGTTTCTTGAATAGGTTACCATCTTTCTGTTCCTTCTCCTTTCAAGTCTTTCTTTCATAACTTTAATCTTATTTAAAATCTCTTGCTCTGCTTATAATTACTGTGGTATTGTTCCCTTATTTGTTGCTCTCTTGAACAATGCTTGATCCATAATATTTGTTCATAATATTTAGTGTCTTCTTCTGTTTACTCATATCTCTAGCTTCAATTTTTAATTTGTTTTTTAGTGCCAGAGAGAGGCACTGCTCTCTTTCCCACTTAGGGTTGGTATAATCAGATTTTGTTTGGTTCTGACCTTGCTTTCTTCTGTTTTTTCATTTAGTGTCCATTTCTTTTGGAGGATATGTACCCAAAGGGGAGGAAGATATTAGTGTTGCTTGACAGAATTCCATTATTGGCTATCCCTGAACAGAGTACTAGGTGGACTTCTGTCCCCCTGATGTTTACTTAATCAAGGTGCTGTCTCATTTGTATTTCATGGGTTTTCCTGCTCAGGACTTGTTCCCCTGTTTCAAGCTAATTTTTATAATTGATATCCATTTTTACAAAAGTGTTTTAAATAAGATGCATCATAAAGCACAAATTGTTTTGTATCAGGACAAATGTTGCTTTTAGAGGGCAAGTTAATTTTTTTCTGTTTTACATAAGAAGATAACAATTTTTGTAGACACCTGAATTTTTAGCAACTTAAGCTAAGGAGCCAAAGTGTGCTTCCTTTAAAACCTGGCTTTTAGGAAATTAATAATGTGATTGTCTACAGCACAGGTGCAAAGTTTTCTCTAGCGTCATATTTAGGTTCCTTATTTTTAAAGGACCTTATTATATTTTCAGCGGTAGGAACATAGTAGACTTTCTTTTACTGTGTTATGAATTTTAGTAGGTAAGTCAAAGTCTTCACAAGTAAGAATTTCAGGAGGTTGTAAGATTTGGTGCATGCGTATGTGCGCGTGCACGTGTGTGTATGTGTTTGCATGTAACACACCCTAACTACAACAGTTTATAGCTTATTGCTTCAAAGCAATTAAATTTGGTGAATATCTTGAACTTCTAAAGCAGTAAACAAATACCAGACATGTGGCCACTTGCTAGGTCATAGTTTCCCTTTGAACACAGTCTTGCCAGTAACATGAAGCAGCAAATACTGAACAAATGAAAAGGCAAAACATTTCTTTGTGCCAAAGAGGAAATCAATTTTAAAAAGCTTAACACTTGTTTTCTGAGTGTTAAATGAAATGAATGAAATTAGATTTGATATATTATCCCTGTTTTTAAAAATCAAATTGCTCATTTCAGCTTGAATTTAAACTATGTCTACCTATGCCCCCTTTCTCTGTCCCTTTCTGTCAGAGTATGTTGCTGAGATTAAAAGGGCTGCACAGAAGAATTAGATGGGTCAATTAATGTACAAAGAAGAGGTTCTTTTATTTGCTTTGGGTAAATCTATAGGGGCTTTAAGCATTTGATGAAGTATGAGGCAAAGGGAACTTTGGATGGGTACTAGGACTTTGCACTGGGAAACTCATTCTCTTTATGCTGTAGCCCAGGAGTTATGCCCCTAAACTAGGGCATGTCATCTATCCTTACATAGTGGGGCTAGCGCTGACACCTTCATACTAGGGTTACTTGCCAAAGCTCCCTACCCTGGCCCAAAAACACACATACCAAAGCTGGAACACTTTCAAAATAGAACTAGGAAGGGATGAAGGAGAAATACAATCAAGGATGTCCCCAAGAATCATGGATCCCATTATCCTCAATCAGAAGTATGCCAGAGCCAGTTTATACTGGGTTTAGGATAGCAAATTGTTAAATTTTCAGGATTACTGTTTATACCTTGGAATTTGGCAAATGCTACTGTAAAAAAAATTAACTTATCCTAATCTGTAAATTTTATAACTGTGGGCTATATGAAAAATTATATCTATAACTGAAAAATTATAATTGGGCCATAAGTCCCATCTGGGTTGCCATTCAAATGTAAAAATATTTTATCTAACTAGGCCCTAATCTGTGGACTTTTGACTGGCTGGCTATCTGACTACTATTAATTGCCTAAGCCAGTCTGTTATGGCCATTTAAACATTCCCCCACAACTGCTTCTCTCAAATTGATAAGCAAATGCCTCTTTTAATTTAATAATCAAAGCAGGGTTTATTTATAAAAATAAATGAAAGAGATAAGGGTAAAGAAATGCAAAGTTATATGACCTGACTGCTTTCCTGCATGTCTCTCTCCTGCAGGCAGCTTGAGCTTACTCTTTGCCATGCCTGCAACTTTCTAACTATCCTCCACTCTCCATCCCATCTCTCTAGCTTCTCGCTAGCTCTTTCTCCATCCCCTCACTGCAAAAAGCCCCCCTGTTTCACTCTTTAACTTCTCTCTCACTACCATAGCAACGACCCCCTCTGTCCTTCAATGATGACCCCCAGTGTCTCTGCCTCCCAGGGTATATATCCCTTCTCTCCCCTCAAACCTCGGCTCCCTGTGTCCCCGAACACACCAATCTAATTCGCTGGCTGCTTAGCGCCCAGGGCTCGAGGGGCTTGTGCCCCCTGCTGCGCGCCCAGGACCTCCGCATGGGCTGCACCCAGGACCGCTGCCTGGCCTGGGGGTTTGGGGGTGGATCCCCTGAGGATGGAGGGAGCTGGGGCTTTCCATTAAGGCTCATGGGGCTTCTCAGCTCAGGCAGCTGAAGCTGAGGGGGAGGGGCAGCTCCTCTCAGGCAGAGAAAAACTCTGAGGGCCTAAGGCTTTTTAATCTCAGCCCAAAGGCAGGGTCCCCAAATCACAATAAATTCCCACACTAACAACATGGTTTTATTTTTTTTAATGTTTTGTTGATTGTCTAAATTGAGTGATGAAGAAAACGTTAATAATGCTGACTAAACTTAAAATGTCTAATACTTTTATGAAATCTGGTTGTTGAACATTTATCAGCACCCATTGTTTTTAGGCCATACTAGGAAGAGAGAATCTCTCATAGATTCATGGATATATGCTTCATGGTATCTTAGTTCCCTTGAGTTAGCATAACTACTGGATCAACATCACTGATAATATGATACTGGATAGTATTATATCATGTCCAATCCGGCTCTTCCTCAATTGATGTACCAGGAAGGGAGACACTAAATGGTGAGGAAACTAGAAGTTTCCAATCTAGAATGTTCTAAGTTATAAATGTTTCCTGGTGTTAGGAGTAGAGATTCCAAATAATGGGCAAAGTGGAAGGAATATCAGACAGAAGGAAAATCTAGGAAATAGATAGCCTATTGGACAAAGATAAGCCTCCCTATTTTCTTCTTTGCTATTGTTTTTGTCTCAGATTGATAAACAACATTCTTTGCATCTTCTCTTTCTACCATTTAAAAATGCAAATAAAATTTAAAATGATAATTTAAAACACTGATTTTACTCTAGTGAATTTTTGTTGTGTGACCCTAGGCAAGTCACGTAATCCTTGTCTTCCTCTGTCGCCTTATCTATAAAGTGGGATAATAATAGCACTTCTGAGGATTTTTCTGAGGTTCAAATGAGATAACATTTGTGAAACATTTTGCAAACCTTTAAATGCTTTATAAATGCTATTATTATTATTATTTATTAATATTTGCATGTTGATAGCACCTTCTTCCTATGTGTTTACTCCTCCTTGTTTCTTTTTCTTTTACACACTGCTCTCTCCTGATTCTCCTGCCTTCAAACCTATCCTTTTGAGTCTACTTTGCTTGATCATCATCTATGCCATACTTCCCACGTGTGGTTGTACCTGAGGGCTTACTCTCTGTCTCTGTCTCTCTCTGTGCCTCTCTGTCTCTCGGCTGTTGTCTCTGTGTCTCTGTCTCTCCCTTTCTATGTCTCACTCCTCTTTCTTTCTCTCTGTTTCTCACCCCGCCCATTTCTCACTCACTTCTTCAATAAGCTTCCAAGGGCTTCAACTATGATCTCTATTCAGATGACTCTCAGATTCATACATCTGTCTACACATATATGTATACTTATTCCCAGTCATCCTCTTGAAAAGCAGTCTTGCACAAATAATTGCTTATGAGATATTTCCAAATTCAAGCATCTTACTAAATGCTCCAATAGATAGATTAAATGCACCATGTTTCAAACAGAACAAAATGTGTTTTCCTATACATCCTCCACCTCTTTCTAACTTCCTTATTTCTGTTGAGGGTATAAAACCTCAGACCATCTTTAGTTCTTTCATATCCCATATCCCATACAAAGCCTTATAAATTATACCTCCACAACATCAATTTCATTAATTTTCTTCCCTTCACTCACATACCACCACCCTTGTTCAGGTTCTCATCATCTCTTGCTTGGCCTATTGTAATAGCCTCCTAAGTGATTCCCCTACCTCTAGTCTAATCCATTCTCCACATTGCTGCCAAATTGATGTTCCTAAAACAGAGTTCTAATGAAGTCTCTTTACTAGCTCTCTTTTTCCTTTAGGATTAAATATAAAACCCTTGTTTGACATTTAAAGCTCTTCGCAATCTGGCTTAGCTTTCCACACTTATTGCACATTATTGTCCTTCATGCATTTTATATTCCAATCAAACTGGCCTTTTTGCTGTTCTCCAGGCATAACATTCCATCTCTGAACCCATACCTGAAATCCACTATTTTCTGATCTTCCCCTCTTAGTCCGTTTAGTTTTCTCCAAAGTTCAAATCACTTCCCATTTTGTATCCAAGACTTTTCTTGATCCTCCATATAATGACTTTCTATTTGTTTTTCTGTATATATTTCTGCCCTTTCCTGCCCCACCAATGGAAGGCCTTTGAGGGAAGAGACATTCTGATGTTTTTGGTTTTTTTTAGACCCAGCATCTAGTAAATTTCTACCATATAATAGGTGCTTAATACATGCATGTTGAATAAATGAGCATTTCTGATTTATATGCAAATAATTTTCTTAATATAAAAGAGCTTATAACTTTACTGAAATATCACATTAATTATTTTGGCAGTTTGGAGGAAGACAAGGAAAGACCAGTTAGACTTCTGATTATCTTGTGGATGAATAATAACATGCAGTTAAAATACCTGTGGAGCACTCCCTTAGGAAACGATAGATTCTTGGATATTTCCCAGATACCATGTTTTAGATACTGCCATAAGTGGTAAGGATGAAGGAGAATTTCCATGTCAGGCCCCAATTCAAGTTGGACTTACACATCAGTTGCCTGGGGTTTTACCACAAATGTAAATCACAAAACCCACTATACAGAGAAATCTGTAATTTCTTCATTAACTACAGTCTCTTTACTTGAAGTACACATAAGCCAAAGTGAATGGATACCACCCAGAAAGCATCCCTTTTCTTTTTTTTAATTACAAAAAAAAAGATGCAAGAAAGAAAAGAAAATGTATTAATGTATTTAAAATGTTAAGGGATTTTCCCTCCTTTTATTTGTTTTGATTTAACAGTGAAGATGAAGATTATACTGCAGTAGGATAGGGAATGAATGTAGTAGTTAGTGTAGTAGTTAGGTTGCTTATCTGTCTTTTTGCTTTGGGTTGGGTTTATTTTGTTTGTTTTAGTTATTTCATCTGTTTCCATGTGTTTTAGAGATCCCCTAATAATATATACGTTTCAAAAGGTATAATAGAGTTTCCAGCTACAACTCATAATGGGGGAAAAAAGTAATAGACAATGAAAAGGAAATGAGAGAATTTCTCCATGTCCATTTTGGACATTTATATGAATTTCAAATTCTTCATGCTCTTCCAAACCCACCCACACAACACCATTAAAAAATATGGTGTGTGTATCAAATACAGCACAAATTTCCATGAAACCATTCCAAAAGAAACTGTGAGTTGCCCATGTAACCAATTTTGTCCTGATTTTCCCTGTGTAAGTGGAAATAAATAGCTGCTCTAGTCTCAACTCTACTTCAGCATACTAGTTTCATACCTGTTTCAAAATATGCTTGGTTAGTAGTAATAATTTTCCTTAAATAAAATGTTGTAATTAAAGCAAAAGAGCTAGAAATATTCCTTATTTTTAAATAAAGGAAATGGTTTTGGAAATGGCATATTTAACCTTAATATACTTGTCAGTTAGTAAATATATTTTCTGTCTTGATTCTACACCCTAGAAGATTGAGCATCAAATTCTTGGAAGACTGAAGCAATTTCTTTTTATCTAACTGAAAAACAAAACAAAACAAAAACTAAACTAAGCTCTTAATCTGTTTCCAGTGTTACTGGCACTGAACCTAAGTCAAACCTTCACTAACCTCTCTCCTTCATCTCTCATATCCAATGAATTGCCTACTCTCATTATTACCACCATCATATTCCACTTTAGCAGAGGTCTATGTGACCACTTGTTCAAGAAGTTCAATGGTTCCTTGTTCCCTCTAGACTAAAATACAGATTCTTTTGTTTGACATTTAAAGCCATTTACAATTGATCTATAACTTATCTTTCAAGATTTATATCACATTATTCCCCATCATGCACTCTATATTTCAGCCAAACTTACCTATTTGCTCTTTCTTGAAGATAATATTTTGCCTGCTGTCTCTGTGCTTTTGTAACAGGTTGTGCCCTTCTGTCTAGATTTCTCTTTTTCTGTACCTTTTTCTCTTTGAATCCCTAGTTTCCCTCAATACTCAATCAAGTACTATCTCCTACAAAAGGCCTTTTCTATTTCCCTAGGTGTTAGTGCTCCTTTCAAATTACTTTGTATTTATTTTGCATATTTTTGCATTCCTTAATTTATTTGTTCATGTATATATACATATATGTGTTTTCACATATACACATATGTGTATGTACACACATACACATGTATATATACATATATACACACATATATGAACACACAATTTATCATAGGTGCAAAGGTGGGACCTTAACTTAGGTTTTTTTTCATTATGAGGAGACTGGCTCTCTATCCATTATACTAAGGCTGGTTAAACTTTTTATACTGGCGACTCCTTTTGCCTGAAAAATTTTATGTGATCCTTGGCTTATAGGTATATATAATAGGTATACTTAATGGTTTACTGTTGCTGAAGTTTTTGTGACCCCCACATTCAATTATGTAAACCCATATGTGTTCAAGAACCCCACAGTTGAAAGGAGCTTTATATTAAATCATGATGCATTCATGTATATATATATATATATATATATATATATATAGTGTGTGTGTATTAACTTATGTCTCTTTTTATATATGAATTTATACAGTTAGGATTATGGACTGGACCTGTGATTTCATTGATTTAGGGAACTCCAAAGTGACAAAATTCCCTCTACCAATGTAGTGGGTACCTTCTCTGTAACTTAAAGTCTTAGAGAGTTACCTAAAACAGTGGTGTCAAACTCAAATAGAAATAGGGTGGGCACTAAGCCATCCATAAGGACCCCTATGGGTTGCATATGACTTAGAAAACCACATATTGACATTATCCCTCTGTCTGTCTATTTGTATTTGTACTTATATCCAGATATATTTGTAGGTATGTACATTGATTGTGTTGGAAAAGAATTAGAAACAAGCAGCCCCTACTAAAATGGGAGTCAGAAGTATGTATTCCTATAGCCCAGAGATCATACTCATCTATATAGGATGAAAAGATTTATGTAATATTTTGAGGTGGGAGTAGCATCACTGTTATAATAACAATAGTAATAATAATAATTAGCTAGAATTTATATTTACCTATTGTGTTACTGTAGGTACCTTCTACCATAGAACCTGTTATGTGCCAGACGCTGTTTTAAGCATTTTACAAATAACATCTCATTTGATTCTTATAATAATCCTGGGAAAGAGGTGTTATTTTTACCTTCATTCTATAGTTGTATAAAGTGAAACACAGAGGTTAAATGATTTACCCCCAAAATACACAGCTTTAAGTTACCTGAGACTGAATTTGAACTCAGGTCTTTCTGACTCCAGCTTCAATAGTCTAGCCAAAGTGTCATGGAGCTGCCAATCTCCTACCCGCAAATTGAGAGAAGATAGTTACTGAATAAATGTACCTTAGAATGAGAATTTAGTCAGTATTAGAGTAGGTAGGGTTTCATCTAGTGACTAGCATGTATAGGTTCCTCATGTATAGATGGATTCTTTTAAAATTTAAAACAGCTACCTTGACGTTACCACTTCTTTCCACCCCTCCCCAGTGTGCATTCCTCTTTTCACATCTGTATTTTTCTGAGGAAGGCATTCTCTAGTTAGACTTTGGGATTCTGCCAGCTATATTGCTAGCTGGCTGAATAGCATCATACAAGCCTACTCAAACCCAGAAGAATCAAAGTACCTCCCCCTCCTGAAGCAGTTTTATCATGTTCTCTTCTCTCCCACACTTCCACCCTTTCACTTGGCCAAACATAGGCTTGGAAAATTGCCCCACTCAGTCGCTCTTTCAACTCTGCTACCTGGCTGTGATTGTTGAACTAGGAAGAAGTACACAAAGATCCACAAAATATGAAATTAATTTTGTAGTCCAATTTGTTTAAGAGATGAATTTGAGAAGGGGGAGTTGAAGCAAGTGGGAAAAAAAGAAAACAAACATTGTTTCTCTTCTCAGTAAAAGATTTAGATCTCCATGTTGGCATAAAAAGGTCATTTTGGGCCTTAGGGGTTTGACGTTGTTCTTTTAAGTAAGGCCGTCAACGTAAACTATTTTCAACACTTGCCACGAAGAACAAACGACCTTTAGTTACTTGCCCAGAAGACAAGTGATACATTAACACACTAAATAACAGTGTGCTAGCATCTCATCCCTGCCTTTCTTTAATTTTCAATGAAAACTTCTTAGAGATTTTAGAATATGGAAGTCAAATTATGTAATTGTTTTTCTTTTTAATTTCAACTGACATCTACTATATCTGTTGTGCAGAATACAACTATCCACTATATCACTTAAATGTTTCGGTTGTGCAGAATGCAGCTTGTATTTGGTCACTCAGAGAAGATGAAATGATAAAAAGATCTATATTGAGTGTGGAAGGGAGGTTAAAGAAAGGAGCTAAAATGTTGGTTCTTACAAAATGCCCTTTTATTTAACTGTTCTTTCATCTGGCAAGAGTCAAAGATTAAGTAGATTGTTTCTTCAATACTAAGTTCAAATTGGCCTTTTAGATCTGATAGCAGATTACTTGTTGGCACTGCAGGTGGTTCATATATTCATATCTGTCTGTTGTATGGAAGGAACTCTAGAGTGTGTAAGGTAAATAGAGTATCAGAGAAGCCTGGAGTATGAACAAAGGAATTTGGTATTGAGGAAACATTTATTTAATCTTAAAATAAATGTAAATATTATTAAAATTCTATTAAAGCTGTTTATTATTTTTCCTCCAAATCTTTTGTCATAATTTTTCAACCTTTCAAACTCATTACCCAGGAGCTAAATCCAATTATTCCTCTTGTCTCCTTTGCTATTTTCCATCCTGTCTCAATTTTAGGAGGAAAAAAGTAATACTCAGATCATGCTTATTGTACAAGCATGAGAGTGAAACTCCTGTCATCTCCTATTTCTTTTGAGAAGCTTTTGTAGTGAACATTGATGTCTTCCTGATGTCCCAAATATTGAGAGTTTTAATACTAGAAAAGGAAGGAATTGAGCTAAAAAGAGCAGATTTGATGGGCAGATTTATCTATCCTTTTGGCTGTCAGTTGCTGCTATAATAAAGTATGTTAGGTATTATAAGACTTGATGACAACGTAGAGTCCTGGAATCCTGCGTCAAACATCCCTTGTCTCTGTTCAGGTAAAAGAAGTCCTTCATAGACTTTAATCAAGCTCTTTCAGAAACAGTGAGGTAGAGTACATCAGTGAGTCTGAGGTAATTTCTACTTCTCTTCTAATTCTGGTAAATTCTATTTTAGATAGAATTTTGGACATGAATTTTCACCTGGCAGTTTCCAATGCAGGAAGAAGATCTATATTTTTTTCAAAGAAAATGTAGTCTTTTCCCATCTTTCTGTCTTTTCTTATTCATTTTTTTCACACTCAGAATAAAAAAAAATCAGCAGACATATACAATAACTTGGATTACAGATTGCTCTAATTTAAGATTTTGGTAATTTCTATTTTCTTTTTTTTAATAGAATATCAGGAATATAAGCTTAAGTTTTACATAGAGAACAAATAAAATAATGGGTATTTTTCAAAAATTGTTATTTAAAATTTAAGTGATTAAATTTTCAGATGATGAATCATGCCTGTTGTCTTAGTAGGTCCACTCCATCTTTAGGGGACAATTTTTGAATAGCCCAATGTCACTTGTACAGCCATTTTGTTACTGGTAAAATAGAAAGTCCTAGCTCACTGACTTTTAGGCATTCCCCCCACACACTTTTGTACAAAGTATATGCAAATTATAGAAATCAGAAAAAAGATAGGTATTACAGATTTTTTAATATGCATATATTATAATAGTATTTTATTATTTTCCAGTTACATGTAGAGATAGTTTTCAACATTTGTTTTTATAAGATTTCTAGTTTCAAATTTTTCTCCCTCCCTCTTCTCCCTCCCCCCCTTCCCAAGACAGCAAGTATGATATAAGTATGTACAAAAACTACTTTTAATATATTTAAAAACTAGGAATAAACTAAAACTCTAGAGTAAAAAATAAAAAGAAACAAAAAACTAATAACAAACTCAATATTAAAAAAAATACAAAAAACTAACCTTCCCAAACATTAAATATAAATAAACTTGATTACCAAGTGAAAGGAATATAAGCTACCAATTGACTAAAACAATAGTCTGTTCCTTATTTCCAAATAAACATGAAAGCATATACAGAATAAATATCCTTTCAGGAGGCATTTTAAAGTAATTGGTGGCAAATTATTGGAGATGGAGCAGCTACCACTGCCTC
This sequence comes from Dromiciops gliroides, assembly GCF_019393635.1. Taxonomy (NCBI): domain Eukaryota; kingdom Metazoa; phylum Chordata; class Mammalia; order Microbiotheria; family Microbiotheriidae; genus Dromiciops; species Dromiciops gliroides. The sequence continues at coordinate 177,670,053 of NC_057865.1, forward strand.
AATGTGGGCATGGAACATAGAACACAAAAAACTTCAAAGAAGCAATACCAATAATTTCATTAGAATAGCATAATTATAAGACAATTCTGAATCATTTATTTCCCCATCTTAATGATGAAAAACTCTATTTAAAAGTTCTCATAATAAGAGCTAGTGTTTATATCACATCCACTATGTGCCAGACATTGTGCTGTGCTTTAAAAATATTGTCTTGGGGGCAGCTAGGTGGCACAGTGGATAAAGCACTGGCCTTGGATTCAGGAGGACGTGAGTTCAAATTTGGTCTCAGACACTTTACACTTACTAGCTGTGTGACCCTGGGCGAGTCACTTAACCCCAATTGCCTCCCCCTCCCAAAAAAAAATAATTGTCTCCTTTGATCCTCACAACAATCCTGGGAGGTGGGTGCTATAATTATCCCCACTTTACAGTTGAAGAGACTGAGGTAAATAGTGTTAGATCACACAGTTAGTAATTATCTGAGGATAGATTTGGAGGCAGATATTTCTGACTCCAAGCCCAGCGCTCTATCCACTGTGCCACTTGGTTGTTTCTGAGGATGGTTAGGGGAATTCATTTCAGTATATTTCAAAGGAGAAATGATTACAAAATAATAGAAAAGATATTGGATAATGACCATTAATTTCTACTTTATGAGGCTAGGTGGTGTGCTGGATAGAGTGCTGTCCCTGGAGTCAAGAGGACCTGAGTTAAAATCTCACCTCAAATACTTTTTAGCAGTGTGACCCTGGGCAAGTCACTTAACTCCAATTTCGTTACACATCCAGTTGTCCTGGTATATATCTTGCCACTGAACCCAGTTGGCTCAGAAGGAGAGAGTGAAGTTCGTGACCATACAGAGCCCTCCCTCACTTAAATCCAATTCAGTGATCACCCTGATGTCACAGTCCTCTTCCAGAATCAAGGACAAACAACAACAATGAATAATCAGTCACTTATCCACTTTGGCCCTCAGTTTACTCATTTACAAAAATAAAGGGTGTTGGATCAGATCATCTCTAAAGTCCTTCTGGCTCTGCACCTATGGATTTAATTTGCATTACTCAAATTATTAGTGATTTGGAATATATATCCATAGGATTATTGATACCTTGGAATTATTCCTTTGAATATTGCTTATTCCTATTTGACTATGAATTAGGAACTGAACCTTATTCTTCTTATACATTTGAAAAGTGTTTTTGTGCCTTTTGTGATCCTCTTTATTCCTTGTTTTGTCATTAATTTTCGCCCTATCCAGAGATCCAAAAGTTAATTTCTTTTCTTTCATATTTAAAACACAGATCCCTTTAGGACTAATCTTTATTATGGTGTGAGGTATTGTTTCTAACACCTCAATAACACCTAATATGTCAAACCCTGTGATGGTTAAAAAAATCTAACTGTGATGTCTAAAAGTCTAATGTGTAGTCACCTTAAATTAGAAACTCATAGCACCAATCTTTGGGCATTAAGTATTTAGTAAAGTATATTAGGGGTTAGTAAAAGGAACATGTGTACTTCAGAAGGAAAGACCCTAGCTCCCTGCACCTGCAGCTGCTCCTCTCACGACCTCCAATGGAAAGGTCAATCCCCATTCTCTCAAGCTGAACCACCCCCTGCAGACCCGCCCAGGCTCTGTCCCTACACACACACACACAGCTCCAAGCTAATTGGCTGGTCCATTGATTGACATGACTTACAGGAAGTCTATGAATAGATGTAACTTCCAGACGCCAAGCAGTTCCTGGAGGCTTGTCACATGCTTTCTACTCAGGGTGGGGCTACCCTGGTTCTCAAAATGTCTTTCTCAGCAGGGGGGTGGCACCTTGATTCTCATACTCCCCCCTGTGCTTCATGAAGAAACATTGTTTCCTTACATGAAGCAATAACATTACAGATACTTATGACTAACAAAGTAAAGGGAATGAAAAGAGAGAAAAAGAAATTGAGCAACATATTAACAGAGGCTAAAGGGGGCACTCCCCTTTTAGCAGGTGGACATTACAAACAGAGAAAAACTAAAGAGGGTACTCCCCTTTAGTAAGTGGACATTATAAACAGTGTATACAATGGGGAAAAGGAAAACAGGAAAATGTCCATTTAAGTCTTTGTAAGTCTTTTCTCAGATGATTCTTGGGGTGTCCTCTGGGTGTAGTTATGGAATGGAAGTCTTTCAGGTGTTTCAGATAACTGGTAATCAGCTGGGAAATTTTCCTACAAAATTGAGCTTAACACAACTTTAAAAAGTTTTGCCAATAATCAAATCAAACAATGAGAGTTCTTAAAAACATGCCTAAGGAGATTCAGAATCTTTTAGATATTTTACTCTTTTTGTATGTGAAGAGAGTGGAGTGGCTTCTGGGGTCCTGATTAAAAAATTAGGACCTGTCCAATGCCCAATAACTTATTATTCTACTCAACTTGATTCTGTAGCTGCTGGTGCACCACCTTGCCTTAGGGCAGTGGCAGCTACTGCCCTTTTGGTAGAAAAAGCCTTTGATCTGGTCTTAGGTAACCCTCTAACAATGCAATGCCCTCATGAAGTTGAGGCTCTCTTACTGTGTCATAGGACACAGGCTTTTTCAGATCAAAGGCTCATTAGATATGAAGTAACCCTGCTAGGAAATGAGAGAATCACTTTAAAGCATTATACTGTCCTTAACCCAGCAACAACACTTAATACACGAATGTAATACAGTATTTGTGTCATAAGAAATGACCAAAGTAATCATTTCAGAGAAACTTGAGAAGACTTGAATAAAATGATTCAGAGTGAAGTAAGAAGAACAAGAAGAACAGTTTGTATAATAATGTTAACATTGTAAAGGCAAATGAAATTGAAAGACTTAAGAACTCTGATGAACACAATGTCCAATTACTATTCAAGAGGACCAATGAGAAATCATAGTTCCCATTTCCTGACAGAAAAGTGATGAACTCAAGAGTCAGAATGAGATATATGGTTTTGGACATGGCAAGTATGGAAATTCATTTTGCTTGACTATGCATAAGCATGTTTCCATTGGCTAATACCAATTTTTCACATAATTATAACAGAACAGTATGAATTCAAATGCATGTGACCACTTCATGAGATCCATTTGTCAGATCAATTGGGACTTAACTGTATTTGTTACAACAATTTTTCTTTTTCTTTTTAGTTTTCCAGTGAAGTGGAAGGGTGGTTCAGAGGGAGAGGAAAAAAATGCTTGTGATTTGAAAAAATCATAAAGAAACTGATGGAAGTATGAAAGGGAATATTTTTTCAGTGTGAATGATTATACTAAATGGATAAAAAATACACATGGTCTCTGTCTCTGTTAGTTGTATCACTGAATAGGAATGCTACAAGATTATAAGTAGTTCATTAATATGTATTTCTTGGAAATATGATTCAGGTGGCATTGATCTGGGGCTAGTACCGAGTAAAACATGATTGATTGTCCTGGATTGCATTTGAGAATTTGGACAGCATTTTTGATAATCCCAAACTTCTTGCTGACACAAATTCCTCTCTTTATTACAAATAGTCTTATGGTGATGTTATATGGCTGTAAATTATAGAACACCACAGTCTCAGAGGATTCAGTTTCAGGTAATGCAGAAGGAAATGGAAAGATGCATGGAGTATAACACAAGGATGAAATTATGGGTCTATCAAAGTTAATATCTATTTTCACCAATATAATTTCATTTGGATACAAGAATGAATCATGTAACACAATAACCTGAGAAGAATAAAAATCAGAGTATTCATGAGAGGGAATGGATGAGTCGTGAAGGATGAGACAGCATGGATGGGTTGCCATCTGTATCTCAACAGGGAATATATGCATCAATGAGATCACAGGCCTATTGAAGTTGAAGCATAATTCAATTCAACAAACATTTATTTCATTTGTTTACTTTATTCAACCTGTGTGGAATTCACATTTTGTATACTTTCCTTATGGATTATTGCATTGTCGTGTTAAATAGCAGCTGCTTTTGACATCTACTGTCTTTTCCCACAGATTCTCTATTTCACTCAAATGGTTCTACTTATGCCTGTTGGCTTGCTTATTCAGTCATTTCAGTCATGTCTGATTCTTCATGACTCCATTTAGGGTTTTCATGGCAGAGATACTGGAGTGGTTTGCTATTTCCTTCTCCAGCTCATTTTAAAAGTGAGAACTGAGGCAAACTGGTCATTTCTTATGGCAAAAGTGACTTGTTCAGGGTCACACAGCTAGTGAATGTCTGAGGCTGGATTTGAACTTGTAATGATGAGTCTTTCTGATTCCAATGTCATTGCTCTATACACTTCATGTAGCAGCTAGGTTGTACAGTGTATAGAGTGCTAGGCCTGGAGACAGGAAGACCTGAGTTCAAATCCAACCTCAGGCACTCACTAGTTATGTGACTCTGGGAAATTCACTTCACCTTGTTTACCTCAGTTTTTTCATCTTTAAAAATAATTAGATTGAGCACTGGCCTTGGAGTCAAAAGAACCTGAGTTCAAATCTCACCTCTGACACTTAGTAGCTGTGTGACTCTGGGCAAGTTACTTAATCCCAATTGCCTTAAAAAAAATAAAAATAATTAGAGAAGGAAGTGGCAAACTACTCCAGTATAACTACCAAGAAAAACCCAAAAGGGGATACAAAAAGTTGGACATGACTGAAGAACAGCAACAACAAAAGGCACATGGTTTGGTAATTACTGCTGTAGTCTTAGTTATCTATTTTTCCCCCAGGACACTAGGTTGGTACAGTGCATATAGTGCTGGCTCTGGAGTCAGAAAGACTCATCTTCCTGGGTTGAAATGTGGCTTTAGACACTTACTTTTATGTGACCTTAGGGAAGTTACTTAACCCTATTTGCCTCAGTTTTTTCATCTATAAAATAAGCTGGAGAAGGAAATGGCAAACTATTCCAGTATCTTTGCCAAGAAAACCCCAAATAGGGTCACAAAGAGTCTCGAATGACTGAAAAATGAGTGAACAACAATAACGACAAGAAGTTTATGTGATGCTCTGTACTAAGTTCTGGAGATATGAAGAAAGGCAAAAGGGCAAAAGGTAGGCCCTGAGATCCCAGAAAGCTCACAGTCTAAAGGGGAGACAATCTGTAAACTACTATGTACCAACAAACAATATATACATACATACACATATATGTTTGTATGTATATATTTATGCATGCGCACACACACATATATATGTATATGAAAAACCACAAATTAGAAATAATCCACAGAAGGGCTAGTTTTTCTCATTTGGGTGTTTATTTTGAATTTTTAAGGGGATGTTGAGGAGATAGGCTTATTTACTATTTCTCACTCTTGCATCTTCTTGGAAATCTTAGTAAGTTTTTAGGGAGATGATTTTCATTTAAGGTATTCATCCTATTGAAGTCAAAATATGGCAATGATCCCAAATAGGGGTATACAAATGAATAAAAATTGAAATGAATAAAATGAATAAAAATAAATAATTAAAATAGAGATGGGAGTGAAAGGCAACTTAGATATAATATATGCTTTAAATCCAAAGAAAGCACCAAATCTAAAGTACTCAACTTGGATATAAATTTTATAAAATGGACTGAGTAATGCTTATCATTTTTTAAAATAACTCTTTTGGTGAGGTTTATCTCTATTTTAGGTATATTATTACTAGTAAGCCTACTTCAGGAAATGAGGTGGCAAGCAGCATGGATGATTAATGGAGTGAACAGATTGTCTTATAAGGAAAGATTAAAAAACTAAATATGTATAGCTAGACTAAATGTGAACTATGGGGAAGATATGACATATAGGCCAAATTTACTCCTTTGTTAAGCTTTTGAGTTCAAGGCCTTCAATAAAGGTAAGATATTGTATGTATCACTTGTATATAATCTATAAGCTCTTTAGAGTACTTTTGGGTCAGTGGCATAGACTAGCTTCAAATATACATGGACAACTCACATAATAACCCTTCTCTAGGATAAAGAATGTCTGAGTAATCACTGCATTTTCCCAGGTGGAAGCCATTCTTCTTGAAGAATTTAGCAGGATAACTTTCAGAATTTTGTATATTGTGTGGACCCTTTACCAATGAAGAAAATTTGAGAGATAGAATATGAAATACATTTTAAAATTTATACCTATGTTCAGTTGATAGATGAGAAATGCTTAGGTAAATTGGTACTATACTCCTTTACTTTTACACTAATTTGATTTTTTTTGACTCATACTAGCCTAGATATGGTCATGAGACATTAAACTGTTTGAAAGCTCATAGGAATGTTTTGATTAATAATCCTTTAAAATTGATAACTATACCAGGAAAAGCTATATTATAGTTTTAACTCCCTATACTCTCTGAGAGCTTCATTAAAGAGATTGAATAAAATTCATAGTTGAGGCAACTTTAAAAGGGTAGTTTCTCCCAAACCACTGTAAAACAGAATGATACTGAGAATAATTATTACTCATTTGATTTTCAGTTTCATTTTAAAAGATTACCCACACTGATCCACACCTCATCTAAGAGGGCAATTCATGACATTTTCTAGTCTATCAAATTAAAGTGACAAAGGTGTGGGGGGGCGGGGAATGCCCATGATAGGATTGAGTTTCTGTAGTGAAAAACTGAGAATAACCTCAAGGAACTTTCACTAAAAGGAAACAACTGTAGAACTGAATACATGGGCTTGCTTTTGCTACTTTGACTTTTCTGGGAAGTTTCTACACATTTTTTTTCTTTTTCATTCTTTTTTGGTAAAAGAAAAAAACACTTTCTGAGTTAAAGTGCTATTTATGGAATAACACACACACACACACACACACACACCCTGCTGTTTTTGAAAGAAAAAATGAGGAAGTTCACTCAAATGACTCATGTAGAGTCAGCGATATCTGGGAATAAGTACCATTGTAATTGTATTTGAGTTTCCTTTGTCAGTACTTAACTCTTTATTTCTCAATTATTTACCCATTATGAAAGAGTTGGCATAGGCTTTCAGCTGCTGTTTGGTGGGCAAACTTACTGACCAAAACAGGACAGGAAGAATTGATTCTCCACAAAATAACAAATATCAAGAAAATAATTGAGAAATGGATATTTATCCTGAACTTTTTCTCTCCAAATTTTCAAGTTTCTATTCAGAGACATCAGTAATTCACATCTGCAAATTGTATTTTTATTATAGTTTTCCTTAAAAGTTTGTCAAGTAGAATCACAACTAAGTAGCAAATGGATGAATATGGCTTTGAAATATTAATTTTTGAGAAAGTGTATGTTTGGAATTTAGAGTTTTCATGCCTCTTCCAAATAGGTAATATGTTATTGAAACAGGGGAAGCCTTCATGTAAAGGAGTCAGATTAGAACTTCTTGAAAATCAATGAAAAGGTGTGCAGTGTTTTACATTTAAATTTTATTTTCTCAACTGACCAGTTGCCACATTATCACTGTTTTATGTGCAGCCCTATTGATGTTCAATAAATGATGACAGTGAGAAGTAGAGAGAGCGACATCCCTGATTTAGAAAAACCTGGTGTCAGCATTAACACGATTGAATAATCTATAAGGAAAGTAGTTCTCAATACATTGTTTTGACTGAATGAAAACTGGTCTGATTTCACCATTCTCTGCTTTGGGGAATTCTACTTAATCTTTCATTCTTTGTCAGAGCAAACTGTCACTTAATGATAAGGAACATGAATTCTGAGCATATACCTTTCTTTTTCATATGAGAACCTTTCTCACTGTTCAAGCTTAGAGGTAAACTATGTGTAAGGAAAAGCCCTGGTTATTACACAAATTGCCTAAGGAGTTATTGAGAGTTTAAGTGATGTGGGAGAAGTCAAACAGGTGGTAAGTCTCTGAAATGAAATTTGAACCCATGTCCTCTGCTTTGGAGACAATGCTCCTTCCACCTACCCATGATGCTTCCCTAAGGCATTCATTTCAAAACAGGCAATATTTAGTAAGCGACTACTGTGTGTATAGCATATAACCAACAATCCACCAGAAAACCTCATAAAATTTATCGTTAAAGAAAAAATGCTATAAAAAGAACAAATTTGGAAGATAACAGACTTGTTCATTAAGGAATTGCAATGTAAAGGTGAAAATCTACCTAGAGTTTTAATATAGAAAACAATAAAATGTATGTAAGTAGTGTTAAGGTATATGATAAGAGAAGCAAGTATATTCAACATTAATAGTAATACTTTAGTTTTTAATGGTAATTCATAAAATGCTTTTAGTATGGCACCATAAAAATCTATTAATAAACATGTTAGAAGAGCTTTGATTTCAAATTTCATAGTTTTTTTCCAGGTGTAAATTCAGTTTTTAAATTGTTTCAACCCCATTTTTTGCCATTTAATTTAATTCAGTTGTTTGAAAGCATTGTAGTTTCTTCATAGAAATGTTTAGTTATTCTTTTTTCCCCTTCTAATAATCCATTTAGTACTTTAGCAAAATATATGATTCTTTGGCACATTTCTGTCATATGTATTCTGGTCAAATGTAATTTTCTGTATATACTGTCATTTTCTGATAGATTTCAATGGAAAGAAAAATACTGTCCATTACTGGTAACAATCTGGTATATCACAAAAATGGTACTTTGCACTAAATTAATATCTTTCATTTGAAATTTTTTTTGAAAGTTTACAAACACTAATTTATGGTTACCTTCAGTTCCAGCAGTGGGTATTCCTCTTTCAAAAGGAAGAATGACTTTAGTCCTAAGAAATTAGTTGACTTGTCCAAATCAACAAAAGGAGTTATGCCCATTTTTCATGTGTGACAGAAAATAATCTCTCCTATTATTCTTCATATATACCTTGAGTATTAGTGCATTTTTTCCTGTGGCCAATTGAGAAGTAACCATATTCCAATCTGGTAATAGAATACTGATTGTAGAGTGTTCAAAAATTATTTGGTTAAGACCATATTCAATATTTGAAAGAGTTCTCAATTTCTAAAGTAAAAACAAGAACTATGTATATACATTTATTGCATACATAAAAAAATTCTTAGTAATTATAGAGCTTAGTTCCTTCAATTTAACAGGTGAAGAAAATGAGACTGAGAGAGGTTATATAATGTAATTTATCCAAGTTCCCAGGCTTCACATTCATCCCCCCCTTATTGTTTATTTCAAAAACATCTACTTGGGATTCTTTTTATTCATTTTATCCACATATAAAGGCAAGATCTTGAAATTCTTTTTCTCCTCATTTCTTTCACTAGTTAGTTGTTATTGGTCTTAAATCTGGATTAGCGCTTTTTCTTGTTCTTTCTTCTCTCAATAAAGCAAGAACTTAAGATAACTCAAGAAAAAGACTTCCAGGATGTCTATATTTTAGACGCCCTCCAATAATAATATGAAATGCCTCTGTATAGGTTTAGGATCTCTTTTTGGGAAGCATACAATGTCAGGACAGGTGTAATCTATTTCACTCCCACAAGGATATTATTTCTGTTTCTGCTTGCTTTAATCCTTGCCTAGATACTATTATGCTTATATTTTTCAGATTTGGGGATATAGGCAGATGATTTACTTAACTTAATTCAGCATTAAGACATGATCAATGGCACGAAGAATAGAAATGGTGGTTTACAATAGCAGCAACAACAAAAATAGTAAATACAATAATAGTGTTATTAGTCACCAAGATGTAGCGGTCAAATGAAAACCACTCACAAATTATAGGATTGATTACCCCCAAGACAAATCTAGAAATATGGATAATTCTTCATCAAAAAAGAAGAAAATTGATAGAGGATCTCAGAGCATACAATAAATAGGTTAAAATGTACATAAATATTTTTGGAGCAAACAGAGCTCACTTCACAAAGCAATAGCAAATATTGATGACAGGTATATACCATTGGATTTACTGTATGAAACTAAAAATGGTTTATCTTTGGACAGAACCCATGAGATGACTACAATTCAAGAGTCAGATCATAGGCAACTCCATGTGCACCATCTATAGATATTTAGTCAACAGTGTGTTGACAAGAAGGGCCAAACAAATGTCTGAGTCATATAGATTTGTTTATAAAGTAGAGAAGATAATAATAATGATTCAGGGTCATGTCATTGCTACAAAATTGATAAAAGTTATTCCTAAGGGAATAGGACTTAGTGATCAATGCAAATCATGCAACGAAGGGGTTAAAACTGTGCAGTATATCACTATGGTTTGCAAAAAATTTGCTAAACACCTAGAAATGCATGATTAAGTAACAGGTATTATACAACAAACATCACCATCTTTTATAAAATAACAGATGACAAATAATCTGTTAGAAATACAAACCCCAAAGCATCCTTGAAAATTCATCAGATAACTCATAGAACTTTTCAACAAACTTTTTGATCAATTCTCTTCTTGCTCCTCACTTGACCTGGAAAATAGACAACACTTTAATTAAGATTGAGATGAATCATCAGTATTAAATGGTTGACCTATCTGAAGCATTTTTGGTTTAGCTTCCCATTAATCCCTAGGTCTGTAGAATACTTATTTTGTCACCAAAGATCACTTTATCCAGCATAATGTTTTTGGGGGGTGTTTCATTCATTCATTCATTCACTCATTCTTTAAGCCCATTATCTATTACTGATTGACTTACCTCCTATTATTTACTCTTTATGATCTGGTCAAGGATCAAAGTATAAACTGCCAAGTAGCTTTATTATTATCATCATCATCATAAACAGGCATTTTTCAAATAACCTGCTGTGTGTGATGTATCATGCCAAGAGTGCAAAGAGGCAGGAGGCACAACCCTGATCATTAAAGAGCTTATAATTTAGTTGGGAGGCAATGCTGAATATGTCTCTATCTGTTTTGGGAATCCTGACATAGAAGGATTGTGGCAGGGTGAGGAATATGGCAGCAGTTACCAACTAGATTTTTTAGGAATGAGGTGACCTGAGAGAAGAAGTATTTCCAGAAGATTAATCTGGTGGTGATGGAAAGGATGGATTTAAGTGTTAAGAGACTGGAGGCAGGTAGGTCAGTTATCAGATTGTTGTAGTTGTTCAGATGTGAGGTGATAACGAGATGGATTTGAAAGAAGAAACTAAAGAATTAGGTGACTGGAAATCAGGGTGGAGTGTGAAGAAGAGAGAGGAGTCAAGGATGATCACAAGGTTTTCCTCCACAGTAATATCATTATATTTGTATACCTAGTGCCTAGTACATGGTATGCACTTATTATATCATTATTGATGGATTAAATGCATATATTTAATATAGTGGATATTGACATAATATTGAGGACATGCTTTTCCAATATGAAAGTGATTAATTTGATGTTTCATAATTCATCACATTATTTCAAGTAAAGGTTTTTTAAGTTAATATGGGATAAAGTGCATAAGAAGACATGAATTAGTCAATAGAAAATCTTAATCCAACAATTTACATAATAAGACATCAAGAAATTAAGAAGTATTAATCATACATAATTTTCCTACAGACAAAATTTCCCCCATGACAGAACTCAGTATCTGAAATGACATTACTTTGGGTGTGTCATCCAGATGGATTTAGTCAAGCATGACTTTAAGGCAGTTTATGCCCACAGAAATAATTTTCTTACATTGTAAATGATTTTGACATTATCCTTGGCCAATGAGTAGTTATAGAGTAGTTCAGTATGATATGCCTTGATTAATAAAACTTTTGTTTTAGCCAAGGTAAAAAAAAAAAAAGTTGTGGCAAAACAGAAAATAAGTCTTGATTTAGTCACCATTTACAGATGCTCTTACAGATCTGATATCTGAGTATGCTTAAGAATGAAATATTTTATATTATAGTTTTTATGTAAATTGAGTATATAAATCTAAATATATAAAAATGATGGCCATAGTACCAAACAATTATTGTCTTAATAATTTAAATGTATAGTTTTTTTTTTAAATAACCAAGGCTCCTCTTCTTCTCTTTAGGATACTCTACTGTCAATCATTTGGTAATGGTGGTGTTGGGAGGGCTGTTATTGTTAATTGGGGATTATTTTGGAATAGACAACAGTTATCTATGTAAGTAATATTGGTACATTTAAAAAAAATCATCGCATATCATTTCTAAACTTCCAAGAAGTTCTAAGACCCTAGTGACTGACATGTTTGAGTTAAGAACAAGAAGAATCAAAGAAAACCTGGGCTATCCTCTTTGGTGCAGAATCACCTCTATATCTTTGGAGTTCACTTTGGTCTAGTCCCTCAAATTGGGGTCTTTATTCAAGTAAATAAAGCTGATGATTATAGTGATGATTGGCTTCGAGATATATAATGGCATACAGATAGTTTTAAATGTGTTAGATACCTCATAACTGCTTCAGGTTGTTTATACCCTACAAAGCCTTTTTTAGGATGGAAGGGGTATGCATGTATTTGTGTGTGTGTGTGTGTGTGTGTGTGTGTGTGTGTGTGTGTGTGAGAGAGAGAGAGAGAGAGAGAGAGATTTTCAGACATATATGTACATTTTGAGTATGACTGAATTAATATATGTTCATTGTTGTTATTTTCTTAATCAAAAGATTTTAATGTTAGCAAAAAATTCAAAACACAAGACTTTCCAAAATATCTGTAGGAATCATTTTAAAGTCAAAGCAGACAATTTGCACATTACTTCAATTTTAGTCTTTCTACTCATATGGATTACACAGAAGCCACTTATAAACATGTTCATTGTGATAGACACTGTGGAATGAAGGGCCTTTTTAAGCCTGGGGTATTATAATTTTTTACAATTATTGAGGCCCACCCCCAAAGAGCTTTTGTTTATGTGCTGTATATCTATCAATATTTGCCATGTTAGAAATGAGGCAAGTTTTTCTTCATTTTTGACACAAAATTCAAACAAGTTGCTTAGATTTCCAAGATCAGGTTCCCGTTTTGTCATTGAACTTTTAGGTTCACAATGGACTCTTGTGTCAGTGTAGAAGAAATGATTTAGACTTAAACTATTAATTCCCTATTAATTAGGAATTATTGGGATAGTTACTGCCTACCACACCATAGATTGTTTGATATTACCTGTTAATAGAAGGCTAAATAAGGAAATGCCATGTGAATACAACAGGAATTTTTCACTTAAGAGCCAACCATTTCACTTGCTCCATTCTCTGGTGTCAATCCAAAGGCATCTCCAACTTCCTTTGGGTTCCTGTCACAGTTTGCTTATCTGTTTGCAAGGCGTCTGTGTGATCTTTCCTTTTGCATGCTTTCACTTTTAAGATCTTGCCTTTCTTATGTAAAAAAGGCAATTAGAGTCATATCTGTTTATTTTAAATAAAATGGCTGTTAATTAGCGTGATCAAAAACCCTGCCATTGTAGACTATGGGCTTCACTTTGTAGTCACACTAAATTGAGTATGGTTTGGTGCCAATTGACATGATAGCAACACAAAGTCTGGGTTTTTTTTTTAAACTTGATGAACAAACACATTTATGAAGCTTTGTTATCTCCTGGTTTAGATCTATAGGTTCTGAACACATTCAAGTTTTTTTATTTCTTACTGATTAATGCCATGGTTGCTACTTATTAAAAATGCTTAAAGTTTTAAAAGTAAAAAGTACTGAAGAACTTTCTCCTTTTGTTTACTCTTTTGTTAGAGGATAACAATTTTGACATTGTGCAGTTGTATGCATTGTATAAAAACAACATTTTCTTTTAATCAATTAATCCTTGATTTTGTAAGCTATATTCAATACCATCTGATTATGTTGTATATAAATAAAGCAAAAGATGTCTCTTTGTGAGCAAATAATTTTCTTTTTCTATATATCAATTTAATGATTTGAAAATATAGACTTATGATATTTCATTAATCTATTATTCCTTACTGAGAGAAGTGGGTTATATGACAGTAGTTCCCAAACTCAGTACCACTTTATATATTTTTACAATTAGTGAGGCCAATCCCCACAGAGCTTTTGCTTATATGCTTTATATCCATCAATATTTGCCACTTTAGAAATGAAAACATCTTAATATTATTATGAAAATAGTTCAATTTCACCAATCCCTGAAAGTGTTTTGGGTGTATCAAGGAATTGCTGGACTTTGAGAACCACAAACATAGTAGATAAAGAACTAACCTTGAAATTAAGAAAATGTAAGCTCAAGTTCTGCTTCTACATAGTAACCGTGTGAGCAAGTTATTCAACCTCTCAATGTTCCTTTAGTAACTTTATGACTAGAATTTGAAAATTTGCTCTAATAGGTACACTCTGGCTCCAGCTTCTATAAACAGGATGCTGTATCTCTAAAGAGTTCCAGGGGATAACTCTGAGGAGTGTTCTGTTAGTATCTTTTCTCTACTGCTTTCAGATTCCCTGCAAGCTGAGTTCCCTAAATTGTTAGGGAGCCATTGATTAGTACCTTGTTCCATTTAACCACTTAATATGAGATAGCTTTTACAAAAGGATGCAGGCTTCAAAGAAGTAGGTAGAAGAAATCTATGTGCATTTCCCTCAATACCCCCAGGGTATACTTTCTCTTATACCACCACAGTCTCTGGAAAAGTAAGGCCAAAACTTAGCTCAGCTTCTACATAACATTGGTCCCACCAAGTTTGTGTCTGGATGTAGCATGACTACCAGGTGATTCCTTTTGCTGGGCTAGGGTTTTGAAGGTCACTGCCAAAGATTGCTCCTAGAGGCATCAGTATTGTGATAGCTTAAGACAACCTGATTAGACTCCTGGATTTTTGAGCCTCACTCTCCTGACCTTCAAAATTCCTTTGACATTCAGGATATCAGAGACACCCTTACCATCACCTAGCAAGGCAAAGAACAAAAGAAAAGGTCAAGAACCAAAGCCAGTTTTTCAGGGACAATGTGTTCTCAGGTCTCCTCTCTTACTACACAGTTTCTCATTTTATATTATAAGCAAGAGTCACTGAGCTCCTTTAATCAGGGGAGTGTTGGTAAATATTTAGCATCTAAATCTGAAACACATACATTTTTAAGTTTAATCTAGTTATTAACATTTCTTAAGTCTAGGCAATTAACAAAACAATGAATCAAGCCCTGATATATAGCTATTGCCAATTTCTGAGGTGTAAATGCTCACACTGCACATTTAACAATCTCTTCCAAGAGCCAGCTCCAGTACCCTTCTGGTTGCAACCCTGACCTTAATCTCAACAGTCCCCACACTAAGGGACAGCTAGATGGTGCAGCGGATAGAGCACCAGCCCTGGAGTCAGGAGGACCTGAGTTCAGGTCTGGCCTCAGGAACTTGACACTTGCTAGCTGTGTGACTCTGGGCAAGTCACTTAACCCCAATTGCCTCACAAAAAACCCCAAAAAACACAAAAACAGTCCCCATACTAGTTCAGTTCCTGTGATCAAGCACCCTGAAATCCTCTCTTTAATCCTAAACTATCTTCATTCTATTCTTTGTTCTTCTTTCCAAATGAAGCTATTATTCATCCTCCCTAAAACTCTTCAGCATTTGACACTATCTGACCATCCTATCTTCCTGGACTTTTTCCCTTCTATGGTGTTTTTTGTGACATTGTTCACTTGCAGTGACTCAGTTTCACAACCTGTGAGTATCTTCATTTGCAAAATGAGAGTGTTGGATGAAATGTCCTTTGAGATCCCTTTCAGATCTAAGTTTATCATTCTATAGTCCCATGATGTTCTTAATTCTCCTTCACTGGCCCTAATATACATTTAGTTGCCAAATCTTATTGATTTTACTTCCACAACATCTCATATCTTTCCCTTTTTTCCTACTCTCATAGCCACATCTTAGTTCAAACCCTTATCAACTCTCATTATTGCTGCAGCCTCCTCATTTATCCCCCTACCTCAAAGATCTTTCTCCTCCAATCCATCCTCCACAGACATCCCAAGGTGATATTCATAAAGCACTATCTCAGGAAGTTCCAGTGGTTTGATTTTGTCTCTAGGACAAAATGAAGAACTCGTCTATTTAAACCCCTTCCTGATCTACCTCCATCCTACTTTTACAGACTTATGATGTGATATTCCTTTTACACATTCTATATTCCAGTTAAATAGGCCTAATTTATATGCAAAATTGCATCTCTCATTTCTTGCCTTTGCACAGTTTGTCTCCTGTGTTCAGGTTGCATTTTCTACTCGATCCACCTCTTAGAAACCTTAGTTTCCCTCAAAGCTTAGTGCCAGTGCTAATTACTACATGAAAATTTCCTGATCCCATCAGGTACTACCAAGGCTCCACCCATGTTTCCCACCCACCCCACCCCAAATTACTTTTCATTTACCTTGTATATACTTTCTATTTAATTAAATGTGTAGATCTTGCTCTTCCTGCTAGAATATAAGCTTCTTTAGGTGAAGACTGTACTTTGCAAAGTGTTTGGCATATGAAAGCATTTTACTACAAATTTTTTGAATATTGATGTTTGAATAAGGTATCTGAGAAAATATTAAGACTTTATTGTTGGGTAGCTGGGTGGTACAATGGATAAAGCACTTGTACTGGATTCAGGAGGACCTGAGTTCAAATTTGGTCTCAGATACTTGACACTTACTAGTGTGTAACCCTTGGCAAGTAACTTAACCCTCATTGCCCTGCAAAAAAAAAAAAAAATTAAAAAAATAATATGACTTTATCATTTTTACCATGCTGGATTTTCTTAAACAGGAAAGTATATTCATGCACTTTAGAACAATTTTTTTTTTTTAGGCAGCTGGGGTTAAGTGACTTGCCCGGGGTCACACAAGTAGTATCTGAAGCCAGATTTGAACTCAGTTTCTCCTGTTATCCACTGTGTCACCTAGCTGCCCCTAGAACAATCTCTAATATAAAGCTTTCTAGCCAAATTTTATTTGTCCAGAAGAGTAGTTAATCAGAACATTCTGTTTAATCAAAGTGATTAGTTGTATTATGATTCATTATTCAAATACTGATGCATTTATAAAAACATGCCCTGGATAAGAGAAGAAAAATGAATGTAGGGATGGTTGTCAGGAGGAAATAACCAAGATTAGCTGGTGAGGTGTGCATTACAGAGGTGGTACTGGTTAGATGGAGAAAATCATGACCTGGTTGGGTTAAAAAAATAGCCCTAGGGCATCTTGAATATATGTAACAACCAATCAGCATTTATTAAACATAGGGAGTGTGCTAGGCAGTGGGATGTAAATTTTTAAAAATGAGAATGTCCATGATCTTAAGGAGCTTACATTCTAGTTAAACAGAAGTTGGTTGTAGAATCTACTCCATAGAATTTTGTTGGTTTTTTTTTTAAAACAAACAAACAAACAAAAAACCAAACACATTTTATTGGAACAGGAAACATCTGGTAATGAATTTCCTCTGTAGATCATCACCATCTGCAATGTATAGTCTTCTAGGATTGCCTGGGACATTGAGAGGTTAAGTGGCTTACCCAAAATCACACAGCCAATATGTCTTAAGACAGAACATGAATCCAGGTCTTCCTGACTTTGATATTGTCTCTTTACCCACTATGCCCTGCTGCTTCTCATTATACCATTAGAAGTATTTTTAAAGTTAAAAAAAAGTCTTAACTGTTAATTTAACCCTTTTTCTAGTCAATTAGGGTTTATTTAACACAGCATAATTTTTTTCTACCTGGCTCCATTACAATCTTATTCTGTGTGAATACAATTATAAAGTGAAGTAACTCCTTGGTGACATTTCAGGTTTTCTCAGGTTAAAAAAAAAAAGATACATGCATGGTGTTTTGTTGTTTCCTATTTGGACATTTATTAAAGATTCAGGTGAGTGTATTAACCAATTTAAGTATTTCAGTCTTTACTTGTCTCAGAATATTACTGACATGATTTCTTACTTCTGTGGAGAATAATTTCTTGGTATTTGGCCTAAATTGACTTGTCATAATTATACTCATTATTCCCAGTTATATTACTCATTTTTGATTTGTCAGTAATGATACATCCTTTGCCAAATGCCTTTTGTTTATACTGCTTCCCATAGGATTGTGGGTGATATTATAATGACACTTAGAGATGATATGATATACATGTAGTTAATTGGCAATCATATACAGACTGTTTTAAATCTAGAATTACTGTAAGAGTAATTAATAAATGGAAGTCAGTGTAGATTTGCTAGATCATTTGTCCTTTGGTTTTCATTTGAAGATATCTGTGCCTTAAGTTCTTAAATTACTTAGACTGAAATATGACAGTATAATATGCCAGAATAATTCATATATATATATGCATTTATACATATATGTACATATATAGTATATTATCTATGTATATTCTTACATGTTATTATATATATGGCAAATATTGTACAGCAAAAAATATTTTCTTCCATCAAACCAAGTTATATCCACGGGGGTTTCTTCAAATGAATTTGATTGTTTATCTCATTATAGGAAAGGAAAAATGAAACAAGGAGTAGCAGGCAGAAAAAAATATATGAATATTGTAAAAAGTTATAATGTTCAATATGTTGAATTAAGGCAAGATAATACACATCAACTTATGAAGGACTGGTGGCAACCTAAATTATGTTGATTATCATATTTCAAAAACTATAATATTTTATGAGTGGCAGTATGGTACAGTGGATAGGGACATGCTCTTGGTAGAAAACTTTCTTGATTCATGTAGTTTGTGAGGGTTTGGGTTTTGTTTGTTTTTGCAACTTAGAGTGTTGTGATCTGGGGTCACTTGCCTATGGTCACAGGATTGGAACTCTAACTCATGTCTACCAGGCTCCAAGACCAGATAGCTATACACTGCACAGTTCTGTCAATTATTAAATATTTGTTTTCAAATATAATAAGCAATATCATTTAAGTCTCCACTGATCTGTCACAGTATTTGGCATATGTTATCTTTCTCTAATTCAATATATTGAACAATATAACTTTTGATCATATTTACTTATTTTGTTGTTGTTGTTTTGTTTTATTTTTGCCTTCTAGCTCCTTAATTTTTTTCTCCTTTCCTATAAATGAGATAAACAATCAAACAAGCTCATTTAGAGAAATCCCAGTGGATATCAGCTAGTTTCATGGAAGAAATTTTTTTGTTGTTGTTGTACAATATTCATTCTAATCTGTTACTGTCTACTTAATGGAGTATCCACAGAGTGTGAATATTCAAAATCAGAAGCAGATTTCTACATTCCATAGAGACACTGAATGTGTGGGCATATATGTTTAAGTACCCAGAGTGAACAAACATAATAATTTTTATAGAATGATTGTATGTGAATTAAATATTGCAAGAGATTGAAAAAAAATTATGCCACCTACTAAAATGAAAGATGAAGACAAGATTTATATCGTCTAAGATGTGAGCCTGAATACCTGAGGTGGAGTTTCAGGAACCCCAATACATAAGGTAAAGATACCAAATTCAGAAACAGAGTCTGAAAAGTGAGAAGAAAGCAAACAGATTCTTTTTTTTTTTTTTTTTTAGTGAGACAATTGGGGTTAAGTGACTTGCCTAGGGTCACACAGCTAGTAAGTGTTAAGTGTCTGAGGCCGCATTTGAACTCAGGTCCTCCTGACTCCAGGGCCGGTGCTCTATCCACTGTGCCATCTAGCTGCCCTGAAAGCAAACAGATTCTTAACATTTAAATCAAGAGTTTAAGAAATGTAAATCAAGAGTCTTAAAACAGTTATCAGGAAATGAAAAATTAAAATAAAAGACCTGGAACATGGTTAAAGACCTGTGAAACTCTAGATAGAATTGACTAACACCAATTGGTAAATTCAATAACAATGACTGGAAATCAAGAATAAGGTAGTTCTGAACCACAGAGATTAAGGGAACTGAGAAAGAGAAACTTGCATATTTAACAATGAATCATTTAAGGGAAAGACTGTGGACCAGAAACTAGGGTCAGTGAAATAAAATTTTTAAAAAGAAGAAATGATAGAGTAGGAATTTAAAGAAGCATGAAAGAGAATTTAGACTCTGAATAAGACAGATTGCCATATGAATTGCCTTACTAGGTTTGTCTACATATTGTTCAGGTTTGCCTGACATTATGGATCTGGGAGCCAAGGAGTTTTCCTTTTTTTTTTTTTTTAATTGATTTTTTTAATGAACAGAGATCCATTTTCCCTCCCACCTCATTGGCAAAAAAGGGAAAAAAAACCCCCAAATCCTTGTAACAGATATGCACAGTCAAGCAAAACAAATTCCCTCTGTGCATATATCCAAAAAATACATCTCCTAAGGCTGTTCCTTTGCCACTTGATATTTGTGGAGCTGGCCTAGAAAGCCCACAATTCCCATTCTGCCTCAGTTTTGGCTAGTTAATAGGTCAGTAATCCTTTGGAAATGCAAAAATTTTCATTTCATTATGGCATTATATTGAGACTAGGGACAGGGCCTAGACCTGTGATTTCTGGCCAGGATAAGGACCAGTTTTCTTAATCCATCCACTAGGTCCCAATGCATCTCATGCATTATATTGACCCATACTGATCCTTTTTTTCTATTTATCCTCAGGCTCAGGTTTTTAAGTTAATATTTTGTTAATTTATTTATGTGGAATATATTGAAAAAGTATCCCCATTCTCTTTATACTAGGCAGATTATACTCACTCTAAGGTCTAGAAGTAAGAAACATTATTAGAATATCATTTGGTGAAATAAGGAAGCTTCCCAAAATGCCCATGTGTCCTCTTTCTACACCTGTTAAAAATTCAAAGAGGTTAATTTATGCTTTAAACTTCCTATCTTGATCAGAATATACTTATACTCTTCTCCCTACATAGGCTTCTAATTATGTACAATATCTCGTTCAATAAATATATTTTAAAGGATCTGAATATAATATAATGCAGAAACCTAGAGGATCAGTCAGCAAAGTACTTACTGCACTATAATTTATCTATACTCTGTTCATCTGCTAATTGTCTACAGGTCAGAGCAAGAAAGAGAACATTTTTGGCAAAGATCTGAGGATACTGAAATCCTTTGCCTTTGTAATTCCAACAAAGGGTGATTTAATAATGGACTTTATCAGATACTGTTAAGGAAATAGTATTAGATAGAAGATGGTGATCAGCTGTAGCCTAGCTTCATTAAGGCAAACACTAAAGAAAATAAGCCTAAATTATAGAAGGAAGGATTTAGTTTAGATACAGGAAATATTTCCTATGAGGATGGGAAATAAAATATGTTTTTAAATTTCTAAATTCTTTCAAAACTCTTGGATTTTCCTTGGGGATGATTTTTGCAGGTGAAGGATAGAGGGTATCGCTGGAGATGCCATATTAGACCACTACTATATGTTTTTACCAGAGTCCCTTGGGTATAACAATGGTGATGACTATATTGTTTGCTTGTATATTTCTCAATTAAGATTTATAAACAATTAACATGCCATAGTCAAATGCTTCATCCACTAAGTCACACTGTCTCTTTTTTTACCCAGTGATTCTAGTTCTGCCCTCAGGGACCAAATAGAACAAATCTAATCTTTCCACATGACAATCCTTTATACATTTGAATATAGGCATCATATCCCTCCTGTGTACATCAGAAGTACTATTTGCATTTCTGGAACCTCTTCTTACATCATACCCTTGTACTATTGTGCCATTCAGTAGATCACCAAATGTTCGATGCTCTGAGAAAAAAAAATTCATATTTAGACAGGTTGAAGTGACATGATCCCACTCTCTATTCATTTTTGGTCCAGAAATCTTAACTTGGAGAAATCTTTAGAAAATAGGCCAGTTCTAAGCAGCTGTCAAGTAGAAGTATTAAATGTGTTCCATTAATGGGTTGAAATTTCAGAGAATCAGATTGTAATGAAAAACTTCCCATCTGCTATATAAACACTCTGGATGATACAATTATCTCATTCCCCACTAGAAATTTTTAAGCAGGTGTGGTGGTACATTTGTCATTCTCTACTACTGAGGAGGCTAAAGCTGGTAGGTCTCTTGAGCATCTTCTTAGCTACAGTAGTGCTAAAGCTGATAAAGCATCTTCACCAGCTAACAGATTTTTTTTTTTACTATAGAAGTTGGAAAGAAGGACAATCCATAGAAGGTGACTATGAATGTGTATAAATACTCTAGAGTAATATTAAGTGATATCATTTTCCATATTGAGGGGTTAAAAATGAAATAAAATGGGGCAGTTAGGTGGCACAGTGGATAGAGCACCGGCCCTAGAGTCAGGAGGAACTCAGTGCAAATCTGGCCTCAGACACTTAACACTTACTAGCTGTGTGACCCTGGGCAAGTCACTTAACTGCAATTGCCTCACCAAAAAAAAAAAAAAGAATTCCAGGCACCCATACAACCCAAATGGAAAATAACAGGGTAGCACCATGAATGCTTATTTAATAAAAAAAATGAAATAAAACAAAAAAAGGTTTTTTTGGGGGGGTGATAGCTATATTGGGATCAATGAAGGTAAAAGACTATTTCTTGCAGGGAAAATAAGCCATGATAATTGGCAACACAGAGAAGAAAAAGCTATTAAGTTTTGATTTTACTTATCTGGCAAAAAGAATGACTTTTGGACATTAAGATGACAAAAGAAAAATGCATGCAAGGAATTGATACTTAAGCTAAGGAGCTAGTAAGGTAACACTTAGATGCCATGGATGACTTTGTCACCCTGCTCATATTATTTATGTCCTTTGGTACTGAAAGAATTGGCAGATATCATTATTAGAGGAGGACTACTATAAGCCAGCAAGTTTGACTTTCATGGGAAATTTCAGGAAAGAGTCATCAAAGAGATGGTTAATGGACATACAGAAAAGAAAGTGAAAATTTTTCCAATCCAATAATGCTTCCCTAAGAACAGGGCATTCTAGATTATTGACTGCATTTCATTTTTTTATGGTCTCACAAGGGGCAAGGTGTATTGATAGAGTTTATCCAGATTTTAGCAAAGTATTTGGTGAAGTATCTCATTTTATGGAAAATATGAGGGATCTTGACTAGATGATAATATGATTAGATGTATTTAGAATTGGCTGAATGGTCAGACTCAAAGAGGAGTCAATGATGGGCTGTCATCCTAATGGAGAGTCTTCTACGGAGTACCCCACAGATCTGTGCTTATCCATGTGCTATTTAGAATGTTATTAGTTGTATAAAAGCAATGGAAGCATGCTTATCAAAAATATAGGTGACACAGACCTAGGGAGGAAAACAAAAAGAATGTGGGAGAAAGCTGTATCCCACTGGATGACAAAGTCAAGAATCGAAAAGAAAAAATCTTGAAAGGCTAATAAGATGAAATTCAATAAGAAAAATGTAAAGGTTTACACTTAGACTAAAAAATCAGTTTCACAAGTATTTTGTTGCTGTTGTTCAGTCATTCCAGTGATATTGTTTCAGCCACCCCATTTGGGGTTTTCTTGGCTAAAGTACTGGAGTAATTTGCCATTTCTTATTCCAGTTCATTTTACAGATGAGAAACTGAGACAAATAGGATGAAATAACTTGCTTAAGGCCACATGACTATTAAGTGTTTGAGGCAAAATTTAAACTCAGGTCTTCCTAATTCCAAGCCTGTTGTTCACAAGTACCTTAGTATGGTAAAATAGCACATGGTCAGAGAAGAGTCTTGGGTTTGAGGTGGGCTGCAACTTTTATTTTATGCAACAGCCACAAAAGCTTGCAGGAATTCAGAGGTGATGGTACCTCTAAACGCTTCCAATGTCAGCTATATGGGGTATTGTGTTCAATTTTGGGTGCCATGGTTCAGGAAGGGCTTTGGTAGCTGGAGAGGCAACCAGGATGGTGAAGCACCTTCCATTGACTACATATGAAAATCACTTGAAGTAATATGGGATGTTCAAGTTAGAGAAGAGAATATTTGGGTCAGACATGATGACTGTTCAAATATTTGAAAGATTGCCATGAGAAAGGGGCTGCAATTTGATATATTTGGCCCCAAAGGACAGAATCAACAAGGGTGGACCTTGAAAAGGGAAATTTTAGTATCGAGATCAGGAAAATCTCCCAACCTATCAGAGCTGTCCAAAAGGAATGAGCTGCCTCAGGAGGTAAAGGGCTTGGTCTCATTGGACGTCTTTAAGAAGCACTCAGATAACAATTAGCAGTATATGTTATAGTGGGGATTCCTACTGAATGTTGACTGGGATAGATGGATGTGGAATTTCCCTTCCAGTTCAGAAATTCTATTATCTTAGGTTTTATGTAAGACCATTGTTGAGTCAATTACTTATATTTTTATGTTTTAGATCCTTGTAATATTTCAGCATACAGTTTTATTGTTGTTGGTTTTTTGTTTTTGTTTTGTTTTTTTGCAAGACAATAAGGGTTAAGTGATTTGCCCAGGGTCACACAGCTAACAAGTGTCAAGTGTCTGAGGATGGATTTGAACTCAGTTCCTCCTGAATCCAGGGCTGATGTTTTATCCACTGTGCCACCTAGCTTCCCCCCAGCATACAGTTTTAAAAGAAATAAACGTGGTAGTTCTTGTTTACATGCACCATGTTTGCATCCTAGACAAACAATAGATGCTCCAAGAATGTACTTTGAATGAGAAATTGAAGTGAAGGAAGAGAGAAAAAAAATGTTTCTGGTCATATAACTACAAAACAGCTGAATAGTGTAGATTCCAGTGTTCCAAAGTAAAAATTACATTTAAGCTCAGACCAAGAGTTGAAGTTTTAGACCAACAGAACAATTTTAGAAAATCATGGTGAGAGAATGAGAGCACCAGTTTACTGAAGAAATCATTTTGCTGTATTAACCAATGCTCCACATCTTATACCTATAATCTCTGAAAATATGTAGTCACTTAGTTCACAAATCCATCGATTTGTTCATTCTTTCTTATACCTGACATTCTTATTCTTCTTTTGAAAAAAAAAATGGGATAGCTAGGACTTTGCAGACATGTGGTAAAGTAAGTTCATTGGTTTAATAAGATCTTTTGCAATGAAAGAAATCTAAATATCTGGTATGACATAGTTGTGTGATCAGTTCAAATTAAAATTATTAAAAGGTAAATATGGGGGGCAGCTAGGTGGCACAGGGGATAAAGCACCGGCCCTGGATTCAGGAGGACCTGAGTTCAAATCCGGCCTCAGACACTTGACACTAGCTATGTGACCTTGGGCAAGTCACTTAACCCCAATTGCCTCACCAAAAAAAAAAAGGTAAATATGGGGGGCAGCTAGGTGGCACAGTAGATAGAGCACCAGCCCTGGAGTCAGGAGGATCTGAGTTCAAATCCAGCCTCAGACACTTAACACTTACTAGCTGTGTGACCCTGGGCAAGTCACTTAACCCGAAGTGCCTCGCAAAAAAAAAAAAAAAAGGTAAATATGGTACCAGTGACTTTCATCTTCTCAATCGATTTTCCTCTGTACTTTGTAATTCATTATAATGCTCAGTACAACTTAATTTTCCATTGCATAAATTATGCCAAATGAACTTGGAGATAAGGGCTATCTGATTATCCTTAAAGTTTAATATTAAACTTTAATACAATATAATGAAAAGAACACTGGATTCAAAGTAAGAAGAGCTGAGTTCAAGTTCTGATATGTACCTACTGCATGGCTTTAAACAATTCAGGTAAACTCTGAGGCTGTCAAATGAGTATATATAATGTAGCTACCCAGCAGGGTTGTTGTGAGGAAGTGCTTTCTAAACCTCAAAATATTCCACAATTTGGAGGGAAAAATATGGTTATTGAGAAGCAGCATGACTTAGCAGACAGATAGCTGGTCTGTGTTGGGAAGACCTAGATTCAAGTCCTGAATCTGACACATGCTGGATTGCTTCCACCATCTGTTTGCTGCCTTTGCTCCTACTTCATGCTGCTGAATGAAGTGGGAGAAAAACGTGAAACCATGCTGACTGGATCCACTACAATTTTCTGTTACATAATCTTACTGTATCAAGGCTGTCCTTTTCCACATCCCTAATAGACTCACTATCCCACTCACCACAGCAACTTTTCTAAACCTTTTCATCCCTTTTCAAACCTCACATAGCTTTCCCTTAGCTAAAAACGTTGCTTCATATTTGACTGAAAAAATTGAGGTCATTTGCTGAAGGCTCTCTGCTCTCTCCTCCTCATTTCCCATATCCCTTATATATGTCTTAAGATACTATGTCAGGGCAGCTAGGTGGTGCAGTGGATAGAGCACCAGCCCTGGATTCAGGAGGACCTGAGTTCAAATCTGGCCTCAGACACTTTACACACTTACTAGCTGTGTGATCCTGGGCAAGTCACTTAACACCAATTGCCTTACCAAAAAAAAAAAAAATTAAAAACAAACAAACAAATAAATAAAAGATACTATGTCCACTTGCGCCCTGTCTCACATGATGAGGTGGCCCTTCTCCTTGCTAAAGCATACCCCTCTATATGCAAAAGTGATCCCATTCCATCCTGTCTCCTCCAACAGATTTCCTCCTCTATCATAATCGCTTTCTCACTTATCTTCAATCTCTCCCTCTGTTGCCTCCACATGCCCATGGCTTCCACAACTTCAGAAACTCATAACTTGATCCATACTTATCATCACATATCCCTCCTCCCTTTCGTGGTTAAACTTGTGAAAGCTACCCACAATTGATCTTTTCACTTCCTTCTCTCTCTCTCTCTCTCTCTCTCTCTCTCTCTCTCTCTCTCCCTCCCTCCCTCCTTCCCTCCTCTTTGCAGACTAGCTTCAACCTGATCATTCAACTGAAACCGTTCTTTCTAAAATTACCAGTAATCTTTTAATTGCCAAAACCTATGGTTTTTCTTAATTCCCATCCTTCTTATCTCTGTATAGCTTTTGGCACTATTGATCACCCTCTTCTCCTTAATGTTTTCTCCTGGGTCTCCTCCTGCCTCTCTGACCCCTCAGTATCCTTTGTTGGCTCTTCATCTAGGTTATGTCTATTACCTGTCAGTGCCTCAAAGGCTCTTTCCTTGGCCGTTTACTTTTTCCCCCTCTATTCGATTTCACTTGATCATTTCATTAGTTCCTGTTTTTCAAGAAGGTCCTTCCTTCTTGAAGAGGACCATCATATCAGGGTTATGTCGTGACTTACAGTGAATTGGATTTAAGTGAGAGAGGGCTGTGCAAAGTCAACAACCTCACTCTCTCCTCCAGAGCCATCTGGGTGCAGTGGCAAAATATATATCAGGACAACTGGAGATGGTCGCGGATCTTTAAGGCAATTGGGCTTAAGTGACCTGCCCTGGGTCACACAGCTAGTGAGTGTCAAAGTTGAGATTTGAACTCAGGTACTCCCAACTTCAGGGCCAGTGCTGTATCCACTGTGCCACTTAGCTGCCCCATTAGCTCCTATGGTTTTGGTCATCATCTCTATGCTGATGATTCTCAGATCTACTTATCTAGTACCATCCCCCCACCCCACTCACCTCCAGTTTCATATCTTTATCTGTCTATTGGACGTCCTGAACTAGATGCCTCATAGGCATCTTAAACTCAGCATGTTTAAAATTGAACTTATTCTTTTTCCTTCAACTTCTCCCCTCTTTCTAATATCCATGTCACTGTCAAGGTCACCACCTTCTTCCCACACCCCCAGGCTCATAAACTTATGTGTTATCTTTGATTCCTTACTATTTCCCACCCTTCACATCCAGTGTACTACCAAATCCTATAAATTTTATCTGGCCAGCTAGATGGCACAGTAGATAGAGTGTCAGCCTAGAGTGAGGAAAATTTATCTTCATGAGTTCAAATCTGGCATCAAGCACTTACTAGCTGTATGACCCTGAGAAAGTTACTTAAATCTATTTGCCTCAGTTTCCTCATTTGTAAAATCAGGTAGAGAAGGAAATAACATACCACTCCAGTATCTTTTCCAAGAAAATCTCAAATGAGGTCATGAAGAGTTGGACATGAATGAAACAACTGAACCAAAAAAAATTAATTTTATCTATGTAATATCTCTAGCATATGCAGTCTTTTCTCCTCTGACACTGCCACCATCCTTGTCTAGACCTCATCACCTCATGCCTGTATTATTGCAATAGTCTGCTGTTTGATTTTCTTACCATAAGTTTCTCCCCACTGTAGTCTATACTCCTCTCAGTTTTCAAATTGATCTTTCTAAAGATCAATTTTGACCAGGGACACCCCCTTCCCAACCTATTTAATCAACACTAGTGGTTTTCTGTAGCTTTATGGATCAAATTTAAAGTCCTCTCTTTGGGATTCAAATCCCTTCAAAACCAAACCCCTTTCTACCTTTCCAGTCTCCTTTCACCTCCTCCATTCTCCCAATTCACCCACCATAATTGATTCCCAGCTACCTGTATTTTCACTTGCTGTCTCCCAAGCCTGGAACTCTCTCCCTCTTCATAGTTATCTCCTAACTTGGTTTATTTCAGTCTTTGGTGAAATTCCACCTAGTGCAAGAAACTTTTTCCAATCCACCTTGATGCTGGTGCTTTCTCTCTGCTGATTATCCATGTTATACATAGTTATTTGCATGTTTTCTTGTCCTTTATAATATGAACTCCTAGATAGCAAGGCCTTTTTTGCCTTTCTTTGTATGCCTGGCATTTAGCACAGTGCCTGGCACATAGAAAGTATTTAATTAGTGTTCATTGATTACATGTTACTGACAAGATGTTAGTCTCCATTGGTGGATAGAGTTTCTTTATGAGGATATCCCTACACTGATAAAAATCACAAATTTGTACCCTAGCCCACAAAAAGATATTAACTATAAATCAAATATATAAGCAAATAATGTTGTTTGACTTTTAAAAAACATAAGAATTCTAAAAATGAATTTAAATAAAATTCATAGGATTTGTCCAAAATATAGATTTTGCCATGTCATGTGGTAAATAACTGATTTGGAGCCTGAAGGGATGTCAAGGGACACCTAGTCTAACTCATTTTACAAATGAGTAATCTAAGGCAAGGGAGGTAAAGTGACTTTCTAAATGTCATACACACACATAAGTGTCATATATTATACTCTATAAATGTTATACATCTACTTAGTACCAAAGGCACTGTTTAAACCCAGGTCTCTGACCTCAGAGCTAAGAAAGACTCTTTCCACTGCATCAGCTGCCTCCTTTTATAGGTATGGTGTCCTATAATGAAAAATTATCTTCAAAGTAATAATCTTAAGGCACAATAGAACTCTCTGTCTTCAAAGGAAGATTCCACTATGTTCAGTTTGCTACCCTTATTATTTTGTAAATTTTTCAATAGCAGGAGTTGAAAATTAAAAAAAAAATCGTTACTCATTTTAAAGCTGATTGAACCAAGATATCCCACTTCTTAAGTTTTCTAGTTTTTCAAATTTTTCCTTTTTTGTGGCAAAAAAGATATTTTTATTTTCTTATATTTTTTGAATCTTAAATGTAGAAATGACATTAAATATTATTAACCCTTTCTGCAATTACAAAAATCTCTACTATGTATGACAGGTATGAAAGTTTGCAGTTATATGTGTTTCCTTATGTAGTTACATAGTATAATGGATAGAACTTTGGACTTGAGGTAGGGAATATCACAATTCAAAACTTATCTTAGACACTTAGCTGTGTGATGTTGGACATGTCACTTTCTTTGAACTTCAGTTTATCCATCTGTAAGGGACTTTGCCACACATTTAAGGATCAAATCAGATTTTTTTTTTTGTGAGGCACTTAGCACAGTTCCTGCATTGTAATAAAGGTTTAATAAATGGTTTCCCCCTTCCCTACCCTTCTTCTCTTCCACAGAGGAGTAGTTGTTTTATCCTGTTTCATTCATTAGCATATGCATTAGCTTGTGTTAACCATACGGAGGTCTGTGGTTGTAGGTATGTCACCATCATAAGCATGATTTAATAGATAGGAAGCTGAAGACATCCAGAACATGGAGTTAATAACAGAGGTGGATTTATAACCCGGGGTTACAAATTCTCATCCCTAGTGATTGCTACACTACAGAAGAGTGAAGCATAACATATGAAATGCCTTAGCAAGTAAAATTTTATTTTAGATATACTGAGGCTGAAAAACTTTGATCTTGTGAGAGAAAAAAAGGGGGGGGGGAGGAAGGGAATAAGCATTTATATAGCACCTAGCATACGCCAAGAACTGTGCTAAGTGTTTTACAAATATTATGTCTTTTGATCCTTTGGGGTTTTTTGGAAAGAAATAACACAAATGACACATTTTTACACTTTAGCTTCTCCTTATATTGATGTTCTTCGAGTCACTACACTTACCTTTGATGAATTAGGGTTACATAGACAAGGTCATTGTTTTTGGTAATGCTATAATAAACACATTTTACTACTCTGGAGTACTAGAGATTTTTTTTTCCTATTTGGGAATTAACAATCACCCTCCCTCCCTCCCTTGGAATTACTTCATTAATGTATAAGCATGTAAGAAAGTGTCCAATAAGCTATGATTTTATGTATCTAAATAGGAGATGTAATCTCATATCAAATTTGTAACCCTTCCAGTCAGTCTCCCTTAGCCCAGACCTTAGAAGTTCTTGAAATCTCCCATAAAACAGTGAGTGACTTTATTGGTATTTCAGAATCCCAAATCAATGCTTTTAGGAGAAGGACATAACTGCAATCTTTCATGATTTAGCTAAATAAGAAGTCTGGAGCAGTTCCTCCCCAAAGCATTTTTCCATGTTTTACAGGTAGATTTAAAAAAAAAAATATGAGATGTAGAAATTCAGTAAAAGGCTCAACGTAGAGACAAGTATGCTTCTGCCTCCTTCTGTAAATGAGCTGTCATTAGCTGCAAGAAACGAGGCCCTGGATGAGTGATGAACACACCTATATACATATAAACCATTTGATTCATTATACAAAAACACAGCTTTTTTTTTTTTTTTTTGCTTTCCCAAACTCACTACTTTAACTAGCTCTTATGATAACAAGTGAAATATACTTGATGATCATGTTAGTTCCTTTTCAAAAAAGTTTGTCCACACAATTTAAACAATTCCTCAGTTGGCCTATTCAGTCTGACTCCGGTTTTAGTATAATCAGATGCCAAGGAATGAATTAGCAAGGGATACTAACTAGGATTCTGTAGACATCGAAAGTTCATTGGCATGACTTTGCTGCGGAGACCTTGCGCAATTGCCCATGTCTTGCTATCACTGTCAGTGTCAACCTTTATAAAGCCACTATGCATCCCTCCTTGACACATCTCTCAAAAAGAGGGAACAATTCCTCTGAAAGAGTACTTTACACAATAACGTGAAGTGACCTGATTGAAACTGTACAGATATCATTCCTGAAGTGGTGAAGATGTCTTTATAGTATACCAAGGAAGTTTCCTGAAGTGACCAAGTCCAAACAATTTTAGACAACCTTACCTTTTGAAATCTAATGCATGGACCACTCCCTCATAGTTCTCCCTCTGTGAGCCCAGCATTCCCTGTTGCAGAGGAGTAGCAAAGATTAACTGTGCTGCCCTGCTTACTCACCAACTGAAGTTCCTTTTTGTGACTTTCATTGTGAGCTCTTTAAAAAGCCACAGAATACAGTGACAGACACTATCATATTCAATTGGACATGCTTTCTGCAGATTTGTTAAGGATTTACTCTACACATTTGTAGCATTTAGTTGCTATGGAGATGACCTCAGTAACAGCCTTTAGGTTGGACCTAGACATTCCTTTCATTTCCATTTAATTTGATTTGACTGCAAAATGTCACTTCCATTGCATTGATTAAGCTTCATTGCTGCCACAAGCCCTGTTAGAAAGGTGAAAGGGCAGGCCAGCCACTGTCATTTTGCTCCCCTACCGTTTTCTGATATCAATACAGATGGGCTTTGAAGATGAGAAACTCCTTCACTGAATTGATGCAGGCCTGATTTCCCTTGCCCACCTCCCCTATGACCTCTAAAACACAATAAAACAAATTAGCCTCAGTTATTTCTAATTGCCAGAAGTCATGCTTTAAGAAAGAAAAATATTGTTTCTATTATAACTCTCAGCACTTGTATGGAGTATTCTAGGTTGAGTGTTATGTCATACAGCCTCATCTAAAATCTTTTCAAATATATGCTATTCTTATTTTAGGGTTAGAATGGGTAAAGATTAAATCATAAAATGTAGTCATGCTGAGAGACAGCATGGTGGAGAGAGCTGACCCCAGAGTGAGGAAAACATGGGTTCCAAGTGGGGCCTCTGACATATCCTAGATGTGAGATCGAGGGTAGTTCTCTAAGCCTCCATGTCCAGGAAGTTGTTCCTCTTGTGATACTGGAAGTGACAGAAAAGGTCTGCTTTCCCTGAGTTGAGGGAGTTATTTTTAAAAAATCAAAGATTTGGTCTATTCCCCAAGTGTTTGAAGCATTCATTCTGCTTATTTGGAAAAGGTACTGCTTTCAGAGTTTAGGTATCAAGGGTTCTAGGTAACACTGTGAAGGAGAGAATTTTGTCTTTGGCACTCTTCCATCCTTCTCCCTTTTGTTGTCTGTAGGAACGTAGTATTCTTATGCCAAGAATAAGAGCAGGAAACCATTTTTTATCTAGGTGTTAGGGCCTTACACTCTCTGAAGGAAAATGACTCCATTTAAAAATAAGCAGATAGGAGATTCTGTGATTGCAAAAAAGGCAACACTTAACTGACTTGTTAAAGGTTGTGACTCAAGGCTAAATTGGGGAGACATTTTGGGAAGAAGGTCTGCCAATCCTCAAGTCACAGTTTCCCCTATAATGTACTACTTTTTCTATAAAACTATTTTGGGGAATTTCATCACCATAAGTGAATGGTATAACAGAGGGGACAGAGGAAACAAGTATATACTAATTATCTACTCTGGTACAGGCACTGTGCTAAGCCTTTTTAGAAATTAACACAAATTAGTTTTAAATTTATAAAATTAATATTTGTAAATATTAATATGCATAAGGGGATTAGAATAATGTCTGGCATATAGTAGGTGATTAATAAATGCATGTTCCCACTCTTCTCCATTATATTGTTCTATTCTTATGATGACATTATGATGATTCACCCAATCAGATTTACAGAGAAAGTTGCCTGCTATATGGGAAACTGTGATTTGAGGATTTGTTGATGTTCTCCTAATGTATAGGTCTTAGTTGATATGAGGATTAGCTTATGTACAAAACTTTTGTCTGTGTATTCCCAGTGCTGAGAACAGTGTTTGAATGTACTCAACATTTAACAAATACTAGTGTGATTGGATTTAATTGGAAATGTCTGGGAAAGTATTCTGAAATTATTAGGCCACTACTTAGAATGAATGTTTTAACACTCATTCCATTCCCTGATGCCAATTGTAATTTCTCTATGAGTTACTAGGTTATCATCAAGAATTGAGATTGTCAAAAATGTCATCACCAAGTGGACAGGCTGGTGATAAGTTTCTCTAAACTTAAGCTAATTTGGTCTTCAAAAAGCAAAAATAATAAAATAAAATAAATAAGGCTAATGAAATTCGAGTTAAATTTTGCATTCAACTCATTGTCATATACAGGTCAGCTGGTGTAGGTCAAGCAAGAGTGGCTGCGTGCTTTGTGGGCCTGGGACAGAGGCCAAGCACCAAAGTTACCAAGGGAGAGAAGCAAATTGGTTGACAGAGCAGGCAGCTGAGAGTCTGCACCAGGAAATCAAGTCAAGTCCAGCCACTGTTCCAAAGATAATGATAGAGGGTTTGTGACCATGTGGAAGTCAGTGCAATTGAAGGAGCTGGCTTAGGGTGAAACATGGATATGCAAAGGACAGAAGCCAGGTTAAAAAGAAAGAAAATCAGGAGGAGAGCTTGTACTGAATATGAGTTTTTATTGTGCTCATTTCCTCTGGTATATGACTTTGACGGCAGAGCTGTGCAAAATATTGGCCAAACCCCCACCTTTTGTTTTCTAAAAGAGTGGTGTGTCAAACATCACAACATGCAAAAACTAGTTCACAAACACAACAATAATGCCACCTTTGGCTCTTTGTTCTTTTTTTTTAATTGGAAGGAGGGTATTTATATTAAGATTAAAAACTGAAGATAAGAATCTGAGTTTTCAGTTTTATTATATGGCCCATATTTTCTAACTCCCTAAGTATTTTGGTAATACCCACTGAAAACCATCCTTAACATAAAGCTGTCCTAAAATTAAACAAGCCAATAGCTTTCAAGGTATCATAGTAAATAGATAAGATGTATTGTTTTATATACTAGTGCAAAAGGGAAAGAGAGTTTCTCTTTTAAACACAGGAAATAATTAGTTTACAGTAAAGAAATATGTCTCTTATGTTTTTATGTATTTTCTCTCCATTTAGAAATAAATAAATACATATATATATTCATAAACTGTCAAGTTTGTTTTATATAGAAATCAGTGGCTATATTCTTATAAACTGTTATAGTGCAAAAAATGATTGTATTGGGACAAAATGATAAAAAAGAAAAGAATTCTCATAGCAAAGTAGCCAAATGTTCTCTCTTACTATGAAGCTTAATTCCACAAACCCAGAAAATTTTATGTCTATATAGTCGAATAAAGAATGCCATCAGCTTTAAAAATGAACACAAATGGGGCAGCTAGGTGGCGCAATGGATTGAGCACTGGCCCTGGAGTCAGGAGTACCTGAGTTCAAATGTGGCCTCAGACACTTAAAACTTACTAGCTGTGTGACCCTGGGCAAGTCACTTAACCCCAATTGCCTCACACACACAAAAAAAAATGAACACAAATTAGGTGAAAAAGTTATGCAGATTTGTTTTTGTTTGTTTTTACTGTGCTTTTAAAGGGAGTCAACTTGCCTCTTGGTAAGAGATAGCCACTGTTCTATGATGTAATCATCATAATAATAACTGACATTTGTTCAATACATCCAAGTTTGCAAATGCTATTCTGCAACAGTTCTGCATTTGTTTAAGAGGATAGCCCTATGAAGAAGCATGGGGAACAGGGAGCAATTTCTAAAGTGAAGCCACAAAAATTCATTTTTTTTCAGGTTAGCACGAAAAGTAAACCATTAACATTATTAGCTCTTTCTTTTAACTGATTCCTCCCTTAGCATCTTTGTCACACATCTGGATCGTTTATTAGGAAGCAGACATTTCCTATGCCGGTACTGAATGTGGTGATTTGCACTTTAAAATGTGGTGTTGAGAACTCTATTTGGAACGTGTTGCTGTATATCAGATTGAGCTTTAATAGTGTTATATTTCAATCTATAAATAACTTTGCTTTTCTATCAGACATTAAAACAATGTATGGTATTTGGCAAAAAGCAAACTGCCAAATGACTTCTTAAGTGCCTTGTTAAGGCACGTCATTATAAATTTTATATACTGGCTAAAAGACTGTAAAAATGGATCTTATGCATACTGCATTTTTAGCTTTACTAACCTATCAGCATAAATGATTTATTTTTACACCATGAAGTTAGAATTGCTAATCACATTCTATAAAGGGTGACATGATTTTTGTTTTAATTTGTATTCTGTCAGATTAACGGTTAGATGAATCATAAGGGAAACTATATGTCAGGTAATGAGAATGAGTTGGGTCATTGTTAATGAGACACCATCCTTAATAAATGGAAGGAAGAAAATGGAGGTACTATGGCCGAGTCAAAAAAAAAAAAAGCATGTATGATTTAGCCTCCAAAAGTACTTATTCTCTTGAGAGTAAAGTTTCTGGAAACAGCCCATTTAAACACAGATGGGATTGTGGAAAGAATTAAAACTTGGCCAGACCTGTGTTCAAATGATGTTTCTATCATATGCCATTTAGTTAATACCCTTTTAGGAAGTCAGAGTGTTATGATGAGAACACTCCTTTGCTCTTCTTATGTTTCTTTTAGTTTCGTAACCATTGAAATGTTATTTTCTAGGCCTCAGTTTCCCCAACTGTAAAATGAGGGTGTTTGACCTGAAAACCTCTTAGCTCTCTTTTCCCTGAATGAGTCTATGATTTTCTGAATGTGGTGGATGGAACCACATTCCCTCTCACCGCGAGAAGTTAGACAAATGTCTAAGGCTCTGGGACACGGCACAATCATTGTAGTAACTTCAATCAGAGGACAGTTATCTGTGGGGCAAATGGTTTGGAGGCTCCAAATATGGATTAATGCTTGATAATGGAATTTGAATGTAGCCCCCTCTTTTTTAAGGTCCTAGAATGAACTTAAAACACTTTAATCTGAATTCATTGCTAAGCTTTGTGCAAGACCAGACTTTAATTTTTAATTTTATTTTCATTGATTCCTTTTGTTTTAACATGACATTGATTCCCAAATCTTTGCCTCTCCTTTCCCCTGCCTAGTAAGGCATCACTTGTAATCAAGATTCAGAAAGAGAGCTAAAACAGTTTGACAAAACTAACCACTGCATTTATCATGTCTGACATTATAGGTAACATTTTATATCAGTGGAACCCTATCCCAACCCTCTACTAATTAGGAGTCCTTCACCTTTGCAGTGAATGGAGGGATATGCATTTTCTCAATTCCTCTCCAGGGCCAACTTTGGTCATTATATTTAGAGGGTTCCATTTTGTGTTTTTCTTTCCATTAACATTGGTTTAATCATTGTGAATGAGGGCAGGTAGGTGGCATGGTAGATATAGAGCCAAGTCTGGAGTCAGGAAGACCTGAGTTCAAATTCGGCCTTAGACATTTAGTATCTGTGTGATCCTAGGCAAGTCAGTTTGCCTCAGTTTCCTTATCTGTAAAATGAGCTGGAGAAGGAAGTGGCAAACCACTGTCATATCTTTGCTAAGAAAACTCCAAACAGGGTCATGAAAAATCAGACACAACTAAAATGACAAAACAACAACAATAACAGCAATCGTTTTGTAAACTGTTTTCAGGGAAGAACAGACTTTAAAAATATGATTTCTAAGGATTCTTATAGTTGCTTTTTTATGCATCATAAACTAGTTTTGTCCTGTGGAATGTCGTCTGTAATTATGACAAACAAAAAGTGCTCAAGTAAAGTATCAAGCATTAAGAAAAAACATCAGATAATAATCCAACAAGCCAGCAAAAAAGTCAGCAAACTTTTGAACTTCAAAAAAAAAAAAAAGATTCAGTTCAGGTTCTGTTGCAGTTTTGCATATAGGATCAAACAGGCCCTTCCCGCATCTACACCAGTTCACCCATCTTTAATTAGCTGCTTGTCTTTCAAGTTTCAGGATAGCATGCTTCACAGATGACGTGCTGTGTATTAGCAGCCTGGGCTGAGACCCTGCAGTGAAGCTATTTTATGTGAGTTGAAACACAGGCACTGTATGGATGAGACCATCAAGAAGATAAAAACTAATTCTAGCCTATATTTCAGGAAGTCCAGTGTATTCCAAATACCAGTACATTCGTTCAGTGGCAGTATTATAAGGAATAACCCCTTAGTGCCCTGCAAATGGAATGCTAAACAACATATAATCATCTTCCCTACAGCAGCGAGAGGAAGGAGGAAGAGGAAGGGAGAAGGGCAAGAGAGAGAGAGAGACAGAGAGAGAGACAGAGAGAGAGAGACAGAGAGAGAGAGACAGAGAGAGAGACAGAGAGAGACAGAGACAGAGACAGAGATTTCACTTTGTGTCAGATTTTAGATGTCTTAATATTCCTTCCTGTCTAATTTTGTAGAAAGTGATAATAGAATTCCTGTCAAATTAGAGGTGATGGACTTTTTAACCTATGTCATAAGGAAAATAGTTATTATCATAAACATAATTCAAATAAAAGTTTATTTGTAATGCCATTATGCTGAAGGGTTCATGCCAAGCATATAATTGTATTCATTATAAATATTAAAAATTCAGAATTGCATTAGATTGAAAGGGAAACATTTTTTAAAAAAAAGTTTTCAAATGCTTGGGTGTGAGTATTTAATACATTCCTCCCCTTGAAGAGGGAGCATTGTTTTTAGTTCTTCCAAACAAAACAAAACAAAACAGGAGTGATTAGTGCAAAGAGATATGGGTTTGGGTAGTAATATTGTTAGCTGAGAGGTATGAGGTGATTTCCTCCTCTCATTTCCCATCAGTACCTATGAACCAGAAAATGGAACACACATATCAAGAAAGTGTCTAGTGAGAGAAGGAAAGTTCAAAGAGAAGTGAGGAAGGAGCAAACATGTAGTTGACTTTAAAGAAATGTCCGTGAAACCCTGACAACATTTCTGAAACTCCAGTTTAGTCACCAGCAGAAACTTCATCCCTAAACTAAACCCTTCAATGCTAAAGTGGGAAATGGGGTTGGAAAGGGATACTATATATCAATCTGCAGGAATTTTCTAGATCTTTAGTGAAAATCATCACTGCTGACATAATCACCTCAATATATTTCCAACAGCTCAATGATCAGAACACACTTTTTCAGTGTTCTAAAAAAAAGTACGTAGAGTGCCTATTCAAATACCTTTTTTGGGGGTGTGCAAAAGGCGTATTTCCCATGTCCGACCAAGTTAAAGGAACAGGAAAAAGACTCGAAAAATAGATAACATGGAGTCTTAGGGAAAAAACACACACACAACATTTCTTCAACATTACCATTTCCAAAATTACCAAATTGGGTCACTAGATAATTAGATTAATTCAGCTACCCTTTGATTTTATTTGGTAAAAAATGTTTTTCCTCTTAGATATCCACAGGATAGCATAAAATGGAAATACCTGGCTTTTTATAACTAAAGAGCTATTATCATCATGCTGAATCAGAGAGAACTAGACACTTTTGGAGTATCGACACCTGGAACCACTTTGTTAAAAAGGCATGCCTTGGTAACAGCTAACTAAAGGTCACAGAGTGGGAGCAAAAATTGGCTCTTGTTTACCCATCTTAGCTGGCTACCAGTTGG
The DNA here is from genome assembly GCF_019393635.1 of Dromiciops gliroides. NCBI lineage: Eukaryota > Metazoa > Chordata > Mammalia > Microbiotheria > Microbiotheriidae > Dromiciops > Dromiciops gliroides. The sequence goes on from NC_057865.1 coordinate 177,708,817, forward strand.
TTCACTTTAATTGGCTATCATGTCCACTTACCAGAAATTGGCTCTGTTTCACAGCTGTTGGATGTTAGAACATAGCCACTTTGAACCAATTTATCTGAAAAAAATATTTTGCACAATGTTCTGTCTGCCAGAATATTGTTTCAGATTACTATACTTTCATAGAAAAATCACTAATTGTGTATAGTAATATCAGCAACATGAGTACATGCTCCAGGACCTGAGAGTCTTGGCTAAATCACTACATAAACAGATAATTTCTAAGGACAGCATAAGGATAGTATCAGAGGGAACTGAATAACAATGATTACAATTGAATACAGAGAAGCATCATGGAGAAGTGGACAGGAGCAACCTCAGAATTAGGGCAACTTGCGTTAAAGTTCTGTTTCTGACATCTTAGATCAATAACACTGGACACACACCATTTGACCCCCTGCAGAGAAGCCGTTTATCTGCATTGGCAGATGAACCTTCACTAGGAATTCCCTACATCAAGGAAACCAGTTTTGGAACATGATGATGATTATGGGCAGGTAGTGGTACCCAGCCTTGGAGTCAGGAAGACCCATCTTCCTGAGTTAAAATTTGGCCTCAGACGCTGTATATGTGTGTGTATGTGTGTGTGTATGTGTGTGTGTTTGTGTGTGTTTGTGTGTGTGTGTGTGTGTGTGTGAGAGAGAGAGAGAGAGAGAGAGAGAGAGAGCGAGCGAGCCTTGACAAATCATTTTAACTCTGCTTGCCTCAGTCTCCTCATCTGTAAAATGAGCTGGAGAAGGAAATGGCAAAACACTCCACCAGCTTTGCCAAGAAAACCCCAAAGGGGGGTCATGAATAGTAGGACATGACTGAAAAACAACTGAACAACAAGAGTTATGATTATGATGAGGTGATGATGATGATGAGAATCGCACTGGAGAGAGGAACATTTTCTGAATTGATACAATAATGTGAACATAACAAAATAACTTCAGTATTCAGTATACAATTTTTTGGAAAAGACGTATTTCTCCTAATTTTTGAAGAAAACTAACATTTTCCTGAATATCCTTTTAAACTTACATAGGAAAAAAAGAGATTAAAGTTCATATTCAGCCTTTTTGTATATTCTTTGCAATTAATATTTCATTTTTAAACTGGTAGGTTTAACATATTACACTTCCTTGAAATTGTGGTCAAAATGACTGGTAGTCCATGCAAATAATATCAGTTGACATTCATATATCACTTTAGGTCTTGTAAAGCACTTTTCACATATCATCTCATTTAGCATCATAAGCCTGTAAGGTAGGCATCACTGTTTATTATACCCATTTTACAGATGAGGAAGATGAGACTCAGAGAGTTTGAATGACTTGTCCATGGACACACAGCTAATATGTGTCAAATGATATTTGAATATTTGGTCTTTCGGAGTCCCAAACTAATTTTCTAATCACTTTGCTATGTTGCCTCTCAGTTATTGTGTTATAGAGGAATTCATAAAGAATATACTTACAAAAAATGAACTGATTTCACAAGAATAGGGAACTCTTGGGGCAGCTAGGTGGAGCAGTAGATAAAGCATGGGCCCTGGATTCAGCAGGACCTGAGTTCAAATCCTGCCTCAGACACTAGCTGTGTGACCCTGGGCAAGTGACTTAACGCTCATTGCCCTGCAAAAAAAAAAAAAAAAATATATATATATATATATATATATATATATATATATATATATATATATATATATATATATATATATATATATATATAATCTTGAAGAAAAACTGCCTCTCCCAACACAAATCAGTACTTGCTCTACAACTTAGTCTCATGGAATTGAGTCACCTGAAATCAGGCAGATATTCCTAACTTGGATTCTGTCTCTCTAGCAACTTGCCAAGCCTGCCTTTCATTTATGTACTAAATAAAAATGAAGAAGCTGATATTGTAAGTGAAAAAGAAAATATATTTTATGTCCTTTTAAACAATTAGTAATTTCAAGTTTTTAAGACTGTTTGTTTACTTCATACAAAAGACAGCTGGTTTGGTAGCATGGAAATGCCCTTCTATCTCCTGAATGTTATCATAAATCAAAAGAAAGATATGCTTCATTTTCATATTTTTCCTGGGGAAAATAACATGATAAAGAATAGAATATAACCTGGAACTCTAAAAATAAAAAAGAAGGTAGAAACAGGGTTGCTTTGGGAATCTTTAGATCCTTGGTAAGGTTAATTGGGAGAGCATAAATTCCTTTTCCTTTAGTTTTTTTCTTTCTTTCTTTTTCTCTTTTTCCTCACCTGCTCCCTGGCCCCCAAATCTTTCCTATTGTCTAAGCCATAAATTTCCTAGATATAGTCTTCACCTGTAATAGTTCTATGTTGCAATGAAAGACACAAAGACTGTTTGAGAACCAGGGGGATGAATTCATTGTTTTCTTTAAAACAATTATTTAAATCTCTTTCAGCTGTGATTATAAGTGCTAAGGATTTAGACACTCCTTAATTACACAATCACAGAATTTTGATGGGTGTTCCCCATACCTGAAGGAGGAACTCTACCACAATATGCCTGATGAGTAGGTATCTGGCCTTTGCTGGAAAACCTTCACCTGTTACCTCCGAAAGTAGCACATTTCACATTGTGATAGCTATTGTTAGGAAGATTTTTTTTCCTTACAGCTGACTTAAAGCTGGAATGTCCTCTAACGTTCTGTTTCAGAAATGTTCTATCTTCTAGGCAATCTCAATACTTTGATTACACTTTCCTTTGAATTTCTTTCTGTAGTACTTAAAGTCCATATTATTCAATTGGAATTTATAACTTGTATTTTTCAGCATTAATAAAAAGGGAGGTGAGAATATACTGTAAAAAATCAACTTAAAATGGAAAACTAGGTGGAAACCTCGAGTCCTGGTCCTAACTATGCTGCTTAATGGCTGGGTAAGCACAAATAAGTCAGACTTTCTGAGCCTAACAAGACTGTTGTTGTTTAGTCATTTCAGTTGTGTCCAACTCATTGTGACCCTGTTTGGGGTTTTCTTGGCAAGGATACTGGAGTGCTTTGCCATTATCTTCTCCAACTCATTTTCCAGATGAAGAAACTGAGGCAAACAGAGTTAATGACTTGCCCAGGGTCACATAGCTAGTAAATGTCTAAGGCCAGATTTGAACTCAGAAATATGAGTCTTCCTGACTACAAGTCTGGCACTGTGCCACCAAGCTGTCCAAAACCTGAAGCAGATGGAGGTTCATTAGCTTGCCAAGGTCACACAGATAAGTGCCTGAGACCACATGTGAACTAAGGTCTTCCTGATTTCAGGCCTATTGTCCTATCCACTATACCATATAGCTGCCTCAGATGTGAGGAACCATTACTATCAACCAAGAAACATTTATTAAGTCCATATTATGTGCTAAACACAGGAATTTTAAAACAAAATTAAAACAGCACCTGGAGCTTACAGTCTAAAGGGGGTGACAAGATGTTCTATACATGTATGACTACTGAATAATATATATGAAACCAATATAAGGTGGTGTGACGACTAGCTAACATTGGGGGGGGTCTTCAAATGGAAGGTGGTATTTGAACCGAGTCTTGAAGGAAACAAAAATTTCTAAGAGGGAGCAGTGAGAAGGGGGTATATTCTAGGCATGAGGCCAGTGCAAAGGCACAAAAATGGGAGATGAATCATCATGTGTGTGAAACAGCAAGCAGGCTAGCATGGTTAGATGTTGGGATATGGAAAGAAGCATAATGTGTAAGGAAATGCATGAAGGGGCCAAATATACCTGACTTCCCCTTCTAGATTTTAATTTATCGAGAGTAGGAACCATGTTTCATAAATTTAAAAATATGTTATATTAAATATTAAAAAATATTGCGCATCACTAGAAGGAATTCTTAACAAGTCAACTATTTTCACTGATGGAGATCTGCAACTTATCTGTGATTTGTGGTCTTAGGGAATTGCTCATGGCACTAAGAGGTTTAGTGACTTTCTTGTCATTACACATCTAATATGTGTGATATATAGAATGCAGTACTTAAATCCATATCTTTCTGGATCCATAGCAACCCAATATCTACTTTGCTGTGCTGTTTTGGACATAGATATTTAATAAGTATTTTTTAACTAATCAACATTTAGCAATTTCAATTAACCCTTTTGAGAGCATCAGTAAGAATGAATCTTGTACAACAGAAAGAAGAAAGTAAATAGTTCTGAGGTTTTCATGTGTCGAACACACTCTGGAATGTAAATGTGACATTAAAGTTCTTTGACAATATTATAATAAACACTACTTACCAATGGCAGATTGACACACAAATGATTGCATCATCCCATTGCCACAAATCATTGTCAGATTTCTTAGACATATCGAAGTTCCTTTATAATCCAGCTCCAATTTACATTTACCACTTTGACTTCTCCTAATTCCTCTTTAAAACTTTACTATTCAGCCAAACTGGACTACTTTTTGTTCCTCAAACATATCCATTGCTTTCAAGCCTCCAGGATTTTTATAACATTGGTCTATTGGCTCAGAAGTTCCCTGCCCTTCCCTTCTACCTCCACTCTACCAGTTAAAACTATGGCCATTCTAGCTCAAATGCCAGCTCCTCCATGATGTCTTCTGTGACGTTTTTAACTCTCCAGTTGGCATTGAGCCTTCCCTCATCTGAGATCATAGTACTTTGTACTCCTTTTATGCAATTCTATTCTGATTTTTATAATATTTTTCTATATGCCATGCCCTGTCTTATTTTATAAGCTGATTCAGGATGGAAAACTCACTCTCTCTCTCTCTCTCTCTCTCTCTCTCTCTCTCTCTCTCTCTCTCTCTCTCTCTCTCTCACACTCTCTCTCACACTCTCTCTCTCCTCTCCTCTCCCTCTCTTCTCCCTCTCCTATCCCTCTCTTCTCCCTCTCTTCTCCCTCTCTTCTCCCTCTCCTCTCCCTCTCCTCTCCCTCTCCTCTCCCTCTCCTCTCCTATCATCTATTCATTTAGTTGTTTATTTTTACAACACTCTAATATACTTATGTAACAGTGTGTATGCAGTTTCCCTGTTTGTTTCTTAATCCCTTTTCTACATTGAAGGAACATAGGATCATAGAATTAGAGCAGGAAGGGACAAGGTTTAGTCATTTCTATTATGCCTGACTCTCTGTGACCCCATTTTGCATTTTGCAGTTTTCATGGCAAAAGTACTGGTATGGTTTTCCATTTCCTTCTCCAGTTCATTTAACAGATGAGGAAATTGAAGCAAATAGCTTTAAGGGGCTTACCCACAGTCACACAGCTCATAGGCATCTGAGGTTACATTTGAACTCATGTCTTCCTGACTCCAAGGCTGGTGCTCTAGCCACTGAATCACCTAGCTGCCCAGAAGGGGTCATTAGAGCTCATCAAGTCTGTAAGGGCCAAATTTAGTATGGGAAAGGTTAATTGGGCGGCTTCCCTTAATATTGGGGCAAGAAAAGAAACAGCCTCTTTCAAAAAAAAAAACAGGTTTATTAATGGGAACAAATTTAAAACACAAGTGAGGTTAATAGAGCTAGGAACAATATCTAAATCTCTGGGGTAAAAAGGCCCCAGGCACCCTGAACCTGCCTCCAACCCAGCTAGCTCCAAAGGAGAAGCAGATGCAGTCTTAAATCAATCTATTCTTTAATGAAACTGAGTACCTAAAAAGTTACAAGCATTAAGCAAGTTCTGATATAATCCACATAGTGAAGGGTACCTGTATCTTTCTAAGCCTGAGTCTGTGATTGCTTGCCTTTCTTATTCTCAGTGAGCTTTCTCCATGTAGCTCCTGGTCACTGCCGGTGATTCTCAGAAGGGAAACAGCTGTGTCCAAGAGGCAGTAGAAACGTAGTCTCTTGCTGCTGCAGGTTATTTAGCTAAATGGATCCTGCTTTATTGTTTCACGTATATATGCCTTCTTCCCTTGAGGTTTATAGTCAGTCTTTGAAGGCAAAGACATGAGGTATGAGAGTAGACTGGAGAAAGCCAGAAACTCCCAGGGATTCCAGGATCTGGATTTATAAACACTGGTCCATGGAGTAAGTTCAATCTTCTGAATATTGCCACTTAATGCAATAGTACTCTTAGGACTTAGGTGTATCTGACTTATTTAGTTATAGTTGACAATGAAGTAGTGTGCTTTTTGCAGCTATTGTACCAAGTACTAGGATGAGTGTTGAAAAAGCTGCCTCTCCTTATTCATTCAAATCTGATTTCCCTGCAAAAGGAATGTATGTCTCAATCTGTTGCATTTAGAATACACAAAAGCAGTTGATTTAAGTCAATACTGATTATCATGTTGTCTGGCCTGCTATGAGATGTTATCCTTTCACCAGCCAGTCAGTCTTAATATAATGTATCAGATATCTTTAATGTTATGATGACTCATTCTTGTTCCTGTACCTGAATATGAACTGAACAAACTAGACACTTGACTGCTGCCATCAGCGGACAGTTTATTTTTTAAATATATTATACACAAACAGGGCTTATGTTAAAGAGATAAAATGTCTCTGGTCTGAAATAAACTGGTCCAATATGCTACGCTGTTGAAATGAATTGGTCCTTACTGGAAGTCAGTAGCTGATTTTCAGAGTATTACATGGGAAAGGAAAATTCCATGGGTTATCAACAGAGTTTTCCTGAAAGTATAGCCATAGTGGATATGTTTGTGGCTCTTCTGTGACCTGTAGACCATAGTCCTACACTACAGTTGGAATCCAGGGCATGAAAGTTGATGCAGAAAGATTCCATAATTTCCTGAATTTAGAAGCCCTCAATAAATATAGCCACATATTTAACATTTTATATTTATATAAATCCATACATTCAACATTATATAAATATAAATATATGTATATATTAACACATATAACATTTTATAAGGAACACTGGGATACCTGAAGAGCATAAATAAAATAAAAATAATGACTGACTCCCAAACTAACACTTTTCATTTCTGAATTAAGTGGATAAAGGAAAAAAAAAGTAGATACAAAATCAGTCAATTACCTTTTTCTTTTATTTTTCTTTTAAGATTCACTTTTTAATGGATATGGTACCTTTAAAGAAATTACATTGTAGCCATGAAGGTTTTTTTTCCCCTCTTCTTTCTCAGCAGCTATTTTTGACTACTTATTTTGCCTGTAGCTGCATGTACTCAATTTTTCACACCTTGTTTAGACTTGTATGTTTACCATACCACCACTGTTTTAAGTTTCCTACCTCCCGAAATCCACAAAACACTTACGAAAGGATTTCCATGTATTATATTTTGTTCAAAAAGCCTTATCTCAAGCTGACATATTTGCACATTTTATTTTTTAAAGGAATATACTTGAGAATTATACATTCATGGTTCTGTTTTCATAGCCTGGGTTAGGATCTCTCTGTGAAATTCCATTAAAGAAAATTTTCCTTTAAAAAGTTTAACAATGCACAAAATGCTGATACAGTATTTTAGCCACTTAATTATTTCTTTTTTTCATTGTTTATCATTGTTTTGTCAACCTTCCATATCATTACCCACAATGCTTTCTGTTGGGTTTTCTTTGAAAATTCCTTTCCTCTGAACTTACCATGAACTTCTGCCTGTAACATGCTGCCACAGAACACCACAGACACTTTTAAAAGGGAAAAAATATTTCAACAATGGGGATCTGTTGTAAAACACAAATCAAATAAAAGTCCAGGTGACTTCAAATTAATAAAAAATGTGTCCACTTGCTAATCCAGGTCTATTTTAAAAAAAATGTAACAATTAATAAGAAAGGGAACATAATATATCCCAGAGATGCAGTATAAGCACTGTGTATATAACAACCTTTGTTTTGTCTTCGTCTTTTTTTCCTTTTTATTTTAGTGATGGATATTTTGCTGATGCTGTAGAAAAAGAGGGATACAGGTTTGCAGAAGGGCAAGGAAGAGACGATGGGATTATGTTTCCAGAGAGGAAGTGGGTTGTGGGAGGAGAGGATCACACACATTAGTGTTCATGCTACATAGGTGGAAGGAGGAGATCACTTACCTGATGGAGAACAAAAAGATGAATGAATTTTTCTGATCATGGAAACGTTCAGAATATTTTGTCCTCATAATTGTCATATGTAACTGGGCATATCAAGGAGTGAATGTTGTTTTGAAAAGTAATAGTCATAATAACTAGCATTTACGTAGCATTTATTAGGTGCCAGGCACTGGGCTAAGTACTTTACAAGTATTACCTCATTTGATCCTCACAACAACCCTGTGATTTAGGTGTTATTACTATGCTCCTTTTACAGGTGAGGAAACTGAGGCAAATAAGTTGCTAAATGACTTATCTAAGGTCACATAGCTACTCAAGTCTTCCTAACTCCAAGCCCAGGGCTATCCACTGTGCCACCCACCTGCCCTAATAATAAATAGTTCCAGTGATAGAGACAAAGGACTGGATTTTGTTTACAGATTGAGAACCTATTAGCAGTATGACCTGTGATAAAACATTTTACTGTAGACCTCAATCCTCTTACTGGAAAAATAAGTGAGTTGAAGTAGGCTATCTTCAAGACACCTTCCAGTTTTTAAAATACATGTGCTTTTATGATGTTACCATATTATTTATACTTGTCTAAAGATAAGAAATTATAGGTTAGCTTAGCAAAGAACTTCAGAAGTAAAAGTGAGCATGTTGGGGCAGCTAGGTGGCGCAGTGGATAGAGCACCTGCTCTGGAGTCAGGAGGACCCGAGTTCAAATCTGACCTCAGACACTTAAAACTTACTAGCTGTGTGACTCTGGGCAAGTCGCTTAACCCCAATTGCCTCACTTAAAAAAAAAAAAAAGTGAGCATGTTATGCTTTTTTAAATTTTTGCATGTTATATAGGACAGGGCTTCAAACTTTTCCCGCTCGTGACCCCTTTTTGTCTGAGAAATTTTAACATGACCCTATGTATGTACTTATATAAAATAGGTATACCTAACCTTTTACTGTTGCCAAATTTTTCGTAACACCTACGTTCAGTTACACAACCCCATATGGGATTGTGACCCACAGTTTAAGAAGCTTTGATTTTTTTTTGCTTGTTTTTGCAGGGTAATGAGCGTTAAGTGACTTGCCCAGAGTCACACAGCTAGTAAGTGGCAAATGTCTGAGGCCGGTTTTGAACTCAGGTCCTCCTGAATCCAGGGCTGGTGTTTTATCCACCGTGCCACCAGCTGCCTGATTTTTTTTTTTTAAAGGAGGTAGCAGGTGAATGCACAAATTAGGTTTGTGATCTCAATTTGCTTTGGCCTTATGTTTTACGGTATGACAAAAATAATCCAGTCTTTCTTTTAACGTTTCAATATCTGTGTATATTGTAGACAACTTGAATAGTTTTGCTTTTCTTATTGGAGATTACAAAGGTGTTCATGAGTCAGAAGCTATTGAAAATACACCCATAAAGATAGGGGTTGGATTTGAGATTTCATTTCAGGAGGGAAGTACAGGTGAAGGTGCTGTCTCTAACAACTCAGTTTAGCACCTTCAGGGCTCATCCTCACTCTCTCTGCAGCCTTTGGAAATGTTGATTGCCCTCTTCTCCTAGATACCCTCTTTTCTCTAAATCTCTGTGGCACTTGTCTTTTCTGAATTCCTCATCTCGGTCTCTTTTGTTGTTTCTTTATCTAGTCCACACCCACTGAAGGTGGATAACCTTCAGGGCTCTTCTTTTGGAACTCCTCTCTATACTAATTCATTTAGTTATCTTATCACCTTTTGTGGTTTCACTTATCATCTCTATGCTGATTATTTTCAGATCTCCTTGTTGTTGAGTCTGTTTTTGAATGCTGTCTGACTCTGTGACTCCTTTTGGGGTTTTCTTGGCAAAGATGTTAGAGTGGTGTGCAATTTCTCCTACTCATTTTACAAATAAAGAAATAGAGGCAAAGAGGAGAACATGTGATTCACCCCTTTATTTTTACGTCTCTAAATTAATTTTGAGGTGACATTCTGTCCTTGCAGGAAATTCTGAGAGTATGGGATTTTCTGGCCTGCTCTGCCGTTATCCCAGAATGCCCCACCACCAAACAAACAAACAAACCAGAGCTACTTGACTTACCCAGGGCCACATAGCAATTAAGTGCCTGAGAACAGATTTGATCTCAGGTCTTCCAAATTCAAGGCCTGGGGCTCTTTTCACTGAGCCATCAGCTGTCCCTAACATCTAGTCTCACATTTCTAACTTTCTATTAATTAGTCATCTCAAACCCAGATGTCCTGTTGACATCTTAAACTTTAAATATAATGTAAAGAATTAATTGTTATTTGAGGTTTTTATGACGCCATCTTTTGGCTAGAATTAAAAAAAAACTAGCGTGTGGGCTGGTCTGGGGCTCCGCAAACCTCACGGTGCTTGACCCACTGGTTGTAGGTGTCGCCATGGTGCTGGCACCTCATGTCATCACCACTCGCCGACGCCTACATGGGCCTGGCAAAATTATAATGACTGGAAGCCCAGTGAGGGCAGTTATGTGACTGTCAGAGTGGCCAGCCTATTGGCTGGGGGGCTGTGTGTGGTTAGCCTGGGGTCTGCTTGGAAGAAGGGAGGTTTTTCGCCTTCCAGCTTCAAGCGCAAGGAGGTTTTTTAAAAATTCTAGCCAAAAGATGGGGTCTTAAAAACCTCAAATAACAATTAAGTCTTTACATTACAAAACTAAACTCATATTTTTTCCCAAAACCCTCTCCACTACTGAACTGCCCTATTACTGTTGGGGCAGCTAGGTGACACAGTGGATATAGCACTGGCCCTGAAGTTGGGAGGACCTGGGTTCAAATATGGCTTCAGACAGTTGATACTTATTAGCTGTGTGACCCTGGGCAAGTCACTTAACCCCAATTTCTTAAACATCTGGGGCCATCTCCAGTTATTCTGATATATATCTTGCCAGTGAACTCAGATGGCTCTGAAGGAATGAGTGAGGTTGGTGACCTTGCACAGCCCTCTCTCACTTAAGTCCAATTCACTAATTTATGACATCACCCTGATGTCATGCTCCTCTTCCAGAACAAAGAACAAACAGCAACTGTCGAGGATGCTACTATCTTCCTAGTCACCCAACCTTGCAACCTAGATATCATCCTTGTCTCCTTACTCTCCTCCTACCCCCTATCTATATCAAACATATTCCCAAGGTCTGTCAAGTTCACCTTAACATCCAACTTCTCCCCTCTGACACAGACACCATGCTTGTCCATGGTCTTATCCTCTCCTGCCTTAATTATTACAATAGCTCGCTGATTGGTCAGCCTGCCTCCAGTCTCTCCTCACTCTCCCATTCTCCAATCAGCTGTCAAAATAATCTCCTTAAGTGCAATCTTGACTCTATCCTTTAGAGTTTTCTTATACCTTTCTTCTTTCCACATTCTCTGTAATCCTGTAGTACTGACCTCTTTCCTCTTCCTTGCACAAGATGTTCCCTCTCCTTACTCCAAGCATTTTTTACCAATCATTTCCCTTGCCTGGTATCTCCTTCTTCATCTCTATGTCTGCCCTCCTTTAAGTCTAAGATAAAATCCATCTTGTACGAAAAAAAATCTTTCCTGACCTCTCTTAATTCTAGGGCTCTGCCTCTATTGATTAACTTCAGTTTATCTTTTATTTTGCTTGTTCATATGTAGTCATTTCCATGTTGTCTATGGCCTCTGACTGTGAGTTTATTGAGAGCAGAGACTATAGCCTACCTTTCTTTGTATGCTTAATCCTTAGCACAACATCTAACAAGTAGCAGGACCCTAAGAGACACATTGCTCGACTGACTTGGAGCACTAAGAGGTTAATTGAGTTGATGATGAACATCAGAGACAAGACTTGAACCCACTTCTTCTTGACTTCAAGTCCCCTTCTCTAACATTATGCCACATTGTAAATATGTATGTATAGCAACACATATACAAGTAATCCATACATTTGTCTGTGTGTATATACATACACATACATATATGTATAGCACAGAAACCAGCATATCAGTGTCAGAATATGATTAGAGGGGAATATGGTAAAGATACAGTAAAAAAAAAAAAAAAGAAACACTAAAATACTATAAAGAACCTCATTCTATTACTGAAGGTAAAGTCATGTTCTCCATATACGTTGGACCCTACAATTATATTTTCCATCACTACCACTCAGCTGAACTAGTCTTTTTTCTAAGGCTCCCTGTAATCTCCTTATCACCAAATCCAATTGCCTTTTTTCTCTCTTCATCAATATTAACTTCTCTGTAACAAGTAGAATTTTTTTTTTTTTACTTCACAGGTATTAATGCCCATTCTTATCGTATCTGATAAATTGTAAATTCCTTGAGAAAAAGGACCAGGCCTTAGTTATCTTGTGCCTCTAGTGCTTAAACTAGTACTTTGCACATAGCAGATGCTTAATGTTTATTAAATGTTGATTGACATAATGCTGAAAACATCTTTGTTTATTTTACTTGAAATAAAATACATGTCTTATAGGGAAGCTTATATAAAGTTGTTATTTGTATTCTCTTTATCCAGTTTAACAAAGATATGTAGTTTAAAAATTTTGTGTAGTTCTTAGAAAATGTCCAGAAAATGAATATACGTTTTTTTCTGACTGTTTGATCACTCCTTTTAAGTCTCCTTTGCTGGTTCTTTTTCTTCCTCTTGTCACATAAATGTGAGTGTTCTGCACAGTTATCTACTCAACCCTCTTCTGTCTATACAATCTCTCCCTTAACTGAGTCATCTACTTCCATAGCAACAATCAATACATCGCTAGGGATCATTCAAAAAATATGTACCATTTCCCAGATCTTCTCTAATTCTCATCTTTAATTGCCTACTTCTTGCTGGATGTATTCCAAACTCCTCACAATCCATGTGTCTAAATTTGAACTCATCATTTAAATCCCCAAACTTATGTCCCTCTCTAACTTCTCTATTTCTGTATTTGGGGTGGGGGAAGGATTACAGTGAATGCTACTACACTCTACCCTCTTTATGTTGGTAGGGTTATTATCTTTCTAGTCATCCAAATCCAGTACCTTTTGATCAACACTGACTCTTTACTCACTGTCATTACTAGATCCAAACATTTGTTAACTGCTAGATTTGACCTATTATTTTTGTCAAAAGTATTATTAATAATAATTTCTGGCATACACAGAACACTTTCATTTTAGAAGAGCAGCTTTTGTACCTTATCTTGTATTAACCTTATAATATCATGTAAGGCAGGTACTGAAAGTATTGTTAAGGCCAGTTTATTCATCCCTTTCCCGTGTGTCTTCCTTTTTACTCATGGAATCTTTTTTTTTTTTTTTTGGTGGGGCAGTGATGGTTAAGTGACTTGCCCAGGGTCACACAGCTATAAAGTGTCAAGTGTCTGAAGCCAGATTTGAACTAAGGTCCTCCTAACTCCAGGGCCAGTGCTTTAACCACTTTGCCACCTAGCTGCCCCCTATTCATAGGATCTTACAGTTGGAAGGGAAGTCAGATACCATTGATTTCAACCTGTACTTAAAGAAGAGTCTCCTCAACAACATAACTAACAGGAGGTCTTTCAATCTTTGCTTAAAGTCCAAAAGGGATGGTGAGCCCACTCACCCTTGAGGCACCTATTATACTTTTGAATAGTTTTAATTGGTTAGAGGCTTTTCTTCATACGAAACCTAAATTTGCCTCTTAATGATTACAACTCAATTCTACTTGTGACTAATGTTCACTACTTGTGAACAAAAGAGAATAAATTTAATCTTTTTTCCTACATCACATGTTTGAAGACAGCTACCATGCCCCCCATAAATCTCCTCATCACCTTGCTAAATATATCCAGTTTCATAGATCATGATTTTGAGGCCTTTTGTCATCCTTGCAGCCCTCCTCTAAGTGCTCCCCATCTTCTTATTCTATATATTATCTAGTCCTCTGAGTTTTGCATCATCTTCAAAGCTAATGAACATGCAACCTATGCCACTATGCTAGTTATTGATAAAAATACTAAACAGTCCAGCACAAAACATATATACAGACTTATTTCACCAGAGATTTTCTTCCAACTTTACATGGAATAATAATGACTACTTTTGAGGTTTGACCACTCAACCAATTCTGAATTTACCTGCTAATTAACTGTCTTAGTATCCCTTTCACATTTTATAATTTCCATATTTTCCATAAGAATGACATGAAAACATTTCTTAAATGCTTTGAAAATTTCAAGGATCAAGGTCTTTATGTACAACTATAAATATATATAATAATACATAATTATATATAGCCATACATTTAACTATATCTATATCTATATAACACTATGTATATCAACTTCATATATAACTCTAAATACACACCCATACATGTATAAATATATACATACATACATACATGCATACATAGTTATAGCTATAGCACCTCCTGACCCTTCTCTAGTGACGCTTTCAAAAAAGTAAATGAAATTACTTTGACACGACCTGTTCCCTTGAAATATACATTTTATTTTTTTCTATTAACAAGCATTTATTTTCTCTCCCCACATTGTAAAATGAAAACAAAAACAATAACTAATGTGCATGGTTAAACAAAACAAATTCCCACATTAGCCAGGCCCTGAACTGTTTTTCTCATTCAGCATCTTGAGTTCATCTTTTCTCTTTTGTGGCTAGTTACTCTGTTTCCTCATCATCCCCCTCATTGATTATGGCATTGATCAGAGATTTCTAGTCTTTCAAAGTTGTTTGCCTTACAATGTTGTCATTGTGTAATTTGCTCTCATCATGTTCTGTATCAGTTCATACAAGTCTTCCCAGGTTTGTTGGTATGATTTTTTTTAATGAAACTATGCTAGGTTTACTGTGCAATGGTTCCTTTTCCATATGTTCATCTCCTCTCTTGTGATGTTTTCAAGAATTTTGCCAAGAACCAAAGTAAACCTCATTGACCTATGTGTAGTAGAGTATATTTCTTTTGCCTTTTTTGAAAATTGGGAAAATGTTTATTTTTCTATAACTCTATTATCTATCTTTCCATATTTTATTGTGAACTTAACAATCATCAATAAGCTGAAATATTTCAAAATGCTAAGAATAACTGAGAGCATTATGTAACCTTCAGGCTCTTTCAGTAACCTAACAATTATGTCTGCAGATTCTCTGAATAACCTGTATTGTGGATGTGGTGACTTGAGTTAATCAAGGGCAGCTAGATGCCCTTTTATATCTTCCTCTTTATCTTAGGTATCAACTACCCCTTAACCATTTTATTCTGTATTTTCTAGACCAAGTATTATTCTTACTGGCAAAGAAAACTAGCAAAATCAAAATTGAGCACCCCCACTGTCCTGCCATTATTCACTGATTTTCCCATACACCTCAAGTATGTGTCATATACCTTCATTAATCTTACTTTTCCCTTGAATATATTAAAAATCCCTTTATTTTCTTTCTAGTCTTAGCTCAATATCAGATTTCACATTTCTGATACTATTTTATAGCATAGTAATATTAAGTATTTTTCTTTAATATTTTATTTTTCCCCAATTACATATAAAACAATTTTTAACTTTTTCTTAAGTTTTGAGTTCCAAATTTTATCTTCTCTTCCCTTTCCCCTCCTTGCAATGGCAAGCAATCTGATATAGGTTTACATGTACAATCATGTAAAATATTTCCATATTAGAATGACATGCAGTATTGATCCTCTATCAGAAATCTTTGCTTCCTTTTTTTTGTGCAGTACAATGTCCACCCATGTTTCTAGAGGTATGACAATGAAATCTACCTCCTGATAGAAAAGTGAGATTTAGTGCAGAATTATATGGCAATTAGGGAATTAGATTTGCTTGACTATGTATATTTGCTGTTAAAGACTTTTCTCTTTTTTGATGGAGTGAATATTGCTAAGTTGAAAAAATTTTGTAAATTAAAAAAAATGTTATTTTAAAAAAAACCTGTTAATTGAAAAACAGTTTAAAAAGAGATGGGTTATAGGCAAGGAGGAAATAAAACTATTTGAAGAAGGGAGTACTATGATAAGGCATTGCAAGTGTCCAAGTGGGTGGTGATGAAGGCCTGAATGAGGTCTAGCCTAGTCTACCACTCCATTTACTCTACCAGATAATCTATGACTTGCCTCAATGCCAATATTGCTTCTCTTTCTACCTCTGTTGATCTTCATGCAAATGCTGCCCACAATTTTTTTTTCTCCAGCTTATGGACTTCCTCACACCAGTAAATCTTTTGTCAAATACAATAGTACTCCTTCCCTTCCCTATCCTCTTCCTTTCAAATACATTGTACTCTTCTAAAGCTATTTTTCAGTGATCATTCTATGAAATCTAGTCTTGGTGGCAGCTTTGAGATCACACTTTCTTCTTTGCATTATGATCTTTTGTTTATCTAGTTTGTTACCCATATTTTGTATATTTTATAAAGATGTCTTAGACAATGAATTTCAATCATACATAGTTTGGTGAATAGACAGGCAGTTAATTCTCTCATTTGCCTTTTTCAATGTAGAATCCCTTTGGTTGAATTATCAGTCTGGGATGGTTGGGTATGATCCATTCATGAACAGGAAAATGATGTGATATTCATATATTTTAAATGATGGTCCAGAAAGCCAAACTCTCATCTCAAACATAATCTTTTTAGCCAGCTGATCACTACCCAAATTTTCATTTTTTCAGACGAACTGAGGCCAGCCATGTATTCTTCCCATAACTGGAAATATATTTCCAAAAGCCAAGGTTTCATATGGTTATTAATAATTTATATTTTATGATAAATGTTTGTCCATATCCTTTTACCATATTTGATTGATTAAATTTGATCTAATTATATTTAGCCCAATTTTATAGTTTATGAAGATCTTTTGGGAATCTGTTATCCAGTGTTCTAGCTAATTTTAGTTTTGTGTCATTGGTAGATTTAATGAATGTGTCTCCATATCTTTACCCAATATTAAACAACACAAGACAACATGAAGCTCCCTGAAGTCTCCTGGAGACCTCTTCATAGGTTGTCATAGAACTATGAACTACAATTCTTTGAGGTTGTCACTTTTACTGGTTCTCAAAATGGAAGACTTTAAAAGTAACATTTCTTTCTCTCTGACAATATGGAGACTATAAATGTATTCCAACAACCTGTTTACCTTTTCTTCTAGATTGAAACCAACCTGCACTTTGGAAATAGATGTGACCTGGTCATAGCAAAAATATAAACACTATGTAAGTTTCTTGTTTTTATCTTTGCATTTTTCATTTTAATAGTGCTTTGTACATGTTTATTGAAAGATTTAAATTTGTTGGACCTCATGTTTTGTTGTTCTTAGAAGTAGCCTTTTCTTTGTTTCCTATTTAGCCAAAAAACATTTCTTGAACTCCTAACAATTATAAGGCAGAGTAATGAGTATGTAAAAGATGAAGACATAGTCTTTGCCTTCAAAAATCTGATAATCTAATAACAGCTAATATTCCTGTTGTAATCTAGGGTTTCCAAAACACAAAGTGTTAGTGTTCGCTGTTACTATCTACATTTTACAGAGGAGATACCCAAAACTTGAAGAAATTATGTGACTGGATCAGAGTAACTTAGCATCAGAACCAGAACTTTAATTCTTTTTTTTTTTTTACTTCGAGACCAGTACTCTTTTCCACTAAACTATATATTATCTCCTTCAAAAAAAGGGATAAGAAATGAAAACTACAGTATACTGCAGTAATATTTGATAGGTGATATGTGTAGAGGATCACAAAAAAAGTGGGAAATCCTTTTTAAGAAAAATTGGAGTGACGAAGGAAGGTTTCACCTTAGAAGTAGATTTGAACTAGATTTCTGAGGAAGAGAAAATTTGACAAGGTGGAGACGTGAGGGAGCATCCTTGAGCAGAGGGAGGGACTTGGCCAAAGGAATATATGTATAGGGAAATTTATTGTTTGTTTTTAGAATAGTAGTAATTCAAATTGGTTGAAGAGATACATCAGAAAAAAATTGTGAATAGTCTTGAATGATCAGATAAAGAAAATAATGTGTATGTAGTATTTTTCAAAAAGAAGAATATTGTGATCAGAATAATGCTTTCTGTTGTTGATGTAAGGGATGTCTTGGAGAGAGAGTAAAAGTCAGGGAGAACAGTTAATAGGTTACTGCAATTGTTCCGGTGTGGGGTAATAAGGGACTAAAATAAGGAGTTAGTAGTGGAAATGGAAACAGAAGGAACAATAGGAAACACATTGTGGATTAAAGTTGCTTTTTTTGTTTAGTTTTTTTTTGTTTTTTGTTTTTGCTACTGGTGACTTTTTAGGAGCTACCATATTTGCAAGAGGAGAAATTAGATAAGAAGGTGAATCCAGTTAGGGTTTGGTTCTGATTTTAGGTGAAATGGGAGTTTACTAGCCAGATAAAGAGGCCTTCTTTATTTGATATGAAGAAGGCAATGGAATAGGGTATTTAAAAAAAATGTAATTACGGTACATTTAGTATGTTTGTAGTGGTTAGGTTCAAGGAGAGAGGATTTGTGCAGAGGTCACCAGAGGGACAGGGACATGATGAAGAGTGCTGCTTTGGTTTTTATGCCTCTGGCTAGATAAGATTTCAGTTTCCAGTATTGTGATTTTGTTTTTACCCCCGGCTCCTACCAGCATGATTTTCCAAACATTAAAAAAAAAAATCACAGAAGGTTTCACTATATAGCTGTTAATTATGGCATTACTTGCTTTAATCAAATTCTTAGATCCTTAGCACTAAACAATGCCCAAGTCATGGGGGACATCCTATTCTTAAATGAATGAACATTCATTTTGAGTTGTTGACCACAATTTAGACATATACAATATCACTCATCGCCTGCTTCATAAAGCATGTGGCTTTTAAATGTTTCAAAGGCCTGTTCAATATTAATATTTATTCAGAAAAAATGGCAGGAACATCAGTAATTTTTCAATTCTTTTTTTATAGAAACACTAAATTTCTCTGGACACAGCTACTATAAACATATGATAAATCACAGATAGGTATATATTCCTTCCCTCCCCTCTCTCCCCTCCTCCTTCCCCCTCTCTCTCCCCATCTCCTTCCCCCTCTCTCTCCCCATCTCCTTCCCCTCTCTCTCCTCCTCCCTTTCCATTTCTCATTTTTCACTCATGCTGAGACAAGAAATAAAAAGTGTTGAATGTCTTTTCAGAGATTCTTTAAAAATATTTTTATTCCTGGCTGTATGGTTTAATCTTCAAGTTCTTTCCAACACCAAGGTTCTATGATTTTGTGACATTAAGAGAAATCCCTAGAAATGTTCTGAACATTCAGACCATTGAATCCTAATTTTTAAAAACAATTGTTTAGATTTAGAACAGACTTTCAAACTGTGTTATATTAGGAGGAAGACAAAACTAAAACTAGCTGATTAGTTTTGTATAAATTATGGCAAACTGGAACTTTTAAAGCAAAAGTCAATTATACTTCAATATGAGTCAAATATGCACATGTTAGGCCCCTTAAGAGAGAGTGTAGCAAAACTGATTGAGAGACAGCCTCAGAGTTGATGAGTTCAACTTTGACAAGTACTGGCAGTGTGACCCTGGGCAAAGTACAACCTCTTATACTGGACGATGTCTTAAGACTATCAATCACAAAAAAGGTCCCCATATGCATTAGTAGAGGGAGTTTTCTAATCCAGGAATTATTTATACCAATGAAATCACACTCCTAGGCTCCATTTCTATATTTGTTCCTTTCACTTCTGAGGTACTGTTCCATTGAATTTAGAAACAAAAAGTCACCATAGAGGCTATGTTTTAGATGGGCCTTAATGTCAAAAGTTTCTCAGTATATAAATAATTATATTTTTACATAACTTTATCTCAGAAAATGATTTTGATCCTACTAACAGCTTTTAATACCATTGAAATTTTATGGCATTTATGCATAAAATCACTTTCAGGGTAACTCTCATGGTATTATTTTTTCATATGATTTTAAATAAATATACCTGATCTTGTTTTATAGGCAAAAAATTGGATTTACCACTTTTCATAAAAGCCTTTTGAAAATTGTGTAGTCCTTTGGAGACAGAATGTATGGAACCTTTGCCAATGAGTAAACGCCCATGATTAACAGCACGGATGGTGTGATACTTTTGGAGCCTCGTGAAATTATGCTATAGGTTTCCTTAAAAAAATAAGTCACATATGTTCTGTGATTCCAGCCCTTTAACATGCCCCAAATAGGCTGCATATACTGTGCACTTAAATTGTTCTTCCAAGCTTCCAAAATGTGATTTGATGACTGATGATGGTGCAAATCCTGAATGGGGGAAGGGAAAAATGTCAGGAAAAAACAAAAAAACGAATTTCTAAAATTTTCCTAACATTGATTAAAAGTAAACATATTTTATTATTTATGAAAAATTGATAACTGTTCAGATATATTCCATTTGACTAAGTGAAGGATCATTTACGCAGGGTAATAGTGTATTTTACAGGGAGGTCTAAATATGATGCATTTATCTTAGTGTTAGATTCCAAGTTATGTCAAGTTATAAAGCATTGTCCATCTTTAGTGTTGAAATAAGTGTCTACTGATCCTTTTATTTATTATGTTATTTTCAATAAAATAATACAGATGTACAAAGAAGTTAGATGTCCTATGGAAATATTTCTGATTTCGCTATGATCCAAATCTCTGAATGATGACCAATAAATACATAGGTATAGGTCTTGAAAAATATAAAGATTTGCAAATTCAATTAAACATTTATTGAGTGTTTAATTATATACAAAACACCATGTTTGGCCAGCTTATTTTAATCAGAAATTGTTATCAATGATTGATGAAGACATAGATAACATGCATATTCAATATGTAAATCAAAGAAGTCTGGGAAAAATTAACACATTGTATATAAAACTTGTAATTAAAAGTTAAAAAAATTCTTAACAAACCACATTGATGAAGCCTATCTAATAGGTTGAAAATTGATATACATATATCTTAAATCCCATATTTGACTTAGGAAAAGGTTAGTTGATCAAGAATGGTTCTCCTCACAGCGTAAGAAACAAATAAATATTGCCGGAGTTAATAGGAAGTTGTGGCTAGACAATCCATGTGAAGAGGATATAAGCATGGTTGTAGATTGGAAAAGAATGATGTATTTGAATTGAGACCAGAATCTGTCATTTACAAGATACTGTACTTTCGGTAAATCACTTCCCCACTTTTGGGTCTCAGTTTCCTTATCTCTAAAATGAGAAGTTTTACTACAATATCTCTCTAAGCTCCTTTTTAGATAAAAATATATGATTCCGTGATCCCATGATAATATATGAGGAGCCAGACAATTGTGGTCTACAGACTCAGAATGGAGTCAACAATGTGAAATAATAGCTGAAGAAACATTCACTTAGACTACAATTAGAAGCCAAATTTTGAAGATGACAATGATTTTTTCCCCAAATGACATCAAAAATATTTCAATCAGTCCCAGATACTTAGGACATAGCCAAGATAGATATCAGGATGCTGATAGCCTTGAAACCATGCCAAAGGGAAAACAATTATAGGAATTAAGAATATTTAGCCTGGAGAAAAGAAGATTTGAGAGGGCATAAAGCTTTTGGATATGCTATCTCATGTGGAAAAAGGATAAGATAGTTCTCTTTGGCATCAGAGGGCAGACCTAGTTGCAAAAGCTGTTGACAGAAAGATTTTCATTCTACATTAAACAAGCCAAGCCAAAACAAAACAAAAAAATGAAAGACTTCTCACAACCAGAACAATGCAAATTGGAATGAGTTGTTATGGGAGTTGATGCATTCCAAGGCGCTGGAGATATTTCTGTGAAAGGTGAAAGTTCAGTTGCCCAGGCTTTTGGCTGATGGACGCTTTCTAGTTCAGGTATAGTTTGGAGTAAATTATTACCAAAGGCATTTCCAACTCTGGAATTCTTTAATTTTATGGCCTCTCTTGATCATCTCTCTTTTTGGGTCTCAACTAAACTTTTCCCTTCTCATTTCATCTGAGGTTTTTCCAAGAGAAAGTCAATTCAAATGTCTAAATAAAGCAATACAATAATTAGATATGGCATGGCCTCTAATATCATGGAGCTTGTAGTTCAATAAGACCAAAATATTGAGGTTTTTGTGTTCAACTAATTTATAAATATGGATGTGTTTTGTCATCCTAGAAAATAGAATTGGAAGGAAAAAAAACTCTGATAGCATAAATCATTTATAATGGTTTCCTTCATAAAAGAGCTGTATGTGTGCTTTTCCTTCCCCATTTTAGAAATTATGTTTAGCCAATTAATTTCTTTTTATGTTCAAAAAGTTATCTTCCATTTGGTTGCTCTCTTGCTGAAAGGTCCGATTAGAATAATTGTTTCTACACTTACTCTATTTGTAAGACCAACAAAATGAGGGGAAATTAGCTTTTTTTAACAAAGGAAAACTTTAAAACAATTTTAGTCTTTCAAAATCTGAATCCTTGACCAAAGGAAGGATTACACTTTCATGTCTGTTGCCATGCAGATTTATAAAAATTGTCTTGAATTCTCGTATAGTGTATAGATATTGAAGCTTTGAATTACTGAATTTTAAAAGCTAATAATGGAAAAGTCAACTTTTCTGAGTCTTTCACATCAGTTAGCCTTGTATAAACCCAGAGTTACATATTTCTCTTTGGTTTCAAATTGAATCTTTTGCTTCTCTTTACTGATAACTGTCAGATAATTTTTTGGGGGAGAGCTAAAATATAAAATGCATAAAGAATAAATAGAATGGCTCCCCTCTTAAAAGTGCAGATATTCATTTTAATCTTGTTCTTTTAAGATTTTGGAGCAAAGAATACAGTATTTGGAGGATTTATCAACACAGACCTTCACTGTTTGTTTTTCAGTCTACAATCAAAACGTCCATAGTTCTCAGCAAAGCCCTGAACAAATAAATATTTAGTTTTTTAGACTTCCCAATAGGAACATAAGGGCAGTGTTTTCTGCCTTTTAATTTGCTCTTGATATTTCCTAGTTTCCTGGACTTGCTTTTCCCAAGATTATAAAGAGCAGATAATTCTATCAACCCTTAGTGACTAATTCCACCATTGTTGATTTCTGTCTGTTAGCCTTTTGCTATCACACACATTCACACTTTGTACATTTTGCTTTTATAGAAGAACATCTGAGGTGATTCTGTGATTGAAAAAGATCTCAAATAGATAGAAGATGGATTTAATGTTTCCATTTATAGCGAATGCTGTAAATAGAATGGCAGCTGTACTCAACAGCAGATTGAGTACATATGCCGAAAAGTTAGATAAAAGTTCACACTGAATTTACCCTTGTTAACAGTAGCCTTTTAACCACAGTTTAAGTGATCTAGATTCTAACATCAAAACAGATACTATGCACATGTCCATGGTGCATTCCCATGCTTTGAAGATGGGTTATTGAAGGAGTTAAGTTGAATGTTAGCCATTTCCAGTATTAAACAAATGTGTAAGTTTTCATTTATCTGCCTTTTTTACCCTTGTAATGATTGGAATGACGCCACCTACTGGAGACTTGCTGTGGGAAAGCTCTACCATGAGGAAAATGCCTCAGAAGCATTGTGGCTTTTCCTTGGCGTCAGGAAATGACATTTACTCATGGGTGCTGTCTATCAAGGTTACCAGCCAATCAACTTGAGGAGCCTCCTATTTTCTGGGAGGAGACAGGAAGGAGGAAAGGGAGCCTCCACGGAGAGCTCTGGTGCTTTTGGGTTCCTGACTTGATAGTGGTGGCGGCGGCAGAGGACTTCACAGGAAATTTGAGGAAAGATAGGAATGCCAGGCTGTTGGAATTCTGTTCTCAATCTTTTTCTTTCTATTTTTCAATAAACCCTTAAAAACCTAAACTTGTTTTTTCAGTGATTTTAGTCAGTTTCCCCCAAAACTGGGGGAAAGATTATAATCCACATTTAGAATCTTAAATTACACACCCTAGACTACAAATTCTGTTTACCACTTTAAAATTTTCTCTAATTATTAGTTTAAACTTTGTGCTGACTTCTTTTTCAATTAAGAACAGTGTTTTCTCTTTCATTTAGGCTTTCTATATGTTTTTGTTTTTTTTGTTTTTTGTGGGGCAGTGGGGGTTAAGTGACTTGCCCAGGGTCACACAGCTAAGTAAGTGTCAAGTGTCTGATGCCGGATTTGAACTCAGTACCGCCTGAATCCAGGGCTGGTGCTTTATCCACTGCACCACCTTGCTGCCCTAGGCTTTCTATATGAATGTTAAACTGGATGCCTGGTTACTAAGGTATGATAGGAGTTTCAGCTATGGTACTAATTTTCTCTGTCCTTTTGACCAAATCACTTAACATCTATGGTCCTAAGTTTTCTCATCTGTAAAAGAAGGGAGTTATACTTAATACCCTGATTTCCCATTAATCTCCCACATTTTATGACTCTAATACTGCTTTGGGAACAAGAAGTAGGTAATAAATAAATAACAATAGTAATGATATTTATGTACCACTTTAAGGTTTGCAAAATATGGCATATGTTATAGGACAGTTGGATTTGATCCAGTAAACATTTATTAGATATTTATGAGAGGTAATATACTCTGCTAGACTCTGGATTCAAAGATAGCAAAAGTCCATAATTGTAGTTTCATGGGTGTTGAATGCAAAGGGATCACCGGGGCCATCTAATCCAACTCCCTTATTTTACAAATGAGCAAATTGTTGCCCAAGGAGTTTAATGACTTTCACTCATAAAGGTGAGTATCAGAGGCAGGTTTTGAACCTAGGGCCTATGACTTCCAAAAGAAAACTGAGCAGTAAAGTTTGAGCCTTCTAATAAAAGAGCTCAGATTTCCAAAGTGAACCTTTTGTCATGAATTCTAACTTTTTGAAAACTTCTTTTCAAATTTTCCTTTGATAAGGAAACAAGCATAAAAGGTTGATACTTGATTAATGTCATATAACATTTTTTTCCACCTAATTTTCCCACAGAAAACTGTTCTTTTCTACAAGGAATCATAGAACTTTTTAAGGGCGAATGGCATTGTGTTGATTAAAGTACTTAAGTCTGTCGGAGTTATATATCTTTACAGTGTTATTTCATAAAAGGATTCTTCTCAATTTTTTTCACTCTACATCATTTCATCCAAGTCTTCCTAGATTTCTTCTTTTATCATTTCTTACAACAAATTGTATTTTATTATATTCATGTACCATAATTTATTCAGCCATTTGCCAATTGGCAGACATCTCCTTTGTTTTTGCTTGATTGTGAATATTAGAAAGGATTAAAAAATTTTTCCAATGGGAAAAGAGAAATTGGGGGGAAGAAGAAAATAGATTTTGTTAATTAAAAACATAAAATTTTATTAAAAAGAAAGAATGGTATTCTTGTTTTCTAGGTTGTACTCCAGATGGCTATATTTTATTTTATTTTAATTTAATTTAATTTAATTTAATTTTATTTTATTTGTGGGGCAATGAAGGTTAAGTTACTTGCCCAGGGTCACACTGCTAGTAAGTGTCAAGTGTCTGAGGCTGGATTTGAACTCAGGTCCTCCTGAATCCAAGGCCAGTGCTCCATCCACTGCGCCACCCAGCTGCCCCTTGTTGGCTATATTTTGTAAGGAAGTCATGTAATGCCTTGTAATTTACATTTGCTGCATGAAAACTGAACAAAAAACAATACCCAATTTAAAAAGATACTCATTTTAATTCTGGCTCTCACATTAACTAGTCATGTAATCTTTCTGGGGTTCAATTTCTTCATCTGTACAAAGGAATAAATCTACCTAAAATTCTGCAATTCCTTTATGATTGAAACCTTATTAAGGAGTATCTTGGTGATACAAAATAATTTAGGCAACTTTTGGATAGACCATGTGTCTAACTCCTAATAAATGGCTTTTATAGTAGGAGAATGTATTTCAGCATTCTCTGTTTTTGGAAATATTATCCAGCTGATGAATACAAATATTTTCAGTAGAGAATCATGTGAAAAACAATACTTCAGTCAGGGATTTGAAAGTTTATAGACTCTGTACCCTTTATCCCAAATGATTCATCAGTACATCCTATGATGACCCAACAAGTACCTTTGAGTTTCATCAGGCCAGCCATTTTCAATGTCTCCAATATGTACTACACTTTTCCTTATCAGTTCCTTATCCCACTCTCTACAGTGGCTCCTCCAAGACTTTTCATCCCTCCTCAAACCTCCAATGACTCCTCTCCTCAGTCTCTTGGCTGAGAACCTTGCCTCATATTTTAGAGAAAACATTGAGGCCATTCACCATGAACTCCTTCTTCTCCCTTCTTCCTTATCTCACATCATTCACATGCCTTCTGCCATTCTCTCTTATTTACCCCATCTCACATGATGAAATGACTTTAATTCTTACCAAGGCTAACCCGTCTATTTGTTCAAGTGATTCCATTCTATCCCATCTCCCCCAATAGATTACCCTCTTTTTCACTCCCACTCTTTCACTTATTTTAAATCTTCCTCTCTCTAGTGGCTCATTTCCTACTTCCTCCAAATGTATGCAGGTCCCCTTCATTTTGGAAAAGAAAAAAAAAACAACCCTCATTGGATCCTTCCATGCCTTCTATTGTCCTATATTTCTTCTGCTCTTTGTATCTAAAAATCCTAGAAAAGGCCATCTACAGTAAATGCCTCCACTTTTTCTCCTCTCACTTTTTTTTACCCCTTATAATTTTGTCTTCTGAGTTACCATTACATTGGAACCATTCTCTCCAAAGTTACTAATGATCTCTTTGTTGCCACATCCAATGAACTTTTCACAATTCTCATTCTCTTTGACCTCTCTGCAGCCTTTAACACTGTTGATAACTCTCTCCTCCTTGATATTCTTTTCTCTCTAGGTTTTTGGGATACCACTCACTCCTGGTTTTTCTCCTTCCTATTTGACTACTGCTTCTCTGTATCCTTTTCTGGATCCTCCTCCATATCATGCCATCTAATTAAAGATGTCCTTCAGGGGTCTGCCCTGGATCCTTCTCTTCTCTTCTCCCTCTAATACTACTTCACTTGGTGAAGTCATCAGCTCCTATGGATTTAATTATCATTTCTATGCTAATGATTCTCAAATCATTATTTCCCAATCTCTCTATAAACCTCCAATCTTGTATCTCCCACTGCCTTCCAGACATCTCAAACTATATATTTCATAGGTATCAAAAACTCAATATGTTCAAAACAGAATTAATTATCTTTACCACTAAAGCCCCTTTCCTACCTTCACTGTTATCGTAGAGGGCAATACCATACTCCCAGAATCCCAGTTTCACAACATAGAAGTCATTTGGAATTAATCGCTATTTCTAGCCACCACCCTCCATATCTAAGCAGTTACCTGTAATTTTTACCTTTGCAACATTTATCAAATATACCCCTTTCTATCCTCTGACACTGCCACCACTTCGGTGCAGGCCCTTACCACCTTATGCTCATATTATTATATAATCTATATAATTGAATAATATGAGATGTTATTACATACAATATTACATATTGTATGTAATAACATAATACAGTTATATAGTAGCTTGCCTGCTCCAGATTTCTCCCAACTCCAATCTATCCTCCATTTAGCCTCTAAATTGATTTTCCTAAAGTACAGGTTTGATTATATCACCCTCCCCCATCCAGTATGAAATACAAAATGTACTGTTTGGCATTAAAAGTACTTCATAATCTAGGTCCCTTCTACCTTTCCAGTTTCCTTATACCTGATTCTCTGTCATATATACTCTCTGATCCAGTGACACTGGTCTCGTGGCTGTTCCCTGAACTAGAAACTCTTTCTGGTTGTCCCCCATTCTCAGAATGCTCTCCGTCATTGGCTCTGACTGCTGACCATCCTGGTGTTCTTTAAGTCCTAACAAAAACACCACCTTTTATGGGTTTCACCAAACTCTCTTTATCTCAGTACCTTCCTTTTGTCAATTATTTTCTATTCATTGTATATATAGTTTAGTCATATATTTGTTTGCATGAAAAATTCATGTAATGTTAGATTGTAAGCTCCTTAAGGGCAGCCAGTATCCCCAGTACTTACCCCAATGCCTTTCCTATAATGGTGCTTAAAATTTTTATTGGTTGATTTCACAACATTATCATATTTAGATCTCAGACAGAAATGAGCCATAGGTCATTTGTTGATTTTTTCAGGGTTCATACCAATCAACCACCACCACAACAACAACCACCACCAAAAAAAAGTAACATTTATTGAGTGATTATTATGCTAAGCTTTGTGAATACAGTGTAAAAGGGGAAAAAATGCAGCATTCCTGTTAGATAATAGTGGGCTCTCCATTGCAATGAAAAGTAACAAGTTAAAAGTATTACTATTGGGGCAGCTAGATGGCGCAGTGGATAGAGCACCGGCCCTGGAGTCAGTAGTACCTGAGTTCAAATCCGGCCTCAGACACTTAACACTTACTAGGTGTGTGACCCTGGGCAAGTCACTTAACCCCAATTGCCTCACTAAAAAAAAAAAAAAAAGTATTACTATTTGCTTTTGGGAGAGGGACATAGGCCCCCAAGCAACTGGTTGCTTTTGCTTGTTCTTATAACAGACTGAGGGAAGAAGCTCTTGTTTAAACACTAATGCATTCCATAAAAACTAACAATTATGGAATGTTTTTTTTAAAGAAAATTACATTAAAGATAAATGAGAGTATATTGAAATAATTATGTTTTAAGGTGTGTAACATTAAAAGATATTGAATGGAATATCGACTGTTTTGTAGAAATAACAATAATGAGATTCCTGTCACCTAATCTTACAATAATTGGGTTATTACTATGCAAATGAAGGTATTACTTAAAAAAAAAGTAAGGAAGCAAGACGGATCCTTGAAGCAGTCCTTTCTCTATTCTTAAAGCTATGCCGTCAGTTCTTTTTTAGGTTGAAGATTCTTTTTGAAACAAATTGGAGATGTTCATTTCATTATTTTTCACTAAAATTCCATTACAGTATTTTTCAGCTGCCACAGGTAGTAGATCAGTGGTTGGCGATTTTATATGTTTTTAGTCTCATGTGGAACCCAAAGGAATAATTAAACCAAATAATTACAGCTTACCTTCTTCCTCTATAAAAGAAATAGAATATGTTTCCTGCCAAAGATGTCACCTACTGTCCTTATCTTCACTCTCCATGCATACATATCATTGTTGTGTTCTAACATGTGATCCCTGTGCCTCTCAATAGTCAGCAGGATCATTTTCGGTTGAGATCCTCTTAGGGACACCTTTTGCCTTAAAAAGTAATTCAGTTGGCCCTTCCCAGTCACTTCTAAATCAATACCCCTTAGAGAAACTAGACATTATCTTCATTGCTTATATTCATTCTATGCCTTATGGCACCAATTAAATGAATATGAATGTTTGGGAAAAATTCCATCTTGGTCCTTGACCCAATGCATTGCCTGTTGGTGAAACAGAATGGTATTTTAAACTGGTGCCTTGTGGAGCTTGCATCAAAAAGGTTAAATTGTATTTCCCAGGCATATTAAATTTTCTCTTTATGGTGATTGATATTTACAAATAATTTCTTTCAGGAATCATACAAAATTCCATTTTAAAAATAATTTCTTTGCCAAAATAAAGCAGATATATTAAAAAGAATGATGATTCAAACTGAGTTCTCAACTGGTAAAATTCAGCAAATGTAGTATTTTAACAGATTTTTAGTGTATATTCTATAAAGAATCTATATTATGAAAAGTAATGGAAAGTAGTAGATTGGGAACTCTCCTTGGAACTAAGAAGATATAAGTTCTAATCCTATTGCTGGTGCATAGTGGTTGTAAGACCCTGAGTAAATCAGGCATTTCTTTAAGAATATAAGTTGTAGGAAAGGTGTGGACCCAAATTAGTAAAGAGAGTTTTCTCATCTGGCAGTTCCATATACCAAAGAATTCATAGATCAAGACTCCATCCCTAATATTTAATGTAGTTTATTATACTCAATTTATATTACTTATTATTGAGTTAGTTACCTACGCTGTAAGACATAAGCACAAAAACTAAAAGGGGCAAGCATGTATTAAGTACCTACTATATGCCAGGCTCTAAGCTAATAATCACTTTTCTAATATTAACTCATTTAATCTTTACAACAGCCCTATGGGATAGGTACTATTATAATCCCCATGTTAGAGTTGAGTTTACTGAGACAGACAGAGGTTAAATTACTTGCCCAGAGTCATAGAGCTATGAAGTATCTGAGGCCTGATTTGAACTCAGGTCTTTCTGACTCCAAGCATGGTGCCCTCTCCATTATACCATCCTGCTGCCTACAGTTCCTAAAATATGAGTGATATTATATGTACTTATAACATAACATTAACGTACTGTTGATATTTGATTTTAAGGGCCACTAATGAACACAGCCCCTTACTGTATAGGCAGTAAAGTAAAGGTCTGAGGAGTTAAATTTGAGACCTTTCAAATTTTAATATTTATTGCTATTTACAAAACTCATCATGTTAACTTTTTTCTTTTAAATAAATAATTTATTTTTACATATGATTTGAATGTGTCCTTCTCAGTATCCCTTCATAAAGAAAGAAAATTCAACAGAAACATGCAAAGTATAGCAAAACAAACTCTCAAGTTGCCCATGCTCCAAAATCCAGGTGGTCCCAAAAGTTTTAGTGCAGTTTAAAGCTTTGATAGCTTAAACTATATCATGATTTTGTGGAGCACCCTGTATATGTGTCTATCTGAATTTTAACCTTATCATTTTTTAGACATGAGGTAAGTGACATTTTTGTGTCTAGTCTCTTGGACTTGTAGTTTATTTTCATATTGACAATATTTCTATAGTCTTTGAAGATGTTCTTTTCTTTCTCTTTAATTTTGTTATTATGTAAGTTGCTCTAGTTTTGCTCAATTCATTCTGTATCAGTTCATGGAAGTCTTCACATTTTCCTCTGAAATATTCCATTTCGTCATTTCTTATGGCACAATAATATCCCAGTACATTCATATACTAGAATTTCTTTTGTCATTACCTCATAGGACAGCCCTTTGCCTCTTAATTTCTAATTTGAGACTATTCTCAAAAGAGCTGTTATGAATATTTTTGTAGAGAGAGGTAATTTTCCTCTTTAATATATTTAGGAATATAGGCCTTGTAGTGATATGACTGTTACCAAAGGGTACATAATAAATTTTAAAGCAGTAGAAGGGTCACAGCAATTGTTTTTATTAAATGTGATTAGATAGTCCAGCAGAGAGATCAATGAACCCAGAATTAGCAGAGCTATCTTTAAATCCAGGCTCAGCTACTTATCACCTCTCAGTGTTTCCATTTCTTATGCATAAGATGAATTAGATTGGATTAGATGATTTCGAAATATATCCTATCATAGCTCCAAATGTCTCTTAAAAATCTTTATTAGAGAATGCTAAATCTGAAGAGGAATCTGTGAGGTGATCTCATTCAAGTTCTTGATTTTACAGATGATGAAACCTAGACCAACAGAGATGAAGTGATTTGTTTAATATACATCTATGGCTAGGTGTCCTGACTCTAAGATCAATGATCTTTCTGGCATACTGCATCACTTTCAAAAGCTTAATGCATTGGCCTAGATACTTGCATAGAAGACAATAATTCTATCACTGAATTAGCAATTAATTCTTAATTCATATTAGGAGAGAAAACACTCTAGTTGCAAACTTACTTTGTTTACAATTGATGATATATGAACATACATATATGGATAGATACCATCTATATATTCATACATATGCATTTATTATAGGTTATTTAGGAAATGCAGATGCATTTTTAAATAATTTGTAGTATTTTAAGGAAGACTAAAGGGATAGCTCAGATTCTTCCCTTTTCAAGAAAACACATAGGTTGAACCATGTATCACTCCTTGAATAGATTACATATTTGTTTTCCTATTGGTCCTTTTAGGGAAAGCTATTCTAAAAACCCTCAAAATCCCAATGTTGATTTTACTATAGGCTGTTGTCCTGATAATTCTTTTTTAGGTCTTAAATACTACCTCATGTGGAATAACAGTGGAGTGTGACAAATAGTCTTCATTAACAAGAAAAAGGTATTTCTAGTTGTTGACCACCTGTCTAAGGCTTCCACTCCCCTGCTGTTCCTGGGTTCTGTTGAACAGGGTTTATCCTAGCCAAGGTTACTGTGCAGTCAACCTTTACAGATGGGCTTATAGTGATAATTTCACTGGTAGCTGTGGTCAATCTAGTGTCATGCCCTTTGTTTAGACTTCATGGGATGTGCTGCTAACCTTATATTTAGCAGACAAAAACTATTTCTCACATAGGAAGTATGAATGTTTGATTTGTGGAAAAAAAGCTGACAGAGTACATTATTTTATTTTATTTCATTCATTTTAAAAACATTCAACAAAAAAAAGAAGGGGCATATTTAAGCAGCATGAACATTTTTACATTACATCATGTTGTGTGATAGATAAAACACTGAACTAAGTATCAGGACACCTCAGACCTGGCTATGGTTCTCTCACTAATAGCTGTGTTTCCTTGAATAGATCACTTTACATCTCTGATCTTAATTTTCTGTAAAATTAAGGCATTGAGCTCTAAGGTCCATTTTAGCTTCAATATGCTATGAATTGTGCATAATGAACATGTGTCCAAGTGCTATTTATTTTTAAAGACAGATAACGAATAGGACAAATCATCCTCCTACCCTCCACACAACTAACCTGTGCTTTTATTTTACTTTAATTGAAAAGTGGAATAAAAGGAAGTTGGGAGGGTGGTCTTCAGGGAAAGGGGAAAGGACTTTTGAACTGACTTGGCTGTGTCATAAGCCTTTTTGTAGGGTGGATTCAGTTAGGCAGTGAGGGAAGAGCACAAGGAGCACAGTGATTGGGCAATGATAGGAACCCTTGATTGTCCCGGTATAACTACTAGAAATATTGTGGAGGTCACAATATTATCATCATGCATGAATAATAGCACATTAGGAAAGGTACCTATAGAGGCCACGACTTTATAATCATAGATTTAGAGTTGAAAGGGACATGATATAGGCCATCTAGTCATCCAGTCAACTAGATGGGAAATTGAATTCCAGAGAGGTTAAGTGATTTGTCTTGTCACAAACAAAGTCATCTGTCTACAAATTCATCCCTCTGGTTTCTATGCCTATTAAAACACAAGATAATATTATAATTTTGTCAACAACAAATTTATTAACCAGCAAAACATCATTGTATTAAAATGGCATTGTACTTTTTGCACCATAAAGTTCTTCACCTCTTAGTACTGAAGTAGTAATTTTGTCTCGGGAATAGTCACACACTGAAAATTGGATGTCAAAACAGAAGAAAGAGTTTATGAAAATAATGTAATTTATTGAACTATTATTCCTAAATAAAGGGCATATAGCAACATATATTAACTTTCCCTCTGCAAAAAAAATCATGTATGCTGTCAGGCAAGTCACTTACTATGTTAGCCTCAGTTGCCTCTTTTTTTTTTTTTTGTGGGGCAGTGAGGGTTAAGTGACTTGCCCAAAGTTACACAGCTAGTAAGTGTCAAGTGTCTGAGGCTGGGTTTGAACTCAGGTCCAACTGAATCCAGGGCTGGTGCTTTATCTACCGCACCACCTAGCTGCCCCAGTTACCACTTATTTAAAATAATATTTCAGGTGATTATTGTAAATGTCAAAATAGATGTATGTAAAGTCTTTTATTAACTTATCCAATTGTTAAAATTCAATATAAATGTCCGGTGTCATTATTGTTATCATCAGCATTGTTACTTCAGTATATTTGAACAGCATCCATGAAAGGATATAATCAATTTGTTGAAAAAAGTTTCTGAAGATGGTATTTCTTCTCTAAATGATTATGACTAAGTTTGACAATGCCCTGGTACACAGTGGGTATGTAATAAATGCTTATCGCCTTGACTTGTTGACTGAGAAGCATTTTTTTTGTCATTTTTATTTGGTTCACAGGAACTAAAACATCCTATCAATGACTGTTCCTAAGTTCTCCTAGTACTTAGAATTCTGAATCATTTTTTGTTAGTGAGGCAATTGGGGTTAAGTGACTTGCCCAGGATCACACAGCTAGTAAGTGTTAAGTGTCTGAGGCTAGATTTGAACTCAGGTACCCCTGAATCCAGGGCAGGTGCTTTATCCACTGCGCCAAATACTTCCTTATATTTATTTGTTCAACAAACCTTTTATTAAGTTAGCAACAGAAAGTTTTATATATATATACATATATATATATATATACATACATACACATATCTATCTACATCTATATCTATATGTGAGCTTAGGTTTTGTTAATTTATTTATATGGCAGCTGGGTGGTACAGTGGATGTAGAGAACTGGGCCTGAAAGCAGGAAGACTCATCTTCTTGAGTTCATATTTGGCCTTAGACACTAACTATTCGATACTAGGTAAATCATGTAACTCTGTTTGCCTCAGTTTTCTCATCTCTAAAATGAGCTGGAGAAGGGAATGCATTCCAGTATTTCTACCAAGAAAACCCCAAATGGAGTTCCCCAAAGAGGAAGACAGAACTCAAAATGACTAGAGAAAACCAACAAATTTCTTCACAAATAAATTATCTCATACTAATCCTGTGAGGTAGGAATTATAAGTATTATAATCTCATATTAAAACTGGTGAAACTGAGACTCAGAGTAGTTAAATAATTTGCTCATGGCCACACAGGTAATAAATGCTTGCATTTGTATCCAGGTCTTCCTTACACTAGGTTGGACATTCTACAATCTATGCCACATTTCTTCCAATGTTCAACATGTAACATTCTGATGCTTAGATCAACTGATTAATGTTCACATTGATTTTGAACAGGAAATAAAACATCTGTCTGAATTAGTGAGGAAGTGAAGAAAAAGCCATTTATTAAGTACTTACCATGTACCAAGCACTGGGGATGTAAATACACAGTCAGTGCCTGCCTTTAAACAGCTTATATTCTGTTAGAAGCAGATAATAGATTTAGGGGAGTGGTGAACAGGAATGGACACTTTACTGCTGTAAGTTACAGGGGATGGCAAGTGGGAACGTAAGGGAGCAGGTTGATATACACCAGGTCTGTTGTCATCCTTCAGATGTAAAGATCGTGTTGCTAAATATACAGTGAACTTGTGGCTGAAAAGACTGATGTATTATCAGTACTGTAATCAATACCTGTGACTTCCTGACTTCAATTTAAATAATATACCACTCTGCGATAGTAATTGCCAGTGTTCTTCACTGCATGTTATTCCCCCCTGGTAAGGCCACTGAAGCTTAGACCGTGATGAGAATGAGGGTCTGACATTCAACATTTTCCACCATCTGGACCAACTTATGTGACTAGAAGTTCCCTCATATTGTTTCCTACTTTCCCACCTTCATGTATCTGTGTGGATCGTTCTCCATATCTGTAGCAATTCAATCCTTATCACTTCTCAATTAAAGTTTGCTTTTACTTCAATGTTCAAGTCAATTGTCATATCCTCCAGCTAGTCTTGCCAGATTCTCTCAGTCAAATGAATTCTTCACCAATTTCTGAGAGTACATACTTTATCTGGGCCCCTCTTTTACCCTCATCATTTTCCATTTTTTTAAGCATATTTATTTGTGTACCCATTGTAGCTCCTTTGTGGCAGGTACTGTGCTGCTGTTTTTCATCTTTGTAATCCTGGTACCTGGCACAATGCCTCATGCAGAGAATGGCCAAGGCTTAATAAATGTTTGCTCAGTTGAAATGAACCTACCTTTAATAGGCCAAATTTCTCAAAGGGAAGAGCTTTGCCCTTTTTATTGTGCAGTACTTCTATCATCATTGAAATCTGGCTACAGAACACTTAGCTATAACCTAATCTCCCACTACTCTTACTACACAAACCTTCTCTCCCCTCCAATTATATTGTTTACTCAGTGTTCCCTAATAAACCCTGTGATTTTGCATTACAATAGCCAAAACATGCAAAAAAATCCTTCCCGCTGTTCCAAGTTTACAAATCTGACCCATAATTTAAAGCCTAGCATTTCTACTTTAATTTTTGAATTGTAACTCCTTTACCTTCCAGATCTGCTTTTTCAAAAACTTTTAATGAATCTATATGCTCCTGTATTTTGATTACCTTTCCAACACTTACATATGTTGTTAGAACACATTTTTTTTGCTTCAGAAATATTTATTTTATTCTTTTTTTTCTTAATAGAATTGTATTTTTTTCCAGTTACATGGAAGGATAGTTTTCAAAAATCATTTTTATAAGATTTTGAATTCCAAATTTTCCTTCCTCCCCCCTAAGACAGCAAGCAATCTGATATAGGTTATATATGTACAATCACATTAAACATATTTACACATAAGTCATTGCTGCAGAATATATTAATTTTGTTAATAAGTAATAGAGGTATTATTGCACTATTTCATCACTCCTTTAGTGCCTAGTTTAGTGTTTGTAACATCTAATTACATAAATATCTGTTGGTTTAGTTTTTACTTAGCTATCTAAAGCTGCCCCAACAAAATCAGATGGAAATTTTGGAACTAGGAAACATATCCTTATAATAATTTGAGTTCCTTTTATTTGAAATGTTTTTAAAGTTTAGTTTTTCTTTTTAAAATATTGTCTGTGAATCAGATAGATTGTTGATGTAATTCTGTATTCTATCAGTTTGTTACCTGATATTAAAATTTAGTTTAGGATTGACTCCTGTGTTTGGTATTGTGACCTTTCTTTGAATCTGGCCATTGTGATTTTTAAAATCTAAATGTGTGGTCACCTTAAATTAGAAGCTTTAGCACCAGTCTTTGTGCATTAAGCATTTATTAAAACATACTAGGTATTAGAAAAAAAAAGAACACGTGGAGTTAAGAAAAGGCCTATCTAGCCTAGAGTTCCATCCTGGTCTGGTTCTTCTTCAAGTCCTCCACCACAAGCCTGCTTCAATCATGAACTATCTCAAACTGAGTGTAGAAGCTTTTTATAGGTCTGGAGCAGAGGCGGTCCTTACACACTGCTTCAAACTGATTG
Organism: Dromiciops gliroides; assembly: GCF_019393635.1. Lineage (NCBI taxonomy): Eukaryota > Metazoa > Chordata > Mammalia > Microbiotheria > Microbiotheriidae > Dromiciops > Dromiciops gliroides. Next base: position 177,745,878 of record NC_057865.1, read on the forward strand.
GTAGGTGTTATCCAAATCCATTGGTTCACTGGACTTTGAAGGTGGTCTCTAGTTGAGTTCAAAGTCCTTAGCTTCTGAGAACAATACCTCCTTAAGGGCCAGCCAGGTGTGGTTACAATCTAACTTAAAGTAGGCTAATCAGCAAAGTCAATCACTCTCGCTTAATCAGTTTAGATTAATCTCCAGGTGAGCCTTTGAGTATCTGCCAAATCCCATTATTTTCTCACAGCATCAAAGATAGTAATAAGTAATAGGCCTATGATTACCTTGATCTAAAGAACTCCTGGGTAAAGGAACTTCTTCTACTAGAGGACAAGGGCACTTTCTCCATATTTCATAATCCAAGAGTTTCCTAACTCTGTAGTCATCAAACCAATTTGGAGTCTAAATAATTGAATTTTTATGTATCCCACATCACTAACATCTTACCCTCCCTTTCCTTTGGAGATGAGGGGCTAGAGGTGTGAGGTATTGCACATATTGTCAGACATGAGAAATATGATGGTACATTTTGTTGAATTGGTTTAATTTCATTTTCCTTTTTTAATCTTTGTTACAAAAAAGGGCTATGATGGGTAGGAAATAGGAGTAGGAATAGATTTGGAAAAGAAAGTGATGTAAAAATAAAAGACTAATAAAAGTATATTAAAAGAAATCTAGGTATACTATATAGCATTCCTCATACCTGCTAGGCTAGTAATCCTGTTGTCAAAGGATGGGGAAGAGTTACTTTTTTGTTTCATTTTAAATTTGAATCTAGAGAATTTGATAGTAATTATTCACTTAGAGAAAAAATGACCAATAGTGGGAGAGGCAAAAAGGACATCTATGAAGCAAGACAAACAGGTTGATAGTTTCAGGACTAATGTGAAGAGCAAGCATAATATCCCCCCCCAAAAAAAAAATGAAGCAAGGCACTCAGTTCTTGGAGTGTGAAACAGAGTTCTATCCACTCTGTTCAAGTTAAAAATTTCTTTGTATCCCCAGTAGCTAACATAATACATTTATTAAGTAAGGACTGAATAAACATTGGATGGTATAGAATTATTTTTGATGAAACCATTTTGGCTGTTTCCACTCTTTCTTTTTGTAGATCCTCACTAATCATCCCTTTAATAATAACTCATATATCTTTGCCAACTATTGAAATCAAACTCAATCTATTTACACAGTTTTTATACTTCATTCTCCACCCTTCCCCATCCCTGGCAAGAAAATTTGGACAAGTTTTTGTCATTTCCCAATCCATGTGCTATCTCATTCTCCATAGTATTTCAGAGATTACTGTCTGGCTCAGCAATTAAGCTTACCAGTTCTTTTACTAACTAAGGGAATAATGGAAGTCCTACATCTATAACTTGTTGAGGTCAACTAGGTTCTATGTTGCTATTCTTTTTTTATTATGAACATCAACTGCTGATTTACCTTTTTGCAGTATAAAGATCATTCTTGATGCCCAAGAGAATATAAAGAAAATAAAATTTCAGTATCTTTACCTTCTCTCTGGCATCCATTATCTTTGTATTATGAACTTCTAGCAGTAGTCCTATTCCTTCTTTGATTCTCCTCTTTTCCTTAATATAGTTAAGAAAACCATTTTGGATTTATTTAGCTTTGCTTGCCAATCTTAGGTCATTTTGAGTTTTAGCACTTCTGACTCACAGAACTATAGCATACTTTTATATTCTTCCTCTTATAGCTATCCCATAATAGCTATATCCCGTATAGCTATTCCATAATCTATATATGTCTTCTAAAGCTCTAAGTGTGTTGATATATATTCAATTCAATTAAAAATAATTAAGTACTCACTATGTGCCAGGCACTGTTCTAAGTGCTGGGGATACAAATAAGAAAAAGCCAGTCAGGGGCAGCTAGGTGGTGCAGTGGATAGAGCACCAGCCCTGGATTCAGGAGGACCAGAATTCAAATCCAGCCTCAGATACTTAACACTTACTAGCTGTGTGACCCTGGGCAAGTCACTTAACCCCAATTGCCCCACAAAAACAAACAAAGAAACAAAAAAGCAAACAAAAATATGAAAAAAAAAAGAAAATCCAGTCCCTGTCCTCAAGGAGTTTACAATTTAATGGGGGAAGTCAACATAAAAAGTAAGCTGAAAAGGGTGTTAGGGAGGTGGATGTGACACTAGGAAGTACCCAACCTATGGGAACCTTGTTACATGGAGTTGAAAGCAGGCAGAGCTTCAAGTGGAAGTGAGTAGAGAGGAGTGAGCTGGAAGTCTAAGTCCTGCCCTCTATAAAGGAAAGAGGGGCAGGTCTGGAGTCATGAACACTCATATTCATGAATTAAAATCTGGTGTCATACTCTTGTTAGCCCTGTGACCCTGAGCCTCAGTTTCATTGAACGAGATGGCAAACCACTTCAGTATCTTTGTCAAGAAAACCCCATAACACTACTAGGTCTATATCACAAAGAGATCATAAAATAGGGAAAAGGACCCACATGTGCAAAAATATTTATAGCTGCTCTTTTTGTGGTATCAAAGAATTGGAAATTCAGGGGATGCCCATTTATTGGGGAATGGCTAAACAAGTTGTGGTATATGAATGAAATGGAATGCTATTGTACTGTAAGAAATGATAAGGAGATGAATTTCAGAAAAACCTGGAAAAACTTACATGAACTGATGCTGAATGAAATGAGAAGAACCAAGAGAACATTATACACAGTATCAGCAACACTGTGTGATGATCAACTGTGATAGACTTAACTTTTCTCAGCAATACAAGACAATGCTAAAGACGGTTGGTAGAAAATGCTCTCCACATCCAGAAAAAGAACTGTGGAATCTGAATACAGATTGAAGCATACACTATTTTCACTTTTGTTGTTGCTTTTTTGTTATTGTTCCTGTTTATTATTTCGTGCTTTTTTCTTTTTTGTTCATTTTTGACCTTTCTCTTATTTCCATAATGACTAATGTGGAAAAGTTTAACATGATTGTAATGCATAACCTATATCAGTTTGCTTGCCAGCTTCAGGAGGGGAGAGGGAAGGAAGGGCAGGAGAAGAATTTGGAAGTCACAAAAAACTTTACGTGTAATTAGAAAAAAAAATTTTTTTAAAAACCCAAGTAGGATTATGAAAAGTTAGACATAGCTGAAAAGACTGAACAATGACAGCAACATAAAGGAAAGCTTTGGGAGGCATTTAGGACTCTATCCTCCTGTCTTTCAATCAGATGTGTCTCTGTATTGATCTGTTTGGACAGTTGCTCTCTCTGATAAAAATTATTTCTATGCCTTCAGAATTTCAATTGTAATAGTTGCCCATCCATTCTAACCTGATTTTCCCTATGTAATTTTAATCCAATGTTATGAAATTCTATTTATTTTTTCTCTGAAATCTTCCCTCCCAAATTCCAGGTTCCATATCCAAATGTCTGGCTTTACTCTGTTTCTTCCTCAAATAGTAAGATATAACATTCACCTCCTCCCAAGATTGTCATCATATTAATTTGGATCACAGGGAGCTTACAAACCATGTACTTTCATTTTACAGATAAAGAAATTGAGAATCAAATAATATAAGTAACTTACCAAAGTCACATTGATAATAAACAGTTGAGTTAGCATTTGAACTCAAGTCCTCTCAATCTAAATGCAGCAATCTTTCCATGGCAGTCAATAAATTCTTGCCTTCTCTACTTTAGAGAGTGAAAGTTTCAGCTAATGTTCAAGTAATTGAAGTTCTCCATCATTTCTCAAACTTTCCTGGATTGGGATGTTTTCTCTTTCTTAGGTGATTTATACTATGCATACTCTAAGAACAGTATCTCTTCTGTTGATCATCACCTAAATGTTCTTCATGATATTTTCCCCATCTGGTTTCTTTATTTTTTTTTATTGTTAATGTCACATGAACAAATAGATGCATCAATACCTTTCAGCAGTGAGTGACCAACTAAAGGTGGATTTCCTTTCTCTTTTTTGTTACATTCACACACCCTCTAATCTCCTGACATACGTAAGGATTTTCCTGTGCCCCTTAATTACTTGCAATTGAAGCCCTTTTCTCCTCTCCCTCCACTATTTTTAAAGAAATACTATTCCACTGCCTAATGGAGAGGCATTCTTCAAGCCCTGTAAAAGGCTCTTTATTAGGAGGAGACTAGCCTGAACTGAGCATATATAATTATTATTTTTTCAAATCTCTACTTATTTATTTATTTAAAGTTCTGAATTCCAAATTCTATCCCTCTCTCATTCCTTCCCTCCCTCCCATCCCTCTCTCCCTGAGGTGGTAAGCAATCAGATATAGGTTATACATGTGCAACTATGTAAAACATTAGCATATAAGTGATTTTATATAACAAGACCCAAATAAAAAAAAAGAAAATACAAAATAGCCTGCTTCAGTCTGTGTTCAAGCAACATCAGTTCTTTCTCTGGAGGAGGATAGTGTGCTTTATCATTAGTCCTTTGGGATTGTCGTTGATCATTGTGTTGCTGAGAGTAGTTAAGTCATTCACAATTGCTCATAGAAGACAATTATTAATTGTGAAAAAATCACAATTAATTCTATTCTGGCCATTTCAAAATCCTTTTTGTTTTGCATAATTGTTGGTAGGGAAAACATCTGGTCTTTGTTATTCTAGCTCCAGTGACCACCTATCCTGGAGAACTGCTGTGTCAAACTCTGTTGGGGAAACTTCAACTCCACAGGTGTCATGATCTTTACTTCATTCTCACCTTGTAAAGCACACAAAACTTACTTGCTCTTTTGTTTTACACACTTCCTTCCCCTTCTTCTCATGTTTTCCTAAATGGATGATTCTCCTCATCTTCTTTCCTCTCAAGTCCTACTATTGTGCCTCGAGACATTTTATGTTTTTTCCTCCTTTGTCATATCTTTCCTTCCTCTTTATTTTTCCAATTTGTTATATTTTAATCTTCTGAAAGTTTCCATGAATATATTTTAGTCTCTGACCTTCATAATTCCACAACACACCAAATAGATCTTTCTCTAATTCCTTTAGGATCCCTTCCCTTCTTTCTTCCCCTTGTAAATTCAGACTTTCCCCCCCAAGCCCAACAGTTGAATACACACATTTGAAAGGCATATTTGGACACATTTTATGTGCCTTTGGGATATTTATTTCTATCCAAGTTTATTGACTCTGTGTTATGATAAGCATTCAAATATTTGGGGGCATTTTCTTTTTTTCCTTATGTACATTAAATGCCAAGTGTTTGTAGTAACCTTTCACTGAAGATATGAGAGTGCCACAATTGAATGAGGAGTACTTCTTCCCTATTTGTAATGTAGCATATTAAGGAAATATTAAGTTATAAGGAGACCTTCTCTAATTAACTGTTCATATACTCAAGCGATTATGTTTGTCCATTGCCTAGTTTTAAGTTCGTGGTTACCAATCAGTTTTTTAGTTCATGAACATCTGGGTAGGTGTCCCATTTTATTTTTGATATTGAAAACCACAAAGACTCTTCTAAAATAGCAGGGGAGGAGTTAACACAGTAAGTCAGTAAAAAATGTGCCCTTTCATAGTGTGTTTTGGTCTTAGATGCCATTTTGGGGCTCTTCTTCCCCTTCCACACCCCAATCCCCAGGAAGCAAACAAAGAAGCATAATTTGCATCTGCTTTAAAAATGCCTCAGAGATTATGGCTCTGTGAGTGTCAGGGGATTTGTAATGGAAATACTGCAAAGGAGAAAAAGGCCAGTGTGAAAGCTTTGTTGACAAGGGAGTTCCATGGGCATGTGGTGAAAGCACATCACTAGATGTGTAAATATAGATTCTGCAAGATTTTTTCTCTTCATTAAAAAAAGCCTAAAAAAGTTGGTGTTGCACATATATTTTAAATTATCCTTCTTTAATTTTGGTTGAAGTTACTGCAGGGTTGAGGGTGGCTTTGGCCAAGGAGGGGGAAGATACATGAAGATCATTCCATAGCTTAACGTTTCTTTTTCATTTCAGATACTTCCTTCCCCACTCTTCTTACCACTGGTTGTTAGAATAGGCAGATGGCTTTCTCTGTACATGATGCTTTAATGGTGTTCTATTATTTGGCCAGTACACAGGCTTGGAACAGAAGGGCAATGGAACTCTCACTTCCTAGCAGAAAGTTAACACATTCACCCTCCTCTGGCACTGGGTCATGCCGCCCAAGTTAGCATGTGAACCTAACTTTTCCCTGGGGGAATTGCAATGCGCTTACCATGCCACCAGGTCAGCTGTTAAAATCTGATTTTTGTAAGTGGGATCAGGTCTCTGTCCAAATTTAGATAGCATCTAAGTGGAGGCAATTTAGACATTTAATCAAACCCAAATCTATTATACAAAAATTATGAATATCTCATTATAGATTCACAGGGCTGTGTATTTGTGTGTGTTCAAGGATAATAATAATACTGGGATACATTTCAGAGGAAAGAGATGAGTGAAAATTAAAAAACACACACACACACACACACAGGATGGATTTAAGCCCAAGTAAATGAAACTATTATTTAATTATAGTATCTGACTGTGAATATAAATGGAGGGATGCAGAGCAAGATTTTTTTTTCAGCTTGGCTCCTGGAATATTTCATCACTAAAAGAAGTCTGTCACTAAGAGCTGGAGGTTCAATCTTTAACAAAATGAATAGAAGAATTTGGGACACATTTTTAAATTATTATCTTTCTTTATTGTTCTGATAATGATTATTTTAGATCTAAAGAGAGTTATGCTACATTTTATAGAAAACATCCAACTTTGCACAGAGTCTGCCTGAGATAGTTGCAGTACAAGTGAGGATAAGATCTATTCCTGAGAAAGGTTCTCCTTATTTCTTATATTATTGGAGAATTAAGAGTGTTGAACCTTACTCAATGTAGCCTAAAATATCCCAATTTGTCACTGTCATTAAAAGAATCTGTTGGTATTTTTGGCAAAAGCATAAGTTTAAGCCCCAGTATCCTGACTAAATTCCAACTTAGATGAGTGATTACATTCCATCTGCCATATTCTTTTCCCCATCTTGGTGGCTGTGCTCCAAACTCAGAAACGGAGTGTATCAATGACAAAATGAACCAAGTCAATGTCAGCAAAATTTAGAAAGTATTTAAAAAGATAAGCCATAAAGAAAGGTGACACTCTATACAGATAAGATTTATGCATTTCTACATATTGATGATTGCTTTAATTTGTAGACTCATGATGACCTATAGCTTTGGTAAAGAAAATAAGCAAAACAAGTTTTGTTCAGCCTTTGGAGATGAACATTTTATCTGCTCACTTTTGCTTTATCCTCTGTGCTAATGGAGTAGTTTGGTAATATGTTTGGACTCCTCATTAAATATGTGACTTTACACATGAAAAATATTCAAAAAATGAAATAAAAAATATATGCTAAAGGGTTATAATTTCATCAAAGATACTATTTCAAGTCATACTCTTTCACCTCACTGATATAAATTTACCTAATTTATCCTCTACTATGTTGTTAGTAATAACATATAATGCCACATTTTAAAAAGAATAGTATTACTTACTTTAGGAAAATTTCCAGGAAAGTTCAATATAGCATGATATCTGGGATTGGGGGGCAGGGTTGCATGTGTATTTTTTTTTTTTTTGCAGGCAACGGGGGTTAAGTGACTTGCCCAGGGTCACACAGCTAGTAAGCGTCAAGTGTCTGAGGCTGGATTTGAACTCAGGTACTCCTGAATCCAGGGCCGGTGCTGAACCACTGCGCCATCTAGCTGCCCCGCATGTGTATTTTTAAAAGCATTTTCAATTCTAAATCCCAGGTAAACATCCTAGAAAGTGTGATAATGCATATGATCCCAAATGATCTATAAAATCACCTACAGGGCCCCACTTTTATATTTTGAATGTTTTAGTGGGTTATTCCACAGCCCTATAAATGTTTAAAGCTAATCTACTTTATGGTTCCTTCCCTCATCAGACCCACCCCAATGAAATCATCATAGTCAATCCATTCACCCAGGATCCTTTTGATACTCAGTCCCATACCTGATAGAATAATGTATAAATATTTTTGCCTTGCGTTTTTGTTAAGCACCTACTCCATGCAAATCACTGTGCTTGGCACTGGGGGAACAAAGAGAAAATGAAAAAAAAAATGGTTTCTTCCCTCAAGGAACTTTCATTCTCCTGAAGTGGGTAGCATATGAAATTTATACAGGAAAAAAAAACCTACAAAAATTTTGAGGAGATGGGGATGTAGGGGATGTGTGGGTTGGGGAGAAATCCAAACAGACACTGAGCCTTAACCAAAATTCTAAGAAATGGAGGTGACAAAGTAGTGCGTTCCAGTCATGGAAACAATCTGTGAAAATGCATGAAAGTAGTGATAGAATGTTGAGTTTGGTGCAACACAGCATGTGTGAAGCAGTAATGTGGAACAAACTGAAAGTCACCCTGGTACCAGACTGTAAAAGGCTTTAAATGCCAAGCTGAGGAGTTTACCTTTCATTCTATAGGCAGTAGGGAGCAATTAAAGGTTTTTGAGCAGCTGTCTAACTTTGTTAGACCTATGATGGAAGATTATTTTGGCAGCTGTGTGGAGTATGGCTTGGAGTGTCTGGAGACTGGAAGGAGGGAGACTGTCTTTACTAGTCCACTAAAGTGATAAATGCTTTAACCAGGATGGTGACTATATGATTGAAAAAAAAAGGACAGATTGAAGGTGTAGAGGTAGAAAAGAAAACATTATCTGTGGAGAAGGAGGAAGAAGGGATGACCCAACTGGAACTACTCTTTCCAAAGTTACCAATCTTCTCTTAATTGCCAGATCTAAGGGCCTTTCCTAAATCCATTATTATTATTATTATTATTATTATTACCTCTCTGCAACCTTTGACTGTCAATCACTCTTTCCTCCTTGATATTCTTTTCTCTCTAGGTTTTCTTGGCTCCACTGACTTTTGGTCACTTCCTACCAATATGATCACTGTGCCTGTCTTTTTAGCAGAATTTTCATTTAGGTCATCCTCCCAAATCCAGACTGTCTCTCAAAACTCTGTCCTGGCACTATTTCTAGTTTTCCTCTCTATTCTCTTTTTTCTCTTAGTGATTTGGTCATTCCATGAATTCTCTATGCATATGATCTCAAATCTATTTATTAAGCCCTAATTTGTCTGCTGACCTCCAGTCTCTTATGTTCAACTGCTAATTCTGTATCCTCAACTGGGTGTCTAAGAGAAATCTTTAACTCAACATGTCCCAAACTAATATTTCTGTTGACAATTACAAGTTCAGTGGAGCTATATGGAAGGCAATTTTATCCACATTTAAGATATCCACTTTTTAAAGACATTCTCATTACTGTTTTTTCTCTTCTTTCTTAGAAGTGTGTTTTCCCCTTCTGGCTTTACTTTATGCCTCTTATGCAACCTGAACCAAGGAAACAGTAATACCTCCACCACCACCCCCCTTTCCCCTCTAGAAACTATAACTCAAAAAGAGATAATATGACAGTTAACTGATACTCTGAACTGCTAGATTCTTCTGGTCCCCAGCTTCTACAGGATCCTCACTCAGTCCCTTTTATTTTCCTTTTTCTCCCGGTGGTATGTTCTTGATCTCTTTATGAAATTGGGACCAGAAAGTATTATCTAAACATAATAACAAGAGATATTACACAGAATGAGCCTTCTTAAACTGTGGGTTGCAAGCCCATGTAGGATTCTGTAATTGAATTTGGGGTTCGTGAAAAATTTGGCAACAGTAAAAGATTACATATACCTATTTCATATGCCTATACACCAGGGGTCGTATAAAATTTTTTTGGCTGAAAAGGGGTTGTGAGTGGAAAAAATGTTGAAGAAGCCCTGACAGAGAAAAAAAAACCTATTACCCCGCCCAAAAGATCATATACATGAACCCACAATGGTGGGATTTTTAATCACTAAAACCATGCAGGAAATGTCCTGGAATAAGCTTATAGAGATAGGGCTCTCATTTGTCTTTATTCTTCCATTTATGCTCAGAAGGTAAGAAATGTAGGCCAGGCCTAAAAGGGAATAACAATTATAGCTGATTTTTATATGGATCTTTAAGTTCTGCAAAGTTCATATTATCTCACCAGATCCTCATTGTAGTCCTATGGGGTAGTTGAATGCTTAGAGAACATTAACTTGCTATTGTCCCACAGCTAGTTAGTACCTGATATGGCATCCAAACTTATGTCTTCTTGACTTCAAGTGATGCTCTATCCATTTTACTGTGTTGCTTCTCAAAGCCCACAAGGGCCTGTCAGAAAGAAGACCAGCTATAATTTTTGTGATACAACTAACTAAAAACCCATGTTTATTGCTGATTTACAAGGCAATACTATTCTTAGCAGTGCATGCACCAATTCTGCTTTTATACAAATAACTGTGAATTGAATAAAATTGGTGACACAAATCACCTAGGTCAAACCTATATCATGCTGTTGTCCCTACAGACTGTGGTTTGCATTTCTGGAGCTCCTCGCTTATATTCTCATCTAAATGTTTTATGTGTGGCCTATTTAAAGGAAAGCATACTTTAAAATATGTAATAAAAGAATTTTCAAATAATATAAAATAAAACAAATGAAACATTTGTATTGAAATTCCTTCCGGCATTCACTGGATAATGATAATGATAGTTTTGCTTATGAAGGATGTAAAAAATCTGTTTAAACTTCAATAGAGATAATATTTAGGAGGGTAACAGATTGTTTTCCATCTTCGCTCCCCTATTCTCTATTTAAACATCACTTTAGTGTATCCCATGTGGGAGATAGAAATTATAGTAATAACTCTTAAATTTGGTTTTATATTCACATACACATAATTTGAGCATTATAGAATTTGATACTCTTTGATTCTAGAAGACTTTATTATGTTAGGGTTTATGATATGCTCTTATGAAATCAAGTTCGTTAGAAGAATTACTTGCTCAAATCTAACTGAATGTGTACATTCTGCTCCTTTTATCTATTTTAAAGATCTACCCAGGTAAAATGGAATCACAGAATATTGGAGTGAGAAGGGACTTGAGGATCCACCTGATCCAATCTATACCTGGACCAGGAACCCCTTTACAACATACCCTGAAAAGTGGCTATCTAGCTTCTGTTTAAGCTTTAAGTTTGGAGAGCTATTAGCTCCTGAAGCAGCTCATTCTACTTTTGTATAATTCTTATAGTTAGGGAATTTCTTTTCAGTTTTTGTCCATACGAAGTCAAATCTGCCTCTCTGCAATTTCTACACCAAACTTCAAAGAAGTGTGATGTTTAAAATCTAATGTGTGTGTGTGTGTGTGTGTGTGTGTGTGTGTGTGTGTGTGTGTGTGTCCTGAACTGCCCTTCAATATGGGGAAAACTTGCTACGATTTACTTATAAAGTCAGCAAAAGCTTGGGTTTTAAGCATTTATCAAAGTATATTTGAAGTTGGTAAAGAGAGAGAAAGCACAGTCTCTGAAAGAATGGAAAAAACCTAGCTGAGATCTGAGAGGGAGGGAGGGAGGGAGGGAGAGAGAGAGAGAGAGAGAGAGAGAGAGAGACAGAGAGAGAGAGAGAGACAGAGAGAGAGAGACAGAGAGAGACAGAGAGAGAGAGACAGAGAGAGACAGAGAGAGAGAGAGAGACAGAGAGAGAGAGAGAGACAGAGAGAGAGAGAGAGAGAGAGAACGAGCCAGCGAACGAGTTCCCTTCACCTGGCCTTTCATGCTATCCAAGAGAAACCATCCCAGTCCATTCCACCAGAAGTTGTCTGTGGAACAGGAAGCCGGGGGCTCCCCACACAAAGCTCCATGCTAATTGGCTGGTAGCATTCAAGTGCATTGATTGACATGTTTTAAACATGGTCCACGAACTGCTAGGCAACTTCCAGGAAGCCAATTCAACCTTAGAAAGGTTGAATTCTTTCTTGGCAAGAGGCAGGGGCCCCTGGTTCTCACAGAAATTGCTTTTATAAATAGCATTTTCCTGGATTAAAAATATTGACATTTTTATGCTGCTTTTAGTCTTACAAAGCAATTAATTTATTTCTCCCAAAATCTACCTTAGGTAATTGAACCTAGGGGAGTTGATGACCAAGTGAAATAGTATAGAGTGAAAAGAAAAAATGACCCAGAAAGAGTCTTGGGGTACCCTAGACAAATTGTGGGCATGATATACAAAGGATGTTGAGGAGTGGTTGTAAAGAGAGGCGAAAGAATAAAGTCATGAAAACCCATGCATAGAAGAGATAGGGGAATATCCAAGAAGATAAAATGATGAACATTATGGAATGAAGTAAAAAGGTCAAGAAGTAAATTCTGTCCTCCAGTATGTTGGCTATTCAGACTATTTTCATGTTATCTTTAAATTAGACAAATATGCCATTTATTCCTTCTTGAATAATGTTGCAAAACACAGGGCAGCTCCCCAAGAACTTCCACTAGAAGTTAGACTTCACTCATTTATAACTACTATTTGGGTCTGCTCATTGAACCAGTACCAGATACATCCAATTCTAATATTGCTCACTCATCTCCATCTTATCCACAAGGAAGCATAAACACATACACTTTGTCAATAAGCATTGACAAAGTAAAATCGATATTATCTTTCTTTAGAGATGACATGAAGTTTGTCCAGGAAACCTCAAAGAAAGAACAAACTTAATTCAAATAATATCTACCTTTAACAAATTACCAGGGTACAAAATAAATCCATAAAAATCTTCACTTTCCTTATATTAGTAGCCAAAAAAACCAGAAAGAAGAGTTGAAGAGAACTTTTAAAAATAGCATTAAAATTAAATATTTAGGAATTAACCCCTCAAATACAGAAAACTTATAGAAATATACTTATTACACATTGTTTGCATAACTAAAGGAAGCCCTAAATAATTCCGGAATTATTAAGTATTCATATTTTGTCCATGCATATGAAGTTTATAACAATTCAGAAATTAAGAAACCTATTCAATGATATCCCAATCAAATTACCAAGAAAATACTTTAAGTAACTTGAAAAAAAATTGTCAATGCAGGAGAAAAACTTAAATAGAAAAGAGGGAAGATGGTATCCTTTGTTCTTTTCATATTACAAAAATATAGTTAAAACTATTTGGAATAGTAGAAAATAGTATTTATTATTTATAGATAATTAAAAAGCATCTGATTTGGTAGAACAAAATCCTGCCTTTCAGGTGTTTTTAACAAGAAGCTCTTCCCATCCCAAAATTGTAATCATTCCAGATTCCTTGGAAGAAATAAAACAAACAGTTCAACCAGTAAATATCAAGGTATAAAATTGGGAGATAAATGTTCATTCCAGGTAATAAATATTGTGATAAAGGAGATCAAGCTCATAGTCTATGTGATGAAGTACACTTGTTTATGAAAGGCATTGTGTTGACTGCATCAAACCAGAAAGTTGTAAATCCTTCTGCAAGATATCCATGCACATAGGGAAATCAGTGTAATAGAATAATCTATATTGCCATGATTTCACCATTCAACTTCAACAAATTAAGTATGAGTATCACACAGCATAGGGTCAACTAGGTGGCACAGTAGATAGGATGCTGATTTAGAGTGAGGAAGACTCATCTTCCTGAAATCAGATCTGGCCTTAGGCACTTACTAACTGTATGACCTTCAGCAAATCACTTAACCTTGTTTACCCCAGTTTCCTCATCTGAGCTGGAGAAGGAAATGTCAAACCACTCCAATATCTTTGCCAAGAAAACCCCAAATGGGGTCGTGAAGAATCAGATGAAATGACCGAACAACAACAAAAATCACACAGACTGTAATCCGAAGGGACATGGTGGGTGTGATCAAATTGTAACATATAACTAATAAAAAGCTGTAAAGAATAGGAGTAAAGGACACCTTGAAGGGGTTATGTGATTTGAAGAGATGTTGGGCTGGTCATATGGCAAATATGAGGGGAGATGACAAAAAGTGAGATTAACTCACAAGTGAGAATGTAAGAAAGCCTTTCAGGATGTTGTGTGGGCCCCTGTGGTCAATTAGTCATATGAGAGGATATGAAGAACTTCTTGGTATGGACAGGCATAGATGAGTTTTGATCTGTATCACTTTAGGGAATTCCTGAGTCAATGCAACCACGAATCCATTTGAGAATTGAATATATTTTTTTTTAAAAAAGGAACATAGAAGAATAAACTAGATAAGCCTGAGTCAAAGACATTCAACAGTCCATTGTTAGATTAATCCCAGAGCACAGAAATAAAAATAGAAAGAAATAATTGTGAACTATTACTGTATTTGAGTGAATGGACCAAGTTTTGAACCTATGCTCTACCACTGTCACCTATATGACCTTCAGCAAGTCATTTAATATCTCTCTAAGCTTTCAGCTTCCTTCTCTGCAAAATGAAGTATAATCTGACTAGGTAGGCCTCTGAGTTCTTCCCCTCTAATTTTCAATCTAGGATACAATTAGCCTATGAACTTTTATTCAATTCAAATTGGGAAAACTAGATAGTTTGGTGGAAAATGAATTAAGATCAGCATTGTATAACATAAACCACAATAAATCTGAAATGATAAATTATATAAATATTTAAAAATCACAACTTAAAAATAAATAGGAAAAATTTAAAATGCCTAGAAAATGAGGAAATTTTAATACACAAAATAGCATATTTTGATTGAATAAATTTTTAAAAATTAAATTAAATTACAAACCTCAAGAATTACCAGAATAAAGGATTCTTTATATTCAAACACCTTTGAATAAAGGCAGATATCTAGAATTTTTAAGAATGATACAAACCTCTAGGACACATAATCATTTCCCAATAATAAGTAGTTTTAGAATTAGAAGAACTCATTTTCAAAAGAAGAAACATATTATCAATAGCCATCTGAAAAAAGTCATTAAAATGGCCAATAATCAGATAAATGCAAATTAAAACCATTATGAGGTAGAATCTTATACTTATTTTAAAGGATCAGAAAACTATGTTGAAGGGGCTTGGGGAAAAAAGAAAGATAGTTCATTTCTAATGAGATTGTGAATTAATTCATTTTGGACAGCAATCTGGACTTTTAAAAGTACAATTTCACAAATATTTCCTCTACTTTATTATACTATCACTCCTTTGGAACAGAAATAAAGATCTCTATTTACAAAAAATATTTATAGCAACACTATTTGGTGTTGTGAAAATATGGAAAGAGATTATGTGCCTAGTGTTGGCAAATGGTTGAATGAATTGTATATATATATTGTAATGCAATATTGTGTTACAAGTAATACAAATATAAAAAAAATCAAAGAAATATGGGAAGACTTGTACGGTCACAGAGGAACATGTAGGACCAAATTAACTATACAATAACTACAACAATATGAACGAAGACAAAATTAAATGGCAAACAAAACTCAGGTAAAATACTAACTTTATAGTAATCTATTATAAAGCTTACAGCCTTTTTATTTTTAACAAATAGTGGACTAAAAATATAATTTTCCATGTACTCTCAGTTACAATCACTATATTATGGTGTTTTACTTAACTGTTTTCAAGGAATGTACTTTGTGGGTGGTTGTTGGTAAATTTATATTGGTTTGTCTGCTCTGTCAAAACAAAATTTAACATTAAAATAAACAAAAACAAAGATAAAACTAAAAATAATGAAAGGAAAAAACCGTTTTAAAAAGAGAGTTTTAAAAATGTATAATTAGCAATGTTTTTTAAAGTTTCTTGTTTTATTTGAAACCATGTGGTAATCCTGCAATTTTCAATGACCCAGAGAAGGCTCCCCCCACCCAATACTTTGTTGTTGATAATGGGATACTAGGAGGTATTTGAAGTGGTGGTGCTGTTACAACGAAGTGATCAGTTTGTAGATTTCAATGTGGAGAAGAGAGATAAGAAAAAAAGGAAACTGAAATCAGAGGTCTAGCTGTGCTTTTTTTTTTGGTTATACGGATTATACTGACTTTTAGCTGTTTCCTGTTGCTGACTTTGACTTAGTAGTGACTGTATTTGTCCTGTTCACTTGATTTTGTTGTTGCTAACTTTGGAATGGGGAGGTGGGGAGGGAAGAAAGGTTCACATAACCATGTGAGATTTTGCTCTACTATTGCTCAGAAAATGGTACACATCTTATAATTTTTCCATGAAACGATATTCTCTAATTTTTGAAAGATTCAAACTTCATTTTAAAATATACTCTAGTGATCAGTCCACCCAGTTAGTTCATCTGTTTTCCTAAAAAAAATGGTGCCTGTTTTAAATGATTAGATTAAATTTTCAGAAGTTTAAATCTGAGGTCAATTCTTTAAAATTTTTCTATGGCCTAGGACAATGAAAGATTTCATTCAGTGAGTGATTGTGAAAAATGGGAAAGAAGTCAGGGTAAAATTTAAATAGGTTCATTGCTACTTTGAAATATCAAGAGGAGTTTCATAAGGAATTGAGGCTCAACATATACATTCTTATTCATAATATATGATAATAGATAATGAAAATTGAAATGTATTAAGGTTTTTACGACTTTTACGTATTTAAATAGTTTTGTGTTCACCAGTATGATTGGAACAGTTTTTATCCAACAAACTGAGCACCTTGTCTGAGCAAGGTGCTTGTGAAGATACAAAGATAGAAAGCATGATCTCTTGAATTAACATCTAAGTATGTTATATGGAGCTTTGAATATGTAGTAATTCTTTATCATTAAGTGCTTGTATGAACAAAATATTCTGAAATAGCATGGCACATATCCATTTGCCATATACATATGAAGCATGCATAAGTGTATTTGTGGCAAGAATAAAGTGAGGAGAGCTTTTTAAAAATGTAGCTAGGTAGTGAAACAAAAAGGAAATTCCCCTCCCCCCCACAAAATAATGGCATACATAAAAAAATAAAATTAAAAGAAAAATAATGACATATGTACATACATGCACATGGAATGAGACTTATTTTGCTTGATAATGGAGAGCAGAACTAGGACTAATAGTTGGGAACTAGAGCTGTCCAGAAATGGAATGGACTATAAGGGGAATTAGGAGATAAGATAGGACCTATAATTCAGATAAGAGATTGAACTGCCTGACCTCTGAGGTTACCTCCAACTCTAGGACTATATGCTTCTTTACTTATTTTATATCAACAAATTACATTATAGTAAACACTCTCTCTACTTGTTAATGTGAGTAATTTTAATATTGAGTTTTATCCCAAGTGATTAAGCTATCTAATATTTAGCTATAATTTATTATTAATTGGATAACAATGACAACATAGCTATATTAACATACAAATCAGTGTGATATGGTTATTATTAACAATTAGAGCATGAACCAAATTCACAACTGTTAGATGAATAGAATTTCTTCTGTACTATTGCACTGTGGTGGGCATCATGGGGGAAAGTATTATCAAAAATATTCAATTTAATCAAGGTTTTAACAAATGGTAGTAGGTAATTTGTGCATGATTATTTCTCACAATAGTTTTTATCCAAGTTCTACCATTCTAACAATTATTCATTGTTGTTAAGAAAAGTCCATTATTCAGAAATTTTTTTTGTCTATCACTGGATTTAAACAGATAATTTATGCTCTATTAAGGAAACTAGAGGATATTTCATATAAAGTATATCAAAGTATATAATTCATATAAAGTATATCTGAGATCACTAAAATAGTTTCTAGAAATTATACCCTGATTTATGGAGGAAAATCTGAGATTTCCTTGGAAATTCTTTCAACCACATTAGACCATGTGTTAAGGATAAAAAGACTCACCATGTTTCTTAAAAGAAATGCTTGTTCCAGAACTCCATTTAAAATGCTTTATAGAAGAAAGTTTAAAGTGTTTGTTACTGAAGAGACATAGGCTATGGTTTTATATTGAAAGTACAAAACACTTTGTCTCTTGTATAGGTTTTTGCATTCTTGTCTTTCAAATAATATACTAGGGGTTTGTGGCATCCCTATAGGTAGTTGTCAGACAACCTTCTCTTTAAACATTAATTTTTGACACCAGGAGGAGAAGAGGAAAAAACTCATCCAGGTGGTTGGCTAGTGTTAACTGGGTGAAGTGGCTATGGTGGGATTTCCTGTCCTGTGGTGTTCCATCTGCGGCAAAAGCTGGAGGGGGACATGAAGTGTGAGTGAAGAGCTGAGCTGCTTCTAGGCAGGCACCAGTAAGGGTTAAACAGGCTTGCCAATGTGAACAATGGAGACAGGGCAGCTTTAAATGAAATGAGCTGAATATTTCATTCGACCACTCAGCTGCCTGCTCCAATTGCCTTCTTTACGAAAATAAGAGCTTAATCTAAAATGACAACAACATCAGTTTCTGTGTGCTCCAGTCACACTGAACATGACTTCTTTAACATAAACACTATTTACATGGACTGTCTGGATATAGCAGGGAATCAGGAGCGTGCCCAGCTAAGACACAGGGTACAATGAAGGACGAGGAGCAGGCAGCTGAGAATTAACATCAGCAAATGAAAGCCTGACCCTCAGAGGGCATGTCCCTGATACATTTTAAAATGAGAGAGCTTTGCACCAGTAACCTTAGCCTTTGTAAAGACTATGCCATTTAAAAGAAAATAGCACCTTTTCAGTTAGACACTTAACCAAATGCATTATGTCTGACCCATTTTCCTACTTATGTGACATAACCCTGGCTGCAATTACCAGAATCTTTCAAACAGCTACAGCCAGTTAACTCCTTGCCTAGACTCCCTTTTCAAAGTAACTTGCACTTCATGAAGATAAAGACGGTATCCCATTCCATGAGGGCAGAGCAGGCAGTGACCTTAGAAGAGTGTGATGGAGAGGCTGGGACCCTTGAACTGAAGTCTTTGATGTCAAGACTAGAAGTGTCCAGGGAATCCCAGTTTGGAAGTATTAACCAGTTAAAGAGTTCCAGGAGATTGAAAATGAGATTGTAAAGAGGTAACAATACATGGAAATAAAAACAGCTTCTTATTGTTGATGCCTAAAATTTGTTCTTGAAGCAGATGACTATAAATTGCATTGCTTATTTTTTCTTATGAGGTGAATAAAACAATTCCCATCATTTGGCATATGTATAAACATATATTCATATATATATACACAAATATACATACACACATTTATGTCTATCAACCACCTATCTATCCATTATCCATCATCTATTATCTATCATCTATCAATCCATTGAAACTCAGATAAGTTGCTGACTTATCTGTTAACTAGTGCACAAAGAATTCATTCTCAGGCCAATTTCTATTTCCTTTTAGTCAGCAGTAATTTTTCTAGTTCCAAACTGTTTTTTGTTTTGTTTTGGTTTGGTTTGGTTTTTTTGAATTCCGTGGTTGTAGGTCTTTAAAGAAACTTATTTAAGGTATCACTGTTGACAAAGTTCTATGGGCTCTGTAAAAATGGAACAGCCAATGAATGTCATTTTCCTTTTTAGATTTCCTTTCTCCCAATCCATTTACGTTAGCACCCTAAGTGATTGCTCCTATCATGTAGACTCCTTCTAGTGGTACTTTGTTATGTTTTGCTTTCTTCCTCCCATACACCCTGTTGGGAACTCTGAGTATGGAAATAACTTTCACTGATAGAGGTCAAGTAGGCACCTGTAACTTTTCATATAGTTGCCCAGAGGCACTGAGGGGTGAAGAGAGACTGGTATATCTAGGAAAGACTATAAAGCATCAGAGGTAGAACTTGAACCCAGGTCTTCCTGACTACAAAGCAGGCTCTCAATCTACTATGATAAAACATTTTCTCTAGTTATGTTAGATACTAGATGTAACACTCTTATGCATCAAAAGAGAAATATTGAAATTTAAAGAAAATACTTTTACTCCCATGAACTAATGCATAGTGAAGTGAAAAGAAACAGAACATTATACACAGTAACAGCAATACCGTTCAATGAAGAATTGTGAATGACTTAGCTATTCTCAGAAATACAATGATCCAAGACAATCCTAAAAGACTAATGATTAAGCATACTATCCACCTCCAGAGAAACAACTGGTATTGATTGAATACAAACTGAAGCATTCTATTTTTCACTTACTTTCATTTTTTTCTTTTATTTGAGTTTTCTTAATGACTGATATGGAAATGTTTTACATAATTACACATGGATAACCTATATATGATTGATTACCACCACAGGGAGGGCAGAGGGGAGGGAGGGAAAGAATTTGGAACTCAAAACTTTAAACAAAAATGTTTTTAAAATGTAATTGGAAAATGTTTAATTAAAATAAGTAAAATAAAATATAACATAAAATACTTTTTGTTAACTTCTAATAACAAGGGGAAATAGAATGTAAGTAGTCCTAATGTATGGTTAATTAAGAAGAGATGATCTTAGTTTAGCATATTGCTTTGGGACAGATTTCCTTAGAGGAAATTACTTGGAGGCATTATTATGTCTCCCAAAAAGTCAATCAAGCAAAATTCGGATGCATGTTTTTATGCAGATAGCAAAGTTTATCGGTTTATGCCATATTAAGAATAATTTACTTTATAACCAGGTGCTAATCATGGTAGATTCCACAATATTTTTTGTGTCTTTAGTTAAAAAATTGCAACCTCCAGAATATTTAATGACAGGATGATATGTACATGTGTTTCTCATGTACTTTCAGAAACCTTTAGCATAATGAAACAATAATTTCATACAATTTACTCTGTCTCCCAGACAATTCATCCTGTCACATGACTTTGACTTTTATCCCACACAATCCTGTCATCCAAACTCTAACCCCATATCTCCAAATGCCTGCTGAATATTTCCACTTGGGTGCCTTACAATCATCTTGAACTCAAAATGTCTAAAATGGAATTCGTCATCTTCCCCAACAAACTTCCTCATCTCTGTTATTAGCACCACCATTTCTCCAGGTACTTTGACTCAAAACCTTGGACTAATAAACTGATTTGACCCTACATACTTAAGTGTACATGCTATTATTCCTTAACTCTTCTCCCACTGTTATCAGGTTAGATTCTTCAGTAGCCCATGAGAGTTGTACTCATTCCTATTTATGTCTACTTATTTTGTTGTCCTTGCTTGGAAAGCCCTTGGGTATCCAAGGACAACTAATCATTCATCCAAGACCTTTCTCAAGCCCAGTATGCCTCTATAAAACCTTTGCTGACTATTCTACTAATCTACTCATCCTGTGAACTCCTTTAGCCCTTCTAGTCCTTGACACACATTTCAGTGTTAAGTTGTAAGTTTTCTTGTATTATTTACTCTAATTTTTCATGTATATGTCTCATATTTCTAACTAAAAGGGGGAAAAACTCTCTAAGGGAAGGGAAAACCCTTACATTCTTCTTTGGTACCCTCAGAAAAATTATAGTGCTCACTACATTGAATATGTTTCAGATTTTTCCCCAGTGTAATAGAAATTTATTTATCACATTAGACATCTATTTTGAATAATTATATGAGATTTGCCAAGTGGAGGGAGATGATATCCACTGGCTAAAAATAGAAACTTTTTTGTATGATATTATAAAGAAGTATGGTGGACAACTTTGAACAATAATGCCCCATAAAACAAAGGGAAAACAATGGTATAAAACTTCTTTAAAGAAAGCTTGGTAAGAGACCCAACTAAGCATTTAAGGATGAAACTAAAAAGAGAACAAATATTATAGAAAATACATATTATATTCATTTTATATTATTATTTATTTTATATTCATATATAGTCTATAGTGATATATTTTAATAATTAACTTAGAAATCAATATAATTTTCAAGATGATCTCAAGTGTAGGTATGTGGTAGAGGTCTGTTGTTTGTAGAAAAATAAAACATAAACTACTGAGAGCATGTCCAACTATCTGAGGCTGTGAGAGTAGGTGGTTTGGGTGAGGGCCATGGTTTGCAGCAACAGGTTTTCTATTGCTTTTTCAATTCCATCTACTACTGACAGATGCTTAAACTCATGGAGAAGGAGAACTTCACCTTCTCAGTGTACTTCTTGGTGGGCAAAGGGATGAGCTTCCCACCTTCCTTTCTATTTTGCTTCAAGAACCTGTGGAAATGACCAATCATCACATTAGACATGAATCCCTTTTATATAATGATGTAGATATAGAAGGTGGTTTGTGTGTATTCACTTTCTTCCATGACTAGAAGGAGCAAAGACCAATTATGAAATTAATGCCAGATCAAGCAAGGAGTAATGCTTTTATGAACTGTGATAGTTACTATGTGGGGGCAGCTAGGTGATTCAGTAGATAGAGTGCTGGGACTGTACTCAGGAAGACTCCTTTTCATGAGTTCAAATCTGGCCTTATATACTTATTAGCTGTGTGACCCAGGGCAAGTCACTTTGAGACTGCCTCACTTTCCTTTCTGCAAAATTAGTTGTAGAAATTAGTGACAAATGACTCCAGTATCTTTTCCAAGAAAACTCCTACAAAAGGGATCACGAAATGTTGGACAAGACAAAAAATGACTAGACTCAAGTCTCCATGTGAATGAGGACAGTGGGGCAGATGAGATAAATGTTGTGGGTTGCCAATTGCCAGTTCTTGGCCTTTGGATGGATAGTGAAAATTCAAGGACTCTGAGGTTACTGATTGAAAAGATGTTACCTTTCCTATATCTGTTGAGAAAACACAGAGGAGAGACATGTTTAAAGTAGGTAAGATAAAGAGTTCTGTTTGGACACATTGAATCTGAGATGTGAATATGATGCACAGGTGATTTTGGTATGAAACTTTTGAGAGAGATTACATGTATGAGCACATGGGATCTGATGAAGTCTCCAAAAGAGAGGATGTAGAAAAATGGAGGAAGGTGTATAAGAGGAAGCTAATCTATTCAATAGTCACTCAACTATCGTTTATTAAGTATCTACTTTGTGCTAGGAACTGGGAATACAAAGAGGAAAATAAAGCAGTAACTGCCCTCAAGATGCTTAGATTGTATTGAATGAATGGCCTTCGTTTTTTTCAGTAAAATATAAAGTGATTTTTTTTCTTATGAGAGGGAAAGGTAACAATGTCAGAGTGATGAAGAAGAAACAAACTCCCAGAGAGATGAAGTGAGTTGCCCCAGAACATTTATCATGTGAATAGTAATATAAATCCTAGGTTGTGATATCATGCAATTGAGAGCTGACCAGAAAAGAATGAATTGCCTCATGACAAGGTGAAATATGAAGCTCAAGATTTTGCAGAAGAAGAATGAACACATGCTTCATTAGGTTGCGTAATTAAAAAAGTAACTCACATTTTTTAAAAAAAAATAATGCTTTAAGATATTCCAAACATTATCCTTTGAGATAGGTAGTAAAGCATTATTATTAATGTTTTACAGATGAGAAAACTGAGGCATACAAAGGTTAAGTGACTTATGGAAAAAAGAAGCTAGGAAGTAGCAGAAATGGACCTTGAATGTAGCTCTGCTAATGAAAATTCAAGAATTTTTCCTTTTCCTATGCCACAACTGTCTTCCTATTCTTAAGATGCCAATTGAATTATCATAGGCTGGAATTTCTTACCACTATGCTATAAAGAGGCTTTATTTCATCCTTGTAAAAAATGGCAAGTGATTATTAAAAATCACTTTATGTATAAATTAACTAACAATTGTTTAGAATAACGTTGTTAAACACAACTCAGAATAACAATAGCAACAAAAATGCCATGGTTGAATAATTAACTCTTAATATTCCTTGAGAATACAGGATAATATTATTATCAACATTTATGATGCTCTAGTAGAAGGGTTTTGTTTTTAATATTGCATTGACATATGAAGTTTTAAAGAATTTTCACTGAAATTAGAACCTCTAAAAATCTATAACACTCATCTGTATGCTACTGGATATTTCAATTTCCTTTTATTTACCCAATCAGTCTAAAATGTCATCCAGTTGTATTGTATGCCTTTATTTGTATATGAGTCATTTCATGTAAAAACAATTAAAAAAAAACTTTCCCTGGTCCTTGTTACCTTTTAAAATCCTACTGATCCAAAGATAACATTGTAGGAAATGTCAGTTTTTCTTTCCTCCTCCTTTTTCTATACTTTTCAAAAATAAAATTTTATCAATATATTTTGTTTTCATATCAACTACAATGTATCCTCTAGTTCCCTTTAGAGAGAGTAAGCCATTATAACAAAAAAGAGGGGGGGAAGTTTAGCAAAGCTAAATAAAGATTCCCAAAGTTTCAATATTATTTTATTAATTTGATATTATTTCATCTGAAATAGATGATTTTATAAAGTCATATCAATGTTTGTATGAACTGATACATAGTGAAGTAAGCAGAACTAGAAGAACAATTTAGAGAAAAGCATCAATATTATAGAAAGGAATAATTGTAAAGACATAAATTTAATGAGAAGGAAATGAAAAAAAATACTACACAATATAGTTACAACAGTATAAAGATGAACTTTGAAAGCCATAAGCACTATGATTAATCTAGTGACTAAGCATAAAGCCAGAGGGTCAATGATGACACATGTGATCTATCTCCTGATAGAAAGGGGATAGATTCAGGGTACAGAATAAGATATATTTTTAAATATGGCCAATTAGTCATTTTTTGCTTGGTTATTTATATTTGTTACCAGGAATTTTCTTTTCCTTTCTCTTTTTATCTATTGGGATAATGGGTGGGAGGGAGAGAGAGATTTCTATAATTAAAAAACCTTTATTTAAAAGCAAAAGTACATGAAAGTTGTACCATTTAAAAAATTCCTCTAGTATTAGAAGAGAAACTATAAAGGTGCCCAGAATTGGGAGTCAGCACACCTGAATCCTGATCTTGGATCTGAAAGTAGCTAATTTTGTATCTTTGTGAATGTCACCTAACTTTTACAGCTCTCCTTGCTTTTCCCATATGAGATATTGGACTAGATGATCTCAACTGTTATCCAACTCTAACAGTCCATGATTCTGAGTTCTCTTCTTCTCTGTTACTTTACTAATGGGTGATAGATTTAAGCTTAACCCAATTTTGGTAACATTTTACTTTTACATATAAGCGAAATATGTAGCTTTGCATTTGAAGAACAGAAAGCACTATTTATTACATCTTTTATTGAGCAGATTTATACAATGGGAAAAATTAGTCTAATAGCTTTTTACTAGATAATTTACTAACACAAGATCAATTTCCCCAATGCCTTGGAAGTTCTAATAGTTAAATAGTTAGGGGCACTAAGGATAAATACTGGTGCAGTGAACTCTTTATTCTCTTCCAAATTTTTCTATGTGATTCAATACAATAGTTATTTCTCTCATGGGATGAGGTCTCAATTGTTCTATTCTTGACTAGGCTCAAAGAAGAATCCATAAGGCAGAAGTCAGTAATAGTGATTTTGTAGCAGCTGCTCCTACAGAAGGTGAATGCCATGCTGATATTGATGAGATTGGTAATTTGTGTAGTAGAGACAATTTAGAATGGTGAATAGGATTTGTCTAATAACACTTATCATTCATCAGCCCTGGCCTGTCCAAAGCATGGATTTACTGTATTACCAATTATATATCTATATCTATATTGTAGTATAATTATTTTAATAAACATTATAATTGGGAGAGTGGTGATAGAAATGGAGAGAACAGTCACCCATCATCACTAGGGGCTGGTGTGTGATTTTTGTATTGCCAACATAGTTTCAATTTTTTTGTTTTTAATTTAATTAGTATATCAAAATAATGTTATTATAGAAGACCAATAAAGATAATATACGGGGGCAGCTAGGTGGCGCAGTGGATAAGGCACCAGCCTTGGATTCAGGAGGACCCGAGTTCAAACCCAGCCTCAGACACTTACTAGCTGTGTGACCCTGGGCAAGTCACTTAACCCCCATTGCCCTGCAAAAAAAAAAAAAAGATAATATACGAGGCTTGAGGTTTGATTTGAAGAGTACCAAAAAGCTTGATTCTCCCCCTCCCCCATCAAATGTTTTCAATACTAGTCTAGGACAGGTCATATAATTCCTATTATTAGTGTCCTCCTTTCCATATTTTATATCAAGAATTTGCGTGTTAAAATATTATCTTCAGAATTAGTGGAAGACACAAAGTAAGCTGTACATTGGTATAAAGGGTGATAAGTGAGTATTTTATTTGAAAGAAAAGTTCATAAAAATTCATGAACTGAAGGTAAAGAGAAAATGCTTGGGTGATGAAAAAAGAAGAGAGAAACAGAAATAATATTATCATAGAAAATTCTATAGATTGACTCCATACTTAGATGGACAGTATGGATTAATCTTTCTCAATGCAGATGAAAAAAATTAGAACAATGATAACGCATAGTGAAAATATATTTTAAAAATTTGCACAGCTTCTTGGAGGCATAGTTTGTGTAAAGTAGAGCATCTGATACATTTTTGACTTACCTTGCTGACAGTCTAATCTTTCAGAAGGCAGAGTGAGCCATAAGGGAAGTTATTACTCTGGACTTGTTTCTGACCAATAAGAAATAAATAATTGGGGGAATAAAAGTAGCTAGAGTCTTGAAAAACTGTCCATAAGGTCTTTGAGTAGCACAAGATACAAATGATTCTTGATAATTGATAGTAGAGCCCTAAGAGAAGATTGGTGAGTAAGTGGTAGCAATTGAGCTCAAATCTCCTTCATGAACTCGGAAGAGCAACATCACTTCACAGAAAAATGAAAAGAGCAAGTGAAAATATGAATGTTTGCGTAAGTGTATGGGTGTGTGTGAGTACCCAACACAAATTATAAATGGGATAAAAAAAGAGAAATCTACATAAGGAAAGAACAAAATATCCATCAGTTTAGTAAAGTGTAATTGCTCTTATAACCATGAGGGTTAATAATCTGTATAAGAGGAATTCAGAAACTGGAACTTCCAAAATGAACATAATAATCAAAGAAAAAAAAAGAAGTCAAAGACTTGACAGTTTGAAAAGTGGCTAATTTTTTTAAAAATAGAAGTATTTTATTATTTTCCAGTTAAATGTAGATGCAGTTTTCAAAATTTGTTTTTATAAGATTTCCATAGTTGCTAATTTTTTAAGCAAATTTTTGGACTCTGTGGAATAGATTGTCCCAGATGGAAGATATCATGCAAAGGTGATATAGCTAATAAATTATAAAATAGCAGAAGTGGAAGATCATTTGTGATCTGAACAAATGAATTAAGAGACATAGTTCAGCAAAACACCTGGAAGATTATTGGTCTCCCAGAAAAAAAAAATGAAGTGAAGAGTTTGAATACTGTATTTTAGGATATCATAGAAGAAAAAAATTTGCAAAAATCTGGATAACAGCCACTCATCATCAGTATTATGGAATCTCCAGGATGCTATCAGAGTGGTAATCTAAATATACCTCACCTAGAAAACTAGACATTATTTCATAAACAAGTAGGCAGAAGGAAATCATATGGAAAAAATCTCTGATGTGAAATGAAGGAATTTTCATTAGGAATGTCAAGTAAAAGAGACTGAAATTTTAAAATACTGTTAAAAAGGGGGAAATTTGTCTTCACTGCTAAATTGTTAAATTATTTTCCCACTCTTATTTGGACTATTTCATCAACATAACTCAATTCAACAAGCATAAACTTTGTTTTAGGAATTGTTTTAAGCTATACAGATGAAAAGACAAAAATGAAGACAGTCCCTTTCACAAGGAGCCCAAATTCTATGTGGGAAAAACTCAAATCTTTAGAAAACCAAAGATTTCCTTTTGCAAAACTTTTTCATGATGCTTTTAAAAATATAGGCCAACCATGAGTCTTAACCCTAAGAAGAAAAATAAGGTTTGATAGTTATGAATTATTAAGTGATAACTCTAACATGCTATGAGGAGTTTTAAAAAAAGCTGTCTCCTTGATGTCCTACTTTCCAAGTGGTACTTTGAGGAAGCAATTTTTAAGTGTAGAGGAGAAAACTCCAATAAATGAAGATAGAAGTAGATGGTAATGAGGAATGGGGCTTAATCTCAGAGGAGTGGAATATAGACTTACCTAGCATGAATACTTATAAATGCAAATGTTTTTCTTCAAGATACTGAGAAATTTGGAAAAATAAGAAGGAAATTATTAATTAGAATAGAATGTCAGAAAGTCATATCAGATAGATTCATGGAGAACATGAATTGAAAATTTATTATATGAAAAATTTTAGGCATACAACTGATCCAGGATCTAGGTTAAAAATAAATGCAAAATGCAAAATCTTATACACAACAAAATATCAATTAATGAAAAAATATGGCCCAAAGGTGCAAACCTAAGTGGAAACTAAAATGCAATATATTAGATAATGAATGGGTCAAAAACCAATCATAGAAATAACAAAAGATAATTGTAACAATCACCAAATATGCTTATATTTCAAAACTTGTTGTAAAGGATTCCTCTTCATACGTGCTATGGGCAACATGATCTGATCTTACTGGTCTTGATAAAAGGCATTACATTTCTTTCCTCCATGCTTTTGCATTGTCTAAACACTGCAATGCACTTCCATCTCACCTCAACCTCTCATAATCCCTAGTTACTTTGAAGGGGCCACTCAAATATCATCTACATAAAGTCTATTTTGACATCCCCATCTGCTAGAACCTTTATTCCCTTCCCTATGCAGAGTACTATCCCTTATAATAAAATATTTCAAAGAAAGAAAAGGGGGATGAGGCAAGTCTGTCAATATGGACTAGCAAATCAGCTAAGTTTGATGGTTTATATAATGT
Organism: Dromiciops gliroides; assembly: GCF_019393635.1. NCBI lineage: Eukaryota > Metazoa > Chordata > Mammalia > Microbiotheria > Microbiotheriidae > Dromiciops > Dromiciops gliroides. Next base: position 177,774,554 of record NC_057865.1, read on the forward strand.
TTTATTCTTATAGTCCATCACCTTTGAAATGAAGGGTGAGAGGCACATTTTCTTTTTCAAGAGACCAAACTTTCTCATATTTATAAAGATTTTGGTTTCTTTTTATGGTTTTCCTTTTATATTAATATGATCATTGTGTATATTATTTTCGTGTTTCTGTTTACTTTATATTAGAGTATATGTCTTCCCATGCTTGCTTGTATTCTTTGTATTCATCATTTCTTAATGGTGAAGTAATATTGTATTAATGGGCCAAAAATTGCTTTTAGCCCTCCCTTCACTGATGGACATCTGTTTCATTTTCAGTTGTTTTTAGAGGCCAGTATCATCAATGCATATCAGGATAGCCAAAAAATAATTATGACCAAATTGAATTTATTCTAGGAGTATAAGGGTGCTTCAACATTAGGAAAACAGTGAGCATAATCAATTCTATTAAGAATCAAATAATAAACATGATCATTTTATCCTAGTACCACAGTTTTAGAGCTAGAAGAAATCTTAGATGAGTCTAATTTTATAAGTAAGAAAAAAGAGTCCTAGAGAAATTAATTTTACTTGCTCAAGGACACAGAGATCGTAAGGGTAGGAAGTCAGACTTGAACCCAGGTTCTCCAATTCCAAAGTCAGTGCTTTTTAAAAAAACATACCATAGTGCCTCCATTTTGTAGATATAAAACTTTTGATAGAACACATATGTCATTATATTAAAAACACAAGAAACCATGTGAATTTAAAAATCTGCCCTAAATTATGTAAAAATTATCTAAAACCAAGCGCTTATAATGTTTGAGATGCTTAAATACTAGGAGCTTTTCTAATAACAAACAAGGTTGTAGTAAGGACATTCAATTGCAGTTTAATATTTTATATAATGTTGGTTGTAGTAAGGACAGGAATATGAAAATAAGGGAATAGGGATACTAAAGAAAAGACAAAGTATGTCTACTTACAGAACAGCCCAGAGGATTAAAACAACAACAATAAAATGAGATAGCAACTCTCTCTCTCCCTTCCCCCCTCCCCCCCTTTCTCTTTGTGTGTGTGTGTGTGTGCGCGCGTACACGCGTGTGAGTGCATGTGTTTCAATTGAAATTTAATTAATATAACAAACTCCCATTGTGGAAACTGCCTTCACCAATGTAGATCTTTCTTTATTGTTTTGTTTTGTTTTTGGGTTTGTTTGTTTTTTTCAGGGCAATGAGGGTTAAGTGACTTGCCCAGGGTCACACAGTTAGTAAGTGTCAAGTGTCTGAGGCTGGATTTGAATTGGGGTCCTCCTGAAACCAGGGCCACTGCTTTATCCACTGTGCCACCTAGCTGCCCCTTTCTTTAAAAGATATAACCTTAGAGGTTTGGCATGGCACTTTCAAGTTCAAGTGAATTGCTCAGTATCATTCAACCAGCTTGTATCAAAGACAGAACTTGAACCTAGGTCTTCTTGACTTTGAGTCGAACTCTGTTCGTTGTGTCAAATAGTTGTATAATACTTAAAAAACCTAGGAGAGGGGGCAGCTAGATGGCGCAGTGGTAAAGCACCGGCCCTGGATTCAGGAGTATCTGAGTTCAAATCCGGCCTTGGACACTTGACACTTACTAGCTGTGTGACCCTGGGCAAGTCTCTTAACCCTCATTGCCCTGCAAAAAAAAAAAAAAAAAAAAAACCCTAGGAGAAAAGGAAGATAGAAAAAATGCTATTTAAAACAATACATTGACTACTCGGGAGTTAGCTTAAAAATACAGATACAATATGAGTCATAATGACTTATGGCGATCATGAATGGGATGCTACCCATTAGCCATGATGATTTAAATGGAAGAAATTGCATTAAGGTATTACTCAAGATATGTATAATGGAACAAACAGGTATCCTGGTCAGCTAGAGGGAGTGATACCAGATAGACAAATTAGAGTGAATGATGCATTAGCACATTTAATATTAAAAAAATTCCAGAAAGGTTTTAAACATGTTGAATAGAACCAATATAGAGGACTGATTGTAGGACAAGGAGTCACACAGGCATGGATGGTTTAAATAAGGGGACAACCTAGATCAAAATAGATCACAGTTCTAATGAAACCTGTACCAATAATGTGAATAGAAGCACATAAGTAATAACAAATATAAGACATTATTCCTAACCTATAAGAAAAAATGCCATGAGATAAAGTTTCCAAAAAAACACTAATGACATTGCAAAAGAAATTCTTAGGCTGCATTGGAGCAAGATCAAGGTGCGCTCTATGCCCACAGCTTAGGCAGATGGTACAGTGTTAACAAATGACAGAGAAAAGGCAGACAAGCAGCTTCTGTTTAGGTTTCATCTTCTGTATTAAGGAGAATGATCTGAAGACTGACAATGGAAGGAGACATTTTAAGAGCCATGAGAAGATAATAAGAGAGGAGCTAATTACTTTAAATGAGCCTAGGTTTGCACGTTCAGGTATATTATGATTCCTGAAAGAACTTGTAGGTGTTTCACAAAATAATTATCAGTGTTTTTGAGAAATTATGGAAAGGTGACAGAAGGCTAGAGACTGGGAAGAATCCCCAATTTACAAAAAAAAAGTGAATCCCCCAAACTCCACATTAGTGAATATAATGCAAATCTTTAGGAAAATTCTTGAATGGATTATTAAACAAATACATCTATGCATTTAGAAAGTAAAGCAGGGATAACTAGGAGCCAGTATGGGTTCACTTGAAAATAACATCATTTACATTTTTATTGGGTTACTGGGGGGAGGCAATAATAATAACAGCTAACATTTACATAGCACTTACTATATGACAGATGCCGGGCAAATTGCTTTAAAATTAATATCTCATTTTATCCTGACAACAACCTTTGGAGGTAGGTGCTAATATTAGTCCCATTTTACAATTGAGGAAACTGAAACAAATAGGAGTTAAATGACTTTCCAAAAGTCACAGAGCTAATAAGTATCTAAGGCTAGATTTGAACTCAGGTCTCAAGTCTCAGTACTTTATCCTCTGTGCCACCTAGCTGCACCTGATCAGAAGAAGGTCATAGACATATATTTTTACTTCAACAAAGTATAATTTATTGTGTTGTCCCAGTGGGTAAAATGGAGAAATGTAGGTTGCATGGCAGGCAACACAGAAACATTTATGTCTATTTTAACAACACTATGGTTGTTGACTGGCTTATGGATACTTGGAAGATGAGCAAGTTTTTAATGGGCTCTTGCAGTATTTTATCTTTGGTCTTATTCTGTTTAAGAGTTGTTTAAATCAGTGCTTCTTAAATTTTTTCCACTCACAACCCCTTTTTTGCCCAAGAAATTTTTATGTGATCCTGGGTATATAGGTATATAAAATAAGTATACAAATCAAACATTTACTGCCAATTTTTTTTTGGTAAATCCCACATTCAGTTATGTGACCCCATATGGGGTGGCAACCCACAATTTAAAAACACCTGGTTTCAATAAGTCATATGGAAAGAGATTTAGAAGACATATCAGATTTGTCAGCAATGTGGAACCATACCTACTCTGGGAGATAATTGTTATAATGGTTGCATTAATGAGGGAGAATATAGACCTTAAGTAGTATGGTTTATAGCATATGAGCAGAATTTGCTTGTATTTGTGTTCCTAGTGCTTAGGACAATGCCCGGAACATAGTAAGTGCTTCAAAATTCCTGTTGATTGATTGACAGCAATAAAATCATAAATAGTGAGCACAGTTTCCAAGGCTGTCTAATTGCTCTGGGAAGACATACTAGGTGACATCTTCCCCATCTCATCTTTATCCAGGTGATGGTGGCCTCAGTGAGCTATAGGTTTGGTCAGGACTGAGAAACCTCCAAGATGTAGCTATTAGAGCCCTTATATACTCATTGGAAGGCCTCTTTCTACCAAATGCCTTAGTATATCTGTAAGTGGAAAGTTATTTAGAAGATTTAACCAGTTGTCCAGGACTGGTACTTTGTCTACTGTGTCACCTAGCTTCCCCATGATGAGATCTTTAAAATAAAGTTAAGGGGTAAGAGGAATGCACTGGAAGAAAGGGAAAGGGAGAGGTTGAATGGGGTAAAGTAGCTCACATAAAAGAAATAAGAAAAAGCTTATGGAGTGGAGGGGAATATGGGGAAGGAGTGGGGGAGTGAGTGAGCTTTACTCTTATCATAATTGGCTCAAAGGGGGAATAACATACACACTCAAATGGGTATAGTAATATATTTTGCCCTGAGGGAAAGTGGGAGGGGAAGGGAATGGTGGGCGGAGAGGTGAAGGAAGGGAGGGCAGATTAGAGGAGGGGGCAGTAAAAGGTAAAACACTTTTGAGGAGGGATAGGGTGAAAGAAGATATAAAATAAAGTAAATATCAAGGGAAGGGAATAGGATGGAGGGAAATACAGTTAGCAATAGTAACTGCAAAAGAAATGATGAGAAGGATGCTATCAGAAGTACTTATGAAAAATTCAATTCATCTACAGAGAAAGAACTGATGGTATCTGAATACAGATTAAAGAATAATTGTTTTTGTTAGTTCCTCTTTCTAAAGGTATTTTGTCTGTTTTCTTTCACAACCTGACTAATGTAGAGATGTTTTACATGACTGCATTTGTATAACTTAAATTGAATTCCTTGATTTCTTGGGATGAGGAAGGAGTAAGAAAGAAAATATGGAACATGATTTTTAAAAAAAATCTATTTTAAAATTACTTTTACATGTAACTTGGGGGAAATTCTAAATATTTTTTTAAAAGATTTAACCAGTTGGCACATAACCTAATGCCCTAATTAATTCCTGGACTAATAAAATTACAAAATTCAAGCTTTAAAAAACATCATGATAGTCTAGAATGATGTATTAGCATTAATAAGTTGAATCTTAAAAGTGATAAATATCAAGCACATAGTTCTAAATGTATTTAATACATTTACTCAAAAATTCCTTTGGGAAAGATAAAGGCAACTTTAGTGGAATGCAAAATAATATAAGCTAAAATTACCGCTATGAATTACTGCTAAAAAACATGGAGTTGCTTCAATGGAAATATGACAAAGCAGTGAATTCATTTCCTCGTTCAGATTACTGAAGAATTGTATTTAGTTTTAAAGAGGGATATTTGAAAACTCTGAATACGTACAGAGTAGAATGAAAAGTTTGTAAACCATGTCATATGAAGATTTGTAGGAGGAATTTGGGGAGTTTTGTCTATTAAAGGGAAGACAGCAAGTTGAAACTGCAATTTTAAAATATTTGGGGGTTGTCATTTGGAAGCAATAGAAGATAGAATTTGGATATAATAATAACAACAATAGTTATCATTTAGACAAACTTTTGATGTTTGAAAAGAAGTTTATGAATGTTATCTCATTTTTCACCAACAACTCTAAGAGATAGGGGCTATTACTATCCTCATTTCAGAGATGAAGAATCTAAGGCAGATAGAGGTTGAGTGACCCAGGGTGACAAAATTAGTAAATGTACTAAGCCTGATTTAATTTAGATCTTCCTGACTACACTTTCAGATCTCTATTCACTGTGCCACTTTTGGTAGTTAGTTGATAGAGCACCAGGCCTGGATTCAGGAGGACCTGAATTCAAATCTGGCCTCAGACACTTTATAGCTGTGTGACCCTGAGTAAGTCACTTAACCCGATTAGCTTCAGTTTCCTCATCTGTAGAATGAGCAGGAGAAGGAAATGACAAACCAGTCCAGTATCTTTGCCAAGAAGACCCCAAATGTGGTTACAAAGTGTTGGACACAACTAAAATGACTGAGGAAATAAGGAAGTACTTTGAAAAAATTGATACTACCCTCTAAACAAAATGTGCTGTATTGAAAGAAGTGAGTTCTCTATCTATGAATGGAAGGTTGCAACCTTCAATAGTAAAGGAGAATGCCTACAAAGATGAGATCATCTTAGATTTGAATGGATTCCAGAGAATCTAACCTAACTTTCTGAAATATTATTTCCCTCCAAAGCAGGAATTCTTAATCTGGATTCTATAAAGTTGTTTTAAAATGTTTTGATAACTGGATTTTAATATATTTGGTGTCCTTTGGGATCCTAAGTATTTAATTTTATGCATTTAAAACATAATTATGAGAATGGGACCATAGGCTTCACTAGGTCTTCAAAGAAGTCTACAAAACAAAAAATACTAAGAATATTTGTTCTATGGTTTCTCTAGGGAGGGATTGTCCATTTACATATCTGCAGTGTGGTGATGAGCTAGGTACTAAGCACATCAGACCAGGTCATATATTATTGCTTGAATAGCTGAAAAGTTTTCTCTCTCTCTCTCTCAATTAAAATGTAAAGCCCTGGGTCTAGACTTATTCTGTACCTCTATTACATTCTGAATTTTTTTTTCTTTTTACACTAGACAATGAGGGTTAAAGTGACTTGCCCAGGGTCACACAGCTAGTAAGTGTCGAGTGTCTGAGGCTGCATTTGAACTCAGGTCCTCCTGAATCCAAGGCCAGTGCTTTATCCACTGCACAACCTAGCTGCCCCCCACCCATTACATTCTAACTCATACTATAAGTACTTTTGTATTTTTCAATCCGTACTCCCAACAAACTGGAGTTTTTCTTTGCCCTGTTACACTCAAGTTTGTATATGCATTTTTTACATTTTATATGCCTCCAGTAGACTGAAAGCTTAATAAACACAAGGACCATATTTTTTCTTTTAGATCTTGGTGTCTCCAAATCTTCATACAGTTGTAATGAATTATACATACTTGTATATAAGAAACACTTTTTTAAAAGTTCATTGAATTGTTGAAGCCATTTTTTTTGTTTTTTTTAAGATTTCTAATGAAAGAAAACTTATTACCTCTTGAGTCAACTAACTGGGAACAAACCAAAATGGAATTTTTGGTTTCTTGCCATTCCTATCCTCCTCTTATTCTTACCCATTTCCTCTGTGGGGATTGCTGTCCATCTAGGCACCTAGGTTCATATCATCTGAGACTTTCTCTCTTTCCTTTCTCCCCCATAACCGATTAAATGCCAATGTTGTTGGTTCTAACCTCTACAACATTCCTCCCATTCATCCTCTCCTCTCTACTCAGACACTTTTTTTTTTTACAACAATGGACTCCTGCAATAGAATCCCTATTAGTCTTTCCACTTACAGTATCTCCTTCTATAATCTGTCTTTCACAGAGCTATGAAAAAATTTATTTAGCAATTCTGTCCAGTCTGAGCTTTAGTTTACTCACACTCATATAAAAAAATGGGAACATTAAGCCTCTAAGTTCCTTAAAGTATTGTAATGAAAGCCATTGAGGAAATGTATGGAAAGTACATTGAAGAAACTTAAAAAATTATGTAAATTCCAAGAATTTAGAAATGGCAGCATTTTAAAAAAATTTACATCTTGGAAAAGGATATGTTTTGATGGGGATAAGAAAGAAAGGAATTTTCTGGAACAAGGATGACTTACATGTCCAACATTCTAGGGGACCAAAGACAGTTACCAGATTTGAACTTTTTTTTTTCTCACAAATTTTTTTTTTCCTGATCTATAGGGTAGTCATTATAAAAATTCAACTGGAGTATTTTTAAAGAGAAAGGCCCATTTCAGAAAGAGGAATGTGGAAGGAAGAGAAGTTATAGTTGAGGACTAGTTAGTGTTCATGATTATGGAATAGCTAATTTAAATATATATATTTCAAAACGTATATTTACTTAATAAAAGTAGTTGAATTTTATGATTTTGAAAATTGAAACTTATATGTTGAGGACTGTTCTATATTTAATATTCGGTCAGGTATGTAAGGGGAGAGGAATTTACTTGTGAGTCCCCACAGTCATATTGTTCAGCTGTCTTAACAGATAAAGAAAAAAGTATATTTGAAGTAATATTCAAATACCAGTATTGTGGGGGGTTTTTGGTGGCTAATGCCCAAGTAACAATACTATACTTTCCTGAAAATGTAGTTGGATCTATGATTTTCAAAAACACCTAATTAACATGAAAGAATATAATATACATTTCTTTATTTCAAATCACACAGATGTTCAGAAATGTCATAACTGTTATTTACCTCATATCCTCTTACAAAATATTTAGGTTCAATACCATGAAATTCTAGGGTTGCAAGAGAACTTAGACATCACAGTCCCATATGTAACCTTTAAAATATTCTCCTCTGGGGGTAGCTAGGTGGCACAGTGGATAAAGCACTGGCCCTGGATGCAGAAGGACCTGAGTTCAAATCCGACCTCAGACACTTGATAGTTACTAGCTGTGTGACCCTGGGCAAGTCACTTAACCCTCACTGCCCTGCAAAAACAAAAACAAAAAACAAACAAACAAATTCTTCTGTCCCCCCCTTTCTTAGTTTCTAGTCCATAACATCTCAGCTCCATTTAACCACTTAAAATAAAGTAACTTTTAGAAGGGGATATTTACTTCAAAGATATAAGAAGAACAAACACACAAACATTTTCCCTCACCTCAATGGTATATTCTCCCTTACCACTACCTCAGTCTGTAGGGTAGAGTAGGCACCAGTAACACTGGTCCCACCAACTTGCTGCCAAATGAATTCTCACAGGTGGTACAATAAAAGTATCATCAGAAGAAAATTATTTTAAAATGTATACTTATCTTTTCCACCTGTTTTTATTACAATACGTGTTTTTAGAAAATAGGGCTGTCTGAGGAAGAAAATAATTACTAAAAAAATGTTGACCATTGTTATGGAGAAGCTAAATTCAAGGTATCATATTCCAAAAGTTAGTTATATTTCTGACTTGAAGACAGCTTTCTAATCATATATACAAATTTCACCCCTGTACAATCTACATCTTGTTTAGATAGAGCTTCCTAACATGGACATCACTTTAATTGGGAGATACCAAACTTAAAGGAATTGTACAACTCTTGCCAAAGTGGTAGAAATGTGGGTCTGTGTGGATTTCGAACAATCCTCGTTACCAACAGAAATAAAGATGCATGCAGAGCTGTACTTGTTTTCCTCTTTCTGGATTAGGATATTGCAGTCTGCCAGCAATTAAAGTCTCCACTTGATCTGCAACAGTGTCTGGCATCTCCGGCAGTGGTAATGGCCAGAAGTGCCATTTTGCCATCTGTGGCTGAATTGGAATTTCTGTACCTCTCAAGATACAGATCTTGCCACAGTCATTTATTCTGCCACTATCTGCACACAGGTTGATTTACTGGGATGGGGGTGCTTTCCTGGAACTTTCACCTCAGCGTGGGAACCTTAAGCCCTAATCTAAGCCTCCCTCTCTGATTTCCTATGCTAACAACTAACATTCATATAGTATTTTAAAGGCTTGCAAAGATCTTAACACATTACCTTATTTAATCCTCACAATAACCTTATAAAGTTGGTATCATTTTATAGATGAGAAAATTAAGATTGAGGGGTTGTATCACACTGAGTATCACATAACTAGGAAGAGGGCAAGGGAAGATTTGAAGCTGGATCTTTCTGACTCTGCATTAGGCTTCCACTGGGCCGTCTAATTTCATACCTGTAACGATTGGAGTGACGCCACCTGCTGGATAGTTACTGTAAGAAGTTTCTCCATGAGGAGAAGGCATTTGAGGGCAAGCCATGAGGTCAAACTCTCTTGGCGTCAGGAAGTGACGGTTTGCTCATGGGTACTGTCTATCAAAGCTGCCAGCCAATTAGCTTGGAGCTGTGTGTGTGTGCCTGTGGGGGGAATGTTCCAAGCTTCACAGGTGGCATTGGATCTTTTTGGTTCCTTACCTCACCATAGCAGGTTGGATGCTGGGGTCTCTTAGAAATAGGTTTTTATCTTTCTCTCTGATCATTAGATCCTAATGCTCTTTAATAAATTCTTAATTCTTAAATAACTCTTGCTAAAAGCTTATAATTTATTAGTGACTACTCATTAAATATTTTATACAGACTGGCTAGGATTTTAGCCCTCTTACATACCCAATGCTGGGAACTTCATATTCCTATGTTTAATTCCTATGTGTGCAATGCATATCTATTAGCATAATACCTTTACATAAGTATACATATATAGTCTCTAAATTCGCTAAGTGGCCGATGGAGGACTCTAGCTCTTGGGCTAGTAAATTCAATTTCCTTGTCTCTTTTACCTAAACTGAAACTAATTGTTGCTAAATTGTGTCTTGGAAACATTCTTTAGGTGGCTTGCTCATTTATATTTCTATATTCTCTTTTAAAATATATTAACAAGGGCCAACTAGGTGGCACAGTGGATAAAGCACCGGCCCTGGATTAAGGAGTTCCTGAGTTCAATCGGCCTCAGACACTTGACACTTACCAGCTGTGTGACCCTGAGCAAGTCACTTAACCCCCATTGTCCTGCCCCAAAACAAAACAACTATATCTATATATATCAATATCTATCTATCTTACCTATTATCTATATCTATATATATCAAGAGAAGTAGGACCTTTCTTGGTCCCTGGTAGCAATTTATTCCATAATTTCAGGGTCTAGAAAGGCACAGCATTAACTTACATGTGAAGGAATGAAGGAATGATAAAGGCATTTATTAAGTTTTTACTATGTGCCAGGCAGTGTGTCAAGACCAGTAGAGGCAAATACAATAAAGTAAGACAGCCCCAGTCCTTAGGAATTTTACCTTCTAATGTAATCAGTCCAGGGAACTTTTGACAGGTTAATTTAAACTTTTGCAGATATTGAGATTACCAATGTCCTTTCTTGCATATATAGCAGAAATGAATCTTATGCTTTGTCAGTCCCTGCTTTATGAAATTATATGTTGTGCAAGTTGAATAAAATTCAAGTTAGTGGAGAAAGGAGGGAGTTCATAAATCTGAATGAGGCCACCCTTCTTTACAGATCAGCTAAAGAATCCTGCAACAAAACAAAGGAACTTTGTCAGGCCTCTAACAAAAGTGGAAATTGCAAATCAGATTCTTACACTATGTTGATTGTTGGTTAACACAGACTTAGGCAGAGAAGCAATGTTAAGTGGATAGATAGCTGTAAAAGCTAAGATGCCAGGCTAGAAAAGTTTCTTTTGGGGGGTAGTGGGTGGGCTTCTTTATTATCTAATTAGTCACAGGATGGCAAAGTCATAGATTTAAATCTGCAATAAAACTCAGAGGTTATCTGAGTCCATACCTTCATTTTATTTTATTTTATTTTATTTTATTTTATTTTTTTAGTGAGGCAATTGGGGTTAAGTGACTTGCCCAGGGTCACACAGCTAGTAAGTGTTAAGTATCTGAGGCCGGATTTGAACTCAGGCAGTCCTGACTCCAGGGCCGGTGCTCTATCCACTGCGCCACCTAGCTGCCCCCATACCTTCATTTTAAAGATGAGAAAACCTAGGCACAGGGAGCTTAAGTGACTCACCCACAGTTTAACAGAAATTAAATACTTTGTAGGTCATTATTGAATACTTGATATATTTGAAAACCTTTATTAAGTACTCTTTAAGTATGAGACATTGCACTAGACACTTGATGCACATCCTAATGACTTTCCATTCACTTTACTTCATTATATATTTTTTACTTCATTGTATTTTGTTTTGGAGGGGTTTAATGTGGCATTGAGGGTTAAGTGACTTGCCCAGGGTCACACAGTTAGTAAGTGTAAAGTGTCTGAGTCTGGATTTGAACTCAGGTCCTCCTGAATCCAGGGCCGGTGCTTTATCCACTGTACCACCTAAATACCCTCTGCTTTGTTGTATTTGAAGAATTTTTTTCATATGAATGGAGTTTTCTTTGGAATGTTCAGTGCATATAATATATTCAGTAGAGTACATACAGTTCATGTACATATGGTACATACATATGTGCATCAGTGCATTTCAGGGTCTACAGTTGTAGACTTTTGTGACACCCTATGTGTTCCTTTAAATCCCAGAGATCTCCCTCCCTTTCCATTATAATATCAAGGTATCAGAGAAAGGAATGGTGTATGAGTCAGGAGTCCAATTGAATAAGATCTTCATTGACTTTCATGAGAAGTTTATAAGTACTTTGTATACTCTTATGATTTAGGTATAAATCAGAAATACAGCCTGCTTTTGAAATCTTGGACATCTTTTCTGTTGGCATACCATGCCAGTCACCTAATAATATCCCTTTCCCTGGAAAGATCACTTATCTTTTAAACTCAACATGTCCACAGATTTCTACAAGGATGCATATGCTATCTTTATAATTGCACATTTGCTAGTAGTTAGAAGGAAATTGGATGTTTTGGGAACCCAACCCTCTTTTGAAGTATCTTAAAAAACCCAAAAAACTAGTGCTTGATTTATTGATAACCCCCAAATTTTAAATCCTGGAGTAAGTAAGTAAGTAAAGTAAGTAAGTAACTTGAACAATGTATTTGTTTTAATGCCTTCATACTCCTATACCCCATATTCATGAACACTTTGCTTCAAGCTTTTTACTCCTTTCCATTTCTAACTTTATGTTGGAACATGCTTATGAGTAAGTTGACTTGAAAAGTAAAAACAAATACCTTTGCCTTTAAGAAGGTCTTCATTAAGACAGAGCAATATTTTGAATACCTCCATCTAGTTTTATATTTCCTTTTAAGACACTGTTAATTATTCCAGTGCAGTTCCTGTGTTTAAATAAAGAATTATAGTTTTGATGACCCAGACCATTCTCAAAGGTAATAGTAGTGGCACTTTTGCATAAAATACAATATGGGCTCTGCAGTGGCCATGTCAATTTGGGATAAGAATCATGGTGTACAGGAGTAAATGAACATTGATAAAAAGAGAATCAAATGGAATAAAGAAGGTTGAGGGGGGAGGAAGATGGCCCTGTTATCCTTGTAGTTGGCAATATTACCCATAGTCAAAGCTTTCTAAGTAAGAGCACTGTCTTTTTAAAAGCAATAGGGGGTTGGAGTTGAGGGAGTGCTCACAGCAGTAAGTATAACACAGCTGTGCTCTGTTTATGCTTAGGCTACAATAAAAACGCTATAAAATGTGAGATGTCATAGCTCCACTTTGCTTTATTTATACTATTTCCTCTGAGCTCTGTCACACTGCACATTCATCTGCTAAGTTGCAGCAAGAATGGAGATTAAAATATCACAGCTCAAAATAGGAGTCAAGCGGAAGGAGATTCATCATAGCCCTATTAAAAAATATGTAAATATGGGAATGAAGTCATTTTAAAGCTATAAGGCTCTCTCCCCTTTAGTGAGTTGAGGAAAGATCCCTGGAGTGAGTGATGTGCTTTGCAAATGACAGATATATGGGACACTTTCTCCATTTTTCCACCCATAAAGATATTTGTTAAGATTAAAAATATTATTTGAATTGCAAATTACATATATGTTTTTACCATAATCATTGCCTAAACTCAATAATGATAGGAAATATGATGTTAGGCTAAAGGAAATTTGGGAAGTAAAGGTTGTGTATTGTTCAATTTGTTAGAAAGAGTAATATAGATATTTGAGATCTCACACATTTTCTGAAATATTGCTTAAGCTTGGCAAACCTTCAATGGATATGCTGCATTTACAGAATGGTAAGTTACAGGGAGAAACTGAGGCATAGTTAAGTCAACTAGTCAAAGCTGAGATCAGAAGCTAGGAGTCCCGTGTCAAACTCCAAGGAGTGATGATGATGACGACGACAACGACAGTGATAACGATGACATATATTACCTGCTATGTGCCATATGCTGTCCTAGGCATTTTACAAGTATTATCTCATTAGATCCTCACAACAAACCTGCGAGATAGCTTGCAATTATTATACCTATTTTTACAGATGAGGAAATGAAGGTAAACAGAGGTTAAATGACTTGGCTAAATGCACACAGCTACTAAGTATCTGAGGTCATTTTTGAACTGAGGTCTTCTAGACTCCAGGTCTGGTACTGTCTCCGATGTACCATATTTCTGCTCCCATTCCCTCTTAGAAGAGTAGTGGACAACTTATTTTCTCTGATTTCTATATGATTTGATAAGGAAAATAAGACATCTTGTTGATAGACCAGGAGTCAGTTTTGATTTGTAAGAGATAGATCTTTTAGATAGAAGTCTGGAATATTCCAGAGACCTTAAAAAAATCTTCTTAGGGTGCTGCTATTGTAGAGCACCGGATTAGGAGACTAAAACTTGATGATCTTTAAGGTCCTTTCTGGGCCTAAACTTCCATTTTCTGTTCAGGTGGTCAACCATCTCTTGATGTGTTTGTTATAACCACCTTGCTCTTTTTGATTAATAAAGAATACTTAAGAGCACAGAATCTTTAGGTTCATAAATGATTAACTTGGACTTTTCTGGTACAAAAGAGTTAATTGTTCTATCCTGGAATTACCAATACTTTCAAAATATTTTTGTATGGTATTGATTCCACCTTTGTCCCAAGGGTTTCTTCTTTATAAAGCACAAAAGTTACTGTGCTTCAAATCTTGAATCACTAATGCTGTTTTCTAAATGGTACCCACCTCATTTGGAATCATAGAGTTTTACAGCAGGAAAGGACTTAAAAATAATTCAGCCCAGTCCCCTCATTTTAAAGATGAAGAAGTTAGGGTCCAGTGAGGTTAAGGAAATTGGCCACGAACACAAAAGTAGCTGGCAGCAGAGCTGAAGCTGGAACTGAGGTTTCCTATCTCCCAGCCCTGAGTACTTTTCACTACCCATACGAGTCTTTGTGAAGCTAAACGATACAGTGCCTTGATTGTATAAGGGGAAACAAAACAATTGTATGCTTTAATTAATTGGTGGAGTTTTCTCATGATCTCAGCTACATTGAATTTGATATTTTAGATCATCTATCTTATTTTGGCAGGCATAGGCAAAGGATGCTAGAGAATTTGCCTTTGGCTGCCAGGAAAGTGGAAGTGATCAGTTTTTGATTGGCTCTGATGAAATTGATGTCTTGTGTTCTTCATAATTTATCTTCTGAGGCAACAGTTTTCAAGGGATATGGAAGAGGTTGAAGTAATTTGGTTTGAGGGAAGCAGGGAACAAAAGAAATATTTTGAAGTACAAAAGTGGCTCTCATGAAAGAATATGAGATTTAAAAAGCTTAATCATTTTTCAGGGAGGTGATTAGCATCAAAGTTTTAAAGAGAAAGAAAAGCAATATCTTTGTAGGCACCATTGTGTATTATTAGAGCATATACTTGGCCCAGAGGCTTATCTTATCTTTCACTACTAGTATAAATTTGGGGAAAACATGTCTTATTTGAATATATTAAGTTGCCATGAAAAACTTAAATATTTTATTGAGTGCCTATAAAAATAATGAATCAAACTTTATGTTTGGTAAAAAGCAGCACCCCCTTCTATGGGACATTTCAGTCTGACAAACTTAAAGGTTTGAAATAATTACAGAACCGCATTGCTTCCATTTTTGTCTTTATTAAGTACCATAAACTATGCTTTTCCTATAAATGAAAAATTATAATTGACAATAAAAAGTCATTAATATAAAGTGGCTAAAAGTCATTAGTTTTGCATTACATATTTAAATGTTTGTCACATGCTTAAAGAAGTATTTGTAAAACATTCAAAAAATTTCTACGTGTAGGATTTCAATATTTTACTCACGTAACAGTATATTCAGTTGCATGTATAAAATATGGGATATGTATAAATATAGGGTAGGGACTGGACTTATGATTTGTTGCCATGGGGAACTTCTGAATGAGAAAACATTCTCTCCTAATGTCAATTGACACTTGATTGGCAACTTACAAGAGCTACATAGGGCTGCCAAGAGCACTGACAAGTTAAATGAGTTGCCCAGGGTCACAGAGCCAGTATGTGTCAGAAGAGAGATTTGAATCCAGTTCTTCCTGATTCTCAATCAACTATATTACCCTCATCCGTATAAAGTGTATGCCTACCAATTTGGGGGGAAACATCTTAATTGCCCAATGGAAGGGAATGACTAAAATTTCATCTAAGTTTTGGAGTTCAAAAGACACGATGGCTATGTAGAACTGTCTGATGTCTAGCATCAACATACAAAATAACCTGAAGGTTAAGGCAAACAAGATGGGCTCATAATCAGAATTTAATACTTTGTAGGGAGAAAGGAGAGCACATATTAGAGCATCCTGGGAAAGAATGCTTTCCAATCTCTCCCCATATTTACTTTAATGTACTTACCGTATTAGAGGCTTTGTGACTGAGTTCACTTACTTGGCAATATTATTGTTGTTTGTACTTCATTCTCAAAGAGGACCATAACATCAGGAGGATGCTGTGATTTGCAGGGCATTGGATTTTAAATGAGGGAGGGAGTGGCAAGGGTCAACCGAACCTCACTTTCTCCTCCAGAGACATCTGGGTCTAGGGGCAAAATATAGATAAGTTTAAATGAGATGGCCCCGGATGTTTAAGGCAATTTGGGGTTAAGTGACTTGTGCAGGATCGCTATGACTAGTAAGTGTCTGAGGTGAGATCTGAATTTTAGGTCTCCAAACTTCAGGACCAGTGCTTTATCCATTGTGCCACCTAGCTTCCCTTTTGTCAATGAATACAAGGGGAATATATGGTACTACTCTCCTGCCCCATCTCTAGTAGAAAGATGATTAGAGGGTACCACTCTCAGATTTTCAGTAGCTTCTTTACCTTTGTGGGATAGAGAGTTATATTGAACAAGTGTCTCAATTTCTACTTCCTTACATGCAGCCTCCTCTTAATGTCTCTCATTCATAATGGATCTACAAATACTATGGTGAACTAGTCATTATAGACCACAGAATGACAAATTTTGAAGGAAGGCACCTCTGAAGTTACATGGTCTAATCCATGCCCAAGAGGATGTCAGACATCTTATCATCTAGTCAGTATACTAGGGAACAGTTTCGTCATGAATTTTTCATAATATTAAATCTAAATGTAGACCTTTTTGTAACTTCAATTCTCAGGGTCTCCTATAAACTCTCAAATAGAAGTCCAATACCTCCTCTCCTTGGCACAACTTTGTATACTGAAATTTCAGGGTTGTTAGTATTATTTTTAGAATTTCTATTGTTTTAATACCATTGCACGTGCGGTTTTTATGGTTCTCTTACTCTGCTCTGTATCAGCTAATATGTCTTCCCATTCTTCTTTAAATCCCAAATATTCATTTCCTCATTACATTTCATAGGCTTTGTTTAGCCATTACCCATTTCATTTCATTCCCCTACTTTGTTTCTAGCTCCTTGGCTGTCACAAAAGTGCAGCCATGGATATTTTTGGTATTTATTGGACATGCCTTTTTCTTTTACCTACATGAGATATATGGCTTAGAAGATAGATCTCTGGCTCAAATTATAGTTTATAGACAGTCTAAAAATTATGTCCTCCTTAGAATACTTTGTTACCCTTCTGCCATCCTGCCACTATTTATTACACAATCAGAAGTGTGGGGGGAGGCAGACAGAATCTAAGGGCCATTTTGTATTTTCTTCATTTTGTGAATTGTCACGGCTATTGAATTCATCAGTAAGTGACCAGCCTGTGGTGATGACTCTTTCTATGTTTAATTAGGCTGGTTTCTCAGAAAGTAGATTCTCTTTGCTGTTTGAAACTTTTTGTTATGGAAGAAACTGTCCCAAGCTTTTTTTTCCCTTAGCATAGCATTGGAAGAACCCCACAGCCACCTGCATAATACGATAGGCATAAATCTAGGACTTTGTGGAGTACATTATGCATATTATGTATGTGGATGATAATTTTAATAAAATATATGTCCCCTTTATGAAATATGAATACTAAGGGTTAATTGGTCAGATATAAAATTTGTCATTCAAATAAATTCACAAGAAGTAACATGAGTACTTAAATTGATAATGTATGCTATGGAAAAAGGATGATATGTCAAATTGGTTTTTAATTCAATGACCGCTTCTAATGATTAATAATTCCAATCTACATACTTTAAGGAATTTTCAGTTTATTTTCTTCAAGAAAGTTTTAGGACATTGTGAGATTTTGCAAATATTTGACTTAAATTAATTTCTAAACTGGCAAATTTCATGCCTGAGATAGCTGAAAATATTGTTTAGGACTCTACTCTATCCCTGCTTTTCTTCCTGCCTATCTAACTGTTCCTTCTCTGTTTGTTAGATCCTCTGGCAAATCATGCCCTCGAACCATAGACATCCTTCAGGGTGCTGTCCTGGGCCCTCTTATCTTCTCTCTTTATACTACTTCACCTGGAGATGTCAACAGCTCCCATGGTTTTAGTTAACATCTCTATGCTAATGAGTGCTCAAAGCTATCTATCCTGCCCCCATCTCTCTGCTGACCTCCATATCTTGAATCTCCCAACTGCCTTTCAAACATCTGAACTGGACTATCTAGTAGATATTTTAAACTCAATAGTCCAAAATTGGCCTGTGTCTTTACCCCTAACCCACCCTTGCTTATTGCTATCAATGACAAGAACCATCTATCCAATCACTCAAGCTAGCAACCCTAGGAGTCATTTTGGATGTCCTCATATCTCTCACTCTCTATATTCAAGCTGTTGCCTAAGCCTGTTGATTTCATCTTTGCAGCATCTCTCAAATAAGACACTTTAGGGGCAGTTAGGTGGCACAGTGGATAGAGCAACCGGCCCCTGGAGTCAGGAGTACCTGGTTCAAATCGCCTTCCAGACACTTAACACTTACTAGCTGTGTGACCCTGGGCAAGTCATTTAACCCCAATTGCCTCACGAAAAAAATCACTTTTAGTGGCTGAAAGGAATATGGATTGAGTAGGGAGAAACTTGAGGTACACAGACCCACCAGCAGGCTGTTGCAATATTCAAGGCATGAGCTAATGAGAGTCTGCACTAGGGTGGTGGCATGGTCAAAGGAGAGAAAGTGGCATTTTTTTTTAGTGAGGCAATTGGGGTTAAGTGACTTGCCCAGGGTCACACAGCTAGTTAAGTGTTAAGTGTCGAGGCTGGATCTGAAATCAGGTCCTCTTGACTCCAGGGCCGGTGCTCTATCCACTGCACCACCTAGCTGCCCACAAAGTGATTTTTCTAAAAACATGTCAAATCATGTAAACCCTTCCCCCCCCCACTCCAATAAACTCTATTGCCTACAGGATCAAATATAAAATGCTCTGTTTGGCATTCAAAGTCCTCCATTACCTAGCCCTCTTCTACCTTTCCAGTCTTCTTACACTTTAATCTGAGCCCAGTATTCTTCCTATTGGCCTGTTGGCTTTTCTGTGAAAAAGGTAACTCTATCGACTCTGGGCATTCTCCCTAGCTATCTCTCATGCCTGGAATGCTTATTCTCCACTACTCTGTACAATCGAAGGTTTGTGGCAACTCTACATCAAGGAAGCCTATTGTCACCAATTACCCAATCGCATGTGCTCACATCATGTCTCTGTGTCACATGTTGATAATTCTCACAATATTTTCAACTTTTTCATTATTATTATATCTATTATGGTTATCTGTGATTAGTGACCTTTGATTTGTAATTGTTTGGGGGTGCCATGAACCTCTCCCATATAAGATGGTATATTTAATCAACATACTTGACCAGCCATTCCCCACCACTCTCCATCTCCTCAGACGTCCCTATTCCCTGAGAACCAACAATATTAAAATCAGGCCACTTATTAAACCTACAATATTATCTAAATGTTCAATTAAAAAGAAGAGTCAATCAATGGGCCAAATTTCATTATTGTCTTATTTTTTTTTTGGTGGGGCAGTAAGGGTTAAGTGACTTGCCCAAGGTCATACAGCTAGTAAGTGTCAAGTGTCTGAGGTCAGATTTGAACTCAGGTCCTCCTGAATCCAGGGCCAGTGCTTTATCTACTGCGCCACCTAGCTGCCCCCAATTGTTGTCTTATTTTAAGAAATTTCAAGTCACCTCAAACTTCATCAACCACTATCCTGATCAGTCAGAAGCTATCA
Source organism: Dromiciops gliroides (assembly GCF_019393635.1). NCBI lineage: Eukaryota > Metazoa > Chordata > Mammalia > Microbiotheria > Microbiotheriidae > Dromiciops > Dromiciops gliroides. The sequence continues at coordinate 177,794,411 of NC_057865.1, forward strand.
ACATTGAGGCAAAGCCCTCTACCAGAAAAAAAAAAAAGATTATGACTGACTGAAGACTCAGATGATAGCATTTTTAGCAATGAAGTATTTTTGAATTAATGTATGTGCATTTTTTATACATAATACTATTGCACACTTAATAGATCTTAATATGGTGTAAACATAACTTTTATATACACCGGGGGAAAAATTGTGTTACTTGCTTTATTGTGATAATCACTTTATTGTGTTGGTCTGGAAATGAACCCACTTTATCTCTGAGGTATGCTTGTGTTTGTTTGCATACTGTCTCTCCCATTAGACTGTGAACTCTTTGAGGGCAAGTACTCTCTCTTGCCTCTTTTTTATCCCTAACTCTTAGCACAATGCGGGAATATAGCAGATAATAAATATTTGTAGATTGATTGACTTTTGTTCATATTATTTTCTATTAGTTTGTTTGCTTTTTGAGGTTAGGCCTTATGTATTGTTGCATCTGTCTGATCTACCACCCAGTATACTACATTTACTATGCATTGCATAAATGTTTCTAGAATGAATGAATGAATGAATGGATATACACAGACAAAATAGGACAACAGTTATAATACTAATCAATTGAAGAGCTTGAAATCTCTCAGAAACTCAGATACATTGTGCTCTCATTAGTAGAGATATCCCCCTCCCATAACTGGGTAATCTGGGCAACATTCTCATTTGATACAGGCCCATCCTAGGATCATAAAGCTGGAAGATACCTTAGAGAATCATAATATCCAATAACTTTACAGATGGGGATCCTGAAGCCAAGAGAGATTATGTGACTTGCCTAGGGTCACACCAGTAAGCATCTGGTGGTGGGAGAGAATCAAGTCCAGGTATTCCAGATGAAAAGTCCAATACTCAATCCACTGCACTTTAGGGAGGAACTCTCGTTCATATCTTCTGATGAGTTTTCCACAAGCAGTTTTCTACAATGACTGGTGATATCACTAGCATCCAGTGAATATCAGGCTGTTCATTTTAATATCCCTTACATAAAAGCTAATCTAATTAAGATTATTTTAAAATTCCCATTCATTAATAACACAAAGGCATGAAATTCTCTATGCCCTTGCCAATATGTCCTTCTATTAGTTTTGGAAATATAGACAAAGCTAAGAAAAAGTATAGGACAGGGTAGCCAGGTGGTGCAGTGGGTAAAGCACCGGCCCTGGATTCAGGAGATCCTGAGTTCAAATCCAGACCTCTGATAATTTGACACTTACTAGCTGTATGACCCTGGGCAAGTCACTTAACCATCATCTGCCTTGCAAAAAAAAGAAAAAGAAAAAGGATAGGACAGCCTGGCAAGAAACACTATGCAGATTTTTGGGTTTATGTGTACATACAAATATACCCATATATATGAGAGTGGTATGTATGTGTGTATATGTGTATATATGTTGTCTATTTCAGATTGTTCAGTGTTTTTTATATATAATATGTGTGACATATATAATATGCACACATAAATACATATATACAATATAAATATATGTTTATTGCACATACTATATATACACACATATACAATATAAATATATTATATACCACATAAATACATATGTGCAGTGCATATATATGTTATATATACATTATGTGAATACATATCTATCTATATCGATATAATATACACACATTGAGCAATCTGGAAAACCTTAAAGGGTTGGTAATTTTCTATAGAATAAATGTTAGTGGACTGAAGTACTTACAGGCATGTGTGCAATCCTCTATTATGTTCTTTCTCTTTTTCTCCTGGCTGAGCTGTCACATCCTCTTTGAGGATTCTGTTTTCTTTTTAGTTATATGCTAATTTTAGACAAAAATGTTGTCTGACCCACATGAACCTGTAAAATAACATCTAGGTGATGCAGTAAATTGAATCAAGAATAAATTATTTACTAAAGTGAACTTTGCATATCTTTATGTTTAACTATGGAAGATTAAATTAGTGGAAATCATTTGCTATTAGTTACATTGTAACAGTAGGTTTTCTTAATACCAATTGGTTGACACTGATGCTACACACCCTTAATAACATTCATTTGTATGTCTTTAGTTACTGTCTTAATACTGTCTAGGTTAAATATCACAACTGCTGTTAAATGCTGCCCCAATCAATTTTATAAGTGCCCCCAATGAGAAAGTACATGTTCTTTTGTCTTGGCAATTGTTTTGATTTCTGAGAGCATTTATTTTCATAAAATAATATTCATCAAATGTTTTCCTTGTAAAGATAAATGTTGTAATTTTTGAGTCAATTGCTTCCCTAAAGGAATTATTAGGATACTACATTTACAAATAGATGGCCATTAATCATTGTTGTAAGAAAATCTTGAGGGGTTACTGTGTCGTGCTCACATGTACTTAAGAGGTTTACTATCTATTGGCTTTGGGGGAGAGTTAGTCTATCACAAAAGAATATTGATATTGCAATGCTGCACATGGTGTCATAACATTGGCAAAGTGGCAAAAACAACATGCAATATTTTTGAATAGCATGGCATTTCTTTGAAGTACTGCAGGCAACTGAACATAAATCAGACTTAATGACGGATTTTCCAAAGATGTTTATTAATGTATTCCTTTAATCTAAAATACCTACTCTTGGCATTCATAAAGCCAGCAAAAGGGAAGTGAAAAGATTCCTAAACCCCAGCAATTACTTGTAGTGCTCAGTAATTAAATTCGCTGGTACTGGATGATATCAAGACCAGAATACATAACATTCCCCTTCCCTTAGACCATTTTAAAGATACATGCCCTACCAAATTCCTTATATTTTTGTATATACCTAAAGTCAGAATTGATTACATCGTAAATGAATTCCTTAGGCACTCTAGTTTTAGAGTTTTTTAAAGTTTATATTTTTCCTTTAAATCGGCCAGTTCTCTTAACTTTGTATATTTGGTAGTAAAGCCTGTGAAACTAATGCAGCTCTGCTGTATTTTAAAAGTTGAATATCCATAATACAAAAATTACATCTAGAAATATGCAATTAAATACCTTGGGTCTTTGATTCAACTAGCAAACCAAACAGTATAATGGACTGTTTACAAAGGTAAATTTTCGTAAAGTGTTTTTTTTTTAAATGTAGACCCTAGATGGGTCACTTGTTAGAATGTTGTGGAAAGAATTCCTAATGAAATTACATTCATGAGATAACTATTTACATCCAACTCTGAGACTCTCTTAAGATCCATAATGTACTGTATTAAAGAATGGGGAAATTTTTGAGTAATCTAGTTCAGCTGCCAACTTATTCACAGAATTTCTCCATTCCTCTGGAAAAGATTTGATAGCTCTGGTCAGAAGTTTGGCGCGTGTATTTTTGTTTTCTATAGTCCTCTGTAGTTTTCTTCTAAAGGCAATGAGATAAAGAGAATGCCAGGCACTTGGTCGTTGGGACTTTTCACTTTGTCCTTGTATCCTAAGCACACAGTGCAGTGCCCAGCACATAGTAGGGACTTAAAAATGAGTGTTTCTTCATTGACTGATTTGGTGAACAATAGTGGTTAATTGGGCAGCTGGTTGGTGCAGTGGATAGAGGGCCAGGCCTGGAATCAGTAATGCCTGAGTTAAAATCTGGCCTCAGATACTTCCTAGTTGTGTGACCCTGGGCAAGTCATTTGACACTGTTTACCTCAATTTCCTCATCTGTAAAATGAGCTGGAAGAAGGTATAATGGCAAACCACTCTACTCTTTGCCAAGAAAACCCCAAATGGGACCATGAAGAGTTAGACATGACTGAAACAATTGAATAATAATTGGTTAATTATACTTTTAGAGTTATATGACAACAGTCCAGTATGCTATGGGTATAAATGTGACTTTTATTTAGGCCTTGCCAATTAAAATTGTCATCAAAAGATGATTTCATCGGTGTAATATATCTCCGTATTGTTATATACTTTGTACTAATTGTCACACAGGTATGGAGTAAGGAGAAAAATTGTTATGTTTGAGGAACATTAAAAAGTAGACCAATTTATGGAATGGAGAGTAAATTATAAGAAAACCTGAAACGTACAAAGTGACCAAGTTGTGAAAGGCTTCAGATACCTAACAGAGGACTTTCTGTTTGATCCCGGAGTTAACAGGGGGCTGCTGGAATTTATTGAGTAAAGGGAATAGGATGGTTAGATCAGTGCTCTGGGGAAATCCCCTGGGTAGCTGAAGGGAGGAAGGACTGGAATGAGGAGAGACTTTAGGCAGGGAAACTCATTAGAAAACTATCTGACCCCGTCTTTTCATTTGTAAAATGGGGTTAAAAATACTTCAATAGTATAAAGGAGATAATGTATATAAAAATGATTTATGAAATATGAATTGTTCATCTTCAATTCCTTAATCCAAAGAAGTAAACAGTGTAGTAATTTTATGCACCAATAGTAATGGTGGAGAGTTGAACATAAAGTTATATCCCAATGCACCAGTAATTGGTTGTTTTATACACACACACACACACACACACACAAACACACACACATATATATATATACACACATATATACACACATACACAATGCATTTATATGCATATATATACACATACACACACATATATATAATTATTATATATATAAAGAACAACCAATTAACAGTGCATATATATATTTAACTATATGTATGTGTGTATATATACACACACATGCATGCATTTATATACATATAAATTATGTATATATGTGTATATACATTGTGTGTTTATCTTTATATTGTGTAAAATATATGTATGTACATTTAGATTTATAAGTGCTAATTCAAATGCATCCCTAAAAAAACATCTATTCAACCTTTCTTTTATACATAATGATTTTTTTTTGTCTCTACAGAAAAGCTATATAACAAGTAATCACTGTGGTTATCTCTGAATATAACTGATTTAAAATACAGATGTTTTAATTTATTGGAAATGATTAGGGAAATAGTGATTTGATTCTATTACCTAGCTGATTAAATTAAAAGGCAACCTTCTAAAGCAGTCAACTTTTCCCAAAGCATCACTTATACTAAAATGGATATTGTCTATAAATGTAGCTTTTTATAACTTAGAGGGGAGTTATAAAACTTAAAAACCAGAAGCATTTGTCAATGGGCCTACCCCCAAACCAGCTGTGCATTATTAAATATGTGTTTAGTTTATATTAAGATCATGAATTTCAGTTTAAATAATATGATGTGTTATTGACATTACAAAAGTTAGACATTATGATTTAATATGTACATATCATGTTATAAAAAATCTTACATTAACCTTTTATTAAAAACAGTTTTATACTACTTCTTATTTTCATGTTACGTTTATTTATGAGAACAATCAATTGTGATTAACAGCATGTACAGTATTCCACACAGATAGGCACAACTATCCAACATAAGCATTTCTTTATATTTTCTCTGGTTATTATATTAAAAAATATTCATTTTTATTTTCCTGATCTTAATATTTACATTACTGTGGGCATACATATTGTTTTCCTGGCTCTTCATTCTTCACTCTGCATCAGTTCATACAAGTCTTCCCATGATTCTCTAAATTCCACATATTCATGGTTTTTACATTGATTAATTTACATTATATAACATACTTTACATTTCACAATTACATTAATGAACAAAAAAATCTGTTTGGCAATTCCCAAGTCGTTGGGCATCCATTTTGTGTCCATTTATTTATAATAACAAAAAGATCTAGTATGAATTTTTTGGTATATACGGGATTCTGTATTTGATCTTTTGGGGTATATACCTCACAGATGGATCTCCAAGTCAAATTAAAATATAACCCAAGAAACTGTGGACATTTTAATTCATCTCTTTCCCTTTTTAAAAAGTATATTCCAAATTGTTTTCCAGAATGGTTGGACTGGTATGCTGCTCCACAGCTTATTAGTGTGCCTATCTTTCCATAGTTCTTCCAACATTGAATATTCCATTTTTTGTTGATCATTTCCAGTTGGCTCTTTGTGAAGTAAAAACTTGGGTTGATTTACATTTCTCCTATTAGCAATTTGGAGTGGTCTTTCATATGATTGTTAATAGTTCATAGTTTTTCTTTTGAGAACTATTTCTTCATATCATTAAAAAAAATATCTAGGGGACAGCTAGGTAGTACAGTGGATTAAGCACTGGCCCTGGATTCAAGAGGACTTGAGTTCAAATCCAGTCTCATACACTTGACACTTAGTAGCTGTGTGACCCTGGACAAGTCACTGAACTCTCATTGCCTTCAAAAAAATAAAATAAAATAACATTTTTATTTATAGGTTTGAGTTCCAATTTTTAATCCCTCCTTTCCTCCCTCCTCTGTCCCCTACCTAAGACAGTAAGCAAATATAGGTTATACATGAACGATTATGTAAAACCTTACTATATTCTCATTTTTGTACAAGAAATACCTTGAATAAAAAATGAAAGTGAAAAACAAAACAAAACAAAATAAAAACATTTATCTATTGGGGAATGACAGCTTATAGTTTTGTACATTTATGATAATTCACTAGATCTATTAGTTATAAATAACTTTATCAGATATTTTTAACAAAGAAATTTTTCTAATAGTTACTGTTCTTGTCCTAGCTAAATTAATTTTGTTTAGGCCAAATATTTTCATTTTCATGTAATTGAAATTCTGTCTCCTATCTTTTGCAAATATTCCTTTCTATGGTTTGATTAAAAATCTTCCTTTGGATAACACTTTGAAAGGTATTTCATTCTATTTTCAGCCCTTTCTTTTCCTTATGGAATCCTTTATATTTACATTTATTTAGAACTTATTGTGAAGTATAACATTGAGGACAATCTAAAACAATTTTAAGCCAAATTTCTTTCAAGTTTCTCCAGTATTTCTAGGAATTCTTCCTTAAATAGTTTCTATTCTTAGGGAATATAGAACACTTGTCTCCCAAGTCTGATTGTTTCTAAGTCTTGCTTATATAGTCTCATCCACCAATTTATTTTTCAGTTTTTTAACTTACACAAAATAATTTTATTTTAATGATGACTACTTTTATATTTTTGCTATCAGAAAGTTTTTTATAAACATTATTTGCAGATCTTTTCAATCCTTCATCAATAAATTATTTAAATAGTCCAGGTAGTAGATGTTGTTAGCTGTTTGTATGTCTACATGTATATATATATATATATATATATATATATATATATATATGTGTGTGTGTGTGTGTGTGTGTGTATGTATGCTACATATAAAGTTTTTATTCTTTTTTCTAGCTTTGTACTATTTGGGGTATTTGATCTAACAAATAATTGGTTTACTGTATTTGGGCATTTAGTTCGAGAGTTTATTTGAAAATTAGTAGCATGTCATTTCCTATATCTGTTAAAATAACCTATTTTATTTTGTGATATAATTTAATGCTCACAACTTCCAATGCCTTCTGATTTTTTACCCAAAGAAAAAAATTTATAATGTATAGCTACGAGGCTTCTTTGAAGCCTGCAGATCTTTGAACTCTCATTGCTTAGTCCTGATCCATATTTTCAACTTACTTTTCTTCATTATTGCCATGTTCCATACTTTTCAGTGAAGTTACTAATGTCTTGAAATATGTATTGATTTCATATGTTAGTCTTTCAGAATTTTTCATCTGCTATAATTGAGATTTGGTCACATCTCTTCATTCTCTGCAACAGATGTTGGTATATAAGCTGTAATTACCTTCATGGTGGTCTTTTTGCATTTACCTTGACACTTGTTTCTGCTTCATTTTTGGCTTGGCATTCCACAAATAGAAAACTTTGGACAGAAAAGTGTTGTTCTATAGACTAAACTGATCTCATTAGCCAATTTGTTGGATTGTAGGTAATAAAAAATGTCACCAAGAGTTTGTAATTTATAAAGATCTAAAATATTAAAAGGGATTAATGCAGTTTTAATGAAATGCTGTAATAGTGTATCAGAGAAAGTGAAATTATATGTGTATGAACAGACACACAAATAAACATACTGAAACCTACAGCACTGAAGTCTATAGTCTCTGACAATAATGAATAAAGTAACAGTGACTGTTCCCTAAAGAAACAAAATGAGTATAATGTACTACTAGTAGTCTAATGATAATACTGTGAGACAGTCATACTATTAGATTTACACTAACTAAAGAAAGAAAGAAAGGAAAATAACTTGTATTCTCTAATAAGATAACAGAAAACAGTTTTCCAAGGCTTGATGGAGTTACTTTGTTCTAGCAGGTGGTAATGGTGTGGTGTTGATCTTTAGCTATGAATACTCTTTCCTTATGCTAGACAAAGGAGAGCATAATGATATTGTACTTGAATATATGTTCAAAGACCAGAAAAACTTTCAATAGGGGAATTAAGAAAAATGTTTTCTAATGAATCTGTCCAGAAACCATCAAAATTGGGGTCTTTTCAGTGAATTTATTAGGGGGAAAATTGTATGAAGTCGATATTTTGTTTATATTATAAGGACCATATATTAATCCAGTTTGACTTACTGGATTTTCTACCTTTTCATTCAGTTGTCTTTGTTTGTTGTCATATAGATACATGTCCATCATTTAAATGTATTTTTTTAAAAATGAGAAAAGACTAGAATTGGCACTAGGTGAGTAACAACCCTTCCTTTTTTAGAGATATTACTTAAATCATCATTAAAGACTGATGGTTAGCATTGTAGAATGAGACTTGGTGATAAAATGCTAGCAGGATACTATTAGAAGAGATCACAGCGGGGCAGCTAGGTGGCTCAGTGGATAGAGCACCTGCCCTGGAGTCAGGAGTTCAAATCCGACCTCAGACACTTAACATTTACTAGCTGTGTGACCCTGGACAAGTCACTTAACCCCAATTGCCTCACTAAAAAAAAAAAAAAAAGATTAAGAATAGATCACAGCACAATAAACTTTTTCTTTGTCTTTTTCTTCCTCTCTATTTCCCTCCCTCCTTCTCCTCCTCCTCCTCCTCCCCCTCTCTCCCTCTCCCTCTCTTTCCCTCTCCCCTTCCCCCACCCTCTTCCCCTTTCTCTCTCAATAGGGTTACTATTGGGGATTGTTAGATATGTAGTTTCCCTAGATTTCAGCAAAACACCTGACAAATTCTGTTGCCACTGTTCTGGTGGAAAAAAATTAAAAGATATTGTATGATCTGTATGATAGTACAAGTGGGATTTGACACTAGTTGAGTGGTGTTAATGGTTCACTATTTGCTTGGCAAGAAGTTTCTGGTGGAGTGCCACCCAGGACTTGTGCTTGTCCCTTTGCTGATTAACATTTTTAAAAACAATACCCTGGATAAAGGCATGGATAGCCTTATTAAATCTTCAATTGTCAAGTTACAGAGTCAGCCTCCAAAAATTCTTGGAAGAATATATCAGTGAACAAACTCTCATATGATGAAATAAAATTGGAATAAATTTAAAATGCTATATGCAAGTTTTAAAAAGACTTTAAAATAGTGGAGACACGTTTAGACACTATTTTGTCTAAAAGTACTGAAGGATCTAGTGGATAATCTCAATATGAGTCAGCAGTGTGATGTGGCTACCAAAAAGCTACTGGAATATGGGGCTGTACTTAATCAACTTTCAGGAATTAGTAAATGATAAGCCAGATGTACTCATGAATATCTAGTCAGACCACTTCAGGAGAATTTTCTTCAGTTCTGGGTACCACAGTTTAGAAAAGACATTGATAAACTGAAGAGTATCCAAAATCAACCATGACTGATTGAAAGAACTTCAGTCTGGAGAAGGAAAACCTAGGGAGAAAGGAAGTTGGTTTCTTCAATTGTTTCAAGGTTGTCAAGTGCATCAGATGCATCCTGCTTATGTCCCCCAAGGGCAAATCAGGAGCACTTGTTTACAGCTGCATAGACATAAAATCAGGCTTGATGTTATGAAAATGCTTGTAACGGAGGCTTATCCATAACTTTTTGTCCTCTTATTCTCTGCTAATTCGGGACAATCCAGATTCTGACTTGATCATTCCATCAAAACTGCTCGCCGCTCTCTCTCTCCCTCTCCTCTCTCTCTCTCTCTCCTCTCTCTCTCTCCTCCTCTCCTCTCTCTCTCCTCTCTCTCTCCCCTCCTCCTCTCCCTCTCATTCTCTCTCCATCTCTCTCTCTCTCTCCTCTCCTCTCTCTCTCTCTCTCTCCCCTCCCTCTCTGTCTTTCTCTCTCTCTCTCAAGTTACTAATGAGTCTGCTTAGTTGATAACATTTCCTCAGTTCCTTCTCCTTGATCTCTCTGAAAGCTTGGACATTGTTGTTAATTCTCTCCTTGGTACTTTAATCTCTTTAGAGCCTCTCATTATTCTCCTATTACCTTATCTGGCTGCTTCTCCATGTCCTTTGCAGAATCGTCTTTCAAATCATGCCTACTCACCTCAGCAGGTGTCTCTCAGGATCTGCCCTGGGCTCTCTTCTCTTTTTGTTCTATACTACTTCCTTGGTGATCTCATCAACTCCAGTAGATTTAATTACCATCTCTGTGATTATTAGTCCTCAAATGGATCCTCTCTTGTCTCCAACTCTCTGCTGACCTCCAGTCTTGAATCCCCAATCTGCCTTTCAAACATTTCAAACTGGATGTTTGAGTAGGTCTTAAACTAAATATGTCCAAAATGGAACTCACTGTTTTTTGCCCTAAAGCCTCCCCCTCTCTCACCTTCCTTATTACTAGAGGAGACACCATCCTAGTCATCCTGCATTTTTCACAGTCTCTCATCCTCCTGACTCTCATATCTAAGTTGTTGCGAAAGGCCTTTCCATTTTACCTTTGCAAACATTTCTCAAATATGCCCCATTTTTCTCCTCTGACACTGCCACCACTCTAGTCTCATGCCCAGATTATTCTAATGGTCTATTGGTGAGACTGCCTACCTCAAGTCTCCTACTATTCCAATTCATCCTTTATTCAGCCACTAAGGTGATTTTCCTAAAGTGCAGATTTGATCAAGTCACCCCCCCTCACTCCCTATTCAGCAAACTACAGTGCCTTCCTATTATCTCCATGAGCAAATACAAAGTGTTCTATTTGGCATTCAAAACCCTTTATAACCTTGCTCCTCCTGACTTTCCCATCATCTTACACTTTACTTCCTGATACATACTCTTTTTTTAAAAAAATTTTTGCAGGCCAATAAGAGTTAAGTGACTTGCCCAGGGTCATACAGCTAGTAAGTGTCAAGTGTCTGAGACTGGATTTGAATTCAGGTCTGCCTGAATCCAGGACCGGAACTTTAACCACTGCGCCACCTAGCTGCCCCTGATATATAATCTTTGATATCGTAACACTGGCTTCCTTGTTGTTCCATGAACATGACTATGATAGGGGGGTTTTCTCTGGCTGTCCCCCATGCCTTCAATGTTCTCCCTCCTCTGCTCTGACTACTAACCTCCCTGGCTTCCTTTAAGTTTCAACTAAAATAACACTTTCTATAGGACACTTTCCCAATTCCAGTGCCTTCCTTCTGATAATTATGTCCATTATATTCTGCATAAAACTTGCTTTGTTTATATTTGTTTGCTTGTTATTCCCCCTAATAGATTGTGAGCTCTTTGAGGGAAAGGACTGTCTATTGCCATTTCTGTATCCCAAAGGTTAGCATAGTGACTGACATAGAATGGGCATTTAATAAATGTCTGTTGATTGATTGAAATTTAATGGTTGGGGCAGCTAGGTGGCACAGTGGATAAAGCACTGACCCTGAATTCAGGAGGACTTGAGTTCAAATGCAGCCTCAGACACTTGACACTTACTTCCTAGCTGTGTGACCCTGGGCAAGTCACTTAACCCTCATTGTCCCACCAAAGAAAGAAAGAAAGAAAGAAAGAAAGAAAGAAAGAAAGAAAGAAAGAAAGAAAGAAAGAAAGAAAGAAATGTAATGGTCTATTTCAGAAAATTAGTTCCCCCTCACTAGAGTTCTTTAGGCAGAGGCTAGATGACCACTTGTCACTTTTGTTGGGGTTGGTATTCCTTTTTTACATATAAATTGGACTAGATGGACTTAAAGGACACCTCAAACTGTGAGTCTGTACTTTAAAATTTCATATTGGGGGCTGCTAGGTGGTGCAGAGGATAGAGCACTGGCCGTGGATTCAGGAGGACCCGAATTCAAATCAGACCTCAGACACTTGACACTTACTAGCTGTGTGACCCTAGACAAGTCACTTAACTCTCATTGCCCTGCCCCCCAAAATAATATAAAAAGATTAAGAACAATAAGGGAACAATGTTGGCAAAACCTAGTGCTGCTAAAGCAGAATGGATAGGCTTTGGCAGCCATCCTGGGAAAAAATCACACAACTAGCATCAGGAACTACATTCCTTTGAAAATGGTAGGTAACCAGAAAAGCAGATGAGAAATGTCAATTATAATTATGTATTTTTGTTAGATTTCTCAAGTTTATTAACAAGGAGAATACTTAGCCTGGGATTTTTTCAATTCTTTCACTGAACAGAAAGATGTCTCTTCTAAAATGAATTTAAAAAAAAAACATTCAGAAATCTGAAAGCATTCCATGTTTACTTACCCTGCTACAAAATAAATCTGTTAAAAGAAGATAGGTGTTCTCTGTTACTTATGTCTCTTCAACATACAAAGAAAAACTCTCTGAACTTAATAAAGAGATAATTCTTTAATCAAAGTGAAGCTTCCATTTGAGAATGAAATACTGTTGTCATTATTACTGCCACACACTAAATTGGAAAAAAGTACATATTCAATTCAAAAGGCATTTATTAAGCACGTATTTTTGTATCTAGATAACATCTAGGGCACTGAGAAATACAGTGGCAAAAAGTGAAATACCCTTAGCCCTCAAAATGCCTTACATTCTATAAGAGTTTATATGGGCCTGTTTTAACTAATTGATGGCAATGAAATATAGTTACCGAGGAGAACACATCTTTAAATTTGCTTGAAAAAAATACACAATAACCTATCTTTTATATTTAGATCAGTAGTTTCTTAGGCTTTGCATCACTTTAACATATTTTAGAATCTTTGCTGAATTTTAGATTATGATATATCTTTTTTATGGACACTAAGAGGTTGTGAATAATATTGACATTAAAATTCAGTTGCTATGAAGTCATCTTCAGATTTCTTTGATCAGCAACTTCTGTGTTTCTTTTTTTTCTGGGGGGGGGGTGAGGCAATTGGGGTTATATGTGACTTGCCCAGGGTCACACAGCTAGTAAGTGTCAAGTGTCTGAGGTTGGATTTGAAACTCAGGTTCTCTTGAAGCCAGGGCCAGTACTCTATCCACTGAGCCACCTTAGCTGCCCCCCCCAACTCTTTGTTTCTAATTGCAATGTTAATTGTTACTGAACTAGTGGCTAGGTGATCAATGCTTCTGAAGATGAATTGTGTTTGTTTATCATTCTCAAAGGAAGGCCATGAGAATGTCATGACTTGCAATGATTTGGATTTTAGTGAAGGAGGGCTATACAAAGTTACCAGTCTCACTTTCTCCTCTGACTCCAGTGGCAAGATATATGATCAGGATGACTGGAAATGGCCCCCAGATGTTTGAGGCAATTGGGTTAAGTGACTTACCCAGGGCACACATCTAGTAAGAACTCAGGTCCTCTCCAACTTCAGCTCTAGTGTTCTATCCAGCCAGATCCTCAATTATTATTCTGGCCACACAAAATAATTCAACCCTTTAGCCAGCTTCCTAAAATATTTCACAGGGGAAAGTTGTTTAATTTAGCAATAAAATTTTTTCTAGTTGTATTACATACACATGTGTATTTTATTTGGTGTGTGGTGTGTGTGTGTGTATCCCCCCCAGAAATAATAGATCTGTGTGTAAATTTGGAATCACAAGAAATATATTATTGCTTCTGGAGTACATTTCTATCTTTTTTAAAATACATTTTAATTTCATTTATAAAATATTTTCTAATTACAAGTAAAAAGTATAATTGTTTAAAAATTTTTGAGTTCCAAAATATCCCTCTATCTCCTGTACTTTCCCTCCTTACAAAGGCAAGCAATTTAATATCAATTAAACATGTGAAGTTAGGAAATATATATATTCATATTAGCCACATTGCAAAAGAAAGCACAAATAAAAATCAAGCAAAAAAATTAAGAAAGTTTAAAAAATAAACTTCTATCTGTGTGCAGAGTTTATCAGTTTTATCTCTGAAGATAAATAGCATATTTCATCATGGGTCCTTTGGAATTGTCTTGGCTCATTGTATTGATCAGAGTACCTCATTTTTTAAAAAAAAAAATTTATTTTTTTGTTGAGGCAATAAGGATTAAGTGACTTGCCCAGGGTCACACAGCTAGTAAGTGTCAAGTGTCTAGGGCTGGATTTGATCTTCAGTCCTCCTGAATCCAAGACCAGTGCTTTATGCACTGCACTACCTAGCTGCCCTGCTCAGTTAATCATTCTTACAAAATTGCTGACACTGTGTACAATATACTGGTTCTGCTCATTTCACTTTTCATGCATTCCAAGGTTTTTCTTAAGTCATTCTTCTTGTCATTTCTTATAGCACCATAATATTTTATCACAATCACACACCTAGGTCTCTGACCTCGTAGTCAGGCAAAGAATATGCCAGAAAAGGTGAAGATGGATAAATAATTTAGATATGAAGGGTGATACAATAAGTTAGTTATGGAATTGTGGAAAAGTGAATCTGTCAGATCTATGAATAATAGAAGAGTTTATGATTAAACAAGAGATAGAGGAGATTATAAGAAGTAAAATAGATAATTTTAATTACATGAAATTAAAAAGCTTTTGCCCAAACAAAATAGATACAGCTAAAATTAGAAGTAAAACAGAAAAACTGGGGAAACGTTTTTTGAAACCAGATTCCCCGAAAATGGTCTTATATCTCAAATATATGGGAAAATGAGCCAAATGTATAAAAATAAGAGCGATTCTTTAGTTGATAAATGGTCAGTGGGTATGAAAGTTAGTTTTCAATAGAAGAAATCAAAGTTATCAATAGTCATATGGAAAAATGCTCTAACTCACTACTGATTAGACAAATCCAAAATGAAAACAACTCTGATATGCCATCACAGCTATCAGATTGGCTACTATACCAGAAAAGGAAAATGACAAATGCTGGTAGATATGTGAATAAATTTGGACAGTAATACACTGTTGGTTGAATTGTGAACAAGTCCAACCATTCTGGAGAGTAGTTTGGAACTATGCCCAAAGAGCTAATGAACTATGCATACCCTTTGACTTAGCAATTCCACTACTAGCTCTGTATTCCAAAAAGATCAAAGAAAAAGGAAAATAATCTATTTTTACATGAATACTTATATAAAAATTATTTTAATATTCTTTTTTTCCATTTTTTGAGGTCCAAATTTTCTCCCTCACTCTTTTGCCTCACTCCATTGAGAAGGCAAGCAATTTGGTGACATAGGTTATACATATGTACTCATGCAAGTCACATTTCCATTTAAGTTATGCTGTGAAAGAAAACACAAAGAAAACCCCAAGAAAAAGAAAAAGAAAAATTATGCTTCAGTCTTCATTTAGACTCCACACAAGTTCTTCCTCTGGAGATGGACAGCACCTTTCATCATAAGTCCTTCAGTATTATCTTAGATTATTATATTGCTGAGAATAACTAAATTATTCATAGTTGATCTCCATGTAATATTGCTGTTATTTTGTTAATTATTCTCCTTGTTTTGTTCATTGCACTGTGTCAATTCATCTAAGTCTTTGTAGGTTTTTCTGAGAGCATTCTGCTCATCATTTCTTACAGCATAATAGCATTTCATCCCAATCATTTGCAATTTGTTTGACCATTCCCCAATTTATGGAGATTCCCCCCATTTCCAATTCACCACAAAAAGAGCTGCTATAAATGTTTTTGTACATATAGGTTCTTTTCTTTTTTATCTTTTTGGGATACAGATATAGTAATGGTATTGCTTGGTCAAAGGGCATGCATGGTTTTATAGCCCTTTAGGCATAGTTCCAAATTGCTCTTCAGAATGGTTGAATCCATATACAACTTCATCAATAATGTATGTCTTAATTTTACCACGTCACCTCCAACACTTGTTATTTTCCTTTCCTTTCATATTAACTAATCTGATTGGAGTGTGGTGGTATCACAGAGTTGTTTTAATTTGTATTTCTCTAATTAATACTGATTTAGAGCACTTTTCATCTAACTATAGATAGTGTTGATTACTTCATCAGAAAACTGTCTGTTCCTATCCTTTGACCATTTATCAACTGAGGAGTGGCTCTTATTTCTCTAAATTTGACTTAGTTTTCAACACATTTAAGAATTGAGATTTTTATCAGAGAAATTTGCTACAATTTTTTCACAATAATTATTACTATGTATTTTCCTCCATCATAATGTCTCCCAATTTATCTTACTCTCTCTTTTTGCCCTGTCCATTCTCAAAAGTATTTTGCTTCTGACTTTTACCTCGCCTAACCTGCCCTCCCCTCTATCAACCCCACCCTTATCCTCTTCCCTTCCTACTTTCCTGTATGATAAGATGTATTTCTACATCCAAATGAATGTGTATGTCATTCCCTCTATGAGTCAATTCTGATAAGAGTAAACTTCTTTTTCTTCCCCTTTACTTCCTCAATTTCTCATTCCATTGTAAAATCTCTTTTGTGCCTCTTTTATGTCAGATTATTTACCCTATTCTACCTCTCCCTTCACCCATCTCTCAGTGCATTCTTCTTTATCATCTATTAATATTATTTTTAAAATAATCATCCCATCATATTCAACTCGTACCTGTGCCTTTTGTCTATGTATACTCCTTCTATTTGCCGTGATTATGGAAAAGTTTTCAGGAACCAGAAGTATCATTTTTCCATGTAGAAATGTAAACAGTTTAACCTTATTGAATCCCTTATTTCTCTTTTCTGCTTATATTTTTTTTTGCTTCTTTTGAGTCTTGTATTTGAAAGTCAATTTTCTACTTGGCTCTGGTCTTTTCATCAGGAATACTTGAAAGTACTCTGTTTCATTGAATGCCCATTTTCCCTGAAGGATTATACATAGTTTTGCTTGGTAGGTGATTCTTGATTTTAATGCTAGCTTTTTTGCCCTCCATGATACCATATTCAAAGTCTTCAGATGCTTTAATATAGAAACTGCTAAATCTTGTGTAATCCTGATTGTGGTTCCATGATATTTGAATAGTTTCTTTTTGGCTGCTTACACAATATTTTCTTCTTGACCAGGGCCATCTGGAATTTGGCAATAATATTCTCAGAATTTTTCATTTTGTGATCTTTTTTCAGAAGGTGATCAGTAGATTCTTTCAATTTCTATTGTAGCCTTTGGTTCTACAATAGCAGAGCAGTTTTCTGTTGCAATTTCTTGAAATATGACATTTAGGCTCTTTCTTTCAGTATGGCTTTTTTTTTTCTCGTAGTTCTGTTTTCTAGGTCAGTTATTTTTCTAATGAGATAGTTCACATTTTCTCCTATTTTTTATGCTTTTGATTTTGTTTTATTGTTCTTGACATCTCACTAGCTTCCACTTGCCCAATTCTAATTTTTAAGAAATAGTTTTCTTCACTGAGCTTTAGTACCTATTTTTCCATTTGGCCAATTTTGCTTTTTAAGGAGTTCTTCAGTGAATTTTTTTATATCTTTTTCTATTCTAAGCCATTCTTATCTGCATTGGATTTTTGTGCTTCTTCTAAAACCATTTGGCTTTTTCTGTTCTTTAAAGTATTGTTATCTTCAGTATTTAAAAATATTTCTTTACAGGGCAGCTAGATGGTGCCGTGGATAGAGCACCGGCCCTGGATTCAGGAGGACCTGAGTTCAGATCCAGCCTCAGACACTTAACACTTACTAGCTATGTGACCCTGGGCAAGTCACTTAACCCCAATTGCCTTACCAAAAATTAAAAAAAAATTCTTTACTAAACTCTTTTTTATGATTTTCTTATATAACTCTCATTTCTCTTCCCAACTTTTCCTCTTTTTCACTTAATTGGTTTTTAAAATCCTTTTTGAGCTATTCCATGGCCTCAAGGCAATTGATTTTTTTTTTCTTTGAACCTTTGGACTTAGGAGATTTGACTTTATTGTCTTCTGAATTTGTGTTTTCAACTTTCCTATCACTATGCTTACTTATAGTCAGGATATTTTTTCTATTGTTTGTTCATTTTCCCAGCCTACTTCTTATTGTTGTTGTTGTTTGTTGTTGTTGTTTGTTCAGTGTTGTGTTTTTTTTTAACTCTATGCTATGGGCTTTTGCATCTAGAGTGGAGGGGACATCATTTCAAGCTTCAAGTTGTTGTTTTTTTTTTTCTGTAGTTGTTTTCAGAGGTAATTCTGGGGACCTATAAGTTTTCAGTTCTTCCAAGTTGGTATGATCTAGGGAGAGGTGTATTTCTTCCTCTCCTTTTCTGTGCTGTGTTCCGTGAGTGACCACAAACACACTTTTTTTCTTTTTATTAATATAAATATTTTTATTTATAGTTTTGAGTTGCAAATGTTATCCCTTCTTCCCTCCCTCCCCTCCACTCTCCCTGAGGCAGTAAGCAATCAGACGTGGATTATACATGTGCAATTATGTAACACATTACCATACTAATCATTTTGTATAAGAAAGCTTGAACAAAAGAAAAATATATTGGAAAATAACTTGCTTCAATCTATGTTCAATCAATGTCAGTTCTTTCCTAACAGTGGTATTTAAGCACTCATTTCTTTTTTTTCTTTTAATTAATTAATTTAGAATTATCCCAAAGTTGCATGTATAAAAATATTTTCACATCAATTTTTAAAGCTTTGTGTTCCAAATTCTCTTCCTCCCTCCTTCCCCAACCCCCCTTAAGAACTCAATTGATTTTATATGTTATACATGTGCAGTCATGCAAAACATTCCCACATTAGTCAGGTTGAGGAAGAAAACAAACAAAAAAACTTTAGAAAGAGGAACTAACAAAAAAATTATTCTTTAATCTGTATTCAGCTACCATCAGTTCTTTCTCTGTAGGTGGATTGCATTTTTCATAAGTCCTTCTGATAGCATAATGCTCATCATTTCTTACAGCACAATAGTGTTCCATCCTAATCTTATCCCACAGTTTATTCAGCTTTCCCCAATTGATGGGCATCACCCCAATTTCAAATTCAACTTCTTTTCAATATCTTTTAGGATACCAACCTAGTAGCGGTATTGCTAGGTCAAACTATGTATGGTTTTGTAGGCCTTTAGCTACAAAATGTCTGAATCAGTTCAAAACTTTACCAAGGGTATATTAATGTCTCATTTTCCCCATATCCCCAACAACATTTATCATTTTCCTCTGCTGTCCTATTATCCAATCCAATGGGTATGAGGTAGTACCCAGAACTTTTTGGCCTGAAACTCTCCAATCACTAGTGAGTTAAAGCATTTTTTCATATGGCTTTGATTATTTCATCTAAAAATTTTATGTCTTTTGATCATCTATCAGTTTGGGAATGGCTCTTATTTTAACAAATTTGACTCAGTTCTCTATGTGTTTGAGAACTGAGGCCTATCAGACAAACTTACTTCAAAATATTTTCATAATTACTATTATTAACTGTATTATCCTCCATCCTATTCCCCCCCATGATATTTATTCTATTTTCTATCTTCTATCATCCTATCCTTTCTCAAAAGTGTTTTGCTTCTGACTGCTCCCTCCCCCAGTCTGCCCTCCCTTCCTTCACCCCTCCCCATTTATCCCCTTCCCCTCCCACTTTTCTGCAGGGCAAGATATGTTACTATACCCAATTAAGTGTATATGCTATTCCCTCTTTGAGCCAATTCTGATGAAAGTAAGGCTCGGTCACTCCCCAGCACCTCCCCATCTTCCCCTCCACTCCATAAGCTTTTTCTTGCTTCTTTTATTTTTTATATTCTTTTTTCCCCATTCCACCTCTCCCTTTCCCTTTCTCCCAGTGAATTCCTCTCCTCCTTAATTTTATTTTTTAAATATATCAACATGAGGCAGTTAGGTGGCACGGTGGACAAACCGTCAGCCCTTGAGCCAGGAGTACCGGAGCCCAAATCCAGCCTCAGACACCCCACACTCACGGTTACATGACCCTAGGCAAGCCACCAACCCTGACCAACACAGACACACAGACAGACAGACAGACAGACACACACACACACACACACACACACACACACACACGTGCGTACACACAAAAAACAATAAAAAATATGAAAAATGCTTTAAAGATATCCCTTCATATTCAACTCACACATGTTCCCTCTGTCTAAGTATACTTCATTCAGCTGCACTAATAATGAGAAAGTTGTTATAAGGTAGAAGGATCATCTTCCCATGTAGGAATACAACAGTTTAAACTTTTTAATATCTCACATGATTTCTTTTTTCCTGTTTACCTTTTTATATTTCTCTAGGGTCTTGTATTTGGAAGTTAAATTTTCTAATCAATTCAGGTCTTTTCATCATGAATGCCTGAAAGTCCTCTCTTTCATTGAATTCCCATTTCCCCCCTGAAAGATTATACTCAGTTTTTCTTCATAGGTGATTCTTGCCTATAATCCTAGTTCCTTTGCCCTCTGGAATATCATATTCCATGCCCTCTGATCCTTTAATGTAGAAGCTTCTAGATCTAGTGTTTTCCTGACTGTGGCTCTACAGTATTTGAAATGTTTCTTTCTGACTGCTTGCAATATTTTCTCCTTGACCTGGGAGCTCTGTAATTTGAACATAACATTCCTGGAAGTTTTCTTTTTGGGATCTCTTTCAGGAGGTGATCTGTGGATTCTTTCAATTTCTATTTTGCCTTGTGTTTCTAGAATATCAGGGAAATTTTCTATGACAATTTCTTGGAAGATTATGTCCAAGGTCTTTTTTGATCATGGCTTTCAGGTAGTTCAATCATTTTCAAAGTATCTCTCCTGGATCTATTTTTTCATTCTTTTGGGTTTTTTTTTATTGTGTGTTGATTTCTCATAAAATCATTAGCTTCCATTTGCTTAATCCTAATTCTTAAGCAATTGTTTTCTTCAGAGAGCATTTGTATCTCCTTTTCCATTGGATTTTTGAGCTGTTGACTTTTTTTCATGAGCTTCCTGTGTCGTTCTCATTTCTCTTTCTATTTTCTCCTCTACCTCTCACCTTATCTTCAAAATCCTTTTGAGCGCACTTCTATGGCCTGAAACCAATTCATATTTTTCTTGGAAGCTTTGGATATAGGACATTTTACTTTATCTTCTTCTGAGGGTATATTTTGATCTTCCTTGTCACCAAAGAAACTTTCTAGGGTCAGGATATTTCTCTTTCTGCTCATTTTGCCAGTCTATTTCTTGACTTTTAACTCCTTCTTAAAGTGGGGCACTTTTACCAGGACACACTGTCCCAAACATCAGGGGGTCTCATGTGGTATGATTTAAGGAGAGGCAGGTTCTACACTTCCCTGGCCTGTGCTCTGGTCTGTAAGTAACCATAGTCCTCCTGGCTCTTTAACCTAGGAACAGAACTCTGTTTCACTGTGGTTGTAAGCTGGGGCATGTCTGGGCCCCTCCCCTACCTGGGCCAGCACTCAAGACTGTTTCCTGGTTCTAAGCACTGGGCAACAAAACAGAGTTCTGCCTCAGGACCAGCAGAGACCCCTGCAATATCCCCCTGTCCAACCTCTTGACTCTCTCACCAGACTGTGAGCTGAGTTCCAGAAGTGGCTGCCATTGCAGCTGATTCAGAGGCTCTGGAGGCATGTTTCTCTGGTGCAGCCTGCCTGGGGCTGGATCTGTGCAGGCATGGAACAGGTTTGGACTCCACTCTCACCCTGGTATAACAGACCTTTTCTGCTGACCTTCTAAGCCATCTTTGGCTGGAAAATGATCTCACCCCATCTTTTTGTGTGTTCTGCTGCTCCAGGAATTGTCTTATGGCATTATTTGATGCTATTTGGAGGGATCATGGGGAGAGGTCCTGAAAGTTGAAGCTTTTCCTCCACCATCTTGGCTCCACCCTCCAGACACCGAAGCACTCTTTTCTACCTTGGAACTGTGAACATGATCTTCACTACCCTGTGGCTATAAGCTCTTGTGTGCTGATGTGTCTCCTTACCATCAGACTAAGACCCAGGACTGCAATCAGGATCCAATTATGAGCAATAAAACAGAGTCCTGCCCCTGTCACTAGCAAAGGGACCCATCTATTCCCCTTTTGACCAGTAGTCTGACCCCCTTACCATCTGTGTGCTAAGAAAGCTGGAAACCACTACTGTTACCACTGATTCAGTCACCACAAGGTCTACTGCTTGTTTGCTAGGGTACTGTATGCACTGGACTGCACTCCACTCTCACCTGGTACAAAAGACCTTTTCTGCTAACTTTCTAAGGAGTGTAAGGCTCTTTCCTTTTATGAGTTCTGCCTCTCTAGAATATGTTTTGAAGGATTATTTAAACGTGTTTAGAGGGATTTGGGAGAGAGCTCAGGTGAGTCCTTGTCTTTTCTCAACCCTCTTGGTTCTGACCTCAGTAACTGTCTTTCAAAAGCTCTTTCAACATTAATTTTTCTAATATTTTGTCATCTTTTTAAATATGCAAGCTATCAAGTGAATGCTTTAGTTTCATCTATTTATGTAAACTGTTTATGTATCTCAGATTTGAAATCCTCATCAAAGATATTTGATACAAATATTTTTCTAGTCAGCCAGTTAACTTTGTATCTTAGCTACAACAATCTTATTTGTGCAAAAGCTTTTCAGTTTCATTTAATCAAAAATTATCTATTTTATCCTTTGTAATTGCCTCTATCCATTTAGTTAAGAATTTATTTACTGACCATAACTATGGAAAAAAATCTATTTTTCTTCTCATTTTTCATGGCATGGTTCAGAATGTAAAGCAATTTTGAATTTATTGTGGAATATGGTGTAAGATGTTGATCTGAGCCTGATTTCTGCCGAACTCTTTTTCAGTTTTTTCTTGAGCTCTTTTCAAAGAGATATTCTCTACTGTTTTCTAAGTAAAATGTGTTATTTTCAAATAGCAATAAATTTATCTTGTCCTTGCCAGTGTTTAAGAATTAATTCTTGACTTATCTTGCTGAAATTGCTATCATTTCTAGAACTATATCAAATCAAAGTGGGAATAAGTGAACAATTATTTTTCTGTAAGAATCTTGTGGCAAGTACTTTCAATGTCCCTCTTGTCATTTATTGCAATTTTGAGGGCTTTGTTCTTGTTACTTTTCATAATAAGAGGGGGTCTTTGTCCTATATTACTTTTCACTTCTATGTCTTCCTAGGATGTCTTAGTTTATACAGTACTTGCTTTGAAATACAAATGAAGGAGGCAGTGTGAGGCAATATTCTGAAAGCAATTTAGGGGTTTTACATAACTAAAGACTGTGAGTCAACAGTGTGATATAATGACAAATGAATGCTATTGTGACAAAGGCTATATTTGAGAGAGGCATATTGCCCAGAATTAGGTAGGTCTTAGCCTGGTAGAACTCTGCTCTGGGCAGCCATCTTGTGGAGTATTGCATTCCCTTCTAGGAAGTACAGTGATAAGAGAGATCAACCAGGATTGTGAAGGAACTCAAGAGCAGCATGGTAGTCTAAAAATAGTGTTCTACCATTTATTATCTATATGAATTTGAGAAAATCACTTGTCCTTTCTGTGGCTTCAGTTTCTTCACCTCTAAAATGTAGAGTTTTTAATGATATACCTTTTAGGGTGCCTTCCAGGTGTAGCTCTATGATTTTATGATCATTCCATATGAAGATCAATATAATGCCATATCAATTTTGAGTAACAAATACCAAGAAATTTCCATTTTTATGAAGTATTTATTATATAAAACTGTTGATTTAAGGGAAAAATTTTTTCTTTAATTTGAGTTAAAGCAAACCAAATAATGAATTTAGAGTTATAGGAGAGACAAAGCATTTTCTTTTGTATTCCTTTGTGACAACCAAAAATGAAGGCACAAAAATACTAAAAACAAATTTTATTTTTGTGGGTTTGATATGCTAAAAGAAGTAAACATTTGATTAAGACTTTGGATAATAGTATGGGTGAGACTTTTAGATAAGACTTATGCTTATACAAAAATTAATTTTGAAAACTTTTCCAGTATTAAATTTAGATGTTTTGACAAACAGGATTGGTTTAGTTTATGTTTCTAAAGATGCAGAAGTTTGCCAAGTGTAGAATGAGCTTTGATGTAGCAGAGAAAAATCACTCATTTTAAAGGTCCCTTTCTAATGGCTTTGTTAGCATCTATCATTGTCTGAATATGGGCTTTATCTTGAAAAAAAAACTTTTTTTTCAATGCCATGAGATTAAAATATAGCATCAACAAAACATCTAGAATCTTTTTACAACTTTTGTTGTCTAAAAGG
Organism: Dromiciops gliroides; assembly: GCF_019393635.1. Classification (NCBI taxonomy): domain Eukaryota; kingdom Metazoa; phylum Chordata; class Mammalia; order Microbiotheria; family Microbiotheriidae; genus Dromiciops; species Dromiciops gliroides. Next base: position 177,818,776 of record NC_057865.1, read on the forward strand.
AAACTAAAAGGATGATTTTGATTGATAAACATTTAAATTTTTTAATATTCCCTCAACTTTACAGATATATTTCTAGTTCAGCTATAGCTTATATTTTCCAGAGGTGTTCCAAAGTATTCTAAATCATACCACAGACACCTGTACCCATTTATGGATACATTGTTCAACTCAGATGAATTAGAGTATAAGTCGGACTATTGTGTGAATGTGTGTTTCCCTTTAAAAACATCATTAATCTCATCATGCAGAATCTAGTGGGAAAGTTCTATTTCCTTGTTGACACTGTTTAATGTAAATGATTTATGATTGCTGTATATTTATACACAATAGACATTTTATATATTATATTGTTCTTAGAGTAACATGATATATAAATGTTATTGTTATAAATTCTGTACTTAGTTATACGTATTATATCATGCATCCAGTTGACATATAAAGGCTTACTGTTCCTTGGCTATTTCTACACAGCTAGTAACTTAGGGAAGCATAGTTAATATATATACAGAAGTACTCAAACCATGAACAAGTAGAGGACATATTGGCAACTCTCCAAGACTGCTTTTGGCAGTGTTCCAAGGTTATGACAGCCAGAAAGAAAGATGAAAAAGTCAAACAGTTTTCCAGAAAATATAAGTCAAATATATCTTACTTTTACAGCAAAATTGAGATCTAAGTTAGTGATGGGGAAATCAAGCAAGAAGAAAAGATATATTAAAGAAAAGTTGATAGAGATTGATTAGGACATTTTATTTCTCAGGTAAATTGAAATTTCACTCAGGATGCAGATAATAATGTAATAGTGATTTACTTATATCTATACTTAACATTGTTAAAATTATAATATATGGATATAAACATAAGTAATAGAAGTAAAATTGCAGTATTTTTCATGCATATATTCAGCACAGTTCATGACTTGTCTTGAGACTCAGGAGTTAGCAGTCATTTAATATTTTGTGGTTTCTTCATATTAATGATTATCCTGATTAGTAATCGTTGTATTTTCTATTAATAGTATCTTGGATAGAAAATATGCCTTTCTTCCTAGGGGAAAAAAGGGGCACATAGAATGTTAAAATCCTTTTTTTAAATTTACCTTTTTAGAAATGAAAATAAAACTTGCTAAATGTAAACTACATTAGTCCTAGGTGAGAGGACCCCTACTGACAGCTTTGACAAATATGGCTATGTTGGGCTTTTTCTGATGTTATGTATACTCATCCAATTCTACAACCCTAAAGTAAATCTTAATTTCATAATTAGTTGTGGTCTAACAAGATTCTATTAAATTTCAGTGTTCACATTCAGATAGTAATTTCCTAGTCAATAGCAGTGATGTAGTTTTTCATTTATTAAGTAGTCATTTCATAGGCTGCACAAATAAGCTGTAAACGATCCTGACATGACTGGACCAGCCATTTAAAAATTCTAATGCTGTCTATTATGTAAACACAAGCTAAATTTAAGCAGTTCTGAATGTGTAAAGATTGGAAGCCCGAATCTAGTACATTTATAGACTTGCAATGGTGTACATTTCCATTTTTTCTTGTACCCAAAAGAAACATCACTGAAATTTTGGTCGATTATTTTTGTGATTAAAGTTAAACCACAAATTTTATCTTAAAATTTTATTCCTCACAGTTTGTGAAAGTATTTCCTTCTACATGCATGGGGGAAAAATTCTGTATGTCACCTTCATTTCTATATTTGTATTAAGGCAGGCATGACATTACATTCAAAACCAGCATATTTGCCTAGCTAGCTACATACCCACCCACACTTAAGGCCCCTACAGGAAACAGGGCAACAAAGAAAAGTAGAAATAAAGCCAATGAGAGTTTTCAGGTTGATTAAGAAGCTCACAGTAAAAGTTTACATATTTTGAAATTGTGATCACCCTCATTCCTGGCTATTTCCTGTGGTGACAGTGACAGCTTGTGGGTCTTTTGGGAGTGGATGAAGGCACTTGCTTGCCTTGTTGCTTTGCAATCAGGTAAGAAGGACAAAGGGAGAGTATAGTCATAGGACAGAATGTCAGAGAAAAAATGATCATGGCTTGGTCAAAATAGGAGAAACAATAGTGAGGGAGTCACATGGGTGCATTGACTTATGCTTTTGAAAGGACAGTAGAAAAACCACTTTAACTTGGAAAAGAGAATCTCTCTTGCTCTAATACTTTGCTTTCTCTCTCTGAAAATGAGTTTTCATTTTTACAAAGTGAGAATAGTAATGTTTGTACTACCTACCTGAAAGGGACACTATGAGGTAAGTTTTTTATTAACTTTATGTGCTGTTTAATGTGAGTAATTATTACATGTGCCTCCACAAAACTGTATAGACTCAAAGTGCAATATATTAACTCAATATCAAAAATATAAATTCAAAGGTCATGAGTTAAAATAATAAGAAAATGCCTTAATTTTAACTTTCAGAACAAACATTGCTATGGAAATGAAAATAATGCAAGAGTGACACTGAAATAAGAAATAAAATTTGATTTTTTTTTCTATTCTTCCTGGTACATTTGTTGACTTTCTTTCCTGTTTCCTGTTATGGCCAAGTTAGAGAGAGTAACCTTGGCTTCAAAGGGCAATTTATGGTCATGCAATAGAATTAAACTAATGGGCTTATATGGAGAATTTAACCTAAGACCCTGGACCCAGTAATACCATGCTAACCAACTCAGTTAATGGATCATATGCATTTAGTGTATGAATCTATATTTTACTTTATTACTCTCTAGTATAGATTCTACAAAAGAAGATGGTAGCCTCTTTGAATATTTATGTATATTATTATTTTAAATGGAATTAAATGACACATCAACAGACAATACTTATTAAATATAGGTTATAGATGGAAAGGAGTAGCGATTAGCAATTTACTCTATGGACTCTTTGCATTTGACCTACAGAGAGTCATAATTTCCCCAGTTCACCATATGCAATTTTTAAAAAGCCTGCTGGTGCCCTGCCCTTTTAATTGCTACTGGCTCAAAGGAAAGTAATGTGGCCCACTGGTTCATGTTACTACAGCAGGGACATTAATATCAAGACTTTGTTACTATGGAAACCCAAGAATCTTTAGTAAAACAAACAAAAAACCCTGCATATATTAAAATTTTGTTAAAATTGAAATGGTTTTTAAAAGAAAAAAAAAGCATCAAGTCATATCTGCTTTCTGAAGAGACCTCTCCTGATTCCCAGATAATAATAGTGATCATCTAATCACTGTATATCCATCTGACTGTCTTCTGTCTATCTATCCATCTATCCATCTTTTTTATTTATCTATGGGCATGTTATATTTGCTTCCTAGAATGTGAACTCTTTTAGGGTAGAAATGACCATACCGTTATATTTGTGTTCTCAAATTTTAGCACAAGCCTGGCACATAGTAGGTTCTTTGCTTAAGAAGGGTTTGTTGCATGGTTACATTTTCTGTCAACTTGTTTTGCCAATGTTCTCTTATTTCCTAATTATTTTTACCTACCTTCACAATCCCTTTCTTGTTTAAGGCCTTTATTCTGACTTGGTTGTTCACAGATCACATTAATATGTTTTATGATAGTAATGCAAAATCCATGTTCAATTTTTAAAAAATGATAATAAAGATGATGACATTGACTTTGGGCAATTAGTAACTAAATGAACTCATCAAGCTTCATTTTACAAATTTTTTTCCTCTACCTGAATCATTGAACATTTTTTTTAATATTCCATCTTTCCCGTTGGAATGTAAGTTCCTTAAAGGTAGGAACTGTATTGCTGGTTTTTATATCCCTAGAACATAGCACATTGCTCAACATATAATAAAAATATGATAAATTCATTCATTCATTCATTCATTCATTCATTCATTCATTTTGTGAAGGAATGATGACATCTTATACATAGCCAAGCTAATTGCCTCTAGATTAAGCCCATTTAGGAAGGAAGCAGAACAGAAATAATATATTACAGTATTGGAAGGGGAAGTTTTGGCTAAAGGTAAATGCATAAACTCATCAAAGATCAAATTTAATTGGGTGGATTCCACTTATTTTCCTTCTCTCTCCTTTTTTTCCAACTCTTCCCTGTTTTTAACCTATCTTGTTTGTTTTTAAACTCTTTTGCTGTCTTTAGTATTCTACAAATTATACTACTAGAGTTATTAAAAGTAATCACTCCCTCTAAAATGAAGGAAGATTTGATAAGATTAGAATCCTCTCTTTTGAAAATCCATTCCAAAATATCTTCAGTCTACATAAGCTTTGAGCATAGATAATAATAATAATAATAATGATTAGTATTACTTTAGCTAGCACATGTATATGTATACACATATGTACTTTTTTAAGGTTTGCAAAGAGAATGTTAAAAAACAAAAGCAAACATGTTAACTTGTTTGATCCTCATAATAATCTTGGGAAGTAGGTGCTATTATTATAGAAGAGGAAAGTGAGGCATCCAGAGGTTAAGTGAGGTGCCCAGAGTCACAGAGCTAGGAACTTCCTGAAACCAGATTTCAACTCAAGTCTTCCTGACTCCAACTACATCATTCTCTTTACAGTGACACCTCATTTCCATAATTAAAGTCTTTTCTTTGACCCTGGATAACATATAGATGATAGGCAGACAGACAGATAGATCAATAGATATTTTTTAAAATTTAAAGACTACTTAGGAAATGTAGAAAGCATCATTATTTCTCTTGACCTCTTTGCAACAGAAAAAACAATAATCAAATACTCAGTTAATATCTAACAAGAGGATCAGAAGTCGAATGTATTTCAAGCAACGTTTGTTAAGAGGGAAGTAATTTGGATAGTCCCTTGGAGTTCATTGACAGTACTTAACATAATCCGAGGTCTATTTCAAGATATATCTTAGACCTACTCTTGAATTCCAAATGAAATTTTATTGTATTTTTCCTTTATTTTAATTGATAATATTAATGATGAATGATTTTATTCAACATATTTTTCGTGGGTGATAGAAAAAGCACAATTTACTTCTGAAGATAGTATTGCTTGTTCATTTGAGAGTCACAAGGAGTTACAAGCCTCCCAAATACAGTCATTTTAAACTTCTTGTTTAATTATTTCAGTCAAGTATGACTCTTTGTGACCCCATTTGGGGTTTTCTTGGAAAAAATACTGGAGTGGCTTGTCATTATTTTTCTCCAGCTCATTTTACAGACAAGGAAACTGAGGTTATGCAACTTACCCAAGATTGCACGAGTAATAAGTGTCTACATTAGAATTCAAGAAGATGAGCCTTCCTGACTCTAGGTTGGGCCCTCTATGAACTGCTGTACCCAAATTCCGCATTTGACATAAATACCCTATGGACCCTATGGTACATACGTGTGTGTGTGTGTGTGTGTGTGTGTGTATACACACTTAAAGAATTCATGTCTATGATTATAAGGACTAAAAGGAAAGAGTTTGTGCTCTCAAGCAGTTTACATTCTTTGGCATGGAAATTCAGATACAATCATTTTGTGCTAGCATAAGATTCTTTTGGTTTCTATGAATGAAATGTTGTATTCATTATTATTTGCATAAAAATTAGGCAGAAGCATTAAATAATTTTAGGCTTCCATAGTCCTTTGATTATGTTTCCAACTATGAAATCTGGTTAACCAAAACCATATTCTGTTGAGGGTTGATTCACTCCTCTGAATTAAACTGAAAAATAATTGTATTTTCTTAATTAAATTTAGTCAAATAGAGAAAACAAAAGAACAGTAAGAAATGAGAACCAAAAACTGATATAGCGACACTTAATATGAGTGATTAATTGATTGGTTGAAGCTTTACAGGTTCCAAGTAAAGTGAAGTGGTTGGAAGCAGTTGGTCATTTTCTGGTATGTAGCCTTTCTATTAAAAAAAAAATGAAGCCCAGAAAGTATTATATGAATGGCATACCTTTTCTTTAAAGAGTTATTTAAAAGAAAGCTATTAAAATAAAAACTTGAAGAGGAAACTATAGCAACTGAGAGTGGTTGAAATATAATTAATTTAAAATAACAACAAAAACTCTTCAGTCCTCCACGTCCAATATTTATGTTGCAAGTAAGGCAACATTGTGCAATTAAAAGGATGCTGACATTGGAGCCAGAGGACCTGGGTTCAAATTCTACCAGAGGTAGTTTGTATACTATATGCCACAGTGAACAGAGTGCTGGGCCTGGAGTCAGACAGTTCTAATATGGCCTCTGATGTTAACTAAGTATGTGAACTGGTCTCTTAAACTCTATTTGTCTCAATTTCCTCAACTGTAAAATGGAGATGATATAATAGGCAAAATATAAATACTTATTCCCTTCCCTTTTTTCCTTCACTTAACTCTATCACTAATCTGTATGTTGGACAAGCCATTTATCTCCCGTGGGCTTCAATGTCTTCATCTATAAAAGGTTGGATTAAATGAGTTCTAAGGTCCCTTTTGACTCTATATTAATGGTATAATGATCCTATGAAAAGGAGTGCCTTTGAAGAAGAAAATATGAGGTGCTAGAAAAAATGCACAGTTTTCTTCCTCATAAAAACCTGATTGTGAAAAGAAAATGATCACATCCAAAGCATTTGCTTACAAAATACATATATATACACATATATAATATGAAAACAATTCATTTTTCAGCTATAGACTTGGTTATATATTCATGCCACCATTTTCTTTTCTTACCTTTTTCTCAAAGATTAATCCATAGCACCCCACAATGGAAGAAATTAGTACTGCAGTGGGGGGGGGGGAGGGTGGCATAAAAGTCCTACACTGTTGGCCATTTCCAAGTCATAATGTAAGAAATATTATTGTATGGCTTACCAAACCAAATTCTGCAATGTTATTTTGAAATGTTTTCTATCTTATTGATATTTGCCAATGTATTTCCTTTTTAAGCTACTTTGTATTCAAAAAGTAAAAAAAAAAATCATCAATGACTATTAGAAAAGATGTAAAGTTTAACCAGTGTTTTAATATTCATTCCCTTTTGTTCATCTCAAATCATTCAAAAACTCTAAGCATGAATTTTTTATTTTTGCTTAGAGTTTTTGAATGATTTGGATTCTGACAGGTGAAAAACTAGAAATATATATTTTTTTAAATTCAGTTCTTTGCTTTAGAATATTTAGTATTAAAATCAAGAAGAGGAAGATGTTATTAAAGGATATGAAGTAGCAGTTGTATCTCCTAGTAGGAAACCATAGTGACTGAATAGTAGAGACCTGAGAGTTGTGTTGCTCTGTGAGCGGGGGTGTAATTTAGTGAGCTGACAGGAGGAGTGAAGGATCTCCTCAATATCTGTGTTTGGCAGAAGAGATGAATGCATATATCAGGAAACAATGTTTAAGTGTTTTATTTCCTTATTTCAGCCTGTCAAACTGTCAGTGTAGTTAATGGCCACCAAGAGAGAAGGAGAGAGAAAGAGAGGCAGTAGGGGGAGCAGAGAAAAGCAGAGGTGTTATGGAATCTGAAAGAAAGAAAGGAAGGAACCAGGACAGCCTCTGCATGTTACTATGCCTTAATAGTCAACTGGTTACAAAAGTGGTCATCTGACTACAAAAGTCTTGCTGGGTTCATCTTTTTATTAAGACTAAACATATCATCACTATCCCTGTACATATAAACTATCAGTTCGTTCTCTCTCTCTGTCTCTCTGTCTCTGTGTCTGTCTCTGTGTCTGTCACTGTCTCTGTGTATCTGTCTCTGTCTCTCTGTCTCTATCTCTCTCTCTGTCTCTGTCTCTCTTTCTCTGTCTCTGTCTCTCTTTCTCTGTCTCTCCTCCCTCTCTGTCTCTGTCTCCCCCCTCTCTGTCTCAGGATGTCTTGTCTTTGTTATTTCTTTCATTGTTGATAGCTATGATTACTTTTATTGAAAATCCATCCTAATTATTAACAAAACTTCAAAGAACTTAATGTTCTTAAGCGATTGGTATAATCAGCTTTTTTGTCCATTATTTTCTTTGCATACTAGGTAGCTTGTTAGAGTAAGCCAAACAGATCATAAATATCTGTATTTTAGATATAAAATCATTGTGTGTGTGTTCTTTTTTAAAAATCCATTAGAGCAGTTTAAATTCTGGAAAGGTTAAATTAGACTTACTGTTAACTTTTTGCCATTCATCTATTAAAATGTTAAAAAAATAATATTTTGAGCCTTTACCCATAAAAATACAAAACCATTTGGAAGTGCCAGAAAATGTCTTTAAAAACTTAGAATCATTTCACAAATACTATAATTTTCTAATTGCAGTTCTTTTAAATCTTTGCTAATATAGTACTTAAATTTATATTTTCTTGTACAGATAAAGAAAAGACATCCACCATTCAGAAGTAAACTCAAGGTAATACTGAATTTTTTCCATAAATAACAAAATTTTCTCCTCATTAATGGAAAATGTATTTGGGTTTATTGCCATAGCCAATATTATTCCCATCAAAAGTTATATACATTGGTTTGTGTGGTTGTAGAATGGAAAAAGCACTGACTAATAATTGAGAGACATGGAGAGATGGCGATGTATCTATTACTATTTAATCAGAATCATATGAAATGTCCATGTCAGAACAGAAAATCATAGCAACAAGTGCAAGAAAATGGTCCTCAGCATATTAATGTTATAATATAAAACTTTTTGTTAAACTAAATTAAATTCTTGTCCAGGGGTGCTATTTTAGTTGCTGAGATGAAAAATTATTAAGTACCTGTCTTGGGGGACTCTATAATCTTAGAAAGGAGGTACAAAATGTGTATACAAAGAATTTATATCCAGTAGAATGAGAATTTTTTTGTTTGATTTTTTATCACCAGTATTGGCAAATAGTTAAGTACTTAGTAAATGCTTTTAAAAAAATTGAATCTAATTGTAATGATTATGAGTCAAGTTAGATCAGGATAGGAGCAAAACTGCTCTAGAAAGTGCTCTGGCAAAATTTGTAAAGGGAAAGATTACTTGCATATGTATATGGATTAGTTAGTAACTATTAATTAGTTCATTCATGAATATTAGTCAGTTCTATTTCCTAAGTCCATAGGATTTTTCTTACTAAACAGAGAACTAATCAAGTTCTCTTACTCATTTTACTTCCTACACTTAGTGACAAATATCTCTTTAAATTAATAATTTTTGTGGTCACTCAGAATCTATACTAGGAAAGGAAAAACAGAGAAACCACAATTAAAACACATGTGTTCAAATGAGATTGACTGAAGGGTATTCTGTACAGCTGAATAATGATTCAAGAAACCTGAAGATGAGAGGTGATATTCATAGGGGGGGGGTGGAGCTAGCAATAATGATGGCTCTGTAGTTTTCCCTTTACAATAATGGCTTCATCTCTAACTTGCATCAGTGATGTTTCTCACAAGTTTTCCTTTCTCCCAAGGGGTTTTAAGTTATAGGGTAGTGGGGAAGGAAAGGTGTTATATGTTACTTCCTCCTTAGAACTGCATCTTGGGATCTCTGGTTGAGGAGGCAAAAAAAAAAAAAAGAAGTGGGAACCGAGAATAGTCTGGCTCAGCTCATGGCTAATTTTGGAAATGTGTTTCTCTGTGTGTGTCTCTGTGTCTTTCTCTGTCTATCATTATATTTGATAAAATTTTTTAAATGAAAATCAAGACCTGAGAATATATACAGAAATATAGTGAGAGAAATAAGACAGATCACAGATTCAAAGTTTTGTTTCAAAATGGAAATATGGAATAATTAACATGTGAAGAATTCTTTAGGAAATAATTGGTATGGGGGGCCTAATATTTAGGAATAAAGCAACTGCTTAAGGTATTTTAAAAACTATCCAAAGTAGACTTTCATATATAAGAGTGAAAAGAGGACAATATTCAATACACATTTAAATAAAACAAGTGTTTATGGTGTGGTTACTTATGTTCAAGCTGAAAGTTTGGAATAATTAGATAAAATATTAGAATTTAAAGGTTAAGAAATCTTATTATTTTTTTCAAAACATTCTTTCAAATTTTCTGTTCATTTTGGGACTGAAAACTAGACACTCACATTTCGCATTTTAAGCACTGATATCTTTATCCTATGTGCTAACATATAACCAAAATAAGATAATTATTGCTGGGTTGTCTTCTCTGGTGGCAGAAATAATTCATCCTCCCAGTTTGTATGAAGCTTAGCCAATCTGGAAGATAAGATGGTATGTTTCATTGTGAAAAGATGAAAAAAATCCAACTGTATTATATGGAGTCAATAAAAGTAGTATATAAACAAAGGACTTAATTTGAAAACTGTAATCAAAGCCAAGAACCCATGAAACATTTTAAAATATCAAACACTAAGAACTCTTAGATGAAAAGTAAACAAGTATTAGAAATCTATTAAAAGGAAGTGTTAGAATCATACTGAGATGATTTATTAAACGGGCTAACTCAATTATGACATAATCTTTTGTGGACAAGATGGAGATATATGAGCCGAATGAAAATATATTTAGGCAAATTCCCAAAAGGTTGAATAAGCAGGTTGAATGAATAATCCTTAGTGATTGATAATAATGTAGGGGTCCTAAAGGATCTGCTCTTCAACATTTTTATCAATGATTTATTTTAATCCGTGTGTGTATATATATATATATATATATATATATATATATATATATATATATATATATATATATATATATATATATATATATTTAAAATTTGTATATATAATAATGCTGAGACAGATAACTTGTGTTTTGAATGACAGAGACGGGATCCATAAAGTTCTCATCAGATTAAAATAATTGATCAGATCCCCCTAGTAGAATATAAAATCTTTGAGGTCAGGAATGATCTTGCTGTTGTGTTTGTATACTCAGCTTAAAAAAAAAAGTAAGTACTTGGCACATAGTAGACACTTAATAAATGTTTGTTGATTGATGGAGCAAGATGAAATGTAATGATGATAAATGTAAAGTACCATACTTGAATTTTAAAAATCAATTTCATAAGTATTATACAATGGAGATAAAGTTAGATAATAGCTTTTATAAAAAAAGATTAGTTTTTGTTGATCTTTTAACCTGGAACCTAATATGTGCCAACCGTTTGATATCTGAAGCAATTAGTAGTGTCCCAGGGTGTACTGTGAGTCATGGTATCCAGGACAAAGAGGGTAACCATTCTACTGTACACTGCCCTGATCAGGTTCCACCTAAAGTAGTTTTCAGTTCTTAACCCAACATTTTAGTAAGGATATGCATACACATGGAGCACAGACTAAAGAGGATGGCAAGGATTAAGGGAAATTCATTGCAATATGAGAATTGGTTGAAAGAATTAGGAGTGTTAGACTAGAGAGAAGAATAATTGGGGTTATAGTAGTTTGGGTCTCCACATTTGAGGAAGAACACTGATAAAGTGGATAATATTTTTAAAAATTTCCATCAGAATGGTGAATGACCTGAAGTGCATGGCATAGGTGGTTGAAAGAACTATCAGTTTTCAACCTGTATAAAAAAAGAATTTGGGGGTACATGATAGATATATTCAAATATGCGAAAGACTCTGAAGTAAAAGCAGATTAAGCTTGTTCTGCCTAGTCTAGAGGTTACTATGAAGAAAAGTGAGTGAAAATTGCAGGAATTAGGCTTGATATAAGGAAATTTCCTAAAAATTAGGGTTTGAAAGAAGAACAATAAACTGTGGTGTATTGGGGAATTCTCATGTTAGTATAAATTGATTAGAGCAAGAGTTCTTACTTTTTTGGAACTATGGAGATCCTTGGATGCCCAGTGAAACATATAGATCCCTATTAAGAATATTGGGTGTTGTTTTTTTAGATAATTGAATGAAATGCTGAAGTTCAGTTGTAGGCAATTGAAAATAAAGCTATAAACAAAGTTGCAGGATATAAAATTAACCCACATAAATCAAATCATATCATCAGCAGTTCTATATATTACCAACAAAGTGCTGCAGAAAGACAGAAAGAGAAATTCCATTTAAAATAACTTCAGACAATGTAAAATAAAAAATGAACCCAGGGACTATATTAACACAATTGGAAAACACTTTTGACGTGAATAAAGACAAATCTGAGCAATTGGTAAAATATTAATAGCTCATGGCTAAGCCAATATAATAAAAATGACAATTCTACCCAAATCACAATTATAATTCTACCATAACATTTAAATTACCAAAAATTTATTTTATAGCACTAGAAAAACTCATAACAAAATACATCTAACAAAGGTCAATAATACTAATGGAATCAGTGAAAAAAAAATGTGAATGAAAGTGGCTTAGTAGTACCAGATCTCAAGCTATATTAGAGAATGATCTTGATTAAAACAATCTGGTAGTAGCTAAGGAATAGAATAGTGGATCAGTAGAATGGATTAGGTACAGAATATATGATACTAAATGACTACAGAAATCTAGCACCTGATAAACCAAAAGATCCAAGATTTTGGCATAAGAAATCACTATTTGACAAGACTTGCTTGGAAAACTAGAAAGTAGTTTGGCAAAAACTAGTATAGATTAACATCTTACACTGTATTCTGAGATGAAGTAAAAATGGCTACATAATTGATATAAAAGGAAATATGATAAGCAAATTAAGGGAGCATAAAATGTTACTTGTCAGATTTATGGATAAGAGAAGAATTTATTACCAAACAAGAGACAGAGAGCATTATGAGATATAAATTGAATAATTTTTATTACATCAAATTAAAAAGATTTAGCACAAACAAAATAAATGCATTGAAGATGAGAAGGAAAGCAAGAAACTGGGAAAAATTTAGAGTAAGTTTTCTGATAAAGGACTCATTTCTGAAATATGTAAAGAACTAAGCCAAATTTATAAGAATATAAATAATTTCCCAATTGATAAATGGTCAAAGGATATGAGCAGGAATTCTTCAGAAGAAGAAATCAAGGCTATCTATAGTCATAGGAAAAATGGTCTAAATTACTACTGATTAGAAAAAATGCAAATTAAAGCAACTCTGAATTACCTACCTCACCCCTATAAGATTGGCTCATATGACAGAAAAGGAAAAAGACATGTTGGAGGTGATGTGGAAAATAGGGATAGTAATGCACTGTTAGTAGAGTTTTTAACTTATCCAACCATTTTGGAAAACAATTTGGAACTATGCCCAAAAGGCTATAAAACACTAAAATTTATAAAAAATAAGTATCCTTTGACCCAACAATTGCATCACTAGGTATGTATCCTAAAGAGATCAACGAAAAAGGAAAAGGATCTACATGTACAAAAATATTTATAATATCTCCTTTTGTTGGGGCTAAGAATTTAAAATTCAGGGATTGTTCATCAATTGGGGAATGATAGACTGAGTTGTGCTATGTGATTGTGATGGAAAACAGTTGTCCTATAAGAAATGATGAGCAAGATGCTTTCAGAAAAACCTGTTATTCTTTGACATAAAACATAATTGGAAAAGCAAAGTGAACTTCCTGATGTGCGTTGGCAGCAGTTAAAAATGAGTGACATATTATTTTAATTTTTTTTCTGGTGATTTTACTTTTAACTGATCAGCAGATTGCAACCCTTTATGGAATTAATGAAGTTTAAATATTCATGATTTTTTGTCCCCCTATAAAAAAACAATTAAGTAATAATTACTACCTAGTCTCAGAGCATAAAGGAGAGGAAAAATAGACCTTTCAAGAAGGAATTTGCAATGCTTCTAACTGCTCAAGGTCATGGTTGAAAAGAACCATTTTGAATGAAATTGAGAAGAGTGAGTTTGAAAAGAAGAGTTGCTCTCTTCCAAAAAGCAACGGCTCTCACTGAAGTAAGAGATTGCATACTTAACCAATTTTGATAGCTCTAGGAGCATGGGCAAGTATTCAACTCTATGGTTGCTACTAAGGGCTCTGTTTCAACACATCTTTGGAAAGGGTTAGCTAAAAAAAAAATTGTATTATTTCCCTTCAGTTCCCATAGCAGTCTCTGATCTTCCTGGAATTTCTAAGAAATTCTGAATGTTCTAGTAAATATTTATATATAGCACAGTTTCTCTCTATACCAGTAGAATAACTACTGGGAGAGTCATAGTTAAAGTGATATGTGCATCTTCTTTTGAACAAGTCAAGAAAAATGTAAAGTATAACAAAGCAGAAATATATAGTTGAAAGAATAATAGATTTTTGCCAACACACCTGGATTTGCATGTTTTGCTATTTATCAACTTTGAATCTTGAGTAAGTCATTTCACATCTCTAGACCTCAGTTTCCTTAAATATAAAATAAATTACCTCAAAGATCTCTTTTAATTAAAAATTCCTGTGATGTAAAATATAAAGCTAAATTATAAGGTGCAGATCAGCCTACAAAGTACAGATAAAATAGAAGATGAAAGTATAGAATTTATGTGAAACAAACAAAAAGATAGTGTCAAAATGCTACTATAAAGACACAAAGAAATCTGAGATGAATTAAACTTAAAAATAACCCAAATGGCAACAGAGGTGCCTGCTAACCATGATATTCTTTGGTTCTTTAGGCACACACTTGGTAGGCAAAAGCAGATTACAGCATACCACCAAAACCTTAGATGTAAGTGTCATGTCTGACATTAATGAGGACTTTATTAAGAAATAGAAAGGGGTTAGCTATCCATGTAGTGAAAGTAAGAAACAATATATGATGTTATATAAATTATTGAGTCACAATTGTTTCTAGCTAAATTATTGGGGGGGAGCTATGCTGGGTTCTCTAAAGTATTTGCTACTTATATATTAATGGTTATGCACATAATAATGGCTATTGCAGCAGTTTAGACAGTAAGCATTTATCATTAAACTATATTAAATATTAGAAGAATATTGACCACAGTTAATACAAGCCGAAACCCCCCACCCACCCACCCAGTGCCATATTTCTGAGAGAGAGCACATGTCCTAACAGCCTACCCTGTCCTCAGAGGGGAGTGTTCACCAACCAACAGTGGGTCCAGATCCAGAATGTATTCCAAGATGGTGCGGGTGGGATCCTAGTGTGTTCCTGACTTTTAGCCTCTTTTGATAGAGGTGTTTCTCTATACACTGATCAAAGCTAAGTGGCTAGCATCATTTAATTCCAATGTTTGACTTGACTTGAGGGTGGTCTATGTTAAAATGAGCTCTATCATAATCCCATCAGGGTCTAATAAGAGAGACGCCTCCTGAAGAACAAAGTTAGAATCCAGGTAGGTGTGGCTTAATCCCCTCAATTCACTGAACTAGACACAAAGAGTCTATCTCCATTTCTAATGTACATTGGACTGCACAGGATTAGAACTCCCTCCTAAAAATTGCATTCTCCAAAGTAGGGGGGGAAGTTCCCCCCCCAAAAAATCATTAATAATTATTTTCTCACAATATAGACAGAATCTTATATTAATATCCCAAAGATACTGAAAGAATAGGAATAAGGCCTTCAGGACCTTGAGTAAATCTTCTATGAAATATTTATTAACAAATGTGGACAAAAATCAGGATGAGGTGTTAAAGGTTTTTAGTTTGTACTAGTGAAGGAAGCAATCACATCAAATGAAATCATAGATCCATCAAGATATCAAAATAATTCTTTCTACCTGATAGCTAAGATACAGAGCCTTACTTTGAATGATACCATTGTCATAAGGTTGCAGTATCCAAACTACCACAGATATACTCCAGTTGCGTGAATTATCTCAATATTTCAGTCACTGAGAGGAACTAAATTGACTGAGTAGCAATATCAGGTAACCATAGATTTACAGAACTGCAAGCAACATTGTTTTGGTTTTGGTTTTGGTTTTGGTTTTTTTTTTTCTTTTGCTTTGTTTTTTTTGTTTGCGGGACAATGGGGGTTAAGTGACTTGCCCAGGGTCACACAGCTTGTAAGTGTCAAGTGTGTGATGCCAGATTTGAACTCAGGTACTCCTGAATCCAGGGCTGGTCCTTTATCAACTATGCCACCTAGCCTCCCCCAAGCAACATTGTTGTTGT
The DNA here is from genome assembly GCF_019393635.1 of Dromiciops gliroides. NCBI lineage: Eukaryota > Metazoa > Chordata > Mammalia > Microbiotheria > Microbiotheriidae > Dromiciops > Dromiciops gliroides. The sequence continues at coordinate 177,834,732 of NC_057865.1, forward strand.
TCAGTTATTTTCAGTTGTGTCCAACTCTTTGTGACCCCATTTGGTGTTTTCTTGGCAAAGATACTGGAGTGCCATTCCCTTTTCCAACTCATTTTACATCTAAGGAAACTAAGGTAAGCAGGGTTAAGTAACTTGATCAGAATCACACAGCTAGTAAGTGATTTTGGCCAGATTGGAACTGTTGAAGATAAGGCTTTCTAATTCTAAGCCTAGTGCACCAAGTAGCTGCCTCAGCAAAGCACATATCAAAAATGATTTAGTGCTTCCTCTCATTTTATAAAGAAGAAAACTGAGGCTTTTTTCAGTGTTTTATTCACTCAGCTAGTGTAAGAGTCAGGACTAGAACCCAGTTTTTCATGATTTTCCAGTTCAACATTGCATTCATTCTATATGCTGCTTCTTTGTTTTAGTATTTGTTTCTAATTTTACATTTGCAATTTTTCCCATAATTTGAACTGTCCATATATATTGTAGTGAGTTTGTTCCATGTAATTCTCCACCTTTTCCTAAATAAATAAAAAAAACTACACAGATAGCTGAGTTAGAAACAGCAGTGTCTAAATTACCTATGTATTCATTGTCATCCCAAAACCAGCAAAGTGGTCCTAAAGCTATTAGGGGAAAAATATGAAGAGGGAATAAAATGTTGGTCTGTCTTTTTCTACTGTTGAATAGTTTAAACAGTTATATTCAAACATGCATTTCTGCTCACTCAGCCAGTAGCTTTCTCTTTCATATGGCCCCAAGATGCTTTTGCAAAGTAGAAAGAGCTGTAATTTTAATGTAATTATTATACTCATGACATTAATGACCTGGATCAACTGAAAATAACTGTGGTAACAGGTGAGAAATCAAAGATAGTTAATTTAATTGCCCCAGAAAGAAAATAAGTGCAAATAATCTATAATTCTTCATTTCAATATGTACATGTTATTTTCTTACTACATTAATTACCCGATAGTTAGACAGAAATTATCTAGTTGTTACTCTGTGACTCCCGGTTGCATTCATGTAATGGTTTTTTACTTTAATAACTAATCATTATAATTTCTTACTTCAGCAGTTTAGGATACTGTGAACAGGGTAAGGTGTTCATTCTGTTGACATTAGCAATTTTTGAATAACAATAAAATGATACTTTAAGTACAGTGGAAAGGAATTAAGTCATTCTTTCAGCTCAGTTGCCCCTAATGTTATTCTCTACCTCCAGTCTTCCAGTGACTCATAAAAAGACAACCAAGAGTTCAGTACCTTTCAGACTGACCAATGTGCTGTTCATTTAAAAACTTTTGACTATTTCTTAACTGTTTGCTAGAACGTATTTGAAAAATTCACAAGATACTCAGCCTAGGAGTAGGGAGTAGTTTTGAGTACAAACCCAGGAGGTAGGTAGAGACATTGCTTGGGATAGCAGGGTAGATACTGGAGTTGAAATTCATGACTAAAGTGAGCCTTATTAGCTCACTTTTTCATTTACTCCATCCCTTGCCCCTCTTAAAAAGACTTTTACATTAGAAGAATGTACACATTAGAAGGATAAACAGAACAAATATTGATGAATATAGGAAATGATTACATGATGCAGAACTCAAAAGGCATGCCGTATTTTAGAACACCCAAGCACATTTCTAACCCTGCCTAAAAAGGTGCCTCAGTGAAATGTTCTTTCATTATGGAAGACAATAAGAGATATATTTTCTGTGGTAAAATGGTACAGAAAAATCAAAATTACAGGCAAGCCAAAAGCCATTTTAATTGGAGTGCATTTTATTATTTGAAAGTATCATTGTTTATATTCTGAAAATCCACAGTACCTTGAAACCATATTATAAAGTTCCAACTGGGGAAAAAAAGTGGAAAACTGCCCAGCTTCCCTCTTCTTATAATAATGATTGATTGCTTTATTCAGCATTCAAGTCAGGGAGTGAATAGCATAGAATTGTAGGCTTATAGAGTTGTAAGGAACTTTGGAAGTCCAACTACCTTTATGATATATGAATGCCCTCTATGATGTTCTTGACAACGGGTAATTCAGTCTTGAGGCAACTTATCCCAATTTTGGACAGCTAGGAAGTTTTGTTTTCTTGTTTCTCACATGGTTCCGAAATCTGCCTCCTTTTCACTTCTATCCATTACTCTACCCTCTTGACCCACAAAATAGGTCTTACCACTGTTAGACATGGGAATCATTCAGATATTTCAATACATTTGACATGAGAACAAGTCCCCTAAGTATCGTGACCTACCTCTGGACTTGTTCTTGTCTGTCAATGTTCGTCTCAAAATGTGTCCATTCAAACAGAATGCAATATTTCAGGTGTGGTCTGGGTAACAACAAGTAATGTGAGATTCTTACCTTGCTTGTTTATATAGCTTGATTGCATTGCTTTAGTGGCAGATAGATTATGCTATTGATTTATGTTACAGTCAGCTAAACAGGTCAAATTTTCTTTAGCATAATTTGTTTCCTCTGAATGCAATTTCATATGGTGAAAAGGGTATAGTAACATTGGAATAAGAAGAGTTTGAATACTGTTTCTACCATTTAGGCAGAGTAGAATGAGTGTTGGACTTCCACATTTTACTATCTGAGTGACTATGGGCAAGTAACTTTAACTCTCTGTTCTTCACTTTAAATGAGGATAATAATCATACTTATATTTTTGCAATCTTAAAAAATGTAAATACTAATTGTTGCAGGTACTATTATTATTATTATTTTAAATTAATTTATATTAGGAAAGTCTTAAAACTTCTCTGGGCCTCAAGTTCCACATCTGGAAAATGGAGTAGTTGGATCACTTGTCTTCTAAATGACCTTCCAGGTCAAATTTCATGACCGTATGATCTAGACACCTCTCTCATTTTCCCTGTTCAAATTTAATCTGATAGACTTATCCTATTATTCTATCTTACTGAATTATTTTATAGGTGGAATCCTAGTATACTCTTTTGTTTTTTCCCATTTAATAGTATTTTATTTTTCCAATTACATATAAAGATAGTTTTCATCATTCATTTCTGTAAGATTTTGAGTTTCAAATTTTTGTCCTTCCCTCCTTCTCTTCCCCTCTCCCCAAGACAGCAAGCAATCTGATATAGGTTATACATGTACAATCATGTTAAACATATTTCCATATTAGTCATGTTGTGAAAGAAGAATCAGAACAAAAAAAGAATACCTATGAGAAAAAAAACAAACAAACAAAAAACAGTGAAACAGTATACGGTTTGGTCTGCATTCAGACAACATAGTTCCTTTTCTGAATGTGGAGAGCATTTCCATCATTAGGCTTTTGAAATTGTCTTAGATCATTGTATTCCAAGAATAAGCTTAGTCTAAATAGTTGATCATTATGCAGTGTTGCTGTTACTGGGTATAATGTTCCTCTGGTTCTGTTCATTTCACTCAGCATCAGTTCATGTAAGTCTTTCCAAGTTTTAGAATACTCTTTCAACAAAACTTATCTGTCTTTTCCTTTCTCATATTCTTTTTTTACCCAGACCAGTTGGCTAAATTATGAACAGTAAGCTTCTGTCCTCCAAACAAATACAGCCATACCTCAGATATATTGTGGGTTTGGTTCCAAACCATGCTATAAAAAGGAATAATCAACTAAGTGTGCAATAGTATTATATCTCAAAAATACACATACCTTGGGGGCAGCTAGGTGGCACAGTAGATAAAGCACTGGCCTTGGATTCAGGAGGGCCTGAGTTCAAATCCAGCCTCAGACACTTGACACTAGCTGTGTGACCCTGGGCAAGTCACTTGACCCTCATTGCCCCACCAAAAAAAAAATTACACATACCTTAATTCAAAAATATTCATCGCTAAAAGAATGTTAAACATCATCTGGGCCTTCAGCAAATCGTAACTGTTTTTGCTGGTGGAGCATCTTGCCTTGATATTGACAGCTGCTGACTGATCAGGGGTAGTGGCTGCTGAAGTATGGGGGTGGTTTCTGCAATTTCTTAAAATAAGACAACAATGAAGTTTGCCACATTGATTGACTTTTCCTTTCCCTTGAACACTTAGAGACCATTGTAGTGTTATTGGCTGGCCTAATTTCAATATTGTTGTGGCTTAGGGAATAGGGAGGCCTGAGGAAAGGGAAAGACATGAGGGATGGCTGATTGGTGGAGCAGTCTGAATACAAACAACATTTATGTATTAAGTTTCTTTTATATGAGTGTTTGTGTTGCTACAGAATAATTACAATAGTAATATCAAAGATCACTGATCACAGATCACCCCAGCAGCCATAATAATGCTGGAAAAGTTTGAGATATTATGAGAATCATCAAAATGTGACACAAAAACATGTGAGTACATGTTATTTGAAAAAATTACATCAATAGACTTGCTTGATGACACAAACCTTCAATTTATTAAATAAATATATATGTATATACGTAAAAATGCATATTATATATATATTTGCAAAACACAATAAAGTGAAGCACACTAAAACAAGGTATGCCTATAGCAGAGATACCAGCATTAACTGGGGAAGGGACTAGGCATCTATTAAATGCCTACTGTATACCAGATACTGTGATTAATACTTTTACAAATATCCCATTTGATCCTCACAGCAACACTAAGGAAAGTGCCATTATTATCCATATTTTGCAGTTGAGGATGCTGAGGCAAATAGACATTAAGTGACTTTTTCAGGGTTTCAGAGCTAGTAAATATCTGAAGCTGGATTATCTTGACCCTAGGCCCAGTGCTCTATCCATTGTGTCATCAGCTGCTAGGGTAATCAACAAACCAACACTATTGATGAGGATAGCAGAAAGTCATTAGGTATTTCCCCATTTCTTCTTTTATTGATTGCATCTCAAACCTATTCTCTGTCACTCAGATATAATTTGTGTCATTTTAAACATTTCTCTTTTGTGAGAAACAGTGTGGCTTGGTAGGTGGAGAACCAATCTCTCGGGAAGGAAGGGCTATGTTAAGTGCCACCTTGAACAAAGGCTGATTTCATGATATTGGGCAAGTCATTTAGCATGGTATTGCCCCAGTTAATTCTCTAAGACTAGAAGTTTGAGTAGTTGCTCATTTGCATTAGGAGGGGATTTTTTTTTTTTTGGCAGGGGAGCTCCATTCATCAACAGCCAGGTCAAGGTCAAATCAATCAATCAGGCTGATTAAAACTATCAGTTTAAGCACAATTTCCTTCTTTCCTGACTATGCCATGCATGTCATTACTCTGAAATTCTACTTGTATGCATTGCTTCAGGGTAGTTACGAGGTCGCTGGTTAGAGCACTGGGCCTGGAGTCAGGAAGACTCAGCTTTGTGAGTTCAACATTGGCCTCAAACACATACTACTATGTGACCCTGGGCACTTAACCCTATTTGCCTCAACTTCCTCATCTGTAAAAATGAGCTGGAGAAAGAAATGACAAACCTCTCTAGTATCTCTGCCAAGAAAAGCCCAAATGGGGTCACAAAATCTGACATAACTAAAAAGCAAATGAACAAATGTATCTTCATATAGAGATTGAGTGTATGATAGATTATTGTATATCAATCAGTATTCTTTCACATGGGTTGCTCTCACTTTTCCAACTACATAGACAACGTGTGTTGTGCTAATACTGTGCCTTTTGTAGATAATCGTGATAAGGATGCAATTGACTTGATGGTTTACAAGACCTTTGTATTTCTGCGGCCTGGAGATGTTTTGTTTTTTTTTTAATGTGATTGCTCTCTTCAAAAAAGCATTAAGTAGGCACAGGAATGAATTAAAGTAGGATATTAACCAGAAGCTATGTGGTCCAGTTGGAAAGGGGGGTGGTTTTACAGTCCTAGAACTTGGGTTCAAATGCTGACTTTACTGTCACTTAAGTACCTGCATGACTGTTGGTTAATCATTTAACCATCTGAGATCTGTATTTCTTATTTATAGATGCAGATCTCTTCCCAATCCTAAATATAAACTATCCTAAAATGCAAGCAAATGTTCTCACTGATAAGTAAAGTTGGCTGTGTTATTATACTTTTAATTGTAGTCTAAGAAGTTTTAAATACTGCATAAAATCTCTCATCATGGAGAAAAGCTTTTATCCTTCCACAGAAGACAGAAGAATGGAACAGTGTAACTTACATCTACTTTCCTTTTATATATATATATTCCCATGACAGTAAATGGCTGTTAAAGAATTATGTTATTAATTCCATAATATCAGATATTTCCAATTGTTTACACTCATGAGAAACTATCCCTGAAAATGTAACCTGGCCACCTTAAGAGTTCTTATTTTTATTTATTGGGTATACTTACCTATGAAGGAATTGTAAACTAGAATGGCTTTTCTCTTGTATCCAAATTTGTCTGGACTGAGGAAGCATTACATAAAATGCTGCATTTGTTTTACACGTGAAAGTACTTTAAATGTTCCTTGGAAGTTTTCTAGGGCCAGGTCAGTTCATCAATCCTCACCACAGCGATTTCAGAGACTCTTGAGGCCCTAGTTTAAGTAATTAGTATTTCTAACTTTGACAAAAACTGTCTAGCACAGCACTTAGCTCTGTCAATTCATGACAAATAGTTTAATACCATAGTCACATCCCACAGCTGTTACATCTAGAATTTAGAGGTTTATCAAAGTGGCAGCTGTCACAATTTGAATATATTCTCTTAAGAGTTTTATCAAAAGAAAAAGTTGATGTTAAACCTCACATGTGCACTTTTATTGTTAAAATAAATAGTCCTAAACTTTGATATTTTATGATACAGACTCTGTTATTAAAATGTCGATCTCCTTCAAAGAACTGACCTCTAAGACATTTGTATCAGTTGAATTAGAACCAATGCAGGCATTCCCTATTCAGTACTTTCTACTTTATCCATCTTGAATTCTCCCATAAAAATCTTGCTTATTTTCAGATCTTTTCATTCCTAATCAGGGATCTATTCTGAACGGCCTTCTTCATATGCCTGAGTGCCCCCCCCCTCACCTTTTTCTATCCAATTTATCCTGACCAAACTCAGGTAATTTGAAATTGTACAGGACTCACCCAAGAGATTTTCCATATGCCTGGTTCTCTTAATGCCCAGAATTTTCATAGGGGAAACCAAATCTTTCAACTAATAGATCAAACACAGTGTTGAACACTGTGCCTGGCACAAAATATGCACTTAATAAATGCTTATTGAGTGATTGAATGAACATGGGTTTATTAAGTGCCTACTATGTGGCAGGGTATTGTGCTAGGGATACACAGACAAACCATCTCTGCTCTTAAGCTGCTTGAATTCTTTAGAAGAAAACAGTATTGTACACATCTAAAGTATCAGACAGAGGCATTTGTATTGATCCTGGGGTGATAGAAAACTACTGGAATTTATGGAGCAGGGAAGTAGCATAATCTTACTTGTCCTTTTCAATATTACTTTCATGCTAAAGGAGAGACAGGAGAGGGGAAATAACTTGAAGCAGGGAGGCCAACTCTAAAGTTAATGCAAGATTCTAAAGGAGAGGTATTGAGATCTTGAGTTGCAATGGAGTTGTGTGAGTGAATGAAATTGGATAAAAGAATTGTGTAAAGCACTTGGCAATTAACTGGACATGGAGGCTGAGAAAGATTGAGGAAAGGAGATTGTTTTGATGTTGGGAACCTACATGACTGAAAGATTAGAAACTTTGATTCTTATTCAGTAAAAGCTGAAGTTTTAAAAATACGTTATGATTACATTAATGAGTTGACATTTCTTTAGTGATTGAAGGTTTTTTTTTTCTTTATTCATGATATAGCCTTGGGGAGGGGGAAGGAAAGGGGACAAGGGAGGGATATAGATTGGAATAGAAAGATATAAAAATAAAATTTTTAATCTGGAAAATGGGGGAGGGGTGTGCTGGGAAAGGTATAGGAGGTATATATGTATTTATAGATACACACATATATATGTTGTGCATTTATGAGTTATTTAGGTATTATTTATTATTCATATAGTAATATTTAAACAAAGTTTACATAAATTATTTATATAAATTGATATGTATTTGTTATTTATAAAACAGTTATTTGGGGATTAATTGAAGTTTTGCAAAATACTTTACCTGCATTTTCTCATTTGAGCCTCACAATAACTCTTTAAGGTAGATGCTTTAGTTTTGATTATCCTTATTTTGTAGGTAAGAAAAATGAACCTCAAAAAGGTTAAATGACTTGCACATGGTCACACAACTTATTAATACCAGAAATCTAATTTGAACCAAGGTCTTGTATAATTTCCATCTGGCATTCACTTCCACTATACCATATTCCATTTCAGGATTTAAATAACACTTGCTGTGAGCTAAGTGCTGCATATTTGATTAGAAGAAAAAATTTGAGGAAGAAGGAAGGAAGGAAGGAAGGAAGGAAGGAAGGAAGGAAGGAAGAAAAGGGAAATAAAGGAGAGTGGAGGGCAGGAAGGAGGACAGAGTAAGGAAGAAAAGGAGACAGAAAGGGAAGGAGAAAGGAAAGAAGAAAGAAAGGGAGGAAGGAAAAAGGAAGGGAGGGATTAAGAGGAAATAAGGGAAGGAGAGAAGTAAGAAATTTATTAAGTACTTATGTGCTAAACACTGTGTTGGGCATTAAAGAAATGAAATAATTTATCAACTAGTGTCAAAATAGGAATTGAATCTCATTTTTTCTGACTTCAAGTTCAGGACCCATTTCACTGGACCAATTTAAAGAAAGTTGAAATTTAATATTGACTAAGTATATTTTAGATATACACTGGAGTAAAGGTAACAATAACACCAACAGAAACAAAATAGAGGATGCAGTAATTTTATGGGAACAGTGGCACAAGTAGGTGAGGATTTCAAAATTTTGTCCTATATTTAGTATTCCTATACAAAATAAGTGATAATGTAGACTTTAAACTTGGATGCTCATAAAGTCTAGGAGCTACACTCTATGCTACCCAGGGACTAAATTAAGCTAGCAATTATAAGATTTTTAAAGATTTTGGGTTGAGGACAGGTATTCAAGTGTTATGACTATTCTCAGTGAACCATTAAAAATATTTAACCTATGAGTTTATTTGTTTATCAATATGTGAATTAAGAAACTGAATTTTGATGCAAAATGTGAAGAGAAAATATTTTATTATAATGTACTTTGAGATTCTTAAAAAAAAAAAAGGAATGGTAGTATTGCATCCTTTTATTGGTATCAGCATTCTTTCAGTATGCATTCCAATTAGCTTACAAACTCATTGAATGTCAGAGGTGTAAGAGACATTAGAGATCACCTTGTCCAATGCCTTCATTTCAGGAATAAAGAAACAAGACCAAGTAAAATGGGTCAAATAACTAGTTAGTGTCAAAGCTAGGACTAGTGTCAAAGCTTGACTATAGTTGTCTGCTATACTATTCTAGTGTTCTGTCCACAATATATCTATGACTGATATTTTTTGTTTTCATGAGAATACTCTCATTAATTAGAAATATATAATATGATAAAATTATACATCATGTTTTTGAGTACCTCCTATATATACTCATTCTATAGGGTTCTATGGTCTTTAAAAACAAAAACAAAACACCACCACCAACAGCATAAAATATGATGGTCCCTGTCTGCCCTTAATGGCCTTTCAAAGTACTTAGGAAAACCAAACCACCATTCATCTGGTACCTTCTCTTTACTCACAGGATTCTGTTTGAATCCTTCATAACCCTTTGTAGTAGTCTTTTAATTGGTTTCCCTACTCCTACTGTCTCCCTTCTCCAGTCCATCATCCTACTTCTACCAAAACTTTCCATGGCTCCCTATTACATATAGGAGAGAATACAAACTGAATTAGCATTTGTAACTGTATTAGTATTTGCAACAAAAGCTGTATTTGATATTAATAGCCTAGTATTTAAATACTTTGACAGAGCTAGTGTCAGGCCTATTTTTCCCATTTTATTTTACAGCTGTCCATAACACACCTTATGTTTAGATGAAATTGACCTTGCTATTCCTAGAATTTGGCATTCTTCTCCCACTTCTAGGCTTTTAAAATAAATTACCTCTATGGCTGGAATGCACTCCCACCTCATCTCTGCATTTTTGAATCCTGTTTGTTTTTACGCTCACAACAAAGCTTATATATTGAAAGTCTGTCTTTTCAGATTAATTTATCTAAATGTTTTCAAATTACCTTGTGTTTACTTATCTGTTGTACTTGTTATAGGCTGTCAACTCCTTTTCTCCCCCTTTGTTTCCCCAGAACCAAGCATGGTACCCTTTCTATAGGTGATTAACAAATGTTTGTTCATCTAAATTCAATTTCAACAGATTTCTTAACCTATTTCAACCTAGTTATCCTCATATGTAAAATAAGAGGATTGGACTACATGTTTTCCACAGTCCCTGCTAGGTTTACCTTTCTATTAATTTAGAAAAATCAGAAACCAATACAGTCAGGAGGAGTTAGAGAAGTCATCATGGAAGAGGTAGAACTCTAGCTGGACTTTGAAAATTGAGCATGATTTAGCTCATCAAAGAGGAGGGGGAAGGGAAGCCCTGTATGGTAAATAAAAAGAGCAAAGGCAAGGAAAGAAAAAAAGAATTTTGACACAAACCTTCTGTACCTCTATTATGTCTCCCCAGGTGCCCCCCCTCCCCACCTGCCAAGAAGCTCCACAAATTCACTGGCCAGAAAACTACCTGGTTTCTTCAGTCTTACCACATTTCCTACTTTGTTCCTATTGCCTAATTTATTCTGTAGGATATGACACAGGGTTTGTGGTTGTTTGTTTATTTTTGTTTCCTTTTATTCCTTGTCCTCCTTAACAAGAGTATAGGTCTCTGCTTTTACGTGTTTCAAGGGTTTTACTAGCACACTCAAGAGATTATTATTTTTTTTTTTAGTGAGGCAGTTGGGGTTAAGTGACTTGCCCGGGGTCACACAGCTAGTAAGTGTTAAGTGTCAAGTGTCTGAGGCCATATTTGAACTCAGGTACTCCTGACTCCAGGGCCGGTGCTCTATCCACTGTGCCACCTAGCTGCCCCAAGAGATTATTTTTTTAAAAAGGCAAATAGAAAATGTGTTATCTGTTAATTTTGGCCCTATATATTTTATGCCTGAAACCTAGGCCTTAATCTTTCTTTCCCCTACATTTCTATCTCCTTCTCTATTAGTCAGTTGTACCAGCCCTGACTAGGTAAAATTCTAATTTCTCCTGACAGAGATTCAATATTAAAAGACTGTTTGGCATCTTAGCCTTTATCTAACAATACCATTGGATGTGGGAACCCATGAACCATGAACCATGGACAGGCATTTCTTCCCTGGTGTACACTGACTCCCAGCATTTCTGCATTGGTCCCCAAATCCAGTGAATTCCAACAGGTATTCATCAAACACCTATGAACTCACGTATTTGTTGTTCCTCAAACATAACATTCTGTCTCCTATTTCTCTTTACTTTTATGAATTGTGCTAGGAATGCATTCCTTTTCCTTTTAATTCTTCTTGAATCTTTAACTTCCTTCAAGGCTCATCTGAAGTGCTACCTCAGGCAGAAATCCTAGTTGATTAAACCTCTTATTGCTAATGACATCTGTTTGGAAATTATTTTGTATATATCTTTATATTTACATTGTATCGCCTTTAGCCAATGGAATGCAATTTACATAAGGAAAAGGATTCGTTTTATTTTTAAATTTTTTTTGTCTTTAAATCCTTGGTACTTAACACATTTTAATAAATGCTTATCGAATTGAATGAATGATGATGTAGAGAGCAAAGAAAAAAAAAACGTTCAGGCTCCAAATGAGCTTAAAGATTGAACTCTGCCTCTGTGAATATAACTGTATATTCTGGTTGAAACTACCCTTTGTGGTGAGATTGTCAGTCCATTTACCTACCTTAGGCTGTGGCCTATCTTTTTTTTTTTTTTTTTTTTGCACAAGGCAATGGGGGTTAAGTGACTTGCCCAAGGTCACACAGCTAGTAAGTGTCAAGTGTCTGAGGCCAGATTTGAACTCAGGAACTCCTGAATCCAGGGCCAGTGCTTTACCCACTGCTCCACCTAGCTGCCCCCTCGGCGTACCTTTTGTAGTCTATGTGGTCAAATAAAAGAAGAGTCTGGCATAACAGGGTATTTTTCTAGACTGATTTATTATTTTTTTTCTTCTTTGATCCTATACCCCATGGTAGATTTCTTCTAGATCCTGATTAGTAGAGGTAAGATGATATGACCAATGCACAGTGGAAAATTTTATCCCTGTTCTAACTGCATATTCTAATCAACATTCACTTTTCTCAGGTTTCTGAGTCATGTTTCAGGGCTACCTTCCCAGGGAAATGCTTTACCAGAAGAGAGGATCCTAATGAGAGAAAATACCTTAGATATATAGCAAACGATGCCAAAAATTCTTCCCACCAATAAAGGATGGGGTCTGTAACCACAGGCAGGGAAGAAATTGGATCTACTAGAGTATGCATTTATAATCATTTGAAGAAAATGATATAAAATTAAAATTTACACAAAATTAAATTAAACATTTAAATAAAGGTAATCATTCAGGAGGAGTTAATTTATCATATGTAAATATTTTAATATTTGCATTTGTGGATTCAAGGAAAGTAAGTAGTACATTTGTACTCAGGCTCTGTTTTTGAGATTTTAGCATATTGTCAGACAATAAATTTGCCTAATAAATAATTAAAATACTTTCCTGCCCAATGGAATGTAGGTGCACTACATTAACTTGGTTGTACTAATTTCATTGGCTACATAAGACTATTTTATTTCGCTAAATAGAATTGAATTCAGATAGTTCTATTTACAAGTATGTAACAGGGGAACAATGCAAAACCAGTTTCTTCTAAGTTTTAGGTCTGAAGAATAGTTGTGCCTCTTAAAATAATTTCTCACTGAATGTTTTGACCCTTTTCAATTTTTTCCCAATATTTGATGATATGTTAGAGTATTACCCTTCTCCCTCACTCACCCCTGAATGTAAGCTTCTTGAGGAGAGGCACAGGTTTTATTTTGTCCTTATAACAGCCAATGTCTAGCACAATGCCATCCTCAAAATTTGCTTAGAAGATTGCATTGTTGGTAAATTTGTCTGTTACACAAGATCATCAACATGCATCTTTTCCAGTTAGCAACTCCTAAAGTAACATTTCATTTCAAGTAGAATGGCAAGTATAGAAGACATCAGCCCTTACAAGACTACAGAGTCATTTGGTTACAGATATAATTTGCAAATAGTTTAAGAAGTAATACAAAGGATCTCAGGTGTCTTTCAAGGTAAAAGAGATTGAAAGGTCTTTTTTTCACTTGGCTATAATTCCTTACTCTGAAATAGTATTCAAAAGAAATAACATCACTTTGTAGATCCAAACCTGCTTTTATAAAGTACATATTTATTTCATATACTAAGTCCATACCTGCACTTTGTGTAGTGATACCACAAGTAGAACAAATTGAGGAAATGATTGCAATATACTAACAAAAGGATTTTGTTGTGATTTATACTTTTAAATTATTATAATTTTTCAGTGTTAATGACAATGGAATTTCAAATACTTGGGGTTTTCAAATCATTTATGATTTAAATTTATGATAAGATGGAACATTGTAAGCATTTGTTATTTTAGGTATTCTATATCCATTCTCCTTCCTTTTCTCTAAATGAAAAATTTAGGAAGACATCATAAATGTAGAGGAGAGGAATCAAATTTGTGGGATTACTAAACTATTCATTAAACTAAAGTCATCACTTTTTTCATCACTCTAGTTTACTAGATTCCAAGGAGGTTTTTACCCTTATTTGGCAAACCTAGTTGAAACTCTCTGTTCAAAGGACTACTAATATTCCCAAAGAAATAGCCTTTTTTTTTCTTTAGTATTTGTGATCTTGTCTTATTTTCCTAAATTGGTAGCTCTTTTTTATGTTTGTAGGCCTTAACCCCCAGAAATCAAACAACAAATTCCTGGCTTCAAAAAACAGCAGTATAGAATATCATGACTGGTACCAATGAGTAGACTAGATTAAATTTATACATCAGATGGGTGTTCTTGTAGAGCCTTCTTCCCAGAAGTAACTCTCTCAGTGGGAATGTGAACTTCAGAAAAATGAGTTAACAAAGAAAACTTCAGATAATTAGGCTTTTCTTGCTGTGTTTAAAATAAGGGTGTGTGTGGTTCTGAGTTAAAAGATGGGCTGTTTGGAGATTTGAAATCAAAGAGCTGGGCTTTTGGTAGAAACCTTTAAAGAGCACTAGCTTTTCCCTCATAAGAAAGAAACCTAAAAGAAATCAGGAATCAATTGAATTTATCAGAAAAATCCATTGGTGACCAATGAGACAGAAGAAATGTGTTCAAATAACCAGGTGGAAGGCCCTGTCACATACATCAGACAATCCTACTTAGTACCTACTGATTCACATTGGAATTACTACCTAGATTTATAAATAGAAATATTTCCCAGTACCAAAGAAAAATGAGTAAGGAAGAAACAGTCAGTTAAATTTCTAGTTTTAGATAGTTTTCTCCATCCACACAGTAAATGCTTAAATAAGTGCCTATTCATAGTCAAGCAGTAAACATTTATTTATTCAGTCATTTTAGTTGTGTCTGGCTCTTCATGACCCCGTTTGAGGTTTTCTTGGCAAAGATACTGAAGTTCTTTGCTATTTCCTTCTCCAGATCATTTTACAGGTGAGGTAACTGAGGCAAGCAGGGTTAAATAACCTGCCCAGTCACACAGCTAGTAAGTATCTGAGGCCAGATTTGAACTCATGAAGATTAGTTTTCTCTATCTACTGTACCACCTACCTGTCCCAAACAATTATTAATTGTCTACTATATGCCAGGCACTGTGTAAAATTCTGGCTATACAAAGGTGCAGAAAATAGTCCCTGGTCTCAATGGAGATCATAAATCTAGAGCTATAAGGTAAGGTATTTTAGAGGTCACCTAAACCCATTTTACAGATAGGAAATGTTAAGCAACTTGCCCAGAGTCATAAAGGTAATATCGACACACTGTTCATTTCTGCTGTTCAAATAGTTTACTTTAATAAACAATCCTGCTGTGTTCTTGAGTTCTCACAGGAACAAAGAAATAAGAAAGGAACCATATTGGGATTCTCATTTTTCTAGAGTTTAATGTGAGGCTATAGAGCCACAAAAGAGTACTTAATGGTACTAGCCCATTTGGGAACTATTAACAGGAATCAGTTTCTGCTTTAGGAAACTGTAGATTCCAGTTCTTTTTGTTTACATTGTTGAAAGCCACATGGATAAAAGAACTCAGCTAAAACTCTAGTGAGAAACTTTCCTTCTTTCCTTCCTTCCTTCCTTCCTTTCTTCCTTCCTTCTTTCCTTCCTTCCTCCCTCCCTCCCTCCCTTTCTTCCTCCCTTCCTCCCTTCCTTCCTTTGCAATCAAAGTTAAGTGACTTGCCCAAGATCATACAGCTAGTAAGTGTCTGAGGCTGGATTTGAATTCATGTCCTTTTGATCCCAAGGCACATGCTTTATCCACTGTGTCACCTAGCTGTTGCCCCACCCCCTTTTTGGAGTCAATAATGAAACTTTATATTCTTTGACTAAAAATATCCACCAAGTGTATGATCATTACTTCAGCTCTTGTTAAGCTCTGGCATGATTCTAGATGGTTCAGGTGGTGTCTTTTTATCAACCCCCTCTAAATGAAATCAATGAATACATGGATTTATTTTTCAGTATTCCTGTGTAGGATTTTTTTCTTCCTTTGGAGGAATCTGCAAGGAAAACACATTATTACAGTTAAATTACAGTTGTGATTTCTTAAATTCTGTAGCAAAACCTATGGAAACTTTAGTTTGGATGAGACTCTACTTTTGCCCCCCCCCCCAAAATGCATTGCCAGAGTAATGCCTATAATATTGCTTTTGCCCCTGAGATGTTTTATTTTCCCTGGGATAAATTATGGCATTAATAAAGAAGTGTGTACTCCCTTGTTCTAGAATGACTTTTCTGTTCATGGTTTGCTCTTCCCTCTGCTTCCCTCCCTGTAAGTGAATTTAGTGTACACAAATGTATACATACATATATGTACTAAATTATATGTGTGTGTATAAACACATGGAGATACATATAGATAAATGTGTATAGATAGACACATATATCTATATGTATCTGCATCTACATGTGCATATTCTTTGAGGGGGTTGATTTTCTTGTAGTTAACTAAATAAAATCAAATAATCATGATCTGGTAGCAGGTAATAACAATAGCACTTTAAAAATTGATATAGTGCTTTAAAGTTTACAAAGAGCTTATCTTCAAGTTCCTCATCCCTGACATCCAGTTAGGTACAAAGTTCTTACTATTGTACATCTCCTATATGTCTGGTGTCCCTAATCTCCTTTATAATTCCACCATTGCCACATTAGTTCAGATACTCTTTACCTTCCATTTGGACTACTCCAATAGCCTCCTAACTAGTCTTCCTACCTCTAGCTTCTCCTCCCTCTAATCCAAACTTCACACCACTTCCAGAGGAAGCTTTCCAATGCATAGGACTAATAACATTATTTTCTTACTCAAAAACTTTCAGTTGCTCCTCATTGCTCACCAATTATACCACCAGTAACTTAGTGGGGTTTTTGGAAGTCTTTTGCAATTTAACTTCATCCTGCCTTCTTAATCTTATTTCCCACTATTCTACTTTATATTAATTAAGCTAGAGCCAAACTTAATTACTCACTGTGCCCTTATCTTCTCCTGCCCTCTCTTGACTCTCAGCATTTGCACCTAGGATTGCTCATGTCTGCATTGAGCTATCCTTATGTATCTTTTCATTTTAAAAGTTTCCTTTCACTTTAAACTCCTCTTCATGTGTCATTTCCTCCGTGAATCAGCTAATCACACTTAGTTTGAACTCTCTTATCAACATAATCATAGTCTAATTTATAAGTATTTGTTCACATCTCATATCCAAAACTAGGTGCATAGAATTTTGAGAAAAAGAAATATGTCACCTTTCATTTTATGTCCACAGTGGTGCTTTGCATGTAATCAACTCTTTCTTTCTTTCTTTCTTTCTTTCTTTCTTTCTTTCTTTCTTTCTTTCTTTCTTTCTTTCTTTCTTTCTTTCTTTCTTTCTTTCTTTCTTTCTTTCTTTCTTTCTTTCTTTCTTTCTTTCTTTCTTTCTTTCTTTCTTTCTTTCTTTCTTTCTTTCTTTCTTTCTTTCTTCCTTCCTTCCTTCCTTCCTTCCTTCCTTCCTTCCTTCCTTCCTTCCTTCCTTTCTCTCTTTCTCTCTTTCTCTCTTTCTCTCTTTCTCTCTTTCTCTCTTTCTCTCTTTCTCTCTTTCTCTCTTTCTCTCTTCCTTTCTTCCTTTATTTCACTTTGTGGGGCAATGAGGGTTAAGTGATTTGCCCAGGATCACACAGCTAGTAAGTGTCAAATGTCTGAGGCCAGATTTGAACTCAGGTCCTCCTGAATCCAGGGCTGGTGCTTTACCCACTGCACCTCCTAGCTGCCCCAACACTTTATTTTCTTGAATTAAAATCATATACCTCTTCATGAGAAATAAATAAAAAATGTTTCAGATAGAATCCTCTACCATAAAGAAATATGCTAAAGGTGGGGCTCAGTCGGAAAGTTAAGTTCTTAAAGATTTTTTTTTCTATTTAGCATTTATAAAATCAACTACAATTCACAAAGACTACTGAACCTAAGTGTAGATCAAAAAGTCATATCTGCTGTTTTGTTTTGCTTTGCTATTCTTAACTATTAATCAGAAATTATTGAAAAATTTACTCATTTCATTCAGAACTTCCTTCCCCAGCTTTCAACTTGTTTGAGACACAAAATATAGAAGCCTGTGTGTGTAAAGACTAGCTCAAGAAAATAATACCTCATAGGAGACCATTTGCTTGATTCTTGTATATAGGATTGATCCTGGGCAAAATTGTGAAATAGGTAAAGTTTGCTGAAGTTCCCAATTTCTGTGTATATTTCATAGTTACCGCCATTTGCCTGCCCTTCCGTTGCCTACTTCCCTATCTCCTATACAATGGAAATGATTTCATATCAGTCATAAGTAAGTCAGTGTGAACTTGTCAATAGATCACCGCTTTCAGGAGAATGTCAGAGGAGGAATTGAGCTTTCATGTAGTAAGCTAAAGTGTTATCTTTTTAGCCTAAACTATACTTGAATAAGAATAGCAGCTAGACTGTGCATACCCTTTGACCCAGCAATCCCACTTTTAGGTCTTTTGCCCAAAGAAATCATGGAAGGGGGAAAGGGACCCACATGTACAAAAATATTTATAGCTGCTCTTTACGTGGTAGCAAGGAATTGGAAGTTGAAGGGGTGCCCATCAATTGGGGAATGGCTGGACAAGTTGTGGTATATGAATACAATGGAATACTATTGTGCTGTAAGAAATGATGAGCAGGAAGAGTTCAGAGAAACCTGGAGGGTCTTATGTGAGCTGATGATGAGTGAGATGAGCAGAACAGAAGAACATTGTACACAGATCATCAACATTGAGTGTTGACCTACTGTGATGGACTATATTCTTCTCACCAATGCAATGGTACAGAAGAGTTCCAGGGAACTCATGATAGAAGAGGATCTCCAAATCCAAGAAAAAAAAAAGAAAGAAAGAACTGTGGACTATAGATGCTGATTGAACCATATTATTTCTTTTGTTTTGGGTGCTGTTGTTTTTTTTTTTCTATTTTGAGGTTTTGCATCACTGCTCTGATTCTTTCTCTTGTAACAGGATTAATGCAGAAATAGGATTAATGTTATTATGTGTATATATATGTGTGTGTGTCTATCTATCTATATGTATATGTATAGAGATATATAGATATAACCTATATCAGATTACCTGCTGTGTAGGGGAGGGGGGAGGGAGGGGAGGGAGGGAGAAAAATCTGAAATTGTAAAGCTTGTATAAACAAAAGTTGAGAACTATCTTTACATGTAACGGAAAAAATAAAATATCTCATAAAAAAAAAGAAAGAATAGCAGCTAGAGTATTGCTTGTAGGTAGTCCTCAAATCTTGAAGCCGTGAAAATTTGAAAAAGGGATCCACTAATGCATAGAAAAGAACTGGATTTGGAGGCAAGAAAACCTAACTTCAAATCCTAGCTTGGCTACTTATTATAACTTCATGAAAGTTTCTGAATGTCTTTAGACCTCAGTTTCCCTATTTGAAAAATGAACAGAACCAAGAGAGCATTATATACAATAACAACAATACTATCTTAAGAACAAATTTGAACATTCAAGTCATTTTGACTAGTATAAATATCCAAATTAACTACAAAGGACCTATGAAAGGAGATGCTATCTGCATCCAGGGAAAGAACTGATAAGTAAAAATATGTATAGTATGGTTTTACATATATTCAGATGTAAAATATATGTGGGGGGAGGAAGGGAAAAAAAGAAAGTGGCATTAACTTTATTATATATTTAAAAGTGTGAGATTTAAAATTGGATATTAGATCATAAATCTCCCCTCTTTAACCTTTCCCTTAATTTATCTCCCAGACTAGTAAATGGAAGAAGCTTCTGGTTTTCTAGATAGAGCTTTTATTGTATGGTAGTCACAAGGTGATGTTGATTAGAAGGATAGGAAAGTAGAAATACAATACAAATTGTCTTAACTCTAAGCTTAGTCTATATTCTGTATAAAACTCACCAAAAGAGAAGGCCACTTTTGGGGAGAGAGAGAGACCGTCTGTGCAGCGCAGTCAGGAGACCAGCAGAGCAGGAAAAAACTCCCACTTCCGTTCTCTCCTTGCCTTTTAAACTCGCACCCCGGAAGTGGAGTGCTAGCAGGCAGTCTGACATGCGCAGCAGGCGGACTGGCGTGCGTAGCTCATGCCGTCGGTCTCCTCCCCGAAAGGGTGGTCCTTAAAAAAAACTGGCGTCTTTCAGTTATCCTAACCGACTGTTAAAAAACTTTCATATTTTTTACCACAAAAGGAAAAGCAAGTTGTACATAATAGATTTGCAGTTTCACATGAAATCTTTTTTCCTATTCTACTTTGTTATAGAAATGCTTGTTTTATTTCTTAAGTACAAAATTTTTTAAAAATAAGAAAAATATCAGGTTTGGACTGAACTCCCTCTAAGAGCCTTCCTAGCTCTAGATCTATGACATGCCCTATACTTTTTTAGCTTTAGTTGTTAATTGTTTTTGTTATGACTACCCTAAATCCACCTTACTTCAATTCTACCCTTTGCTCATAATTCTTCCTTCTATGGCCAAGCAGAAAGAGTCTAGTCTTTTCATATAATAGCTCATCATATATCTTTTGCCAACTCTTGAACTTCTATGAATTCTCTTTCTCAGGTTAAATATGCTCAGCTCCTTCAATCAATTCTCTTTCTGGCATGACTTGAGGAACCTACCACACTAATGAACTTCCTCTGGACATGATCCAGCTTACCAGTGTATCAGTCCTACAATGTGGCATCCAGAATTTTCACAATACTCCAGACGTGCTCTGTCCATGACAGAGTGCAGCATGACTTCTAACTCCTTTTTTTTTTCCTAGTCACTGACTTTGCCAATGAAGCCAGAGCTCACATCAACTTTTTGTCTGTCATATAGTCAAAAGAACACTGAACTTAGAGTCACAGGAGAACAGAGATAGGGACTAGATCGGAGAGTTCACTGATATAGATAGGGAACAACTAGGTGAGGAAACTGCTTCTACCAATTCAGGATTTCACCTTCTCAGAAAGTTGGATTCTTATTCTGCCAAACAATATACCAGGGTTGTGTTATCTGAAAAGTTGGGCAACCATTTCATAAAGAGGTAAAACAGAAAAGGGCTAATGATTGATCCCTTGGACATACCAATAGAGTTCCTTCTAAGTGGACCACTTTCCATTTACAAATTCATATAACTACATCATCTTCATCACCATCATCAGCATAGCTAGTGCTCATATAGTGTTTTAAAATTTTTAAAGGTGGCTAGGCGGCACAGTGCTTAATGTGCTTGGCCCAAAATCAGGAATATCTGAAATCAAAACTGACCTCAGATACATTCTAGCTATGTGTTCCTGGGCAAGTCACTTAACCCTGTTTGCCTCAGTTTTCTCATTTGTAAAATGAGCTGGATGAGGAAATGGCAAACCACTAGTATCTTTGGCAAGAAAACCCCAAATGGGGTCATTAAGAGTTGGATACAGCTGACCAACAGCAAGAACAAAAGGTTTGCCAATGTTATCTCATTTTGTTCTCACAGCAACCCTGTGAATTAAGTGTTATCATTTTCCCATTTTATAGATTACGAAATAGAGGTAGACAAAAGTTAAATGACTTGCCCATGATAGGTATCTGAGACAGGATTTGAATTCAGATCTTCCTGACTCCAGGTCTGGAATTCTATCTTCTGTGCTACCTTATCATCTAGTACAAACCCTTTAACTTCTCTAAAAGGGTAGCATATGAAAGTCTTCATCATGATTTGCTGAAATCTAGGCATACTATGACTATGGCATACTTTTCATCCAAGTAACAGCTGAATAATCATTTGTCAGTTAAACTGTAAAATACATTTTTCCCATTTAATTCCTCATTGTGGTATAACAGAGCTCAAATATTATCTGGTCCTGCCAAGCCGAAAAGACTTAAACCAAAGCTTTGGTGATAATCTGAGAATTTTCAGAGAGGCATGCCCCACAAAGGTTAGCCAACAAACACATAATGAAGTTGGTTTTTTGGGTTTTTTTGGCGGGGGGGGGGGGAGTGGGGGGGTGGGCACTATAATTAATCAAAACTATCTACTAGTTCTGGCAAAGTAATAATTTGCATCACTAGAGGGAGTATCTATACTGATGAAATATTATATATTTTAGACCATTGAAGTATAAAAGTACTATTGAGGCATTATTTAGAAAAAAAAACATTCCTAACTTGGAGTATTATTGAGAAATTGAATGACTGACTCTGAGTGTGAATACATATTAATTTGGCTGACTTATGGAATATAACAGGGAGTAGGGGGAAATATTTTCCCCCAAAGTACCAATAGTTATATGCTATTGTACTTGTTTGGGGAAACTAGGCACAAGATTTTATTAATTTCCCACTATGTGCCAGGTAGCCTAATAAAACCTAGCTTCAAGTCTTGTCTCTTACACCTAAGAGCTGTATGACCCAAGTCACATAACTTAACCAGTGCCCAAGAAGACTGTTGAAGATTTTAGTTTCAGGCTAGCTGCTAATCTGCATTAGGAGATAGAATTTCCTCATGCCAGGAGTGCCTAACATCAATAAAAACACAGGTCTACTCCCTCTTGCCCAACATCCCTTTCCCCTCTATCATCCCCTGCCCTAAAAATGTGCCAGACATTGAGATAGAGAGATAAATTGCTAACATGACAATTGCTTATTTGTCATATGTACATGGAAGGTCATTCTTCCCTAAGAGTTTATTGATAGATGGGTCAATCAACAAACATTTCCCAAGCACCTCCTCTATATGCTATCATTATGCTAGGTATTGTTGAGTGTAGAAAGAATGTTTAAGAATAAGTGTCTTTTCTGAGTAAAATCTTGATAACCATTTTAGTAAATTGAATCTGTCCTTTTGATAGGAATATCAGTGAAGATAGGTCTTATTTCATTTTAAAGACGTGGCATAACTCTTAAAAGAGAGGTTTTAATTCTTAACTCTCATGTGAACAGTAATATTTTATGACTTTAAAAATATAACCATGCTATGCTGTGGACCCATAACATGAGCTATAGAGAAACTAAAAATAATTTTACTGTTAAAACTAAGTATAGGGAAATGGAAGACAAATAATTGTTTTGAAATTTAGTCAAACCAGCATTTGAGACAAGATATCGTGGTTGTAATAGAAATGTTTTTATATTTAAAAATACCTGGTATTCTTCTTTTGCCATTGCCTCTTTCAATAACCAGAATTTCTGTCACTTTCTAGCCTTAGGAAAATAGTTATATAACTTTCTTTAGCACCCCTCTTTTTCATCTGTGTTCTAGTAGCAACTCTCTCTAAGGAGAAGTGTGGAGGTAGCAAAATATCAGACTAAGCCTTTGCTCTCTGTGGGTAATAAAAATTACCCACTTTCTCACAGATGTCAAATCTGGCATATTTCCATAGAAATTTTGGATAGAATGTCAAATACCCAAATTATTTTAGTGTCTTTTGAAGAGTGTGCTTGGCAGAGATTTCAGCAGGAAAAAAAATAAAAGGAAGTAGCTTGGAAAACATTGATGACAACTGAATACAACTCTTTTAACTGATACAACGTCTCCAATAAACCGGTACAGATATTGTCCACCAAAGCCTTAAAAGACTTCTAGGTAGAGGTGAAGCAAATGTACCCCCACCACCACCATTTTAAAGTATATCTTCAGAAGAAACAATTTGAAGAATGGAATTTTCCAAATTAGCTTATTTGGAACTTTGTCTTTGCCTCTTTTCTTTTTCAAAGATATATTAGTTGGCTAAATTTTAGAAGCTGCCATTAAGTAACTAAAATGGTGTTTTAGAGCAAATCATTTCTCCTTTCTGAACCTCAGTTTTCTTGGCTCTAAAATGAAGGTGGATGTTGTACTCTATGATAACTAATTTCTTTCAATAATCTGTAGGGACAAAATTTATTGGGAAATTTCACCTAATGTCGAGGAAAACTCATCATTACCTGAATAAATCAATCTCATAATTTCTCAAGAGAAAGAATGGGAAATCTTTAGTTTGAAATAATTGAACTATATCACATAGGTTTAACAGTTAGTTCTAAGTAGTTATGAAATATTCTGGAACTACCTATATTGGAAAGTTTCAAAATGAATGATTAGGGATTAGCTAGGTGGCACAGTGGATAAAGCCCTGGATTCAGGAAGACCTGAGTTCAAATCTGGCCTCAGACACTTGACCCGTACTAGCTGTGTGACTCTGGGCAAGTCATAAACTATCACTGCTCCCCACACAAAAAAATGAATTATTAAAAAGTGAATAAGTATATCATATTTTTAATCCAGTAGTTGTTAATTACCATTAATTCTATATCTTTAATATCAGTCTCCTTTTTCATTACTACTGTGGGGCCCATTTTAGTTCAACTCTTCATTACTTCAGAGTTTTTTTGTTGTTGTTGGTTTTTTTTTGGGGGGGGGTTGTTTTTTTTTTTTTTTAGTGAGGCAATTGGGGTTAAGTGACTTGTCAAGGGTCACTCAGCTAGTAAGTGTTAAGTGTCTGAAGCCGGATTTGAACTCAGGTCCTCCTGACTCCAGGGCCGGTGCTCTATCCACTGTGGCACCTAGCTGCCCCCAGAGTTTCTTTTTAACTAGTCTTTTTCTGCCTTGTGTCTCTTATCTCAAATCTATCTTTCACATTATTACCGACCATAATAGCTCCTCTACATCGCATACTTACTAAAACAGCCTGTCACCCAAACCCTTCTTCTTGTTTGTTTTTATCCTGCCCTGAACACACACATTGCTCTTGAAAACTGACACAACCTTGGGGCAGCTAGATGTCGCAGTGGATAAAGCACCAGCCCTGGATTCAGGAGGACCTGAGTTCAAATCTGGCCTCAGACTCTTGACACTTACTAGCTCTGTTACCCTGGGCAAGTCACTTAACCCTCATTGCCCCACCAAAAACAAAACAATTAAAGAGTGGCAGAGCTTCCAGGATTAGTAAAGCGATGTTCCTACTATAATTTGACCTTTTCTGACCTCATCAGAGTATTAGCTTCACTTCTGAATATCTAAGTTTAAAGACATTGGTAAAGTGGGCAGTGTCCAGAGGAGGGGAATCAAGAAAAGGAAGAATCTTCAGTCTGTAACATATGATGATTTGTTGAAAGAACTGGAGATGTTTAACATGGAGAAGAGTCTGTAGGACATAAAACTGTCTTCAAGAATTTGAAAAGCTGGGGGCAGCTAGGTGGCACTGTGGATAAAGCACCAGCCGTGGATTCAGGAGGACCCGAGTTCAAATTTGACCTCTGACACTTGACACTTACTAGCTGTGTGACCCTGTGTAAGTCACTTAACCCTCATTGCCCTCTAAGAGAAAATTTTTAAATTTGAAAAACTATCATATGATGGGATCACATCAGGTATGCTTTCTTTAATACTTTGAGGGAAGAACCAGGGGAAATAGATAGAAATTGAAAAGAGGTTTAACATTACTAAAAACAAAACCAACCTAATAAACAAAAAACATCTGAATAGAGCTGTACAAAAGTGCAATGGCTGCCTGGAAAGGTTTTGAGTTCTCCCTCTGGGGAAGTCTGTAAGCCAAGGCTGGATTAACACTTGTCAGGTATGTTATAGTGGAATCCTTTTAGTGTAGAGGTTGGACCAGATGGCTTCTGAGGCCCTTTCCAACTCTCAAAAACTGTGATTCTACTTTACAATTGAGGTCTAGAAGTGAGAGTTTCCCTTTAGTCCTATTGCTCCTGCCCCTTTTATTTCCCTTGAGAATATGGATATTTTGTTTCTCCAAATAAATTTTGTTATTTTGTCTAGCTCTCTAGAATATCCCCTGGTAGTCTGACTGATTTAGCACCAAAAAAGTAAGTTAATTTAGGTAGAATCATCATTTTTATGACATTGGTATGAACCAACCATGGGCACTGAATGTCATCTAAGTTCTATGTAATTATTTCATCAACAGGGATCTTAACCTGAAGACCATGAATTTGGGTTCATATGCATATGCATGGATGCATGGATACATGCATGCATGTATGTGCGTGCACACATACAGATATACATGTGTATTTATTCATGTGTACATGTATGAACTTCCATGAGCATATATGTATAAATGTGTATATATACGTGTGTGTGTGTATATGTGTATGTATATGTATATGTATATATATATATATATATATTTGTGTGTGTATATGTGTGGCCTCAGGCACCTACTAGATGTATGACCTACCTGAGGCAAGTCACTTCAATTTTGTTTGCCTCTATTTCCTTATCTTTAAAATGTAGATAATAATAGCCCCTAATTTCCAGAGTTTGTTTTGAGAATCAAATGAAATAATAATTATAAAGGTCTTAGCAATTTGCCTGGCATAAAGTAGCTGCTATAAATTGGTTTTATTGTTGATTTATTGATAAGTATATTTCAAAATAATTGGTTTCCTTTGTAATCCCACTAATTTTATAATTTTATTTCATGCATTTAAAAACAGTATTCTGAAAAGGCAGCCATAGGTTTCACTAAATTGCCAAATGGGCCCATGACACAATGAAGCTTAAGAATTTTGCAAAGGATTACTTTGTGACTGTTGTGATTATATCTATAACAGTCTTGTGTGTGCCTTCATAGTTCAACTCACAGATATATTGTACATTCTGGAATTGTTTTGAATGGTACTACCTTTTCCATTACTTTCTACTAGATTTTGTTATTGATGGATAGAAGAATTGAGAGAAATCGCTGCATGTTTTATGTAACAATATAAAATTTACGTCATCCAGTCTATTTTCAGGTAAAATATATTGCTAAGGTAATGTCGACATTCTCTGTCTTAATAAATAAGGATTGTAGGCGCAGCCCCACCCTTTTGGTGTCTTCTCTGCCTTCTGATTACCACCCATCCTAATCTTAATTTTATAAAGTTTTGTCCCTAAGTCTTATCTTTCTTTTTATCCGTATGTATGATAAGTGTCTTTCCCATAATCTTGGATCTAAGAAAACTGATTGGCTTAAAATCTGTTAGGCATTTCATTGCTGTGATTTACTAAGCACCTGCTTTGAATAAATAGAGGAAAGTGAACTCATTTATATTATTTTCTATAACTGGAGACATAGGGCCTCTTGAAATTGACATGTTCATTTATGTCAAATATGCCAAATATATAATCTGACATAAATCTGATGAAATGCATTTTTTTATTTTGAAGCAAAAATTTTGCTATATTAAAAGTAGAATTTCAGTAAGTGTTATTTATACAATTAAGTAGTGAAAAATGTTATTCAACTAAATTTGAAAAAAATTTCTTACCTAATCAAACCTAATCAAAATCCCTTATGGAATGGGAAATAATAATTTTACCTTGTCAAAACTCACTAAGCTTTTTTTTTTTGTTACATTATAACAAGAAACCAAACAAAAGTTCATTTAAATTGTACATAAAGGATAATATTATCACATATTTCAAGAGAACTTTAGAAGGAATTTGGTGTAGTGAATGGAGCACTGGACTCAGCATCTGAAAGAACTAGGTTCAAGTCTCACACTAGAGAGATCCCGGGCAAAGGGTGGGGTGGGGTGGTGGTGGAGTCAATGCCCGCTAAAGTATTTCCTGTTTTTCTATAATTTTATGAGATTCTATGGTAAAATTAAGTGAATCTACTTAAAATATTCCTGAAGAGTGGTCATCCAGTCCTGCTGCTTAAACTCTAGATGAAGAGCCTATTACCTTCTTAGAAAGCCCATTCCACTTTTAGATAGTTTTTATTATTCCTTATATCAAGCTGAAATCTGGTTCTCTTTAATTTCAGCATTGCTTCTAGATCATCCCTCTGGAACAGAAAATAGCAAGGTTTCTGCTTCTTCTATATTATAATTCATCAAATATTTGAATATAGTGGCATATGCCTTCCAAAAGTCTTGTCCTCTCCAAGCTAATCACCTCTTTTTCCTTTAGTTGGTATTCAAATGGGATGATCGCCTCCAGACATGTGCCATTTTATCCATATTCTCCAAATAGATGTCATCCAGTATTCTTAGAACCTTCATATAATCATAAGATCAGGAAGCATTTAGTGACCATCTGCCATGTACCAGTTACTCTGCTGGACACTGGGACTGCAAAGAAGTTCCAGGAAGGAACACAAGTGTTCAAAGTTTCATGGGTTAGGTAGCTTGCTACTCACAGGCACACAAATGGCTCCCCATACCTATACTCCTAAGGACTTGGGTCTACAATGGGGCTTGTAACCCAATTTGGAGCCCAAGTATCTATCTCTTTGCTTTTATATCTGATTGTTATTGCTGAGCAGATTCACAGACACTGAGTGGGTAAAGGGAATAGAATATGAACTACCTTTTTGACCATGGTTAGCATTGCATATCTGATTTAAGTGAAATTTGCTAAATGATTAGCATAGCATTGCCTTCATTTCCCCCAAAATAACCGATTCAGCCAGGATTGGAACTGTAGGAATAACTTAGTACATAGGTGGAGCAATCTTTGGTCAAACGTAGTCACTTCTGTCTAACAATTGGTCAGTCCTCACACAATTAGCCAATTTTGTGATCCTATTTGGGATTTCCTTGGCAAAGATTCTCAAATGGCTTTGCATTTCCTTTTCTATATTTTCCTGATAAGGAAACTGAGGCAAAAAGAGTTAAGTGACTTGCCCAGGCTTACACAGCTACTAGTAAGTGTCTAAGTCTGGATTTAAAGTCAAGTCTTCTTGACTCCAGGCCAAACTCTATCCACTGTGCCACCTTGCTGCCTGCCACATTCCTTAATAAATATTTTCCTTTCTCTTTTCCTTTCATCTCTCCTTTCCTTTCCTTTCCTTTGTTCTCCTCTCCTTTCCTTCCTAAAATCAAGGTATGCCATACCTATGACACCCCCCACCTTGATTTGCCAGTCTGTTTATTTTTTTTCAGTAAAGGAAACAAGATTAGTAAAGCATGACTTGTTTTCTCATGAATCATGAGCCTGATGCTGGCTCAAAGTACTTACTTCCCAGCTTTCTAAGTTCTCATGGGCCATGCCTTTAATAAGGTCCCCTATATTTTGGATCAGAATTTAAGTCAAGCTCACCAGACTGTATATTGAAGAGTACATCTTTTTCCCTAATGACAAATTGGGAAAGCATTTTTTCTTTCTTCATTCCTTTAGCACCTATCCTATTTTCCACAATTTTTCAAAGATCTCAAATAGTGCTTTCCTAATCACATCTCCAAATTCTTTCAGTGTTTGGGGAATGTTTTTCATACTCTTGGACATCAAAGCAAAAATGAAATATTTGTGCAGCTTGGTGACACAGTGGATAAAGCACTGGCCCTGGATTCAGGAGGATCTGAGTTCAAATCTGACCTTAGACACTTGACACTTACTAGCAGTGTGACCCTGGGCAAGTCACTAAACCCTCATTGTCCTGCCAAAAATAAATAAAGAAAGAAATATTTACCATGTTTTAGGTGTCATGAAGCAGTCCCTTTGCTTGGTTTATCTTTTGCATCCTTAGAGATATCTTTTCCCTATCCTCCCTTCCTTAGGGCCACTAAGTTCTCTTCTTTCTCACATGAATACACACCAACGACATACTCTCATCCAAACTGCTGACTTCCCTTCTACACTGGCCTTCTGCCAGTCTCCCAAACCACAAATTGTCATAGACCAGCTCAGAGGCAACCTCTTGATGCTCTAAAATATCCCCAACAGAAATGGAAGAACATATTTCCCTTTGTAGCCACTCCCGCAATGCTGGGATATAGAGAGGAAATTTGAGCTGAGAACATCTGCGTTTCTTTTCCCCTCAGTCCCATAGTGTCCCAAACTCGTGACAACATAAAGACAGAGAATATCTTGTTAAATACAGCAGCAGATTTTACTGAGTGTGTATTGGGTTCTAGTCCCAACTCTGCCCCTGATTATGTTATATGATTGAATATAAATCATTAACCTTTTTAACTTTTTTAAAAATTTTAACTTTTCAAAAAGAGATGATAATGTACCCTCATTTTAAAGAATTATTTTTAAAAATTATTTCTAGTCTTAGCAGTACAAAGATTTTACACACACACATATATACATATACACCTATACACACATGCATATAGATGATATCCACTTAAAATCCTGTGTACTTGATACATGGTTGTTTTTCTATGTATGTTTCCCATTCCTGACCAATAACATTAATATCATTAGTAGTCCTACTCAGTCAAGACAATGAATTGAAATACTTTTTAGTAGCAGTGTAATCTTACCATTCTTCTTTATCAGTGTTGCTCAGTACTTGACTTAGCATAAATATCCTTTCTATCAACAGTTAATCCACATATCCTATTAAACAAATTAAAAATTAAAACAAGGCCTTCAATGTGTAGATGTATAGTACAGCAGAAAAAATCCAATACTTTGGCCATGTATGAAAATGATATCTCTTTCTGAATTTTAATGTCATCACCTTTCTGCCAGTAGGTAAGGAGGTTGCATCTTCATTCTTTTGGGACTCCTACTATATCATCACATTAACTAAAGTTCTAAAATCTGTCAAAGTTGTTTTACTTTTTCATGTTATTATTGTATAAATTGTTGTCATGCTTTTACTCATTTCACTTAGCATCAGTTCACAGAGGTCTTTCCAGTTTCCTCTATTTAATCTTTTCTTAAAGCACAATAACATTTCATTACATTCATTTGCTACAATGCAATCTGGCCATTCTGCATGAAGACTCCCTGTACTTTTTAGTTTGGAGATACTATGAAAAGAGCTGCTCTAAATATTTTTTACAAATAGGTCCTTTCCCTCGTTCTTTAATTTCTTTAGTGTATAGATCTAGTAGGGATATATCTGAGGGAAAGGGTATTTATATTTTAGTAACTTTTTGGGTGTAGTTGCAAATTATTTTCCAGGATGGCCAGATGAATCCACAGCTCTATCAATAATGTAACTTTCCCCAAAACACCTCCAACATTTATATTTTTCTTCTCTTGTCATCTTGCCAATTGAATAGTTGTGAGGTGGAATTTCAAAATTTCTTTAATTTGCATTTCTTTGATTATTAGTCATTTTGAAAACTTTTTTAAAAATATGGTTATTTATTTATTTATTAATTTTCACAGGGCAATGACTTTCAGGGTTAAGTGACTTGTCTAGGGTCACACAACTAGTGAGTGTCAAGTGTATGAGGCCAAATTTGAACTCAGGTCCTCCTGAATCCAGGGCTGGTGCTTTATACACTGTGCTACCTAGCTGCCCCAAAGATCAGTGTCTTTTTTTTTTTGTGGGGAAATAAGGGTTAAATGACTTGTCCAGGGTCATACAGCTAGTAAGTGTCAAATGTCTAAAGCCTGCTTTATCCACTGTGCCACCTAGCTGCCCTAATATGGTTCTTAGTAGCTTGGATTTCTTCTTTGAAATTTGCCATATCCTTTGACCATTTATCAATTATGAAAAGGTTCTCAATCTTATAAATTTGAATCAATTCCTATGTATCTTGAATATGAGATCATTATCAGAGACACTCACTACAATTTTTTTTTTCCATTTGCTTGTTTCCCTTCCTTCCCCAATATTATAGCTGGGTCACGTTAGTATAACTAATGAATCCTGTAAAGTGCTTACATTATTTGAATTTGCACTGATTATTTCCATTAGGCTGGAACCAATTACAATATTTTATATAATTATAACTTTGAATAGTGCAGATATGAATACATACGACTTCTTCACAGGATTCATTTTTCACACAAATCAGGATCGAAATGTAGATGTGTTGGTACAAAACCATGTTAAGCTACATTATCAAAACTCCCCATTTTATCTCTTGTTATCCAAATAATTTTTTCTTCCTTGGCCTTGTAATTTTTTTATGATGTGACCTTTTATATTTAAGTCACATGTCCATTTGGAGCTTATTTTGGTGTATGGTATAAGTTGTTGATCTAATGCTAATTTCTGCCAGAATGCTGTCCATTTTTTCTCAGCAGTTTTTGTCAGTAATATACTTCCTTCCTACCTTATGTAGTTATAAGATCATTTAGGCCAAAATACTTTAAAAATTAAAAAAGCAATTCAGTTATAACAAATGTTTATTAAGTGATTATTATGTTCAAGGAAACAAAGTAAAAAAAAATGAAATAGTCCTTGTTCTCATAGATATAGCCTGCTCAGGATCAATAACCTACACCAAAGGAATTTCAAAGCAATTTCATAAAGCAGAGAGCATTCATTAAAAAAAAGAGGATCAGGACAAACTATTTGTAGAAAGTGGTAAAAATTCAGGGTAGTAGTAGTAATAATGTTAATACTAATGCTAAAAATTATAGTGTTAACAAAAATCTGGTAAAAATAATTCATTAAAATACTTTTGTATATCAATCTTTGGAAGTAGCAATGGTCAGGAATTTTTAAAAAGTACTAAAATTGTGCTTTCCTCTCCCCACATTTTTCATTTCCCCAGACTGAAAGTTGACTTTGCAATGCAAAATTCCATTACAGGGATCTTATGTTTGCAGTTACTTTTTTCTTTCCACTTTTAACTTGTTACCAAAGGTATAACATGGGGAGAAAATGTGAGACAATTCAGTACAAATGCTGTGAGAAATGTCAGCTCACTAAGATGGTAACATAACAGTCTCAGATTTTTATAAGAAGTAAGAGAAATTTAGGTCAGCCATAAAGCAAAATAATCATTGAAAATAACCAGTAGTTAACAAGAGAAAATAAAAACCTTATTTTGGAAAAATACTTAAAGGAAAATATAATCACATCCCCATGTCATAATGCATCTTAGCACTTTATTTTAACAATATTAACAATACTATTAAACATTTGTACAAAATGCTAACAAGTTGGTTATTTAATTCAAGCATTCTTTATACATTTAAAAGGCTTTTTCCCAACTGTTTCTTTCCACATTAATGGCATGTTGCTTTAATCTTCCTAAAGGCAGAGATGCATTTAAATACATGTGAAATGTTTTACACACACACACACACACACACACACACATACACACACACACAGAAATATATGTAATATAGGAATATGTATTATATACATACATATGTACACATTTAGTGTATTTATATGTATTTATACATTAATATAGTATTTCAAAAGACTTTAGAGTCACCAGCTCTTTATTAGAACATTATATATAGGGAAATATTTAAATTACTTTTACAATGATAAAATAGATAGCAGTTATACAGCACTTCAAAGTTTTAAAAGTACTTCACATTAGTATAATGATGATAAATGATTGAAACAGCAACATTTCAATGGATCCATGATCTTATGAATGTGAATAAATGTACCACTGTAAATAACCCACCCATGTCTTTTTATTCTATTTGATTGTTGCCCATAAATTGGCCACTGATTCTGTCTACCTAAGGAATTGGTTATCTTTCTTTGTGTCTCAGAATAATTATTGTAAGAAAGTGCAATATCAAGGCCATCCACCTGTCGCCCTTCATTCTCAATGCATTGCCTGCCCACCTTTTCCAATCAGACATGTCCCAGATGATACCTTTTATGTCAGGCACTTCTCGTAGTTGGTCATTCAGTCAACAAATATTGTTAAGTATGTACTTTTTTAATATGTGCCGGGCACAGTACTGAGAATTGAGGATATAGAGAAGAGCAAAAAAAAAAATAGTTCTTGCTTTCAAGGAGTTCAAATTATAATGGGGATGAAACTATGCAAATCACTGTGTAAATAAGACTACATACTATGAATGGAAGGTAATCTCAGAGAGGAGGCACTCATAAAGGATACTGGTTAGAAAAGATCATAAAAGTCCTCCTGCAAAAGGTATGATTTATGGGGCAGCTAGGTGGCGCAGTGGATAAAGCACCTTCGCTGAATTCAGGAGGACCTGAGTTCAAATTTGATCTCAGACACTTGACGCTTACTAGCTGTGTGACCCTGGGCAAGTCACTTAACCCTCATTGCCCCACAAAAAAAGAAAAAGAAAGAAAGAAAAAGAAGGTATGGTTTAAGATAAGTTTTGAGGAAAAAATCAAAGGTGAAGGAGAGAAAGCAGCCCAGAGTTGGGAAATAGACAGTACAAATGAAAAAAGTAGGGGGATGTAGTGTCATATATGGGGAACAGTAAGAAGGCCAGTATATAATCACTAGTAATATGGGGCATACTACTACACCCATGTGTCTATCCTTTGCCTAACAAATACAGCAATTAATTAACAAACATGTTCTGAGCATGCACTGTGTGAATGGCATTGTGCTAAATTTTCTCATAGTACATTTTCTAAATGTGTCCTTTGTCCCTATAGTCTACGTTGTAACATATTTATTTGTTTATCTATTATATTTCCAGGTTTTAATTTTCATCTCTTTATTTTATAGGTCCAGTAGAGATCAGCAGGACCTATATTGTTTTTCATCTTTGTATGTTTAGATAAAAAGACAGTTTCCTCACCCTTGGAGTTCCCTATGCCAATGAAATCACTGGTCAAATCTTATCCCTGATAGGAGCACAGTTTACTGACTATTAATAATGAGTGCTTAGGAGCAGCTAGGTGGTGCAATGGATAAAGCACTGCCCTGGATTCAGGAGGCCCTGAGTTCAAATCCAGCCTCAGACCCTTGACACTAAGCTGTGTGACCCTGGGCAAGTCACTTAACCCCAATTGCCTCACTAAAAAAAAAATAATAATAATGAGTGCTTAATAAGTGGCTATTCATGGATAGGATGTATAAAATAAAAGACCTGAAATATTATGAGTGATACTTTTTAGTGTTTGAGATTTCTAGTTTGGATCATAATTGTACCCTATTGTAGTCCAAGTCATAAATGAATCAGAAGTTCACTTTTGTATTTACAACTTATATATTTTAATTCATGTATGAGGAAAAATGAACAAAAGAAAATACTGGTTAGAAAGACTAAGAGAAGGAAAAAGAGCAAGATTAGAGAAAGTAAATCAAACCAATTGAATACTAAATATGTAGGATTAACTTTCATCTGGTAGAGTTAAGCACTTAGGAGGATAAATGGTTAAAAATAGAACCCATAAAATGAAACCCATTAGAGAAAGAAGCAAAAGACCTGATGGAATTAGTTACTTAGGTCATTAAAGGATTTTAAAAAATCATTATTTAAAGTTGAGATGACTTTAAAGGATATTTACATGAGGGATGCAGAGAAAGAAGGAAAATTTAAGAAATTTCTACTGAAATAACTACTTTTTTCTTGCTCTAAGTTAGTTTTTTAAAAGCCTTTGGTTTTCTTAGAGCTTTTTTTTTTTGTTTTATTTTTAAATAGTTTTGGCATGTCTGATCCTGACCAATTTTGTAATTCCCATTTTGCAGATGGGAGAACTGATTAATGATAAAATTAAATGACTTTTTACTGAGGTCACATTTCAAAGTATTAGTGTAGGCTATAATTAGATTACTATGTTCCTGTTTCTATGACAGTGATTGTTCTATTTAAATTTTTGGACACTGCTGAGTACTCAGTACATTTCCTGTATAGCTTGACTACTTTTTAAGCCTAGAACAGTAATAACAAATTTATCTGGTATTTTCAAGAAATTAAGTATTCCCTACATGTGAATTTTCTCCAGATTAATTAATGCTGCTTGTATGACAGGTAGCCTGGCATATTGTAGAGCAAAGTTTCTTAAACTGTGTATCACGACTCCATGTGAGGTCATGTAACGTAATGGGGGTCATGAAAAATTTGGAAACAGTAAAAGGTTATGTATAGCTATTTTATATACCCATATACCCAGGATCACTTAAAAATTTCTTGGGCAAAAAGGAGGAGAGAGTGGAAAAGTTTAAGAAGCCCTGGTGTAGAGTGATCAGGTCTTGGTGTCAAAATAAGCTGGCTTCAAATCCTGCCCCTGACACCTTGATTCTCTGATTTTAGGCAAAAGACTAAACCCCTCAGTGCCCCCAGGCAACTCTCTGAGATTAAAATTTTTTAAATGGCACAAAAGTTGTACAGTTGTATAGCCAAGCCTATTTGCTTTGGTAGAGGGAGGAAGTTCCTCACTTAAGGCACTCCCTACCTAATGAAAGCATAGGTCCAGATAAAATGTCACCAGATCAAACAAAAAACCCTAAAGCTTAACCACTTCCAGCACCAAACAGTTCAAGTTTTACAATGAGAATCTTTCTAAAGTCTCTCTTATGCTGTCTTTAGTTTTTTTTTTCCCCTCCTTAAACAGAGTATGCTGAAGAAAATGGTGTCTTTTCATCTTTTTCTTGATTACGCAGACCAACAGTTGGCATGATATCACACAGCATTTCTGTCTTCTCTCTTGGGTCACCTATCCTCTTTGCCATGAGCCACCTGTCTCTTAACCAGATTCCCCTTTCCATTTGATCTGCTTTTAATCTGCTGAGGTCTAGTAAAAAATCAGATAACCAAGGTGGTTAAAATTCATAGAAACGAAGAATCAAAAAATGCCAAATGAACATCTTAAGGCCTTTTCTACAAAGTGGACCTGTTATTTCAGGGCCCCCACTAATTTCCTCCTCTCTACGCCCACCCTTTTCATCCCTGATTTCCTTTTTCTTGAGTGGTGAAGTCGTAAAAGTATGAAACTGGATAAAAGAAATGTATTTTTAAAGCTCTTAAAAACAAAACAAAACAACTATTCATTCTTTGGCTTCCTAGTTTAGAATCGATCTATTTCATGTTTACTTTCTCCTGTTCCAGCCATTGGAAAGCAGACAGCATGAAATCTCCTGAATTTGAGTTATAAACTGAAAGTGGCAAGTTGAGATGAAAAACCTAGTACACATACACATATTCTTCTATCTAATAGGTGATTTTTACAAATATGTAAATAATGAAGTGATATAATATTTGTAAGGCCCTGAGAAAGTACAATGCCTGGCTTGTAGTTAGAACTTAATAAATGTTTCCTTCTTTTTTCCTTTTTACAAAAACTACTTTCTCTTTAAAAAAAAAAAAAGAACTCCAATTCCTCTTAAATTTTGAAAAAGACATGGAAGTTAACCACAGTTGAGAGCTGGCATCATGACTGCTTTATTTATTATGCCCAAATCTATGGTAAGACAGAGTGAGATTCATGGGAACCCTTATTTGTATTTCTACCATTACATAGCACTAGCTCTGAAGTTGGGAAGACCTGAGTTCAAATTTTACCCCAGATACTTACTAGCTCGGTGACCCTGGGCTAACCCCAATTGCCTTGAACATTTGGGGCCATCTCCAGTTATCTTTATATATAAATAACTTCCCACGGGACCCAGATGGCTTTGGAGGAGAGAGTGAGGTTGGTGACTTTGTACATCCCTCCCTCATTTAAATCTATTTCACTTCAAGTAATGACATCACCCTCATGTCATGGTCCTCTTTGAGAAAGGACAAACTACAACAACAACAACAACAGTCATTACACAAGAACACATACAAAATGCAGGAACTGGGGTTGGAAGATTCTAGCCATTCTTGGAAAATGAATTAAAGAAATGCTATAGGAAAATAATGAAAAATGCCCTTTATATGCTAGAAATTGGTGCATCTGAGGAAAAATTGCTCCATGCCCCTAACTCCATTTATCCATCTAACCTAACTGGTCAAATAGGGCATATTGTGAAACAAACCAAAGTGACTGCACAAAGTGACACAGGAAGACCACATTCCATATTAGATTGCCCTCAACTTTTGTCAGTCTATTATATTCCTATCTAACTACCACACATTAGGTGAACCTTTAGATCTCAAAGCTAGAAATATCCTGAATATTGCTATTAAAATGAAAGAAGGAAGCCTTATAAATTCTCTAAAGCAAGGGAAAGAAAATCTATCAGTTGCAAACAGGAAGGGATTTTTCTTCCCTAAAATCCCTGCCTTTCAGTGTATTATTCCCAACATTGAAGATACATTGCTGATCACAGATAAGAATTAACTTTTTGGTCTGCTCTGATAAGGACCTTTACCCTCAGTTTGGGACAAGCCTTAAAACAACTTATGACATTACATTAATTTCATTTTATGGATTAACACTCCTGTGTCACACTGATGTAGGCATGGACATTAAGAATTAATAAAAGCCAATGATTTTGTTGTTATTTTCCCTGTAGGCAGCCAGGAATGGATACAGTGTACTTTCTAGCTACATCTACACTTATTAGGACAAGCTCTATAGAATGAAGGAGGTTCATAGAAGGAAAGAACAAAATCTGAAGTTTTGTATAAGCAGAATAGCAGCCCCTTAATGATACAACTTTGCAGGTTTAAGACAAGTCCCTGTAGAAATAAAATGTCTGCCACTTTGCTGATGCCTGATGCTGATACCTTATGCGAATCTAACTTAAGTCTATGACCCCTATTAAAATAATTCTACCTGGGTAAAATAATTTTTAAAGCTGTTATCTAGCTGAGATACTGATGCCTACTATGTGAATATGGATTGGAAGATTATTCCAAGAAGAGGGCACTTACATGGACGAAGCTCCTAAGGTCCATTTTAATAAGAGAAAACTGGAAAAAAAGGAAAGATAGAATTCTTTCCTTCCTTCCTTCCTTTCTTTCTTCTTTCCTTTCTTCTTTCCTTCCTTCCTTCCTTCCATCCATCCATCCATCCATCCATCCATCCATCCATCCATCCATCCATCCATCCATCCATCCATCCATCCCCCCAACCTTTCATTTTCTCTGAGTATAGTTGTGCATAATCTCTGCCTGCCCAGAAGCATTTTGGCCTGGGAAAGGATGCTGGGTAGTCAACCACTGAGGAGGTTGGTTATATGGTGGGTCAAGTGAAAAATGACAACTTTCTGTGTAAATGCCAAAGATGTTTAGAAATGCTTTTTATTAAAATGTTGTTCTCATAAAATAATATATGTACCCCCCATAAAAAGGCTACCATATAATTTAAACATGATAGGGTAACAGGTCATCAATGTCCAAAGATACATTTTGTTTCAAATGGCAGAAATGTCTGAAGATGTTCTTCCATAGTAAGCTACACTTTTCTATTATAATTTAAACTCAGTTTCCCTCATTCTGTTATTAACAGAGAGAGAACAGCTCATCACAGTTCTTCATATAATAATTCATTGAAGACTATGAAGACTATGTTCCAATTTCTCTATTTCCCCCCAAGACAGGCTTCTAGTTGACTAGGTCTAGAGTTAGGAATATCTTAGTTCAAATTTGCCTTTAGACATTTACTTACTAGATGTGTGAACATGGGTAAGTCACTTAACCCTATTTTCCTAAGTTTACTCATCTGTAAAATTGGGTATAATAATAGCACCTATCTCCCAGGGTTTGTGTGAGGATCAAATGAGATAATAATTGTAAAGGGCTTAGCACAGTACCTGGCACATAGTAAATGCTGTATGTATGTATGCATGAATGTGCATACATATGTGTGTATGTATGCATGTGAGTGTGAATGTGTGTATATATTGTATACATACATACAGTAATGTACTTGATATTTTTTTAAAGAATCAAGACTTTAGGTTGTATTTAGTCTGTGGTATTTTCATGGGAGAGAATTTTATAATCTTTGTTTTCCTAGATTTTTTTTATTTGGGACAAAATAATTGTTTCCTTATCCCAGTGTTTAAAAGAAACCTACAGAAGTCATCCCCCTAATTAAGATGTGCATTGTGAGAAATTGGTATCCTGCCTTTACTGTTTTAGCCACAGGCACATTTTAAAAAACCTTTTCTTTTCATACTCACTAAAGGAAGGTATTCAATCAGAACTTGTGGGAAATGTCAAATGGCTGATATAAACTCTCTAGACCACTAAGCAGTACTAAATTAATTTCAACAACTCTATAACTATGAGTATCTTTCTTAGAAATTGTTAATATCTTCAACTGAAAGCAATTCCAATAATTTCATCTGTAATAAGAATTTTAAACTCTGTTAAAGATTGTATTAGCTGGATTCTACCTTATTTACCATGTGTATTACAATGTCAAATTTTTATTTAAACTGGTCTTTCGTGTGATATTTTATGATAATTTCCTTAAAAAAAAATCTGATAAATCTTGATTTTTCTAGTTTGAGGTTAGAAGCAGTCCCAATCGGGGCAGCTAAGTGGTGCAGTGGATAAAGCACCGGCCCTGGATTCAGGAGTACCTGAATTCAAATCCGGCCTCAAACACTTGGCACTTACTAGCTGTGTGACCTTGGGCAAGTCACTTAACCCTCATTGCCCCCACCATTAAAAAAAACCAGCCCCAATCCTGACAGAAATAAACTTGGTCAAGCTATGCAGCAATCCTACCGCTTTTCATAGTTATTTGGTTCTATGATATGGCCTTAGTTAAGTTATTGAGGGTTGGGTATATGAATAAAATTACTACTTTTTTCTTCTCATATTCGGAAAATGCACCAATTCATTAATAAAAAGAGAAACTAAAATTAAAACTATCCTGACATATCATCTAACATTCTTTAAAATTGCAAAGATAATAAAAAGTGAAAAATATCCAATACAGTATGGAAGGAGCCACAGTAAATCAGGCATACTAATGTGTTATTAGAGGAGCTGTGAATTGTTCCAAGCATTTTGCAAATCTGTTGGAATTATGCAATAAAAGTAACAAAGTAGTTCACATCATTTGATATAACAATCTCCACTCCTGGAAATATACTCCAAAGAATTCAGTGTCAAAAAGAAAGCTTACATATTTACCAAAATATTCACAGTAACATTCTTTATGATAGCAAAAGAACAACAAAAACCTGAAGACAGAATGCCTATAAATGAGGGGTATAATTGAACCAATTGTGGTAGATAGATATACTGGAATAAAAGTGTATCATAAGGAATGACGAATATGAGGAATTCAGAGAAACATGGAAGAATTATATGATGTAATAGACAGCCGGAAAAGTGGAATGGAGATGATAATATACAAAATAGCTAGAATAATGTAAATGAAAACCACAATAAGAGGCAATAGAATTTAGGTTATACAACATTTATCATCTGGGTTCCAGAGGAAAAATGATGAAACACTCTTCTCTTTTCTCTATGGAGAAAAGATAGTATAGTTGCAGAGGTCCTTGGCTTATTTGACTTACTTTTTTTATTATAAGAAAGGGTTCTATTTCTTAGGAAGTGGCAATGTTATAAAAACAAAAGAATCAATTGCGTGTTTCAAAATTTTATCTTTAGTTTAATAGCTAAGTGGCTATAGTTGATAGTGATGAATTTGGAGTTGGGAATACCTGAGTTCTTATCGCACATCGGACTTTTAATAGTTGTGTGACCCTGGACAAGTCTTCCCTCATCTTTAAAACTGTGATGATAATAACACCTACTTTAGAGGATTCTTGTGAGGATCAAGGTAGCATGTGGAAAGTACTTTGCAAACCTCAAAACTTTATATAAATGCTAGCTAGTTTATATTATTAACTATCAGGAAGGATTGCATACATTCTTAGTCTTCTCTCCTCCTCCTCCTCCTCTTCCTCCTTTTCCTCTTTCTCTTCCACCTCTTCCTCCTGATCTCCTCCTTTTCCTACTCTTCCTACTTCTTCAACTGAGCTTCCTGATTTTACCCAGGCTGGAAATACAGCAGCCACTCACAGTTGTGATCCCACAATTGATTGTACTGATAGGCACAGAAGATTTGTTCTGCTGAATTTCTGACCTGAACCATTTCACCTCTCTGTAGATGATCCACTGTTTCCAGTAGTATACTACATTGATGCTAGACTTAGTGCTGACACTGGATTGTCTTTAGCATCTCAGAACCCCCCAGCTCAGGTGATCCAGTATCTTTAGTTTCTGCAGTAACAAGCCCAACCAGACTTCTTTTTTACTTTTTTTTTTTTCCCCAATTAACAGGAATTAACTTTCTCTCCTTCTAACCTTCCCCCCAAGAAGAATTCATCATTCCATCACTTGATTTCTTGGTTGAACAATAAATTTTAAATAATGTTTTTATTTCTTTTTGGGGGGGCCAGGCAACGAGGGTTAAGTGACTTGCCCAGTGTCAAGTGTCTGAGGCTGATTCAGGTCCTCCTGAATCCAGGGCTAGTGCTTTATCCACTGTGCCATCTACCTACCCAGTAATGTTTTTATTCTTGATTAAGGGTTAGGTCCACAAACAATGATTTAAAAAAAAACAGCAACAAAAACACATAACTATCTGCATTATTTGTAAGTTTAATATAGCACTTTTAATGCTCTTGTGCTTTTCGTTCCTTATTATGGATATTACAGATATTATGTTTTTGCAGCTGCGAAACCCAGAATATTGTACTCGTCTGTATATAATATTTGTTATCACGTTTGCACTAGGGAAATGCCCTTTTAAAACACTCATTTCTGCTCATTTGGTAGGAAAGGGGGAGGCATATATTCTGAAATGAATATGATTTCAAAATAAAAGGCATCAACAAAAATGTGTAACAACCTTTGTTCCTTCCTAATTGAAAAGTATGCTTTATTTGATCCTGTTAAACATCAATCAAATCAACTCAAAATTTCTGACTTATCATTTAATATTGGGCTTAGTGGTTTATACCTAACAATCAGATATGGAAAAATTTGCAGTGGATTTTTTTTTTTCTTTTTAAGAAAGCCTCCTTTGACAAGTATATCAAAAAGACCATATTTTTCTGAATCAAGAAGTGGTGCTAATACTGATAGGGTCTGTTAAGAATGTTATTCTCTTAGCTAAAGTGTGATGATTGTCTTTTATTACAAGCCCCTTTTTTTCTGATAATGCCTTGTATGTTTGATTCCTGTTTTTTTCTTATGATTTTATTCTTGTTTTATATTTTTATGCCTTTATGATTTTTCCATACACTATATTATCACACAGGTGAACCAAATGAAAAGGGACCCCAATGGATAAGACATTTTTTCCCCAAATGATCCACTAAGGGGTATAAGTAAGAAGAGTCTAAATCTGGAATCTGTAGTTCATGTGGTTGGACCAATTCTCCACCTTTTTTTTTTTTTTGTGATTGTGAATAACAGGTACATTATTTTAGCAGTTTGTCTAAATATTTATTTGAGAAGCAAAAAATTCCATCTGAAGAGTCTCTCTTTAATTGGGAGAAAGCTCAATTAGTTTTGACAAATTTGCTTCGAAATCTGATATATAATTAAGGAGGGGGAAATGGAAAGTAACAATAATAGCATACTTTTTTTAAAAAAACAAACTTCATCTCTGAGGAAAGTGTTTATAATATTTATTAACATACAGAATTAGTCTTAACCTGCTAGGGAGAAGAAAAAATACAACACCTTTCAAAGATGCAAATTGACAATTAACAAAACAATAGAGGCCTAGGCCTTTCTTTGCCAGAGGTGCAAATTGATAATCAGCCTCAGCTGAAGAGCTGGGTGCTTCTATTTAAAAGTTGTCTTGCGATGAAGGCTCCCCAAGGAAGAAGGAAAATAACAGTATGACCAGTTCTGATATGTAGAACACTCTATATTGATATTAGCTTTTTACAGCTCTCTGCAGTGTATCTGACAATTCAAAGGCTAAAGGTGTGGAGAAGGTGTCTAATCTGTTTCTATCACATCCCCCAAATTCCTAGATCAGTTGCTGATTCAATTGAGTGTTCTTACTTTTACTCTTTAAGGCCTTGAGTGATATGGGGTCTGGATATTTGAGAAATCTACTAACATGTGTCTCTCTCTGTAGAGTTATTATGTGTGATGTGTGTTTGTGTCACTGATGTGTTTATATGCAGTCAACTCTCAATTACCCAACCATGGACATTGCCTCTTATCTGAGGCAAATGTTGCTTTTCTATTCCTGTTGATTTTATCATTTACTTTGCCTCATTAAATAATTCCTTCCCATTATCATCCCTGTTTACTCTGCCACAGGCAGCAGGAAGCTGGAATAGAAAGCCTTTTAAAGCAAAACCCTTAATTACATCCTCTGTCCAGTGAAGCTGTGAACCATAAAGGCAGCTGTTTTCAGAAAGAAAAAGCAGCTCTGTTTGAGCTGATACTTTGCATTTGTCTTAAGGCCTTCTTTGCCATAATGATACTAGGAGAAGGGAGAAATTGAGTATTGCGAACTTGTGAATTCCCATTTTTTTCAGCCACAACTGCAGGCATATGTAAGTATATAAAGTTACTCCAAAATTTCATATTAATAATTTGGTAATATTGCCTAATAGATAGAAGTTAATTCTAGAAGTTACATGTATAGGTATACACATACATAAAGTTTGAGTGTCATTCAATTACCTACAGTTCAGAAACCACAGTGGCAATTGTGAGACATGACAAAATTAGAAAACGACTTCAAGTAGAAGCAACGGCAATTCATCACAGTTCATAGTGCTCTAATTCCCAATGCTTAAATTTTATGCTTGTGTGTGTATGTGTGTGATATGTGTATATAATAAACATGTGTGTAATATATGTATATGCCAGTGTCTGTGCACACGCACATACATGCATACATGCATACACGCATACACGCATACATGCATGCACACATACATATGTACACATATGCATATGTACTACCTAGGTTGCTCAGCATATATAGCACTGGACCTTTTGGGACCCTGGGGAAGTCACTTCT
Source organism: Dromiciops gliroides (assembly GCF_019393635.1). NCBI lineage: Eukaryota > Metazoa > Chordata > Mammalia > Microbiotheria > Microbiotheriidae > Dromiciops > Dromiciops gliroides. The sequence goes on from NC_057865.1 coordinate 177,878,959, forward strand.
CCTCTATTTGCCTTAATCCACTAGTGAAGGAAATATCTTTTTCAAGAAAACCCCATAAGAGTTCAGTCACAAAGAGTCAAACACACATGAATGTATATGTATGTATAACAATATGTATGTATATGTGTAGGTATGTATGCATGCTATGTATGTGGTTAATTAAATTTCCTAAGTATATATCAATAATCACTTTCTCAGTTCTGGTCCAGAATTGTACCTTGTGTCATGGTAACTAATAATCCAGGAGGAAATATATGATACTTTTCTTCCACCTTGATCCCTGATCTGTCTTAAACCTTTGCTACCTATCTCATCAGAACTGATTCCAAGAGTGGCCTACACCTTCTGGCATATGCAGCAGAATGGTATTATTTCTTGCTATAAAGGCATATTTGTCAAAAAATATTGCTACTAACGTCTATAAAGTATGTCATTTGTGAACTTGTGTAAAATATTGGAAAGTAGGAGAGATATTCTGATAAATACTTTGCAATTAGCTTTACATATTACTTGTAAAATAAGGTACATAAAGAAGTGAATTTCTGTGTCCTACCCATTCTCTTACCCAATTAGTTCTTCTTAGCAAAGTCGATTTTCTTTAAAAAACTTATTTTGGACTGGACCTGTAATTTCATTGGTATAGGGAATTCTCAATGAGGAAATGCCTTCTACTAAAGTTGATAGGCAGCTGCTCTGCAATTCACAGTGTCAAAAATTGTGGGAAACACTGAAAATTTAAGAGATTTACCCAAATCTTTCAGTCAGTATATGCCAGAAACAGGGCTTGAAGTGACATGTTCCTGCCTCCAAGGCCAGCTTTCTCTCTACTATTGCAGGGTAACCTTTCTGTTATTTGATCTTATTCTCTTTCTCTTTTATATCCCACTTAGGCATGACAATGTAGATAGGGATTAACCAGGTAGTGGAGAAAAGTGACTTTCTACAAGAAATGGGGAATGTGATAAGCCAATAAATATTCATTGACTGACTGACAGAATGAAGGAATTTGATCTTTTTTAAAGAATGTAATGACCCTAATTTTCTTGGGAAATCAAGGTGATTTTGACCCTTTTTCCTCTTTTGAAGCTGGGAAGATAAGAAGCATGTTAAATTTATATCATTGTATAGTGTGCTAGAATCCATTTTCAGAAGAACATGTTTCATAATTACTCATAATTTCAAAATATTATATTTTAATTATTTGCATATACTAATATAAAATTTTACTTAACACTATGAGAAACTCATTAATGAAAAACATGTCTTAAAACTTTTTTCTGATATAGGAATTATATCTTTATATGTAAAGTATGTATTCTATATGTATGCATGTAGATATGTATGGATATATGTATATATACATAGACATACAACAAATAAAATATAAATGAAAATATATGAAATATCTATGATATAAAATCTACATAACTGTCAAGCTCATTGTAGGAGGTTTAGAATTCACTTTTATAGATATAATAATCTGAGTAGAATAATTCATATTTCCAATTATTATTTTAAGTATCTTATCTTAATGCCATTACTCATTTGTTTTTTAGAAATGAATTTCCTTTCCCTAATAAATGTAGGTCAGAGACTTATTTAATTTTATTTTACACTCCTCCATCAGAAATTAGAGTTATGTTTTCTTTTCTTTCATTATAGGTTTGTCTCCCAATGTTTTGCCTTCCCTTACGCTACTTGTCACTAGCTTTTGGACAGGGCAAATCAACCTCTTTCCCATTAAACAGTAGCTATAATTAAATGGACATTATTTCTAGTAATAGAAAAAGAAGTGCATAAAATATAATTAGGACTGGCGTGCTTTTTATTCTTTCTTTTCTTTTGTTTACCTTATTGCTTTTGCTTCAGATTTTGTTACCTTTCCTCTAATTACATGAAAAAAAATATTATCCTTTTTGAAAGGGCTATCCTCAATTATATCACATCTCTTTTCATTAGTTCATCTTGTTCTCAATAAATCTTGGTACTTTTTCTGCTTTGGCATACTTTTGTATGTTCTCCCCTGGAGAATGAAGGTTGTGTTTTTCCCCCTACACAAACTGTAAAGTCAGCAATTTCATCTTCTCTCTCTGAATGGCTGTTGTCATCAGCTGTCATTATGTAATGGGTTTTGATATGTCCCATCCTGACAATTGGACACTGTCCCTCATTTATCATTCATTTTAAGAGATTAGTTCCAGGCCTCTATAAATGTATTCCTTCTCTGATATCAGTGTTAAGTTAAAATCTTTGGCAGTCCATTTTCCTACACCTTTGTATATGGGATGAAACTAAAACTTCAAGCCAAATTGAAACTCACTGGCAAGACCAAAGCAGGCTATTTTCATATTACCTCAGGAAAAGCACCATCACAATCCCTGGTTATCTGACAGTTTGAAAAGTCTAGAAATTATCTTTTCAAGCCCCAAATGACCTATTCTTTCTGCTACTCTCCCCATAACCTTCCTGCCTTAGATTCAGTCATTTCTATGACACTATTTTTTAAAGGAAAGTAGCATTTAAATTATGTAATGGTTCCTTTTCACCTGAAGGACTTCTGAGAAAAAATTCCATAGAGAAAAATTTCTAAGTTGCTTTTAATATGACTACGTTGCCTCTAGTAAAATTTCTAATGAAAAATACCCAAGTAGTTACTCATCTATGTGCCTTTTGAGTCTAAAATTTAGAGATCAAGATATTTCTATACTAATGAGTAAATGAAAAATTATGCCAGATACAGATAGTCATCTTAAAAGTGTTTACTTACCGTTTTTAACCCTTAGAAATGATTTTGGGTAGCTATTATGAAATTCTTTAAAGGGAATATTTTGAGCCTTCCTGAATCTAGATGGAATGGAGAGTACATTTTCTTCTCCCTCTCCCCAATAATATTTTAATACTTAATTTTAGTGCTTACGCATTTCGCAGAAAGACTTTTGAAGAGCTGCTATATAAAGATAGTTGAGATTTTTAAGACTTAAAAGAATGCACAGATGTACCATTGTACAAATATAATCAATCAGTAAATATTTATTTAGTGCCCCTAATGTGTTAGTCCCTGTGCTAAGCACTGAGGATACAAAAACAGGCAAAAGACAATCCCTGCCCTCAAGGAGTTTACAATCTAATGGAGGAGACAACATGCCAACAGATATATACAAAACAGGCTATGTACAGGACGGGAAATAATTAACAGAGGAAAGGCACTGGAACTTAGAGTGATTGAGGAAGAGTTACTTTGGAAGGTAAAACTTGTTAGGATTTAAAGGAAACTAGAGAAAAAAAGGAGTTAAAATAAAGGATGGAAAGTGTTCACACATGTGGGATAGCCAGAGAAGATTAGCAGAGGGGAGAGATGGAGTGCAAAAGTCAATTTTCTTTTTTTATCCAGATTGGCCTATGTAGACACATAGGACTTAAAAAGCAGCAGTGTGGATGGAAACTTTCAACATGTTGCTAAAGTTAGCTTTGATCACAGCCTTGTTATCTGCATGAGTTACCAATTTACTCTAGCAGGGAGATAACATAGTTCCTCTCTCTTCAGCCCCTGACCATCACTGCCCAATCACTCATGTTCATTGACTACTATAGAAAAGGATATACTTTTGTAAGAGTATTGTTTTCCTCAAGAGAGAGCAAACAAAATATTCTTTTGGGAATTAATATATTTTTGTACATAGAATAGGAGGTGCATGTGTGTGTTTGGTGGGGGGTAGTTGAACAGTTCTAGTATTGTGAGAAAAATGTGTCACAAGTTTTGACTGTGACTTCTTGTCCAGAAATTGAAAGATATGATTTGCAATAGGCAATATGTGTAATTCATCACCTATTAGTACATATGAAAGTCATAAAAATAACAATGTCATCAGAATTTCCTGAGATTCTGTCAGTTTAGGAGGCATAATAACTCTTTAAGGCTATGTCAATGATTTTTGGTCAAAGGCACTAAAAGAGTGAAATGCTGCACTGAATATATGTTTCAGTACGAAATTTGAGGAAGCACATTTTAGGATAATAACCACTGGACTTGGACTTCAATTAAACAAGTATTTATTAAGAAAGTGATTAATATTCTGCTTAATATTGGTGAAATAAAGGAGCAGTATCAATTATGTTACTCAGTACTCAAAGAATGTATATAGAGAGAAAAATACAAAATCAGTGGAGAGGTTTAAAAAAAGTGTTACGAGAAACACAAAGATAGAAAGGTCCTTTGCCCCTTTGGAGGGAGGAGGAATATAAAGGAAGGTTTCTTGGAAGTGATGGCAATACATAGAGATTGGTGAGAGGAGGTATTCAGTTATGAACAGAGACATAAAGATTGAAGAAAGAAGATTAGAAGAGGTAATAGAAATTGGTCTTGGCTTGAAGTATGTAATACATGAACAAGAATATAATATGAAATAAGGTTGGAAAGGAAAGTTGGAATAAGGTTGTGGAAAGTTTTTGAATAGAGAAGAGATTATAACATTAGAGATGATATATATGAACACATATGCACACATGTACATATATGTGTATGTGTGTATGTATGCATGTGTATGAAAAAGGTCCTACAGACTGCTGTGTTTTCTCAGATCCTTTCTGCTAATGTAAGCATTCTGGGTTTCCTCTCATAGGGAAGTAGATGGTGGCTCATTCTCTAACAAACTAGATAAAAAGGCCAGATACTTCAATGTCCAGAACCTTAGCAATTGATAACTGACCTGCCATTAAACTCTCAATACTCCTAGACCTTGCTATTCGCCCTATATCTGAACCCTTAGGATCATCAGGTCCTTCTATCTGCTGATGTGTTGACTTCCCAACTGCAAAAAAGTGATACTCTTCATAATTAATAATTTGTGGATCTTTTTTTTTCATCTTTGCCATCCTTAGGGCATATGCCTAGCAGCAGGATCGCCATCAACTACCATTTCCATGGTAATTATAGTTTTACATTAAAAACAACAATTTGGGAACACTAGGTGGTGCAGTGGATAAAGCACCAGCCCTGGATTCAGGAGGACCTGAGTTCAAATCTGGACTCAGCACTTGACACTTACTAGCTGTGTGACCCTGGACAAATCACTTAAACCTCATCGCCCCACAAAAACAAACAAACAAACAGAAACTTACTAATCAAAATCGTGCTCGTTTAACTCATCTAGAATATAGCTCCATATTTACCCTGAAGGTTTGGACTCCATTTTCCCTGATACTACTGATGCATTTTGGAGTTTTCTTAATGGAAGTGTTCTCCATGTTTGTCACTGATAGCATCTAGGTTTCCTGGGAAGAAGGCCAAGTTTGAATCTAAGAAATGGATCTTAAGTGACATGTTATATCTTACAACATTTTAGTCTTTTTTGATTGACAAATTAGACAAATTGATAATTGACAAATCTTATTGATTTTTCAATTTGTAGTTTCTCAAAGAGATTTTGATAATTTAAAAAATACTGTTTATGCACAGCTGCTCAAAATTCAATTAATCACCTATGTGCTTCAAAACATTCATTTTTCATCACTTACCTTGTTTGACCATCAAAAATATGCCCTCTTTTATTTTAGCCTCATGTATTCTTGGAAATTTATTTTTTTAGAATTTTTTTTGCTATTTTGATTTATCACCTGGGCAAAATTTCTTGTTAACCCAAAATGAATGTGAAATAGTGATAAGAAAACTTTAGGACTAGCCAGTAGATGACTTAAAGCATTTTATTTTCTTTTTCTGGAACAATTTCTTTCCTTTGGGGCCAGTGTTTTTTTTTTTTTTTTTCCCCGTCTTTGTCGTCCCATTCACAAATATGGCAGCAGCATTTAGTAAACACAAGTTGTAATCCTAGTAAAAGAGCAATCACTTTCAGATCCCAAGAAATATGCCAAGCAAGAATACTTCTCATACTTAATGCTTCTCAAAAGCACATTCATGTTTTAAACATGACATGGTCCCTCTTCCAGATTTCATCTTTTTAGTCTAGAAGCTAAAAGTTCATCTTGAATTGTATATGTTAAGATCATGACCAAGGCTATTTCTGTTTGCTTGAGTTACTTAATGATGATCTGAAGATATAATGTTTACTTCAAATGGAAAAATTGTCACCTTGCAGGTGTCCTACCTCATGAACTAAATCAGTTAGGTGCATCTTCATCAAAATTCTAAGTTTCTAATGGTTTTAGTACCTTTGTATGAATCCATCATAGGCCCTCTTCTCCATCTATACTACTTCACTTGGTGATTGCATTAGCTCCCATGAATATAATTACCATTTCTATGCTGGTAGTTTTCAGATTGATCTATCTATCCTGCCCTAATCTCTCAACTGACCTCCAATCTTGCATCTCCAACTGCCTTTATGACATCTTAAACTGTATGTCTAGTTATTGTTGTTCAGTTGTTAGCACATATCTTTATGATCCCTTGGTCATGAAGAACCCATACTCTTCATGTTTTGTTTTGTTTTGGGGCACTGAAGTGGTTTGTCATTTCTTTCTCCTGTGGATTAAAGCAAATAGAGGTTAAGTGACTTACCCAGGATCACACAGCTAGTAAGTATCTAAGGTCAGATTTGAATTCAAGTCTTCATTACTCCAGGCCCAGAACTCTATCCATTGAACCACCTAACTGTCTTAAACTCAATATGTCAAGCTAAACTCATTTCTTTCCCCTTAGCCTTTCCCTCCTTTCTACATTCCCTTTTGCAGTGTAGGGTAACACCATACTCTTAGTCCCCCAGGTTTATAACCTATGTGTCATCTCTGATGCCCCCCCAAACTCATATCCAATCTGTTACCAAGGCCTGTCAATTTAACCTTTGCAACATCTCTCAAATATGCCCCTTTCTCTCCTTGGACTGCCAGCACTAAGGCACAGGCCCTCAACACCTCCCAACTTGATTATTGCAATGGCCTGGTGGTGGGTCTGCCCACCTGAAGTTACGCTTTGCTCTGCTTCATCCTTCATTCAGCTACTAAAGTAATATTCCTAAAGCACACGTCCCACCATTCCACCACCACTCGTACAAAACCCTCTCTTTGGCCTTCAAAGGTCTTCATAACCTAGCCCCCTTGCATCTTTCTAAACTTATTATACTTTGCTCCCTTCAACATACACATCACTCCAGTGACATTGGCCTACTTGCTGTCCCAAAACTAAGATGCTCTATCTCTCTACTTCACACATTTTCTCTGTTCCCCTTGTCTGGTATGTTCTACCTCCTAACCTCTACCTTTTGCTTTCTCTGGCTTCCTTTAAGTCACAACTAAAATCTCCTATTCTAAAGGAAACCCTTCCCAACCCCTCTTAATTTCGGTGCCTTCCCTCTCTTATTTACTTTTTATTTAGGAAGCATATAGTTTATTTGTACATATTTATTTGCTTGTTGTCTTCATCATTTGGTTATGAACTCCTTGAGGGCAAGGACTGTCTTGTGAATCTTTTTGTATCTCTATTTCTTAGTACAGTGTTTGGCACATAGGAGTCTCTTAGTAAATGTTTATTGACCAACTAGTACAGAGAGTTAAGCAAAAATAATAACCTATTGAATGCAATTTTTGTTCTTTACAAATCACATGAACCAGAAAGGCATGTGACAAGATCCATATATCTAGTCAGTTAGTAATATTAATATAGCATGTTTATATGTAAATGGTCTTATTTGATCCCCATAACAATCCTAGGAGGTAGATGCTGCTATTACATCCATTTTACAGATGAGTAAATTAAAGCACAGAAAGTTTAAATGATTTTCCTATTGTAACAGGGCTTTTAAGTGTCAGTCAAGATTTGAATACAAATGTTCCTGTCTCTAAACTCAGCAGCATTCTTGGCACCATATTATGTTGACTTTCTAAGACAAGTAATACAGTATAAGTGAAGGGCCTAAGCCTTATTTTGGTCACATATTTTATAGCTAAAAATTATTTTATATTTATTTTTTAACTAAAGGAGTAAAGTTTACTTTCAGAAATTTAAAAGGTTATGATATATAGAACATAACTATTTGGTCCCTATATATTGCAAAATTATGTACTAAACACCATCATGTATGGAGTACTTGAGAAAACAGTAATGGAGGAGAAGGAGAAGAAAGAGAAATGAGGGATGGATGGATGGATCAATGGATGGATTATAGGCAGATAAAATATTCATCATATGCTTACTATGTGCCAGGCATTGTGCTAAGTGTTATGGCTACAAATACAAGCAAGCAAAACACTGCCTTCTTTCAAGAAGCTTACATTCTTAAGAGAGAAAGCAACACTTAAAAGGTAGAGGATATACTCACTCATGTATATCATGACAAAATTGGAGGAAGTTGCCTGGAGAACTTGGCCCAAGATAAGACAACTCACCTGTCATAGATGGAGGTATTAAAACAATAATGATTTTTACCAAAGGGCACCCAATAGACAACTAACAGAATAATTTTCTATATTGAGTTTCACTGCATGAATAAATACATATGCCCATATCACAGATTGCCTTATCAAATACTACATGAGATATAGCTTGCTCAAATAATCCAACTAGTGGCTTCCACTGACCCTTAATGCCTCCCCCCCTTACTATAAAACCACACTATTACTGCCTTATATCACATTATATTAAAATCCACATATCACTCAACTACAGTGGGTGATATAATTCATTTTCCAATTTTTTTTCAGGGCAATGAGGATTAAGTGACTTGCCCAGGGTCACACAGCTAGTAAGTGTCAAGTGTCTGAGGCTGAATTTGAACTCAGATGCTCCTGAATCCAGGGCCAGTGCTTTATCCACTGTGCCACTTAGTTGCCCCTCATTTTGCATTTTTAATTCAACAAACAAATATACAAAATAATCCAATAAGTCTCCATGATACAAAATGTGTTGAAAAATGTTATTTGAAAGTTCCTAAATTTACTCTATCAAGAGGAAAGTTTTAAGGCAACATTCAAAATAAACAGGCATATATGTCACATTTGCATTATTTTAGTAATTTAGTAATCCATAGTAAATACACATTTATTACGTTAGAGACAAATGGCATAACATGGAGCAAACCCAAAATTAATATATTACTCCTATAACAGTTAACCTTGATACCAATCTACATACTCTAGTGCAAAGTGAAGAGTTGATAATTACTCATGTACTGTGCTTTGTAAATAATAAATCCAGATTCCTCCATGCCAAAGTGAATGAGAGGTGAGGAAAGGACACAGGTGGAGATAAATTATTGCCAGAAGACTTCCTCAGTGAAAGAAGTTTCAAGGGAGATAACAACAGAAGGAATTTTTTTAAAAAGGATCTTGGTACTTAAATACAAATCCATGATACTATAGTATCTTTACAGTGATTTTTGTGGTCTGTTTTTGCTGCTAAGGGGATATGTTTCTTAGTGAAGATTGGTCTTGTTGCAAGGATAATGTCCTATTTGAGTCCAAAATAGCTCACACATCTCTCTTGTGTTTAGTAATAAATTGCCAGTAACCATCAGGTAAAAGTTCATTTTACAGGATTCCAGATGGTACATTTAACACCATGTTTAAGGCTTCCTGTAACTAGCTAACTCATATAGTTAATGTAGTTATAACTGAATCCAATACATTTCCATTCTTACAAGTAGGGTCTCCCTCTCAACCGCCCCCCCCACCCCTGCCAGTATTTTTTTCCTTCCAGCTTCTTCCTTATATTTTCCTGAACCCAGAAGGTGCTTCTGGCAGAGTTTCAGGACCTGAATTCTGTCACTCTTTCAAAGATATAGCTATGTGGCATTTTTAGAGAGAGATGAGTTTTATTTTCTGAATAGATTTTTGTCTGTGTGTTGCTGAAGATGGCAGTATTTTTCTTGGTCTTTAGGTATTCCCTAAATTTTAGAATAGTTGTTTCCCCTCATCAAAGTCCTAGAAGACTCATTTCCCCATTTATCTTTTCTTCTAATATTTTTTTTAGATATTTATTCTTATTTTCAGATTATTTATCACTGTTTTGAAAACACTAAAGGTGTTCTTTTTCTTTAACTTGGCAGTTCTAATACATTCTAGAACATACAGTCTTAGAATATACAAAAGATAATTAGAATAAGAGAAAGGAATCCTTTTGTTAATAAAACAAACTTTTTTAGCTTCTTGATAACCTGGAAGATTTATTTAGTTGGCATACTGAAAAAATAAGAGGACTCTAGATATAAATTGGATTTTAAAATTTAATTTATGAAATGACTTCACACATTTGTGGTAAGCTGAGATATTTCAGAGGGATCAAAAGTGCCGTCTTGTAAGCTATAATTTGTTTATTTTGAATCTATAAAGCATCTTTTATGAGGAAAATATGATATACCCAAGATGTAAAAATGTATGCTTTTTTCAAAATAGACAATAAGTTTTCAAAGATAAGCTGTCTTGTATAAGCCATGTCTTTAAAATGTTTTCTCATAGATCTATGTTTGCATATATATTCATGTATAATGTGTGCCTATATAATGTTCTACAGTTTTAATGCTTCCAATTATAATTAAAAATACACAAATGTGAGGTTTTTTTCTTAAGTTCATGACCTGTCTAGAAAAAAAAAAGAATGACAGTTTGTAAAAAAATTTACTCATCATTTGTAAATTTAAAAAAATAATAATAATAACCAAAACATTTGAATTCAGAGATTTAATCTCAAATCTTGAATGTTCTAGAGAATAGCTTGTACACTATTTTGTATTAGGGAAGTGTTGAGAGGTATGGTTATACCTACTATTAACATAAATAAGAAGCAAATTCAGTATGGTCTAGGAGAGAGGGAGAGACAAGCAAATCTTACTCAAACATTAAAAATAAAACTGTGGCTCTTTGTCCAAAGTCATCAGAACTCTTAATTCGTTTATGTCATCCCAGCAAATAGTAAAAAAAAGTCAAATGTATATTTTTATCTGAACATAGCTATGATTTGACTCAGATTTTGATCACCTAGTTCCCTTTTAAAAAATTCATTTGTATATATGTAAATGTGTATATTAAATGATAGTTAATAGCCTATACTTTGTCATATTTTCAGGGCAAAATGTTATATCTTAATTTTTAAAAATAGGTATGTTAAAATTAATTCAGATCTTAGTAATTTTTATACATTTTGTTTTTAAAATTGCATTTTTCATAGTCATAATGAACCCAAATTTAACATTTGCTTCTTCACATGTATTTTTTCTTGTCCTATTTGACTAGCATAGACTATGTGAATCTAGTGCATCTATATTCATTTTTTTTCTATTTACTTTCATGGAGTTAAAAAAATGAAAATTACATCTTTGGTAGATACTGCACCAGGAAGCAACAAAACATTTATACACTTATAAACTTTAATTTCCCTACCTATAAAATGAAGATTACTAGTCAGTCAATGAATTCACCTTTATTAAGTGCCTACTAGGTGTGAGATACCTCCCAAGGTTAATATAAAAATCAAATCAAATAATATAAAGCTCTTTGTAAACAATTAAGCATTATTGAAGTGATTTAGTAGACATTAAACTTGTGTTCTAATGGGAATTTGAATTGTGATACATTAGATTTTTTAAAAAATATATCTTTTTTCTATTTCAGTTATATACTTTGGGAAAATGTATAAGGTTATTTAAAAATACACCTTTAACTCTATCTGAAGATGATTATATTTCATTTGTAATTATGTTTCAAATAGATTTAATGGGTTTCATAAATCAACAGAATTACTATTTCTTAAAATCAATACATGTAAAATAGTATTGCAGTGATAGACGTGGAAGAAAAGAAGTAGACGGTTCAGAGTCAGGGCAGTGAGAGTGTTTCTGGCTAAGGAATATGGTATGCAGTATGGTCAGAATAAAAATGACTGCTACTGAAGCCAAGTTAGACTTTGGACAGTGCCAGCTACTGATCAGTATAATATCACAATAATCAGTATAATGTGTCTGCACATAATTCTTTTCTTATGGAAATTATTACAAACAGGCATGATTCAAGATCCACATGGCAATGACTAAATCACCAAGACAGTAGTTGACCCAACCTTCAGTGCCTAGCACAGTACCTGGTACTAGGTGCTTAATAAATATTGATTGAATAGACATTATAGAAGTTCAAATATCAAAATGCCTTCTTGACTTGTGGAAGCCTCTTTTAGACATCTTTTTTAGATTTTCTCATTATTTTAAAAACATTTCTGTAGATTTGTTAATAATTATAGGATAGAACAGAACTTCTGTCTATTTCAGTTAATTGATTTAGCCTGTGGTGACTTGAAATAGTGAATCAATGTACATTTCTGGATATGTATACTGCAGTTCTTTAGCCTATAATTGTTGTTTATCCTTCATTCTTGAAGAGGACCATACCATCAGCAATTTGGAACTATGGACAAAGGGCTATAAAACCATGTAATACTAGGTTGTTATCCTAAAAGAGATTTTTTTTTAAAAGTTGAATTTGAAATTGGTGTGATGTCCATCACTTGGGGAAAGGCTGAAAAATTGTGGGATGAGATTAGGATGGAAAACTATTATGCTGTAAGAAATGATGAGCATGGGGCAGCTAGGTGGCGCAGTGGATAGAGCATGGGTCCTGGATTCAGGAGGACCTGAGTTCAAATCCGGCCTCAGACACTTGACACTTACTAGCTGTGTTACCCTGGGCAAGTCATTTAACCCTCATTGCCCTGCCCCCCCCCAAAATTATGATCAGGATGCTATCAAAAGGACTTGTGAAAAATGTAGTCCATCTACAGAGAAAGAACTGATGGTAGCTGAATACAGAATGAAGTATAATTTTTTTTTGTCAGTTCCTCCTTCTAAAGCTTTTTTGTCTTTTCTTCTTTCACAACTTGACTAATGTGGAAATGTTTTGCATGACTGCACATGTATAACTTATATTGAATTGCTTGAATTCTTAAGGCAGGGTGGGGAGGGAGGGAGGAAGAGAATTTGGAACACAAAGTTTTAGAAATTGATGTGAAAATTTCTTTATACATGTAAGTTGGGGAAAATTCTAAATTAATTAATTATATTTTAAATAAAACAAAATTAAGAAAAGAAAAGGAATGGAGAGGAGGATCTTCATTTTTTTTCTTGTATGAATTATGTAATTTTTTGTATGCTATCTCCCACATTGGTGGTGAATTTCTTTGGCAAAGTTTGGTTTTGCCTTCCTCTGTATAACCAGTGTTTAGAACAATTCATAACATAAAGCAGACACTTAATAAATGCTTGTTGACTTGATCTGAAGCTATAACTATATGAATTTGCCAACTGTTCTCAGAGAATTTTTTTCCTTCTATGATAATATCGTAGGAGAATACTTTATTATTGAAGGGTAGGACTGATTCATTTGCTCAGCCAAGTCATCCCTGCCTTGTCCCCTACTCCCATCTTAAAGTAAGTGATATAATGATCTGGTAATTTAACTAGAACAAAATAATCAGTTATTAGTCAGAGACTTTAGACATACGAAATAAAGTGTAAAATGTCCTTGGAATTATAGCGCTATTCCTCAGGAAATAAGTTTACATAAAATCAGAAAACTGGGTTATGCCCTAAGGGTCATCCAAAAATTATTAAGCTAATTACAACAAGAACAAGAATATTGAAGCAAGTGAAACATCTGAAGAAGAAAAACCTTGGGGGAAAATAAAGGCCTTAGCTTTGACCTTGGCCTAGGTCTCTTCTCCCCCTGCCCTCACACTTCTACATTATTTACTCTTTTCATCCTAAAGAGGACCTTGAGCTTCAAATGGTTGAGACTAGAGGATGTCTGATTTCCTGTCTTACCTTCAGTGTTCTAGCAGCATCTCTATTTAACTGATTGCAATGTGTGCATTGGGAGTCAAGAAGAGACTGGATGAAGATTTACAACTGCACCAAGTTAAGGAATGCCTTCTTGAGCACCCCATGAATGGAATAAAAAGACATCTGGCAACTAGAAGCAATTAGTTACTCTTTTGGCTGAAGTGCTCCCTAAGCCTGATCCTCCTCCCCCTGGATTTTTCTATATATTTGTGGGAAAATGTATCACAGACTTGTAGGGACATATTTTATACCAATTTTTTCTTACTGTACCTTAGCAAAAACTCTTTTTTATTTAAAGTGGGTTAACAAATAATTTCAAACTGATAATATGGGGGAGAGCACAATGATGTGAACAATGTCATGAGATAATTATGCGCAACTCCTTCAGGGGGTACCCCTAGAACACTGAGGGGAAGACAGTGCCTTACTTTGGGACTTGAAACTTATCTGTGAGAGTGGAAATTGCAATATTCATATCACATGTAGTCTACAAATTCATTTAGCTAGAGAAAGTACCAAAGAGGAATTCATCAAAAGTACAAAACACAGATCATGGAGGTTAAAGACTAATAAAAGATTACTGGCTATGGCAATTAAGTCAATAACTAGTGGCCTTGATGAGAGTACTTTCAGTAGATAGGTGGATACAGAAGCCAAATCACAGTGATCTGGTGAGGAATAGGAAACAACAATTATCAACTGGTCTCTATAGAAGTTTAGCAGGGAATAAGAAAAAAGTTTTAAGATAAGTGCTTGAGGTATAAATTGGGGAAAGTTAAGAGGTTTTTTTCTTAGTAAAATAGATAACTAACATGTTTGTTGGCAGAAGGAAAAAAGTTGAAAGTGGGGAAGAGATTGAAGGTGATGAATAAAGCAAAGCCCTGTAAAGAACAGAATCACAGCTCTATGTGAGGAGGTTAAAAGTGCCAAAGGTTAGCCTTTACCAGGAGGAAAGCCAATTTATCCACTGAGACTGAAATGAATAAAATCAGTCAGAGATGAATAGAATGACTGCCATGTAACAGTGAGTATACAACCTAGGTTAGGGAGCATAAATTGGTAATAGACTTAGTGATAATAGTTTGATTACTTTCTCAAGTAGTTTTCAGTTGCTTAAGATAGGAACAAAATTGTATTGCTTGGACCACTCAGAGTTGAGGATTATCAGGGTGAAGAGAACTGATGTAAAACAAGACAAAAGATTCAAGGGAAGATGACAGTTGGACTATAAAATAACTAGACCATGAAAAGAGGGGTGCTGTTGCAGATGACAAAATACTGAATTTGGAATCAGAGGACCTCGGTTCAAATATTGGTTCTGTCATTTATTACCATGTGACCTTGGGAAAATTAATTAACTACTTTGGGTCTCAGATTCCTCAGAGGTTAAATGAGGCATAGAGCAGAAGACTAATGATTTTAAGGTGGAAGAATGGGAAAGGTTGGAAGTCCATGATAATGTTGATGGTGATGATAATGATGGTGGATGTGGTGGTGATCCTATATAGCCAACACATATAGATCTTTAAGATTTTCAAAGAACTTTACAGATATTAGTTAATTTGATCCTCATAACCCTGTGAGATAGGTATTTTTATTTTCTCTATTTTTCAGGTGAGGAAAGTAAAGCACAGAAAAGTTAAATGGCTTATCCAGCTTTATATGGGTTGGGAGTGTCTTAGGCAACATTCAAGTTCAAGTCTTCTATCCATTGAACTACCTATCTCCTTGATATGAGTGAAAATAAAACTCAGGAGAAGTGATATGGAAGGGTTGAAAGATAGGGGATTATGATCAGAGAGGTAAATCTCAAATTTTAGAATCTTAGAGATAGAGCAATGACAGAAGTTTGTAGTCAACACCATTTCAAGGATGACAAAGAGTGGAAATGAAGTCAGTGGAAGTTGAAGAAACATAAGGATAGGTATAGAGATAGGAATAAGAAATGGGATAGGACTAGGAATAAGCATAGTGATGGGAGAGATACAAATTTTTAAAATAATAATAACATTTTATTTACAGTTTTGAGTTTTAAATTCTTTCCCTCCCTCCCCTCCCCCTCAGGTGGTAAGCAATCAGATATAGGTTATACATGTGCAATTATGTAAAACAATACCATATCAATCATTTTGTATAGGAAAATTTGAATAAAAGAAAAAATCAAGAAAGTGAAAAATAGCATGCTTAAGTCTGTGTTCAATCAGTATCTGTTCTTTCTTTGGAGGTGTATAGTATGGTTTAGCATTGGTCCTTTGGGATTGTCTTTGAACATTGTATTGCTGAGAATAGTCAAGTCATTAACAGTTCTTCATCAAACAATATTGTGTTCTATGTACATTGTTCTTCTGGTTCTTCTCACTTCACTATATATCACTTCATAGAAGTCTTTCCAGACTGTTCCTAAATCATCCTGCTTGTCATTTCTTATAGTACAATAATATTGCATAACAATCATATACCACAATTTGTTTAGTCATTCCCCAATTGATGGGTTTTTCTTTGATTTCTAATTCTTAACCACCACAAAAAGAGCTTCTATAAATATTTTTGTACAAATAGTTCTTTTTCTCTTTTGGGGGATGTCTTTGTTATATAAACCTAATAGTGGTGTTGCTGGATCAAAGGGTATACACAATTTTATTTTCCTTTGGGCATAGTCCCAAATGATTTTCCAGAATGGTTGGATCAGTTCACAATTCCACAGCAGTGGAATAACATCCCAGTTTTCCCACATCTACTCTAACTTCCAACATTTTCCTCTTTTGTTATATTTGCCACTCCAATAGGTATGAAGTGGGACCGTGGAGCTGTTTTAATTTGCATTTCTCTGATTAATAGTGATCTAGAGCATTTTTTTAAAAAATATGACTATAGATAGCTTTGATTTCTTTGTCTGATAATTGTACATATTTTTTCACAATTTATCAATTGGGGAATGATTTGTTTTTTTAAATAAATTTGATTCACTTCTCTATATATTTGAGAAATGAGGCCTTTATCAAAGATACTTGTTTAAAATTTTCTTCCCGGTTTTTCTGCTTTCCTTATAACCTTGGTTACGTTTGTGCAAAAGCTTTTTAATTTTATATAATCAGAATTATCAGTTTTCCATTTTGTATTGCTTTCTGTATATTTTTTGGTCCTAAATTCTTCCTCTGTCCATAAATCTGACAAACTATCCCATGCTCTGTTAATTTGCTTATGGGATCACCCTTTATATATAAATCATGTACCCATATGGTGTAAGATGTTGGTCTATATCTAGTTTCTGTCATACTATCTTCCAGTTTTCTAGCAGTTTTTGTCAAATAATGAGTTTTTCTTTTTCCAAAAGCTTGGATCTCTTGGTTTATCACATACTAGATTAGTATAGTTATTTACTGTAGTATAATTCTATTGCTATTCTACTTCACTGATCCACCTCTCTATTTCTTAGCCAGTACCAGATTGTTTTTATAATTACCACTTTATAATGAAGTTTGAGATATCATACTGCTAGGCCACCTTCTTCCACATTTTTTTTCCTTTATTCTCTCTTTTTTTTTTTTTTTTTTTTTTTTTTTTTTTTTTTTTTTGTTTTAGGCAATGGGGGTTAAGTGACTTGCCCAGGGTCACACAGCTAGTAAGTGTCAAGTGTCTGAGGCCAGATTTGAACTCAGGTACTCCTGAATCCAGGGCTGGTGCTTTAACCACTGCGCCATCTAGCTGCCCCTCCTTTATTCTCTTGATATCCTTGGGCTTTTGTTCTTCCATATGAATTTTTTTTATTATTTTTTTCTAGATCTAGAAAATATTTTTGATATTTTGATTGTATGGCACTAAATAAATGAATTAACTTAGGTAGGGTTGTCATTTTTATTATATTGGCTTAGCCTACCATGAGCAATCACTATTTTACCAAACATTTAGATCTGACATTATTTGCATGGAAAAAATGTTTTATATTTTTGTTAATTAGTTCTTGGTTTTGTCTTGGCGGGTTGACTACCAAGTATTTTTATTGTTTACATTATTTTAAATGGAATTTGTCTTCCTATTTGTTGTTGCTGGACTTTCTTGTTAAGATATAGAAATGCTGATGACTTCTGTGGGTTTATTTTGTATCCTGCAATTTTGCTAATGTTGTTAATAATTTAAAATAGCTATTTTTAGTTGATCATCTTGGATTTTCTAAGTATAACACCATATCATCTGTTTTGTTTCCTTATTACCTATTCTAATTCCTTTAATTCTTTTTCTTCTCTTATTGAGAGATGCAAATCTAAGGCAGAACCCAATTCATTGTCCTCATGATGTCCATAATATAGTCTAATCTGGTTCAATTTTGGACTTGATGCCTTCTCAGTATTCCATTTCCAAGATTCTAAACTCAGAAATTATTTTTTCTGATGATATTTTAGGGGTATATAACAATACATTGATGACTGAGATGCAAAGCAATATATGATAAATATATTTTAGAAATGCAAAAAAATGCTTTATGAGTTCTTATAGGGAGAGGAACTTAAAAATCTAGAGTATAAGAAGTATTATCAATATGAACATTACAGGCACCAAAGATAATGGTCTCCAGGAGTTGGGGTGAAGGATAAGGCTGAAAACTAGGTTCTAAAGTCATTAAGAAAGAAAGGAGAGGGCAGCTAGGTGGCACAGTGGATAAAACACTGGCCCTGGATTCAGGAGTACCTGAGTTCAAATCTGGCCTCAGACACTTGACACTTACTAGCTGTGTGACCTTGGGCAAGTCACTTAACCCCCATTGCCCACCAAAAAAAAAAAAAGAAAGAAAGGAGAGTGACTTAGAAGTTGGCTGCCATTATGTGTTGATGTAACATTAAAGGAAGAAAAATTTAATGAAGATGGCAGAGAGAAAGAAATTAGGGTTATTATGATTGTCAGGGGAAGCTAGGTGGCACAGTAGATAAAGCACCAGTCCTGGATTCAGGACACTTGAGTTCAGATCCAGCTTCAGACACTTAACACTTACTAGCTGTGTGACCCTGGGCAAGTCATTTAACCCTCATTGCCCTGCAAAAAAAAGAAAGAAAGAAAGAAAGAAAGAATTAAAAAACAGTTATGATTGTCTATGAGTTACTACTTATGTAACTATTTTCTCTTTTATCTGAAGAATCTATAGTGGGTTTTCAGCTCTGTGCACTTTCATTAGAAGAAAATGTATTTACCTAGAAAAACACAGGAATATCCATCATGTCTCCTAAGAAATCCCTAGGAATACTTTTTTTTTTCTCCACCAAGTAAAGCTGTCTTATTGAGGAAGTTCAAAGGAAGAACAGAAATGAAGATTCCTCAGTTGTAAAACATTTGAGGATCTCTCTATGCTTTCATTGGACAATGTCCACAAATCCTTGAAAAAACTGCTTCAACTGTATTCTGAGTAGCCAGGCCTTATAAAGCCACGTAGAGATCCTATTATTTTCCCAAGGCTTTGGGGGAGAGTTTAGGTCCCAGAAGTTGCACAGAACTTAGATTCCAACTCTATCTCCAGCTGCATACTGATCATTTGGGAGAAAGCCTAGACTCTTTTATAATATGCAAGCCTCTTTGCTAGGTTTTCCTTGTAAGAAAAACTGTTAATGCAATATATGAGGTAATTATTAAACTGACTGACATCCTTTCATGATATTGTAAAAGATCAATACATCTGTGATCTTACTGATGCTGCTATTCATTCCACTGATTGAAATTACAGCCCACTCATACCTTTTTATCCTCTGTGATGCTTATCCATATATTCCTATAAATCATGCATGAGGGGTCTGATAACCTAATCTTTGGGGGGTTTATTTTTATTTATTTTTAATGTGAATGTACTACTAGTGCCCTGCATGTACTATCTGTCTTTTGTGGTTCACCACTACTGTGTAACCAGCAGATATACTTTTTCAGTTATAGATCTCTTTAATGTCATTTATGCTACTTTTTTTTCTTTTTGGCAGGGCAATGAGGGTTAAGTGCCTTGCCCAAGGTCACACAGCTAGCAAGTGTCAAGTGTCTGGGGTTGGATTTGAACTCAGGTTCTCCTAAATCCACAGCTGGTGCCTTATCTACTGCGCCACCTAGCTTCCCCCTATGCCACTTCTTAGTAACAGGTAAATCATAATTAGTTATAGGCTGCAACCTATTTATGTCCGCCATATAACTCTCCCTGTTGCCTTTTGGATGACCTACAATTTTGAATTTAGGAAGATTGTGATATTACTTTATTTATAGCGTATATTGTGTCACCAGAAAATAACTGGTATTTAAAAAGTTGATTTTTCTTCCAAGGAGAAATCTTGGTCATGAAAATGTTTCACAACTTCCCAAATGCAACTTCTCAGTTTTCTTACTCTACTTCTCTTCTACACCAGGGGCAGTAAGCTCACATTTTACTAGCTATGTGACCCAGGACAAGTCACTTAACCTCCATCTAATTCAGCCTGTTTATCTATCGAAAATATTTATCGCACCTGCCTCACAGATTTGTTGCAAGGATTAAATGAATTATTTATTAAGTATTTAGCACAGTTCCTGGGACATAGGTATTTAATAAATATTTGTTCTCCCTACCCTTTTTTTGCAAGGCAACTGGGGTTAAGTCAGTTGCCCGGGGTCACACAGCTAGTAAATGTCAAGTGTGTGAGGCTGGATTTGAACTCAGGTCCTCCTGACTTCAGGTCCAGTGCTCTATCCACTATGCCACCTAGCTGCCCTTCCCTACCCTTCTGAATCATTGCAAGCCTCATTTAGGACACTCTGTAGTGTTCTGGAACTTGACACAATTAGGGTAATTTCCTTTGAAAGCAGGAGCTCCTGAAGAACCTCACCATTTATGAGGAATCTTCCCATTTTAACTCTGTATTGGAAATTCTCCAAAATGGTAGAAAATAACTTATGGGAAGAGAAGGGGAGGGAAAGGAACGAGAAAGGAAAAGGCATTTTTATAGCACCTACAGTGTGTCAGGCATTGTGCTAAGCACTTTAGAAAAATATCCCATTTGCTTTGACAAACATATTAAACATATGCTGGGTTAGGACTCATTTGATATTAATAACCATAAGGTTATTAAATAAATCTCTAAGTGATTTCTCCTTTTTGGAATCTCATATCAATCTATTTTAGTCTAAGCATTCCCTAGAACACAACTTGTAGTTATTTGTGTACTAAATCTCCCATGACTAGTACCTACCTTCAAAGCAGCTATTATGACTTCTTTCACCTTTATATCCAAAATACCTGCGACAATCTAATGCATGTAATAGGTAAGTGATGAATTTTGTGGAACTGAATAGAATATTACTTGGAATATTTATTTTCCTATAATGTGCTACTTTGAGCAGAAAATGTGATAGCATGATATAATATCATATGTAACATTGTAGAATGATACAATTTTTGTGTTAGAAGGAATCTTAAACATCACAAGTCCAAAACTTTTAACGTAGAGGTAAAGAAACTCTGATTCAGAGTAGTTAAGTGTTTCTTGGGTCCCACAGCTAATGGATCAAATCAAAGTCAGGAATGTAGCATTTCTTCTGAATCCTAGTTTTGAGTTCTTTTCATTATGATATTATTGATTGAATGCAATACAACTTGTATAAGTACCTTTATATTATAAGAATCCAAATATTTGTCTTATTAAAAGAATTATGTCTTAAGTGATTGATAGAGGTTCAAAATGGTTAAAGTAATTGATAAAACTTAATGTAGTTACCCTATTCATCATTTAGCCCAAACCCTTTTGGCTGGCTGAAGGAGAATGGGAACTTGACATGGACCATTATTGTCTGTGAGTTGGTCAAGAATACCAAAGTACGTAATGTAGATATTAATGTATTTGGAACTACTAGGTTCCTCACATATATATGATATAATAGTGCTCTTCCTTTCTCACAATTTCCTTGATTTTTCATGCATTTAGCATTTGTTATTTTCTTTAATAGTTGTCTAAGTGACTCATGAAACAAAAATTTCATATCTATGTATACATTATATCTCCTTATTGTATTATAAGGTCATTGCAAGGAGCATCTTATCTAAACTTTGTGTCCTTTTTCAAACTTTTACTCTCTAGTTTCTAACAAAATAGGTACCTAATAAATGTTTTTGGAATTGAATTAAATTGAGGGAGAAGATAAAGAAGTTGATTGAAGAAGTTGCAAAGTCATTAGGGACATTAGGAAGATTTATACCTTGTTAGGAAGGAAAATGGAGGGCCCAAAGTCAAGTAGTCCTTGCTTCCAGGAAAACTGAACACCTACATCATGAAACAATTAACTAAGCTAACACAATTTTTAGTTTAAACCTTAATGAATAACCTTCTGGCCATTTCCACCTATAGTTACAAGGGAAGAGAAGGCTAATGCAATATTGTTCTTCTCTGAGCTCACAATGGCTACTTTGTAGGTGGAGGCCAACTTCATGTGGTCTCTTATCAAAATGTAAATCATATTCCTTGGATGTAGTCTCATATGAATTTACCTAAGGCTGAATTTTGTTCTGAAATAAACATTATGTGAAGTTAGGCTGAAGCTTGGGAATTTGGCATTTTTCACTTTGTATTTCCTGATAGCATTGCCATAAAATTCAGCCTTCTTCTCCTAGCTTAGGTGGTTTGAAGCCCAAGAACAAATTCCAGAATACATAAGGATCAGGAGTGACTTCTATATAATTCAGAAACAAGATTTATTTATTATGTAATTCCCTCTGGATCAAGAGAATGTTATATATGTGTACCAATTCAAAGTATGGTTCATTTTAGATATATTAAAGGAAAAAATGCATTATTAAAAGAAGACAGAAACTCTTTTGACAACAGTTCAGCACAAGTTGACTATGGAAAGGAATTTGATTCCCTTTCATTTGAGATTGTGAGTTATGTTTTAGGCAGAGTTGGTTTTCTGATTTTTTTTTTTTGTGAGGCAATTGGGGTTAAGTGACTTGCCCAGGGTCACACAGCTAGTAAGTGTTAAGTGTCTGAGGCCAGATTTGAACGCAGGTACTCCTGACTCCAGGGCCAGTGCTCTATCCACTGTGCCACCTAGCTGCCTCTTCTGAATTTTTTTACATGAATTGTTCGGATAATTGTGCCAATCCTGTTTCATTATCTGCATGTAGGCAAACTTTAGAAATGGGCGCTTATTTCCTTGAGAAATGAGGAATTCATGAAGGACGGAGAGTTTGGTTGAGAAGGTTAACACTACTGTTTTTCCAGCTGCAAAAAAGAATGCAATTACTGAAAAAAGAATCTCCATTTTTAAGCATCTGAGAACATACTGCCAACAAAAGAGATTTAACAGCTAGAAAAATAATATATACTCTAAACCAAATACCTTTTGTGAGATTCATAGTTCCTGATGGCAAGTCCTATGAACTAGGGACAGATTAGTTGTTTCCAACTCTGCTTTGTGACATTCTGACTGCATGTGTTTATATTCCCACCAGTGGGACAGACATTGGTCTCAGGAGATGATACAAGTCATGCAAAAAGAAAGATTGCAAAAGATGTAATAATCTGAATTTGTAACTCCAGCAGAACATTGCCCCTCAGTTTGGGCCATGTGGATTTTTCCCTAACTTTCATTTTGGCCTCTTCCATCCACTTGTCAGGTCAGAGCTTGTTAGTGTAGGAAATATTCAGTTAATGTGTCTTTATATTCAGCACAGTCTTGTTGCCTTCTCACAAACAGAACACAGCTCCAGGCTACTCCTCTTCAAGCTCACAAGAGTTGAAGCAATCTAATACAACTCTGGATCCCTTAGTAAGGACTTCAATAAATTGGGCAAGTGCCAAAAACTGGCCATTTCTCTCAATTTTGAATATCCCATTCTTTTGTGCTGCACTTGGGATCTGGAGGCCAGTAAAAGGGACTTTGCTTCATCAGTTTGTATAAGTACAAACCTGAACACTCCCAACATGCCTGCTAGGAGGCATTCAGATTTGATTATGAAATTGTCCCTTCTGAGTTCAGGAAATGGAATGAGACACTCTCTTGAAATGTTTCTATGTTTCCCTACATAGAGCATCACATTTGATATTAATATTAGGCACTGAGGCAGAAATCAGGTAGAGAGGGAAGATATATAGAAGTAACCTTTCCTTGTGTTATTTCCCCATGTTCCAATTTTGAGTGTTTAGAATGGAAGAAAAACCTCTATTGGTTTTCTGATGAAGCAGCTGTAAACAGGGAAAGTGACAGATGTAACAAAAATCTCAGGACTTTGTCCTAGATGAGGTCCCAGTATGGTAGCACGAATATTGT
This sequence comes from Dromiciops gliroides, assembly GCF_019393635.1. Taxonomy (NCBI): domain Eukaryota; kingdom Metazoa; phylum Chordata; class Mammalia; order Microbiotheria; family Microbiotheriidae; genus Dromiciops; species Dromiciops gliroides. Next base: position 177,902,994 of record NC_057865.1, read on the forward strand.
TTACATGAAAGTGAACAGATGGATAGGTTTTTATCATTCTGTTGGGTTCCTGCATAAGAGTTCTGCATCCCATTCTTAAACTATAGTTGTGAAGAAGATAAGTGGACTCTTGTAGTTTTTACAGAAGTAAATGTTCATTTCCTGCGTGTTTTTTCCAGTGTCTTGAAAATTGTTAGGAAGTTGTTGAAATGATATTTTCCTATGGTAATGTTACCTTTTTGTCATCTATTTAGTATGATAATTTATTTAACCACCCATGCTTATTCTGGACAAGGGTAGAAGATAAACTAGATTTTATTATTCCTGCCATTCAAAAAGAAGTTAAATAACTAAGTTCAAATCTTAAAGCAGAGAGAGAGACAGAGAGACAGAGAGATGGATTTATGAAACCTAGAGTCATTGGGAGGGGGTATTATACACTTCAATATACAGCTGCAAGTTATAGGGATAACAAATGTAAAATCCTAATATGTAGTGTCTCTTTATGATTTTGGTGGGGGGAAAGATGTGGGTTGGACTGGGATGTTGCAAATGATCATGTATAAATTTCATTTACTGACAAGCTTTTAATGTACAGACCTGGATTGCATCATATAGCACCTTTTTCATTCTTTTTTTCCCTTTCTTCTCCTTCCATTGTATATTCTTATTCACTTCTTCATTTTGTTTTTTAGCAAAACTAGAAGGCAAGGGACCTTCACTTTAAAAGCTTTATTCTGAGAATGAGTGTAGAGTGTCAAATGGTTACCTGGTACAGACAGATGCATGTACACACGCGCACGCACACACACACACACACACACACACACACACACACACACACGAATAAGAAGCCTTCTGTCCTAGGACAGGGTCTCTGGAGGTCCAGTGGGCTGGTGGGTACAGCAGCAGGAAAGATGGTGAAAATGGCTGGGGTACAAGGGAAGAAGCAAGATTTGCTGGTCTGGGAATGGCTAGACACAGTAGGCTAGTGAGTAGGAAGGTCATTGGTTTTATAGCCAAAAGATCTTGATTCCAGTCCTGGCTCTGAGACTTATTAACTATATAACTTTGAGCAAGTACTTTAGCTTCCCTGAATTTGTTTTCTTGTATGTAAATTGGTAATGTTGACATATGCATAACAATATAGATAGTTGTGGAAAATGCTTTGTGAACTTTAAAGTGCTACATACGAATGACTTGACATTGAATCCTGGGATAACATACATAAGTTTCTCATGATTCCTGGTAGTTACTGAATTCTTTTCTAATATTTGAAAGTCATATCTTTGACATTCTGTTTTAGAATTTTAATTCAGGGATTGTTGCAAGTTGATCAATCTATCCTATATAGAACTTACTATCTCCCCTTTTTTTGATTATTGGGGGATTTAGTCATCTATGAGCTTCTAACACTTCTGCCTATACACACATACACATACATACTTACATGCATGCATGCATGCACACATAAATACTGTTAAATTTATCAATACTATCTGGGAAATCGTGTGAATTTCCTTCAGCATTTTCATTATCAACTTTCTACCCCTGAGTATGTTCATTTTGACCTAGAGGCCTGAACACTTCTAAAACAGCCAGGTTCTCTGACTATTTCATTAATCATCTTGGGCTATCATTACCTCTCAATAATGTTCCACAATATTGAGTTTGAAGAGCATTTACACCACTAGTTATGATGGACTACAGATCTTCCTCCTCATTATCATCTAATGACATTATACCATCTGTCCCCAACCAGTGAGTCTATTTCACTTATTCTTTTTTATTTCTTTTATCAGTTTAAAACATGATCTTTTTATGTCTGTAGCACTATTTTATGTTCCTTGTTTTTGCAAGATTCAGTTCATTCTGGAATTTGACCTTTTATGTGCTTATCTTTTTCTACAAGTTTCTACTCATGTCTCCCTCACACTCTTCCATCAGATGTTCTTTTCTAATTTGAACTCTAAGAATTTTCCAAACATTCAATTTCTTAAGTGATGCCTCTTATTCTTTCTTATCCATTTGAGGTCAGAAAATCTCATCACTTCCATCTCAAAAGCTATCATCTATGATTATAAAGTCAGTTTCATTTTTAGGATCTTCCCAATATTGTGTGCCATGTCTCCTTTGGCAGTCTCTAGACATATCATATTGATCTTAACCATGAACCAGATGCTGAAGGAAGTTATTCCACTCAAATCTGGAATTTCCATTCAGTGACTCCTAGACTTTCTACTTCCTGAGAGAGTAAATTATTTACTCCTTTATATCTAACCACTCCTCAGATATTATTTTCCTTTAGATCCAATACAGTTATCCAGCTAGTCACTTGGGCTATCCTGTCTACTGACCCACTTCACCAGCCCTTCCCCTCATCTCTTGCTCTATATACAACAATTAAATCAGTAATACATTGCTAAATCTTGAAAGGAGCATCAAATGACTAAAAGTCCTATGAGTTAACACACCATCAATGTGATTCCCAGGAACAAAATGTCCTCTGACTATGACTTTATATGTGTTATCTCTCCTGTTAGAAAATAAGTTCCTTAAAGGCAAGGATTCCCACTTTTTGTATTTGTAGCCCTCAAATTTAGCACAGTGCCTGGCATATGGTAAGTTCTTAATAAATTATTTTTCATTAGCTATGCCTCTTTTCCTGAGGTATAGGGGGAAATTGCTTATGTCCAACATAACTTTTCATTATTAGTAAAAATTCTGAAATAATGACCAAGTCACTTTCTTATAAGATTTCTGTCAATTCTGTACCTCCAAAGGATTCTACTTCATTGGTTATTATCTCCATTTCATTTTCTGAGAGAAAAGAAAATGGCTTGTGAATAGAAATCATTTAGTACAACCTGATTTATATTAACCTTTATGTTTAACTAAGGTTTTAAAACATTTAATTAATTAATTAATTAATACCTTTTAAGAAAAATTTTACTTTACAGTTATTCCCAGATATATCTTTTCTCTCCCTCCCCATGCTTTCCAGATGATTCAGGGAAGTAACAAACTAAAAAACAAACAAACAAAAACAGTTTAGCAAAAACAATAGCATATTGACTCTATCCTACAATTTGTACAACATTTCACATTCACTGTTGGTTGGCTATTTCTCCAATGAAGAAGGGAGGTAAATTTGGCATATTATTAAATTTGCAAATAAATTTAGGTATCCCTGTTTTTATTTTATTGGCAATATCCTAATTTGAATGATACGTACTAATCCAGTTGTTTAAGTCTACCATTATTTCTGTAAGGAGTACTTAGTAATTACATTTTTGTGTAGAGTATATAATCATAGTCTGAGTCCCATGAGTATATCATGTTCCTGGCTAATTCTTTGGGGTTTTCTAAGTAAACATTATGCTGTCTGTAAATAGAAATAATCTCATCTCTTGGTCAAAGTTTATGCCTTTAATTTTCTTTTCTAGTCTCATTGTTATCATTAACATTTCTAACACTATATCAGATAGTAGTTGGGGTAGAGGAAAGCTTTGCCTATTCAGGTTCTAGAAAAAGCTACTATTTATATTTATGTAGTGCTTTAATGATTGAAAAGCTCTCTATATTTCATTTCAATTATCCTTATAACAAATCTGTAAAGTAAGGGCTATTATTATACCCATTTTAAAATGAGGAAACTAAGGCTTAGAGTAACTGGCTTAAGTATCTTGCTATAGCTAGTAAATGAGGAGGAATTTTAATTCCAATCTTTCTAAGTCTAGCTCTCTTACCCACTATACCACCTAGCTGCCTGTATACATACTTTTTGTCATGTGAAAAAAATGCTTTCTTTGTTGATTAGTTTTAAGGGTGTTTTTTTCGGGAGTGTTTTTGACATTGCCAGTCAAAAACCATGTATAAAGTACTAAGTATATGCTGGGTTCTGTCTTAGGTTCTAGGAATAAAGAGAAAAAAATGAAAAATTATATTTCCCTCAAAGAGTACTTTCAAATGGACAAAACAAATATGTACATAAACACATAGATACACATGTATGTGTATATGTACCCACACAAAGTGATTTTTTTGACAGAAAAGAATTATCATATTGGGGGGATCAGGAAAGGCTTCTTCTGAAGGTGGCTTTTGATCAGAGTTTTGGAGAAAACAAGAGATTCTTAGAGATGAAAGTGAGGGGGAAGCCTATTCCACTTATGGGAACATCCAGTGAAAATGTTCAGAGGATTATCAGTAAGTAAAGTCAAAAAAGGAAATACGGAGAAATGGTATAATAAAGACATCTCCCTATCACCACCCCCCAGAAAACTTTTCTCTAAACAGATCTAAAAAATACATCAAAATGAATTCTAATGAAGAAATCCAAGAAAAGGTCATTTTTCCAGCCAAAGTTGGTATAGGGAAATAGAGAGGTTTGTTTAAACTGGGGATAGAAATCAGAGTAGATCACACTGGTGCCCAGGAAGATATGTGAATAAAGGCAAGAAGGAGTGCCAAACTCATACTAAGAAATCCTTATACCAGGCCACAGTGATGGGGACTGGTGCAAACCAGTAGCTTTGTTGCCTAATATCCAGTTCTAGATCATAGATTCACAGCTGCTTTTACCCTTTCCTAGTTCTCTCTGGTCCAAGGTTATAGATAGAGCAGTTTATGTATCAGTTCTAGCCCCTGGACCTGCCTGAACCCAGAAGAGGAATCAGCAAGACAGAAATCTCAGACCAAAGGGGAGCTTAAAGTTCTATAATTCTGGACCAGCAGAACTTCCCAGCTGGTTGAAAGTGGCTGAGTCCATCAGCAATCTACTATTATTCAGACCAAAATCCCTGTCATAAACTTGAAGAGCTTAGACCAAGAGGGGACCAATCAGACTTTGTCCTGGATCAGACCACTTTGGGAGTGCTGAATGCTTGCAGTTCCTAGACTGAACTTTCACTGAGATCTTGAAATAACATGATACTCCCAGAAAACAGCAGCAAGACCAGCACCAAATCTCCCTCTAGAATTGCAAAGAGCCTGGTCCTAACATCACATCCAAAGTTAAGTAGACTGGATAATAAGTAACCATTAAAAAGAATTCCACCATAAAAAGCTATTATAGCAACAGGAACACTTAAGACACAAAAGTCAGAGAAAAGAATGATTCCAAACATGTACAAGAAAATCCTCAAAGAACAATTAATTTGGACAGAAATTCAACTGAAATTCCTGAAAGAGATCACCTTGCTCTCATTAACAGAAAATACTGGATCACCAATATAAGGAACGTGGAAATAAATTGTCTCTATGTGTTTGACTCCACTATTTCTACCCTGTTGTTCCTTAGCTCCCAAATTTTGTTTAGAAACAAAACAAATTCTTATGATTGCCATGTCAATTAATTCATTTCTTATTCTGAATATTAATCCATTATCTTTCTGTCATGATGTGGACAATGTTTTTCTTCATTAGTCTTCTGGAATTAGGGTTGATCAGAGTGCTAAGACTGACAAAAAAGAAAATGAAAAATCTCGGTGGGACTACAGGAAAACATACATTACACATAGGTGCACTTTTTGGGGGGAGTGGGGCAATGGAGTTTTGTAATGTCCTGATCATTCTGAAAAGAAAAATATTAAATACTGAATGCCCATTGACCCAGAAATTCTAGGTCTATATTCAAAAGAGATTAATGAAAGAGGAAAAGACTCTAGATATACAAAAAATATTTATGATGTTCTTTTTCTGGTGACAAAGGACTAGAAACTAAGAGTGACCACTAATTCGAGAGAGACTGAACAAATTATGACATAAAAACATATTCAAAAACTATTGTGCTGTAAGAAATGAAGAATGATCAGGGGCAGCTAGTTGGCACAGTGGATAAAGTACCGGCCCTGAGTTCAGGAGGACCTGAGTTCAAATCTAACCTCAGACACTTAACACTAGCTGTGTGGCTCTGGGCAAGTCACTTAACCCTCATTTCCCCACAAAAATAAATAAATGAATGAATAGATGGATGGATGGATAGATAAATGGATTAGATAGAAAGATAGATGATAGATGATAGATAGATGGATGAAGTCATGTATGAACTGTTATATAAAAAACTAGCAGATCCACAACAATTTATTTTATTAACAATAATCATCTTATAGTGAACAATGTTGAAAGACTTGAACTTCTATCCCCTATTACAAACTCTGTGCTAAGGCATCTTACACCACTATTACACCAGAATTCATGTTTTCTATCTTTCTGTCGCCATTTCTCTCTGTCTCTTTCTGTCTCTCTTTGTCTGTGTGTGTGTGTGTGTGTCTGCCTTTCTCTTTGTCTCTGTCTTTGTCTCTCTTTGCCTCTCTCTGTCTCCCTACCTCCCTCCCTCCCCCCTCCCTCTCTCTCCTCTATAACAACAGTGAGACAATTAAAGACAGAAGCCCATGAAATTCTTCTGTCTAACTATAACTGTTGTGTATTCAGAGGGTAGATATAAGGGAAGAATACACACAAGGAGGCTTGAAAAAAACTTCATTTTAGATCTCTGATGCCATTCCATAAGGCTTTTCTTCCTCCTTACCTTTTCAAAAATTCATTTTCATGGTAAATATTTTTGCGTTTCCTTTTTTTTTTTTGAGAATATTAGGCTGGAGAAGTTCTGCTGAAAATATCTTCTCTATCATGTTATTGATCATGTGATCTGTAACTGAATTTCAAGAAGATTATATGACTTCCCTAAGGCCCTTCAGAGAGTGACACAGCAGAGACTAGAACTCAGGTCATCTGTCTCCCAGCCTAATGTTATTTCTATTATACCTCGAAAATATTAGCTGAACCAGGAAAGCAAATTTTAGACTGCTAGACAATCAATTGAGTCCTGATCTTCTGACTTTCTACCCAGTGGTGTTATATCTTTTTAATCTCTCAGCACATTAAATATGCACAGTCCAGAAAGCTTTGTATTATGACTCTAAGAAGTTTATTGGGCACAAATTTCTTGTACTCCTTGCCTTTAGTTTTTGTTCCTCCTTGTACACTGTGTGAACAAGATGAATATTAGCAGATTTATCTACATCTCTTCATTTCTATTCTACAGCAAGACCTCCTTAGAGTAATATTTGATGTTATCGTAATTTTCTTCCTATCACAGAGTTTCTAACTATGCTAATGGAAGTTAGACTGGTTGCAGAGTCATTCGTGAGAACTACCTATGCAGTAACATTTAAACAATTTATTTGATCTCTCTTTAGCTTACCTGCTCATGCCTTTGGAACAGTGATGTTGACCTTGTTGGAACTTTGTCTCTAATCATGATAAGTCTTCCAATAAAACCTAACGGAAAATAGCATTAAAATGTCTGAACGATTTATTAACCCTTTGAGTGCTTCATGATGTGTGGTACACATCTTAACAATGAGGCACTCCTATGATTCCCTGGCCTCTTTTGCTTTTCTTCCTTTCTCAAGATCTAATGGCTTCATATTCAATAAATAAGAAAGATATCAACATAGTAAACAGTGGTGAATACTGCACATTGCCAAGAAAGAGATGCTGTGTTTTTTCTTCATCTATCCCATGGTCCTAGAGTGATTTTCCCCCCTCTGTCATTGATAAGGTTTCACAGGTAAGAGCACATACATAAGAAAATTAAAAAGGTATTAATCCCTATAGACAAGAGACTTGTATTCTAGTCTGAGGTCGACCATTAATTAGCTTTGTGGTCTTTAGCAAATCATTTCATTTTCCTGTGCTTCAGTTAGTCATCTGTAACATTACGGAGTTGGACTTGGTTATTCAATTCAACAAATTCATGAAGGAACTACCACGTTCTGAGCACCTTACTAGGCCCTGCAAAAGTAAATTTAGATACTATGCTCTCCCTATTCTAAAGAAAATTATGGTCTAGTAAAGAAATATAATACATATAGAAATAATTAGAGCATAAAATAATTAATAATAAATACAAAAATATAATTGAAATATGAACACCTGTGGAGAAAGACCATTATTGACTGAAGAAAATTAGAGAAGCTTTGCTTGAAGAGTTGGCACTTGAAAGAGCCTTTAAAAGATAAGAAATTTTTGAACAATTAATGGGGAAAAGAGGTGAATTTCCAATCATATGTAAAGGAGAAAAATTGGGATAAAAATGAGTACAGTTTGGTTGTAGTGTAGAATCCATAGCAGTATGATAAAATAAGATTGAAGAGTGAGAGAGAAACCATATTGTAGAGGCCTTTCTTTGTACGACAAAAGAATCCCTATTGCTTGCTAAGTAATTGCAAGCCATTGAAAGGTTTCTAGCAAACCAGGATCATAATTAGATCTTACCATAAAGAAGGTAAATTTGATAATGACATGACATGCAGTGTGAAGTGGAGGGAGGATAGTGGAGTTTGTATCGTTGTACTAGGTAGTACCAGTGAGAAAAGAGAATATAGGATGAATTCTAGAATTATAATTATTATAGTAGGCTGAATAGGATTTGGTGCCTAATTATGAAACATGAGAACAAGGAAAAAGGAAAAGAACACAGGATTTCAAACATGAGAAACTTACTGAATTGTAATAAATGGGAGCTAAGAGGTCATCTATTCCTGGTTTTTGTCCATGCTATACAAGAAAAAAAATTGCCAGGAGGAATCCATCCAATGTTCTAAGGTATTTCTTCTATACCTCTTGACATTCCATGGTTATGAATGGGACCAACAAACTCTATCAGTTATTTTTAACTCTCATTGAAACCTATTATATTTTTTTCCAATCACACATATTTGATGATGTGAGAGATTGTCACTTTTGCACCTTTATTGTTTATAATATGCTATAGCCTACTCTTTCCAACATGTATCTCACTGTTGCATTTTGGGCAATCTTTTTGGTGATCTTTTGGGCCTTATGGGTGATCTTCAACTTCAGTTATTTGGAGAATGTTGCACACCATGACCCACAGCCATTATAAACAAGGGCATCTTTGGGAGCTCACCATATATATGTAATCCTTTTTCTATTTGGACTATGTGTTGGACATCTTTCATAATGGTGACAAATAGCTTTGGTGAGCATACATATCCCTGTTTTATGCCTCAGCTGATAATGATACAGAGTTATAAAATTTATTGTTACTGTTACATTTTTTTGGTGAGGCAATTGGGGTTAAGTCACTTTCCTAGGGTCACACAGCTAGTAAGTGTTAAGTGTCTGAGGATGGAATTGAACTCAAGTCCACCTGACCCCAGGGCTGGTGCTTTATCCATTGCAGTACCTAGCTGCCCCGACTGTTACATTTTTCAAGGAATTCTGTGTGCTTATTATATATGCCTATGAGATAAGGAATATAATAAGGATAAACAGTTCACATTTCTATATGGGAAAATGCCATATATAACTTCTAAGAACTTTATCATTATTAGAGTGGTTAGGAGGATTCTACATAGAAAAAGGAAGTCAGTTATGTTGGGATGATGTAAAAAAATAGACAAGAAAAAGTGAAACCCTGGTAGAAGGGGGAAGAGAGAAGAAGAATAGGAGAAATTATCTCAAATTAAAGAGGTAATACAAGGGGGCAGCTAGGTGGTACAGTGGATAGAGCACTGGCCCTGGAGTCAGGAGGACCTGAGTTCAAATCCGGCCTCAGACACTTAACACTTACTGACTGTGTGACCCTGGGCAAGTCACTTAACCCCAATTGCCTCATCAAAAAAAAAGAAAAAGGAAAAAAAAAAGAAAGAGTCTGTCCTGACTCTGTCCTAAAAAAGAAAAATAAAAAAGAGGTATACAAGGAAGAGCTTTTATAGGGGAGGGGAAAATGGTGGAGGTAGGGCAGGCATTGCTTAAACTTCACCCACATCTAAATTGGTTCAAAGAAGGATATATGTATGTGTGTGTGTGTGTGTGTATACATGTACACACATATCTATTCTATAATATATTACTAATATAATTATTTATATAATTATTTAAATAATTTATATAAATATATGCACACATATACATATTCAATTGGTAATAGAAATCTATTTTACACAACAGGGAAATAGGAAGAGAAATGGGGTGATAAAAGGGAGGGCAGTTTAAGAAAAGCAATAGTCAGATGCAATGCAATGGAGATTTTAGCAGGAGAGACAGACAGAGACAGAGACTGGAAGCAAGAAAAACAGGGACAGAAAGATAGAAAAGGATAAACAGAACAAAATAGGATGGAGGGAAATGCATACTTAGTAATCATAACTCTGTGAATGGGATGAACTCGCCCATAAAACACAAACAGCAAGTAGAATGGAGCAGAAATGAGAATCCAGGGGGCAGCTAGGTGGTACAGTGGATAAAGCACTGGTCCTGGATTCAGGAGGACCTGAGTTCAAATCTGACCTTGCACACTTGACACTAGCTGTGTGACCTTGGGCAAGCCTCTTATCCTCATTGCCCTGTAAAAAAAAAAAAGAAAGAAAGAAAAGAAAAAGAAAAAAAAGAAATGAAAATCCTATAACATGTTTATACAAGAAACACACTTGAAACATAGACACACCCACAGACTTAAAATAAGGGACTGGAGAAGAAACTAGTGTTTGATAAACCCAGAGATCCAAGCCGTTTAGGTAAGAATTCATCATTTGACAAAAGTTGCTGTTTTACCTAGAAGGCATTTTAGAAGAAACTGGCATAAATCATCATCTCGCATTGCATACCAAGATAAGATCAACATGGATAAATGATTTAGACACAAAGAGTGATATCATAAGTAAATTATGGGAGTATGGAAAAATGTACTCATCAAATCTATGGAGAAAGGAAGAGTTTGTGACCAATTGAGAGCTAGAGAGTATCACATGATGCTAAATTAATAATTCTGACTATATGAAACAAAAGCTTTTGCATAAACAAAATTAATGCTGCTAAAATTAGAAGGAAAGCAGGGAGCAAATTTCTCTCATAATGGCCTCATTTCTCAAATGTATTAGGAACTTAGCAAAATTTATAAAAATAAGAGCCATCTCCCAGTTGATAGTCGATGGATATGAACAGTATGTTTTCAAGAGAAGAAATCACAGCTACCAGTAGTCACAAAAAATGTTCTAAATTTCCACTGAGAAATGCAAATTAAAAATACAAAACTCTAAAATACCACCAATACCTATAAAATTGGCTAACATGAAAGAAAAGAAAAATGAGTATTGATGAAGGGGATATGAAAAACTTGGAACAGCAATGCACTGTTAGTGAAGTTGTGAACTGGTCCAATTTGTTCTGGAGAACAAATTGGAACTATGTCCAAAGGACTATAAAACCTTTGACCTAGCAATACCATTACTAGGTCTGTGCCCCAAAGAGATCAAAGAAAAGGGAAAATGGCATAGTTGCACAAAAATATTTATAGCAGCCTTTTGTGGTGACAAAGAATTGAAAATTGAGGGGATGTTCCTCAATTGGAGAATTACTGAACTAGTTGTAATATATGATCTAGCTTTCAAACTCATTCCCTGAAAATACCATCTCCAAAGTTATTTGTAATCTCTAAATTGCCTAGTTTAAAGGCTTTTTCTACGCTCTTGTCAAACTCTTCAGCATTTGGCATTGTAGATCACTTTCTCCTCTTGTATTCTATTTCATCTCTGGGTTTCTGCACACTGCTTCCTTTTAGATTCTTCTTTCTGTCAGACTGTTCTTTCTCAGTCTCCTTTACTGGTACTTGATTCATATCATCTCACTAGCCATAGGTTAGCCCCTAAGGCTCTATCTTGGCATGTCTTTTCTTTTTTTATTTATACTATCTCAATTAGTGATCTCATAACCTACCTTGGGATCAGTTTTCTTCTCTTTGCAAAAGATTCCCAGATCTATATATCTAAGCCTAATGTGTTTCCTGAGCTTTGAAAAATCTTGGAATGTAGACTCTTGCAAATTTTGGAAAAATCCTTGGAATTCTTTTGTAAATCTTGAGGTAGATGTCCAAAGAGCATCTAAATTTAACATTCAAAAATAATCCATCTTGGGGCAGCTAGGTGGTGCAGTGGATAGAACACCGGCCCTGGAGTCAGGAGTACCTGAGTTCAGATCTGGCCTCAGACACTTAACACTTACTAGCTGTGTGACCCTGGGCAAGTCACTTAACCCCAATTGCCTCACTAAAAAAAAAAAAATCCATCTTTCTTCAGACCTATTTCCTTTTCCAAATTTCCATTTTATGGTCAAGGATGCCAATATTTGCAAGTAGGTTAGAAATTCTCAAATCAATAGGCATCCATTTTCTAAAACACATTTTTTCACTGATCTTTAATAAAGCATTTCATCCTACTTACCAGGGTTAGAGGAGGAGGCTATTTTTATATTCCTTAATGTATTTATTTTAATATTAATTTTTTAAAAATTGACCTCCAGATTCTTCCTCCTTCAAGTTCTTTCCCCATCCAATGAAAAGGCAAGTGATATGGCATCAATTATGTATGTGAAGTCATACAAAACATATTTCCATATCCACCATGTTGCAAAAAAAAGTGAAAAATATGCTTCAATCTGTACTCAAATGTCATCAGTTCCCTCTCTATAGATGGATAGCAATTTTCATTATAAGTCCCTAGGAATTGTATTGGTTCATTATATTAACTAGGGTAACTAAGTATTTCACAGTTGATCATAATTAAATATTGCTGTTACTGTATACAATGTTCTCCTGGTTTCACTCACTTTACTTTGCATCACCCTTGTCATTTCTTATCACCCAATAGTGTTCTAATACAATCATATACCACAACTTGTTCAACTGTGCTCCTCAGTTTCCATTTCTTTGCCACCACAAAAGGAGTTGCTATAAATTTTAATAAGGGTCCTTTTTCTTTTTTGTTGATCTCTTTGGTATAGAGACCTCATTGTGGTATCAAAGGATATGCAGTTTTATAGCCCTTTGGTCATAGAATTATTCTCTAGAATAGTTGTATAAGTTCATAGCTCTACCAACAGTGTATTCATGTACTCAGGTTCCAAAAGGGGATGCTATTTTAATGGATACTTTTGATGTAAAATGACTTTTCAAAATTATATTTTGAAAAAAAATGGTAAAGATATCAATGTATAAATGAAATTTCCTTGAAAGATGCATATATTTAATAATCTATTAAAATATTTAATGTATGCTCATTATTGAGAAAATAATGTCAATTATTTTAATGTAGAACACTTTCTTATAAAATTCATAGATATTACAAAGATGGGAGATATATTGAATAAAGTAATATTCAATTAGAATTTGATGTGCTGGAATAATGGGCTAAAATCAATGTGGGAGCTTAATGGTACACTGGCTAGAGCACTGGACATGGAGTTAGGAAGACCTAGGTTCAAATCGTGCATCTGATACATTTTATCTGTGTCACTTGAATTAAAATCCAGCCAATAACACTATCTGTGTGATCTTGAGCAAGTCACTTAACTTTTCTAAGCCTCATTTTCCTCATCTGCAAAATGAACACTCATAGGATTTAAGTAAGAATCAAATGAGAATATATGTAAAATGTTTTATAAACCTTGATGAATTCTAGAAATGTTAGCTAATATTGATAAACTTCAATAGGAATAGATATAATGCCCTGGAATATAACTATGTTATATGAAAAAATTAATATAAATACAGAGAAACATGAGAAGATATAGAAATTGGTAGCAAGAGAAGTCAGCAGAACCAGGAAAGAAATGTGATGACTTAACAATTTAAATGGAAAATGTAATAACAACAGAAAAAAGTAAACTGACCAGACCCAAAGAAAAGATATAAAATCACCCTTTCTTATGTCTTTGCAGAAATGAAGGAACTATGCATGAAGGATATTGCATGCAACATCAATCTTTTTTGATATGCTGATTTGTTTTGCTGAACTAGATTTTTCCCTTTCTTTTTCATTCTTTGTTATAAGAAATATCTCTCTGGGAAGGGAGATAGTGAATTTAAGATATATATGACGTATATAAATGTATAATAGGAGAAGGGAAGAGAGAGAGGGGGGGATGAGAATATGTAGGTGATATAAAAGCAGAATATATAATCTTTAAAAGGACCTAGGTGGCACAGTGGATAAAGCACCAGCCCTGGATTCAGGAGGACCTGAGTTCAAATCCGGACTTAGAGCTTTGACACTATCTGTATGACCCTGGGCAAGTCACTTAACCCCAATTGCCTCACCCCCCCCCAAAATAAATAAATAAATATATATATATATATTAAAAGGACCTAGAAGAAGCAACCCTAATTTTTAGAGATCAAATCCAAAACAGGTATAGTTTCAAAACTTAGCCAATAGGACTCTGCTTTCTCCTCTTTATTACATACTCATGGAAGTACAGGACCAAATACTTTTACCTTTAGAAATGTAGTTAAACAAATTCGCATGTTGTATGTTAGGTTACCAGGAATAATTTGTGTGAGTTGCAAGGTGCTGATGCTTCCTCTCCACTTCCTTTAAAAAGAAAAAAAAGTGTGAAATGCATCTTTAACAAAAGCCTGGAACGGTCTGCTAAGTGGTTTACTCCACCCCCTTCCTCTAATCCCAGGTGGATCAGGACCCATCTGGGCTCCTTGACTGCTCATACAGTTTTGATGAGATGGGAGTCACCAACTCTATTCTTTCCACTGCAATTGAGGACCACCAGGCCTCGCCATCTGCCCTGCCACTTCTTCAACACCCCAGGCCTTGGCATCTGATCTACTGATAAGAAAGGAAGAATTGTCTTTTACCTTTGTTTATATACCCATCACTCAGCAATGTACCAGATAGTAGGTTTTTAATAAATATTTATTGACTCACTGACTTAAGGAACCCTGGGCTTTGTCATATATGTTAAAACTACCTATGTTAAAACTTTAAAAGTACCTTGTTAGCTGAACTGTCTTTTATGCATTTCCTTCCCACTTATTACAGTATGATCACCTTGAGAACTGGGTCTGTGTTGTTTTTTTCCTTTTTTCTCCAGAAAGCAGTGCTTGGCACATAGTAAGCACTTTAAATTTTTTTTCTTTCAATTACTCACTCACTCATTAATATTATCCCTTGAGAGACTTTATAGAGATGCTTTGCTAAAAATCCAGGCCAATGTTATCTACAAAATTCCCCTGATCTAACAGTCTAATCATCCTGTTTACAATACTTTTTAAATGGAAATGAAGTTTGCCTTGCATTTCACCTCAGTGATCCAAGAAGGTTTTTATGGAGGAGTTGCCACCTGACTTGAGCATTAAAAGAAGTCATATATTGGGGGCAGCTAGGTAGAACAGTGCATAAAACACCAACCCTGGCCTCAGGAGGATCTGAGTTCAGACCTGGCCCCAGACACTTGATACTTACTAGCTGTGTGACCCTGGGCAAGTCACTTAATCTCCATTGCCCTACAAAAAATAAAAAGAAGTCAAATATTGCAGTAGATGAAGATGAGAAAGACTAGCATTCTGGGACTTAGGAATGATAGACAAAGTGCATCGAGTCATCAGGATGAAATTGAGGAAGAACTACTCATCAGTTTTATCTGGAATAAAAAGAATATGAGATGGGGCGGCTAGGTGGCACAGTGGATAAAGCACTGGCCCTGGATTCAGGAGTGCCTGAGTTCAAATCCGGCCTCAGACACTTGACACTTACTAGCTGTGTGACCCTGGGCAAGTCACTTAACCCCCATTGCCCTGTAAAAAAAAACAAAAAAACAAAAACAAAAAATATGAGAGAGGAGTTGTGGAATCCACCTAGAAAGGTGAGTTATAGCCAGATTGTGAATGTCTTAAAGGCCAGACTAAAAAGATTTGAACTAAACAATTTTGAGCAGAGGACTGACATGGTCATCATGGTACATTAGGAAAATTATTTTGTCAAACTGTATGAAGGGTGGACTATTGACAATAGAGATTGTAGGTAGGGAGAACAATTAGAAGCATCTTACATTGCTACAGTTTAGAGGTGATGAAAACCTGAAATAGAGTTAGAAGTATGTCTAGAGTATGCCCAAGTCCTATGCATGCCTATGCTTAGTGTTTGAGCAGTGCAAGGAAGTAATGTGAGGTTGTCTATTTTCTTTGGTATTTCATATCATATTTGTGCATACTTTATATAGAGTCAAATATTCAATAGTTGGACAAAACATGTGAGGGCAAATTATGTTAGTGTGCTTTGTCAGCTGTCTCCCTCTCTTTTATTCTGTGTTCTAATTGTAAAGAGTGAATGCTTCAAATAGACATTCCCCAGTGTATGCTTAGACCCCAGGGAACTCAGGTCTTGTCAAAGACAAATTCCCAAGATGATCAGAATGACCCTGGTTGTGTTCACACCTCTGTCTCACTTGTGTGATAGAGAAGACCAACCTCTGGAAGTCTGAATTCCATGGGAAGAAACCCTAGACAGTCATATGAATATGTACAAGCAGAATGAAGAAACAGACCTGAAACTATTTTGGATGTGGAGATCTATTGATCTTTTCCCTATTTTTTTTTTTTTTTTTGCGGGGCAATGAGGGTTAAGTGACTTGCCCAGGGTCACACAGCTAGTAAGTGTCAAGTGTCTGAGGCCGGATTTGAACTCAGGTCCTCCTGAATCCAGGCCTGGTGTGTTATCTACTGTACCACCTAGCTGCCCCCTCCCTATTTGTTCTTGATGAAATGCACACCAGTGGTGCTTCAATCTTCTTTATTTCTTGAGAATTATGTGTTTGATCTTAGAAGATGATAAGCTTCACCAAAATGCCTGATACTTGTTTTATATTCTGTTTCCCATCCCTTTTCTGTGATTGCAGTTGAAGGCAACTAACCCATCACTGTGGACTTTCTTTTTTTTTTTTTTTTTTTTGGTGTTTGCTGACTTGCTAACATTGACAGATCCCTATGCTGTCGTAAGGGACAGAAACTACTACACCTTTTTTTCCAATCACTTCTATATAAGTAAGTTACTGACACTACCTGTTTCTGGTCTTCTACATTTGGAGAAAATGGAATGCTTAGAAATTTTGGAATAAAGGAAAGGCCCCCTAACCTCAAAATTTTGGGTTTTTCCTCTATACAGACTGACTTTTTTATTGCACAAAGGTGGCACATCTAGGTATTTGAATTGAGATTTGTATGTGGTCCATAATGGGCATATTTCCAAGAGAAGATTATTTGATTGACAATCATTTAGACATATAACAGCTTGGGTCAACTTTACAAAGTTGACTTAGCTGTACAAATCTTAGTTATATACTGAGCTTAAATTACATTTTGGCAAGATGATTCTACTCATGTGTTCAGGGTTTCAAACTCCCCCAAAATGAAAGAGTAGATGCTTTGTTATTTCTTATTTCATAGTTTTTCACTCTCGCTTTTACTAAAGGTAAATTTTTTTTAGACTTAGTCCTATTTTCCCCTAAGAAATAATGGACGGAGAGAGAGGGAAGCGAAGAGGGAAAAAGGAGTAAGAGCAAAGAAGGAAAACCTGCAAAGAAAATCTAAAGTCACAGTACTTTGAGTAGGTGATCTTTCTGAAATACTTTCCGAATATGTTCTCCAATTCTTTTTCTACTGAAGGATATGGATGAGTATGTGTATGTGTGTGTGTTTATTCAACTTGTATGTATTTTCCACTTCTCCATCTGGCATCTGCTTTAGCACCAGCCTGGCTGTATGGTGTCAAGAGTACTTTAGCCTTTTCATTATCAAAAGGGAGGAAAATATAATAAGGAATTTTTGTGAAAGAGAGAAATCTCTCCACAATCACCCCCCACCTCATTTTTGTTATGTTTTTGTTTAGTTGTATTTGAGCAAGTTTCTTGCCATTTACCTTTGAATTTGCATTGCCTATTGATTGGCAATTTTAAACTGTTTATTGTGCTCTTTTGTTTCACTGTTCAAGAGCTAAAACAAAAGCCACCAGGCCCTATGAGGTACACATTTGCATGCGGTGAGCGTTGCTTGAGGAAAAAGTAATTGCTAATGCATATTTATGTGGCACAAATTTGCCATTTGTTTATGCATAAAATTATCAATAGTGCAGGGCGGCCCAGCCGTAGAAAATGGTGACCTTTTTAGCTTAATAAATAGAAATCAGCTGTTATTGTGAAGAGATCAGCCATTTATTCTGTGTTGAGGGACACTGCCGGGAAAATGTAGATTGGTGCTGGCAATATCATTAAATGGAAGGCCAGTGACCCTTTCGGTAGAGTCTATTATACTTTATCTAATAGAGGATAAATGACTCAGTTGGCAAATGGATTAAAGAACAACGGAGTTTTTTTTATTTATTTCATAACCATATAGATTTTTTTAAGCTAGTAAAACTGAATAGAAAAATTCAGGCTGACCTGTTGCTAGTATTTGCATAGCACCATGACTTCTTTAACTGGCTTCTCTATTCATTGATCATGGCTACTTTGCTCTATAACTTTTAAAATGAGGAAATAACACAAGTGTTTGGTTTTTTTTACTAGAAAACTCCCTTTCAATGTAATTTATCATCATTGTCTTTGATTTAAAATTATCATTACATTACACAAAATTAATTTAAATTTTAAGCCTTGGGAGTACTAGCAATCATTCAATAAATGTCCATTGTTGACTGACTTTAGGAGTGATGAGTATATAAAGTGCCAAGGACAATATGTTGCTCTGGAGTCAAGGGATGTGGGTTCAAATTCAGACTGTCATTTACTCTAACTGACTTTTTTGTGGGGCAATGAGGGTTAAGTGACTTCCTTAGGGTCACACAGCTAGTAAATGTCAAGTCTCTGAGGCTGGATTTGAACTCAGGTCTTCCTGAATTCAGGGCCAGTGCTTTATCCACTGTGTCACCTAGCTGCCCCCTGTCATTTACTCTAAATGCCAATCTATATTAGTCAATTATATTCTTTGGGAATCTGTTTCTTCCTCTATAAAAAGAGGAAATTGGACTAGATGATTTCTCAGGTCCTTTTCAACTCCTAAACTGTCATGCCTTCAGAAGAAAGTGCATTATTCAATTCTGTTAACTATAAAGTTGTGTTGTTTCAGGTTAAAATACTATATGTGGAGTTTATATCTCACCCTTAGCTTTTTTCCCTACAAGCCAAAGTGCTACCATCATAAATTTACCAACTGGTGGTCTCAGGCAACTTTATCAGTAGTCCCCTGCTGCATCTGGTGAAAGATATGCCTTCAGTCTGAGAAGCTGGTCTAGCATCCATTGGCCTGTGGTATGAAGTGGAGGAATCTTATATTGCTATGGTTCTGTTACTTTTGCATGTTAGTCAGCCTTGTAGCCACAAGGGCTTTTGATCAAACCATCCTGAATTCATTTAAAAAGTAACATTTATTTTTGAAGGAAAAAAAAATTTCTCTCAGAGGGAAAAAAAAAAAAAGCAAACCCAAAGAAAAAGCCCAAACAGCCTGTTTAAAGTCTATAAGAGAGGTGAGGTTTTGCTGTATTCCCATTCCCTGACTCTCAAACTTGGGGGAACAGGGAGGGGTGTGTGTGGTGGGGATGGCAGTCGATTTCTGCAGTGCATCACCAACGTGACTGAGCAACCTTTTACTGGCAGGAATGGAATTGTTGTTCCTTTTTTAAAGTAGAGGGTGTAAATACAACTCAGGCACTAAAGTACATTAGTCTATAAAATGAATATATTTTTTCTATGTCATTTATAAGGTATTGATTTTGGGTCCATTAGACTCACAGTCCCTAAGAAAAAAATGCTTTTAATGGGTAGGTTGGACATTCCAGAAAAAACGGCAGTTGTTAACCCCTTCTATCTCAAGCTCCTGTTCCTGCTCCTATCACAAGCACTAAGTGAGTGCTATGCTGAGAAGAGGACCATATTTCTTACTTTCTATCTTAGGTGGTGCGTTCAAGGAAGGAATTATGAAAGAAATTTCAACTCACTGCCATTACCCTGAATGTAGTAGATTTTTTTTGTTGTTCACAATAAGAGCAGGATCATTTTGAGATGATGTTTAGTGTACCTATACATATTTTTCTAATGTGATTCATATACTTACTTGGCCCCCAAATCTTCACGAATACTAATTGATATAGAATTTCTTTATGATGGAAAGAATATAGGGGGAGGTAATGAGAAGAGAAAAACTAACATTTAGATTTTTTTTAAAATCACAATTTATTCATTACAAATAAAAAACGTTAACAAAACCATCTTGGAGCTATGACTTGCTGTGGACAAATTTGTAGTCAAGTTTGGTGAGAATGTGACACTGCAGTGGCTTTTAAAATGGAATCCTTTTTTTGTACAAACATAGAGAGGATTGCTTGTGGAAGCCTCTTTTCCAATATGAAGATGCCTGAAATATAATTCTATTCTTATTTCATTAAGCTAAACAGCAGACTACTTATATTGACTCAACACAGTTTAAGAAAACTAATGTTTCTACATATTTAAAAATTAAAAAATTAATTCCATCAAGTTGTTTTGGTAACTAACTTCTCTATTTTTCTGATGGTTTGTAGGGAAGCAATAGTCACTTCTATAGAAATATAATTACAATAGAGTTAATATTTTCTTTTTAATTCTTTCCTAAATCCTGATGCAATAATGCATGATTTATAGAGATAAATGAAGTTAAATCTGATTGCATAATATTTTATTGTCATAAAAATTATGATGTCAGCAAGAATTATTTAGTACTTCATACTTTGACTTTTCATCTTACATTGCAAAAACATAAAAAAAAATAGAGACTCCCTCTTGTGGGTAAAATACTACCTCTGAATTCCCATATTGCATAATGACTGTGATCAGACAAATAAAATAACTGTATTGCATTTTAAGGGAATTTGGCTGCAGTTGTGCTTTTCCAATTCATCAGATAATTTTACCCCCTTTTCCAGCAGGTCACACACTATTGTGCATTTAGCACTTAACTAAAGATTAGCATTGGACCGGGGGCTGGGGGGGGGGAGAGGTAATGGTGGAATACATTATTTGTAGTTTTTTTAGTTGACAGGAGGTGTTTGGTGAAAATTATTAAATGAATAAAAGAAGTAAAAATGTAGCATGCTGTTTAAAAATATTTTTGATGAAATATTACACATATTCTATATTTCCCTTACTTTTCGTTTCCACAAGTTTGCTTTCATTCTTGTTCAGTTCTTCCAGGGTTACTTTCCCCCATTTTTTCAGAGGTATCTGGCAATAATTGATAGAGTGCTATATCCTTGATTCAGGAAGACCTGAGTTCAAATTCAGCCTCAGACACTTACTAACTATGTGATCCTGGGCAAGTCATTTAACTTGACTGCCTCTGTTCCATCTTCTGTAAACTAGAGATAATAACAGCAGCTACCTCCCATAATGTTTACAAATATTATGTTATTTTATCTGTACAGCAATACAGATGAAATGATAAAATATTTGTAAAGCCCTCTGTAAACCTTAAATTGTTTCATAAGTTCTACCTTTTATTTTTTCAACCATCTCAGTAGGATGAGGCAGAACTTAAATAAGATGATTCACTAACATAATCATGCAGTTATTTCATTTTCCAATTTTATCATTTCAAAACTTTACCTACCTCTCTTTAGGCTTTCAAACTCATCACCACTTCTGTGAGGAAAGCAATGAGTTCTCTGATGCTGACAGTCTTTTAAAGCAGAAGTTGGGTGGCCAGTTATCAAAGCTGTTGTAGAATAGGGCTCCTATTTCGGAAAGGATTGGAAGGATATAATCATTGAGTTGCTTTTCTAACTCTAACATTATGTTATGCCAGAATTCTCTGAAGATGACTTGACCTTGTACTTTTTGGGAAGGTACAGGTCATTACATTATCAAGTATCTCAGTTCCCTGAAACAGAAACACAAACAAGTTTCTATATTTATATCCTTGATCATTCCCTCTGCATTCTCTTTTTCAATGGCAGAAATGCCTTTTTTCTCTGTCCAGTCTATCTCTTCTACTTATGCCAAGAGTTCTGTTCCCCATTTCTTTTCACTGTTACTTATTTTCTCTCTTAGATATAAAATTTCTCTCTCTTTGTTGTATCCTGTATGTGAACAAACATGCTCAGGTCAAGCTATCTTAAAAAGAAAAAAAAAAGATAGAATAAGGATCAGGATTTAATCTGGGATTTTACTGATATAGGGAGCTCCCAGGTGAGGATTTTTTTTTTCTGCAGATATAACTGACAACTTCTCTGTAACTACAGGTTGACAACTTCTCTGTAACTGGCATGTTAGGTCAAATGAAATGTTTTGAGAGATTAGGTTTTCAAGTTAATTCAGATGACATTTAACAATACACCTTTTGCAAATAATGCCATCATTTTTAAAACACACTCTGAAAGTGACATGCCAAATATTCTTAAAATTAAAAAAAAAATTCAGCTTTAATTTTATTTTTCTAGTACCCTCTTGCTGATGACCCAGCTGCTGTTTGATCTCGTTGACAAGAGTTCACAAGCTGTAAAGAAAGATTTTTCTCAACATTGGGTAAGAAAACATATTATAGCAGAAAACAAAGAAGTGTATGTTATTCTTGTTTTGGTGTAATTTAGAAGGACAGAAGTCAAACTGTATGTTATTTGTTTGAACTCAGGCTTATCTAAATTCAAATATACAATACACAGACTATAATAAGCGTTTAAACTATAATGCTGTGTGAATTACTGTCTCCTTAAGCGCACATCTGCAGTAACAAAATTAAGTCCCCCGCTTCGCATAACAACTCTACATTTTTTTACCTTGGTCTAATAAGTGCTACATTTATTGAAGCCATAAATGTTTGTTTCATTTGTAACAGTTTCTAAAATGCTTATTTCCATTTTCTCCCCTTTTAAGACTTGGGGATAGTTGGGAAGTTCAAATGTTTCCAAAAAAATTTCCCTGAGATATTTTGGACACTCAAATGTACTTTTGTAAACACATTTTAAAAATAAAAAAAACGTAGTAGAGAGTATCATCAAAATTCTTTTGCAAAGGTTTTGTTATTCTTATATATATTATTTTTTTCCTTTTTGCTTATTTCATCATTTTTTTAATGTTTTCTTGTTCTTCCAACAAAATTCAAATGTGAAAACATGACTTGGAAACTTGGTTTCAATACTTCCATGAATCAACAACCATTAAGTTTGTTATAAGTAAATACACTATTCTGAAGAAACCATCACCCATCAGGTATGAAAGGCTATTCCTCCCACCCCCATGTACTTATTCATTAATACCAACAACAAAAATGCCAGAGAAAATCAGTACAGAGGAGGTGTTCCCATTCAGTGGATGTTCCACTAATCCATTCTTGCTGGGACTGGCTTTGGAATCTCAAGGGATAACTATGCTTGGGGATGGATTTAGATTTGAGGACCATTATAATATTCCTTGTAATAAGTATAATGACATATAATAAATATAATAAATTGTTAGGGTGCAAGATATGATTTTTCTTATAAATGTTTGAAAACAAAGTTTAAAATGTTTAAAGAATGACATACTATTCTAAAAATGCCCCCCACCACCACACACACACACACGCACACACACACACACACACACACACACACACACACCCTGACCTGTGTGGGTGGAAGAAGCAGGTCTGGACCTTTAATTTTACTGGTTTATTAGGAATTCTCAGTGATGAATCTCTCTCATGTAGGTGAATCCCCCACCCCCTCCAAAACACACTTTGTATTTGAGAGGGTTGGTATATGAATTTCAATGTGCAAATAGAAATGTGAACTTCCAATCTAACCTCCTTCTATTAGTTTCCCCTCAAGCCAAGAATATAGCTGGCTTTAAATAAACTTTTACCCTCAGTGGATCCATTTAGCAGCAAAGATTTTGCTACAGTATTTCTGCTTTTTCAAGAAATTCGTTAAAAGTAGACTTGCCAGCAAGTAGTTCTAGTGTCTGGACTTTTTTTTTCCTTTGTGGGGGGAGGGTTAGGTTTACCTTGGAAGTTTTAAGAAGTGAGTAGTGAAACTGATCATTTCAAAGAAACTTTAAGCAAAATAATTTCTGAGAAATTATCTTTGGATACAGTAGAGCAACTGTTGAGGACAGGACTATTTCTGTTCAGAATTCAGTCAGCAATAAGGTTTGGGGGTAATTAGAAGCAGACTATAACGGACTAAACCAGTAATTTCCAAGGTTAACCTAGTTGTTATAGTTTGAGGAAATACATGAGTATTAAATAAATTAATTTTGCTCAAATACTATTCAACTGTACTTGATATTTAAATAAATTTAGAATAAAATAATTAGGGATGATAGCAAATAAATCCTCTCAGCAGATATTCAGTACCCCACAACACTCATATGGATTATAATTTATAGCCATTGTTTAGTTTCCTGTAAAAAACAAAACAAACCAAAGATTTCTCAGGCAATGCGCTGTTAAGATTTTTAGAAACCAGCTCTCGATTTCAGTTTGGAAATTATTTTCCCATGATAAAGATGTCCATATAGATCAAATAGGCCTACCCACAAAGGAGAAGCTGAGTTCTAGTTTCTATGTTGCTGCTTTAAACAAACCAATTGTGAGAAGCAGTATAAGGCTGTTGGTGATTGCAGATTTTGAGAGGGGATCATACTTTCAATACCCGTTTAATTTTCTGATATTGGTAACATATTTCTTTGTGTTTTGCATTCCTTTAAAATGTTATTGCATTTGTAATTGTTTGGCTTGCATGTTTCTCCAAGTAATAATTTGTGACCTTTTTTTTTTCCTTGAAAAGCCTTTTGATCAGCTTTTCCTTTTCCTTGTTCTTATTTACGTTGTGGCCTTTCCCAGTTTCACAAGAAAAAAAAATTGTTGTTCCACACACTTTTCATAAAACAATCCATACAAATAATTTTCTTATCTCATATTTTATTCAAACAAATTAAGAATTTATTGCAGTTCAAACAATACACCAATATTAAACATATAGTAAAAAGATAGTGCTGAAGATAGCCAACATGAATATATTATTTGCTATGTGCTATGCTCTCTGCTAAGCACTTTACAGTTATTTTCTCATTCAATCCTCGCAACCTGGGGAAGATAGGTGCTACTATTATCTCCATTTTTTTTTTAGTGAGGCAATTAGGGTTAAGTGACTTGCCCAAGGTCTGAGTGTCTGAGGCTGGATTTGAACTCAGGTACTCCTGACTCCAGGGCCAGTGCTCTATCTACTGTGCCACCTAGCTGCCCCTTATCTCCATTTTTAAAATGAGGGAACTGAGGCAGAGAGAAGTGACTAGCCTAGGGTCATACAACTAGTGAATGTCTATTGTCAGATTTGAACTCAGGTCTTCCTGACTCCAGGTTTAGCACTTTGCTTGGTGCCACCTAGCTGCCATACTGTTCATATTGCTGCAAGTGAATGATGACACAACTCAACTTTGATGTGTTCCTACCCTGATGGATAGTGACTGTGGAAGATCAGGTCTGCATCTTGATTCAATAGACTTGTGACACAAATTTTAACTCATCTGCACATCACCATATTAATCAGTATACTGTATTCACTATCACGTGGAGTAAATTCACTGTGGTAATCATGCTTCTGTTGAATTTGATTTGAACTTTCTTTTCAATGAAAAAAGTGAAGGTATTTACATGGAATTGTACAAGGAAATAACCAACAGCTTTGTCCATAACACTTCCTTATCTCAACCATACTCCCACCTCCTTGTACCCCCTAGGGGAGCTTGAGCCACAATTTGGAAAACTATGAATTGAGCAATCATGAATTAATTAATAGCTCTGCACTGATTGTATTTATCAAATACAATGATTATAATGTGACTGTTTTATCTAAAGAAAATTCTGTATTCCTGGGATGAGGAAAATAATCCCAGTATATTGTAAATTTTCAAGTGAAGTCTCTATAATGTAAAATTGGCTTATATAACAAAATTTTTGAGAATGACTTACTTTGTTGACAAATCTATTATATAATTTTCACACAGTTAATAAGAACTCCAAACAGTACACTAACTAAAAACAGGTAGGGAATCAAATTGAAGTTGATTTAAACAGTCTGCCACCTCTAGTTAAAATTTTGAATTATTGTAAACCCATAGTAATCAACAAGATCAAAGTATCATGGTATGATTCACTGTCTCCCAGAAACAGAAATACTGGCTGTAATAAATTAAGAAGGTACTGATTTTATCATCTAGGTGAATATAAGATTCTTAAATATATTTAGCTATGCATATAACTGTATATGTTCTATACTTTTGACTGCATTTCTATAGTAACATGTGAAAGGTGTGATTCCCTAAGTCACAGTCTTTGAAGTCTAGCTAATATTTTCTTAATTAATTTCCAACTAAGATAATATATTTTACAAAACTACATGCAATTTAAAATTGATAATATACTTCAAAATTCTTAATAAAAACTTGGATGTTGATTATTAAAGTGAAATTTCTTGTGCGATGTCCCTCATTCTGCACTTTACCTCTCAGTCTTTCCAAGTGAATGGAAATAATATAATTCTCTCCCATTCATTCTCTCTCTCTCTCTCTCTCTCTCTGTATATATATAATATACATATATGTATGCATATTTACACACATATGTGTGTGAATATATATGGAATTATTATATCTTCAATTTTACCTCTAACATACAATTAAAATCATTATAATGAATGTTGATAAATTTTTTATTGAATTGTAATGTTTTAGTAATCCAATAATGTTATATTTCAGTCATATTGGTACTCCCATCGCCGACACAATTAATAATTCTACTTTTTGGTAGATGATCTACAAGAGATGCTCTGGCCAAAAAATTCATCACCAACTTGGTCCAAAGCTTCTCTGAACTTAGCCTGGTTCTTGGACAACTGATATATTATCCACATCCAAGTCCATATTTAAAAGCTTTTCACCTAGTTTTATATCACAATTATTTATATTACAGTTTGTACCATTCTTTTTAATACTGACATTCTACAAGTTTTGATGTAAGGCAGCAAGAAATGGAATAAAACAGCATCTGAAAAATTAAAATTGAGCATTATATAGAGGGCAGGTAACACATCACCAACAAAGAGCTTCAAAGAACAAGATTAAGAAAGATGTCATCAAGACAATATATATACTAGGGGGGGAAATTGGTTATTCAAATTGTAAGAGCAAAACATTTCAGGTAGAAAGCCAGAGCTCCTGTTATCTTTGTGATATCAGGAGAAAAAGTGGAAAGCCTTCAGCCTATAAGATGAACCACTGCAGCTAAATTATGGTAGGACATGAGCAGCAGACACATAAGATGGATAGGTACAAATGTTCTACCTATGCCTATTCTCCCTCACTAATACTATTTCTGATACAACTTTCCATGACATCAACTTTCTATTAAGGGAACAAGGATCTAGTAAATGCCTATAATGTATCAGACATTGGCCTAAGTACTTTACAAATATTATTTCATTTGATCCCCTATCATGAAGAGAAAATTGTGATGTACAATCCCTAGACTGGTTATTTCATTTATTCTGTATCCAGTTGCTCTTTGGAGTTGTTTTTCTTTGCTTTATTTTAGTTATTACTGGAGTTATTTTACTCAATCTTCTTTCTTCATACTACATCAATTCATGTCACTTTTAATATTTCTCTGAAGTTCTCATAGCTACTGTTTCTTATTAGTAATATTTCATTATGTCAACATAGTACAGTTTCTTTAACCATTCACTAATCAATGGTTAGTCATTTTTTTATTCAGATGTTTGCAACAACAAAGAGTACTATTATGAATATTTTAGCATATATTGATACTTTTTTCCCCTTTGATTTCCTTGAAGTATCTCTCAGTCATGGGTAAATGGGTCTGAACATTTTCTTGATTTTTCTAATAAAATTCCAAATTATTTCCTAGAAATTTTGGGTGAATTTAATGCTCCACTGACAGTAAACTAATAAAGTCTTCATTGGTTCAGAGATAACCCACAGGAACAAAATAAAAGATTCTTGAAACCTTAAAACATTGAAATTAATAGGCAATGTTTCTGTTTCTATTATTCTAAGAGGCATAATAATAATAATTAAAAATATTTGCAAATATTTGGTGGATTTCAAAAGTATCTGCATAATTTAGGGAAAAATAACTTTAAATGGGATTGTATAATTTATTCTTTAACTCATATAAACAGGACTGGCACCTACTTAGAAAACCATTAGTTACAAGACAGAATGGAATATAAAAGAAAATAAAGTTCAGCAAAACTAGCCATGATATCAAAGTCTGACATTATATGCCATGTTCCATACCTACAATCTTCAACATTTGCAAATGAATAAGCAAGAAGAATTCTCCTCTTGGCACTTAATAAATATTTTTGATTGGCTAATATTTTGGCCTCAAAGATTATAACTTAGATCAAGGAATAGAAATTTTAAAGAAGTAAATTTAAGCTTACACATCAATATATTCAAAAAGTACTGTAGGTTTCTTTGGGATCTTGTTAGAGAGGTCTTTCTACCTTACATGCTGGACATTTCCTCTATTTTCTCCTGACATCACAAAGGTATCACTGGAGCCCTGTCAACTCGACATGCTTTGACCTTGCCATGCAACCAGCCAATCTTCTCTTTCTTGTATTTGTTCTCTCATTGACATCTTATTTTTGTTTTTCTTCAAAGCTCTTCATTGGTTATGTTACAAACTGCTCATACCTACTACATGCTTCTACAATGCCCTCTGTGTAATGTTTATACATGTACATATACACACACACTCATACACACACACACACACACACACCTCTCTCTCTATGTATATATATATATTTTTTTTTGCAGGGCACTGAGGGTTATGTGACTTGCCCAGGGTCACCCAGCTTAGTAAGTGTCAAATGTCTGAGGCCGGATTTGAACTCAGGTACTCCTGAATCCAGGGCTGCTGCTTTATCCACTGTTCCATCTAGCTGCCCCCATTATATGTGGTTTTGAACTTTTTCAGGGGGAATAAAAGAGAGAGAAAAAATTATTATAAAAACAAGTAGTTACATTTTGACCAGCCTTTTTAGTCAGAATACTAGGCATCATATGTTTTAAAAGCCCAAGGCTATGCACACATATAAGTGTATATATATATATACACACACACACATATATATACATACATATATACACATATATATACACACACATATATACATACATATATATACACACATATATATATATATACATATATATATGTGCTTATATACTAATGCATGAACTTTTGACAAAAACTTTAGGAAAAGGATTGCAAGCAAGAACTAAGGAATTGTTTATAGCATCACTCAGAAAAAAAGCAAATGAGAAAAGGAGAAGCTCTTTTAATCATACTAATTTAATAAAAGGACACTATCCAAAATATGCCCTTAAACTTTGTAAGCAAGTAAGTAAATTATCAAACTTAGATAAAGTTTTGCCTGGGGTTTACTTATCCTAATAATAATCCACTGAATAAGTGGAATGAGTTAAACTGCTAAGATTTCTTAATATATGGTAATAAATTATCTCAGAATCTGTAAACCAAAAGAAATTTTATTCTTATCTTGGGTTATTTTCCCATGGAATTGCACAAATGTAATGTTTACTTAATCATATATTACCTGCAGAAATGGGTTGTCATGGAAGTTCTTAATCATCTCAGTAACCAAATATTAAGTACAAACTTTGATTTCATTATTGCAGATATTCCTTCCTTCAGTACAGTTTACCACCCACATATGCCTGCATATATTGACTGAGTCCTATATATTTCTGTTCATGGATGGATGGATGTATGAATGGAGAGAAACACAGAGAGAGACAGTCAGAGAAACAGAGAAACAGAGACAGTGAGAGACAGAGACAAGGTTGATCTGGGCACCCCTAATCAGTTGAGTTCTTTATCTACCTCCCCTTCTCGTGATGAAATTATAGGATGTATGTAGGGTGTAGGTACCAAAATAATGAAGTTAAATACAGTTTGCCCCTTTTGGTCTTTAAATGGTTGTATTTATTTGCCTTTTATAAAGGGTCTGAAATTCTGAGTAACTCATACCCTGAATAATTTTTTGTGAGTGTGCAAATTTAGAGACTGAAAGTGAGAGTCACTCATTCATGCCTTGTTAAGGGTTTATTGTAAAGAAAGTGTAAAGTAATTACTTCTATACTCCTTTCAGAGGTATGAAGAAGTTATTCAGACAATTTTTATAATTACTAGGCGCTGTCAACTGACTGATTGGAAGATGAGTTCCTCCCCTGATAGGCTAAAAAATCATGAGAAAACTGAGAATGAATTCTCTCTGGCAGATGCATAAAAATAATGCAATATAAAAGAGTGAAATAAATGCAAAGAAAATAAAGTGCTATCAGGAATTTGAAGAGAGAGCTAAGTGTCTCCTGTAGGGATCAAGAAAGAGAATACACTGGCCATTTCCTCCTAGCAATTCCATCATCAACTGAAAGTCAATGTGTCCAAAACTCATAGCATCCTTTCTTCTTACCTTGTCCCTACTCCTCGCTTATCAATTTCTTTTTGATGGTGTCCTCATTCTCCCAGTTCCACAGACTACAATTTCAATAATTTGTCCATTTTCTCTCCCCCTTACCCATACCCCCACCATCCCAAATGATTGTTGTTACAGCCTATTGACTCTCTCTTCAGTATCTCTAATACCATTTCCTTTGCTTTTACTTCGAACATAATCGGGCTGTTGTTAGGTATCTGTTATCTTTGATCATATTAATAATATTGTATTATATCCTATCATAATATATTATGATAATAACCTTTTAATTCTTCTCCATTCTTCCAGGCATTCTTCAATAATGAATCTTTTATATTATTGCTAAAGCAGTTTTTTCTAATAGATTGGTCTGATTAAGTCAATATTTTTATTCAGAAACTTATAGTGGCCACTCATTGCTTACTAAAAGAGCTCTAAAATCCTTTGTCTGGTCTTCATAGTTCTCTAGGATGGCACCACCCCTCTGTAATCATGGGAATAGGAGCAAGTATAACTGATACCATTCATATAGATACTGTTTGCCTCTAATATCTGAACTTCATCTATGCTAGTTTTATATACTGGCATATGTTGTGCATTGGAAATGGAAGGAGGAGGCTAAATCAAAAAATAAAGTCAATGCCAACCCTCAAACCAAAACAAAATTTTGAATGCCTCATGTTGATATATACGATGATAATGATAGCACTAGATGGGACCCTTTCCCCAATTCTCCTGATCTCTTCTTCAGCCCAAAACCCTCTTCCAGTACTCAAAGTCTCTTTAAATATTTGGTGTTGTTCCTCAGTTGTTTTCAGTCATGTCTGATCCTTTGTGACCCCATTTGGAGTTTTCTTGGCAAAGATACTGGAGTGGTTGGCCATGTCCTTCTCCAGCTCATTTGCAGATGAAGAAGCTGAGGCAAACAAGGTTTAAATGATTTTCCCAGGGTCACATGGCTAGTGTCTGAGATCAAATTTGAAGTCAGAAAGACGAGTTTTCCTGACTCCATTATTGTGCTACCTTGCTGCCCAAAATAAACACTTAGAACTTACACAAATGAACAATTCACACCTCAAATAATGAACATTCTCTGTCTCCATCAAACTAGTGAGCAGCAGCCTCCTTGCCAATGGCATGCCTAAATATGTCAGAAAAAATGCCATTATTACAACCTCTTCATGTTAAACCAATCTCAGAGTGATTGTAGTGATAAAGGAATACCCTTCTTCCTTCTACCTGTTAATCTGTCAAACCTTTCCTGTCAAACCAAATTCAATCTAACATTTATTATTTGCCTATATAGCAAAGAACTCTATGAGGGGGGTGGGCATGGGGTGGGAAGATAAAAAGTTTAGTTAAAACACTGGTCCTAAATTGTCTAATCTCACTGTCATCCTTCTTTTCTTCTATCTTCTAATCTACCAGGACCTCCCATATGCACTTAATCATTTTTCATTTCTGTTGTCATGTGCACAAGTCACATCACATCCCACAAAATTGATAGCTTTGTAAAGATAAAGATAGCATAAATTTTCATATTTGAAACTTCAGAACCTAGCACAGTGAATCATATGCTTTAAGTGCTTTATAAATTATTTGTTTGGGACAGCTAGATGGTGCAGTGGATAGAGCACTGGCCCTGGAGTCAGAAAGACCTGAGTTCAAATCTTACCTCAGGCACTTACTAACTGTGTGACCCTGAGCAACTCACTTAACCCCAATTGCCTTAAGCATTCAGGGCCATCTCCAGTCATCCTGATAAATATCTTGCCACTGGACCCAGATGACTCTGGAGGAGAGAGTGAGACTGGTGACTTTTCACACCCCTCCCTCACTTAAATCCAATTCAATTCAAGTCATGACATCACCCTGATGCCACGGTCCTCGTAAAAAATGAAGGACAAGCAACAACAAATTATTTTATTTGTTCAATTGAATTAGTTCAATCAAATAAAGGACAATAGATGAAAGTTAACTTTAAAATGTATGAATATTTTTAAAAAGTAAATAAAATGAAACCTATGGAGTCAAGTTCCATTTGTAAATGCATTCCTATGGCAGATGGGGATGAGTGACATAGCAGATTATGTACTGTAATGAAACTTAGGAAGTCTGAGTTCAAATCTTCACACACTTAGTAGCTATATGACAGCAACCAAGTCACTTAGCCTCTGTATGATGTAGTTTTCTCATTTGTAAAAAGTGGATAAAAATAGAGGTCATCTCCCAGACTTGTTGTGAGGATAAAATGAGATAGCAGTTACACAATACTTGACAAATCTTAGACCACTATCTACCTTCATCCATCCATCCATCCATCCATCCATCCATCCATCCATCCATCCATCCATCCATCTATGTATGTATGTATGTATGTATGTATGTATGTATGATCTATCCACACACAAGCGATTATGGTTTCACGTTCATTGGTGCATAATTGTAGCTTTAAAATATGTGTATACACATATGAACATGGTAGGTAGCTGTGTGTATACCTATAGACATATATGGCATTTCTCCTACTTTCTTAACCTAAACCTAATTAAGCAAGAGTATTTGGCATATTGAGAAGAAAAGTAAAGCAAGTTGTTTAAATAAAGTGAAATTAATCCTATACATGAAAACCTCAAAGCAAATTTGAATAATTCTGGTTATTTAAAAGATCCTATTTTTCTCAGTAGCATCCCCTTTTCTGTCCATTATTGAGTATCCATTTTGTTTTGTTCTTTTACAAATAACTGATGTTTTAATTACTTGGAATTATCTAAGAAACATAGCAAAAAGTATTATTGTTAGATATATTCATGTTTAATTTCAATATTGCTTCAAATGTAAAATTTTTCTAAAATATTTTTTAAAATTTATGTTCTAACAATTTAGGAATAATAATACTATTTTAAAAATCAGATGGTATTTAAAAATCAGTAGGGAAGGAAGAAAGCAGAACTTAAGATATCTAGGGTACTTTGTAAATATTCAAGAGTAATCTGAATGAAAAGGTAAAAGAGAGGTCAAAATAATATTAAAAAATAATATTAAGGTAATCATTATAATTAATATTGCTGTTTACTTCCTTTCTATTCTATATACTTTTTTGGCTACTCCATATTAATATAAGCAATACTGCTTAATAACAATAGAAATATTAGGGAAAATAGACATCAGCCATGAAGACTACTTGTGAGGCAGAAATAATCCGACCATTATTTCTGGTGTAAAAGGTTTTTGAATAGCATCATTTGCCTAGAAGCTGTTTTCCAACCTAATAACTCCTAGAATAAAGGTCTGGAACAGTTTCCAAAAGGATTAAGGCTATATAACAATTGGTAACTACAAGTTTTCAAGAATTTAATTTCTGATTGGCCCAAAGGTGAAATCTGATTTTAAATTTCTTTAAGGAAGCTATATTTTAAAACAATTATTCTGAGAAAATAAAAATGTTAAGTATTACAGTAATCCTCTAGAGAAGGCTTGTCTGGGTCAAATGCATACAAAGTTATTACCATAATAACCTCCAAGATGGTCATTTCACTGAGTTTTTAATCCATTTGGGAAGAGATTCTTTTTTTTTTAATCTTGTGCTTTAATTTGCCTCAAGCAAAACCTATACTCAGAATAGTAACACAGTTCTGCACTTTGCTTATTATTTCACCATCTTTTTAGTAAATTTAATTCTTAAAATTTGTGTAAAATATATGGAAATTTGAATGATATGGATCATTAACTGTGATGACAATTTGCTTATGCCTAAATTCTTTTTAGTCCCAGTTTGTAGTTGTAGGTGGCATTACATTTAGGATAGGAAAGAAGAAAAGAAATAATAGCCCAGAAGAATATTTCTTTGGGAAAATTTAGATATTCATGCATGGCAGATTGATGCCACTTATGTACCAAACTGAAAAGAGACTCACAGGTAAAGCCTTTTGGTAAAGCTCTGGTCTTCAAATTAAACTTAGAAGTGGAGAAAAGATATTGAAACAGTAGTTCCAAGTGAGCATCTAGATGAATTATATCACTAAACAGTAAGTGGAATTATGCCATTCATTCATTTAAAAAGGATTTATGAAATGCCTACCATGTAATAAGCACTCCTCTAGGCTCTGGGGATAAAAAGGAAAAGTACCATCAAGTAACTTATTTCCTAGAGAAAACAACATGAACTGAAGTAATAAAATGGAAAATATGCAAAACAAAAAAATATATAAAGTATTTTTGGAGAGGAAGGACATTGTCCCTGAGTTCATCACCTCTCTGTTAGAAGATGCATATCATGTTTCACCTTGGATCCTCTGGAATGTTTGTTGATCAGAATTCTTAAGCTTTTTTGGGGGGGGAGGGTGAGGGGGGCAGTGGGGGTTAAGTGATTTGCCCAAGGTCACACAGCTAGTAAGTGTCAAAGCGTCTGAGGCCGGATTTGAACTCAGGTCGATCTGAATCCACTGCTCCACCTAGCTGCCCCAATTCTAAAGCTTTTTAAAATTGTTTGGATAAAAGTTACTTTAAACATTTTACATTTTCAGCTTACATATTCTTGACTTTTACCAGCTACCTTCAGGCTAAGCTTCACATAGGCAAGAAAGTAAAAATGACATTGGAGAATACACTGGTTTGGGTCTTATGAGCAAAAATACTACATACCTCCAAATTCCTAAGGATTATCCCTAGACCTCTAGGAGAAGAAGGAGTCAGCCATTGTCTGGAGAACTAATCTTCCAGTGCAAATGAGAGTTAGAAAGAAAGCCCCAAAGGGGTACTATGATAGTGAATATTTGCCAAAATTATATTGCTGTGATCTTTTGCCAGGATTTTATTGACATTGTTTATATTGATAGTCATTGATCATCTTGGTTTATAGTTCTCTTGCTTTATTTTATCCTTCCCTGGTTTATATATTAGACATGTATTTGTCTCACAAAAGCCATTGAGTGGAGTACTTTCTATGATTTGTTCTATTCCTATTCATTTAGTATGTAATTCCTATTCATTTAGTATGTAATTCCTATTCATTTAGTATGTAATTTTTAATATTCCATTTATTCTATTAGGTTACACTTGTGTTCCCTGTTTAATTTTTATTTCAGCATGATCTCTAAAGAATGTGTTTACGTTTATTGTTTTTTACATTCATTTATAATTTTTCAATGATCTAGCACATGGCCTAAATTTTAAGGTACCACAAGAAGCAGAGGTATATATATATATTCTGAAGTTGTCATTAGTCTTTTAGTTTTAAGTACTCTGATAGTTGGTTCATTTCCATATTTCCCCCATTACTTATGTTTCTGTTAAATTTAACCATCTCTGAGAAGATTTAAGTATACCACTGATATTGTGTTACTTGATACATATTTTTGCAATTCGATTAACTTTCATGAATTTAGATGCTATTCCATGTGCTGCATGTGTTTTAGGTTTATATTGATTCATTTTCCAAAAAAGTATCCTTTGTGTATATTATAATTTCTTTTTTATCAGATAAAATGATTTTAACTCAATTTTTTTGGATTAACCTAATGCATAATAAATTTTATTTCTGTTCCTCATTTTTATTCTGTATATTCTTTTTCTTTTAAGATGTGTACCTTGTATACAATAGGTAGTTAAAGTTTCTTTTCTTATCTATTATGCAATTCAATTTGATTTTATGGAATCATTTAATAAATTCCTATTTACACTTAGGAATATTACACTTCTGTTTTCTTTAGTTAGTGCTTTTAAAAAACTTTATTCTTTTAAGTTGATGTTTTATCCTCTTATTCAGTTTTAAACTACTTTAATGTGAATTTGTTTTCAGATGCTATCTCTAGCATCACTCCCTCCCATTTGCCTGCCTTTTCCCTAATTCTTGGATATTACTTAAATAATTACTTTATTTTTCTTTTAATATTGTTGAGGGTGCAGAGCACCCCAGAAGTTCTCTGGGGCACACCAAGGAATCTTGTCCTTGATAAACTAAACCAGGGGACAGATATGCCTAGGGAGATAAGCAGAACCAGATTGGACTGAGCTAGCTTCAGGACCTCCACCCTTCATTCTGATTTCCCTTACCGCTGGGGAGATAAATTTGGGTGTGGCTCCAGCCTTTGTGTCCTGAAGAGAGATCAGTAGCCACCCATCACCCAACTCTTCTAGCCACCACCAGTAGGGGATGGTCCTCCCTCACTAAAGGAACTTTCCACAGTCAAATGGTCACCCCTCCCCGCATCAGTCCTCTATAAAAGTACCTGCCAGTCTCCTGCTTGAGGAGGTTGGTACCTCAGAGCCATGTGCTTTGTGCCTTTCTCCCCAAGAGAAGTCCAAGGATTTCTCTTAGTTTCCCTTCCCTTCCCCTCCCTTCCCCTCCCTTCCCTCCCTTCCCACCCTTCCCTTCCCTTGCCCCTAAAAAAACTACCATCTTATTCTAACTGCTCTTGTGTGCAAGAGGGTATAATTCTTTTTTTTTTTTTTTGGTAGGACAATGGGGGTTAAGTGACTTGCCCAGAGTCACACAGCTAGTAAGTGTCAAATATCTGAGGCTGGATTTGAACTCAGGTCCTCCTGAATCCAAGGCCGGTGCTTTATCCTAGGGTATAATTCTTTAAAGAGGAATTCCTAAGAACCCCAAACCCGTACCCCATTTTCCACCATAACAATATCTTATTTATGAAATTCTTTTCCTCCTTTATCCTTTCTCATTCATCATTCAGTTAAATGGTTAGTCCAAAATCTTCTTTCCTGTCTTTTTCTCCCTTCTAACTTTTTAGAAAATTTCCCCACCCCCCAAAAAATTCCCTTTACTGTGCCTTTTGTTTGTTTGGTTGGTTTTTAGTGAGGCAATTGGGGTTAAGTGACTTGCCCAGGGTGTGAGGGAAAAATTCATCCTCTTCTCAATAATTCTCAGGAACTCAGCAGCGAGGTGACAAAGGCTTTATTTTCTCCTCATGAGAAGGAGGCACACTAGTGGGTGCCCAGAAAGAGGGCTCGCAGGCCCTGTTTTATACCCTAGTCCCTAACTCGAATGGACCTTTCCCTTTTTCATCACTGGTCGGGGTTACAATCTATGTGCAAAAACTAGCTAATCGGAAAGCAGTATTCCCACCCCTCTTCCTTGTATGGGCATAACTCAGGAGTGGACCTTATACTTCCTGGAGAGGACCTAATTGAGACCAGGGCTCCTTGAACCATGTGACCTTGCTAACCTGAGGGGGAGGAGGGGATCTGAGACCTTTGTCCTACAAACAGGTCAGGGAAGTATGACTGACTATTATATCCACATTGAGAGGAGACAACTACCCATTTCTCACACAGGGACACGCAGCTAGTAAGTGTGAAGTGTCTGAGGCTGGATTTGAACTCAGGTCCTCCTGACTCCAGGGCCGGTGCTCTATCCACTGCGCCACCTAGCTGCCCCTACTGTGCCCTTTAAAATGATATTTAGGGGGCAGCTAGGTGGCACAGTGGATAAAACACCAACCCTGGATTCAGGAGGACCTGAGTTCAAATATGATCTCAGACACTTCACACTTACTAGCTGTGTGACCCTGGGCAAGTCACTTAACCTTCATTGGCCTGCAAGAAAAAAATAAAAAAGATATTTAACATGTCTTGTTCCCTTTACTTTTTCCTTTTCCCTTCCAGTATATTCCATATTTTACTTTCTGATTTGTGGATTATTTCCTTATTTGTTGCTTCATCATTTTCTTATTGGAATTAAAGCTTTTTATAGTATTAGTTTTGTGTTTCTATATTCATGTCAGTTTTTGGACCCACCACAAAAAAGTGCTAGTCTACCCAAGTATTTCTCTGATATTCTTCTTTCCTTTATGATTGAATAAGGTTAATTTCTGCTGCTTCTTGAGAAATGGAATTAGCAAGGTATGGTGGTCTCCAGAATAACTCTAGCAGCAGATGGTTCCTGTCCTATGGCCTGATTCAAACATTAGTAGCCCAGAGAGTTTGCTTATGTATCTGAGATAGTCATGATGTTTAGTCAGGGAGGGCCAATGGTTATAACTCTCAGTATTAAAGTTCTCTGGAACTAATTCATTAAATATTTTTAATTTTCAAAGCTTCTGTCTTTTACAGATTTAGATGTAGCATTGAACAAAAAAAAACATTATTTGGCTGGGTTGGAAGTTTAAAGAGCTTTGGACAAAGGGACTAATTAGATCTCTTGCTAGTTATATGCTTATCCATTAAAATTCATATCCATAAGATCTCCCCTAAATTATGGGGTGAATTGAATATTTGCTATTATAAT
The DNA here is from genome assembly GCF_019393635.1 of Dromiciops gliroides. Classification (NCBI taxonomy): domain Eukaryota; kingdom Metazoa; phylum Chordata; class Mammalia; order Microbiotheria; family Microbiotheriidae; genus Dromiciops; species Dromiciops gliroides. The sequence continues at coordinate 177,941,574 of NC_057865.1, forward strand.
GTAGTTTTCATCAAATAATCCTTCTGCTCACAAACTTATAACTTACCATTGCCTATTGGAACAGTGTGTGTAACAGAATACTAGGTACATAATAGGTGTTCCACAATTAATAAAACAAAAACAATTGATGAATTAATTTGAATTATATTAACTCATTATACCTTCCTTATCATACCACAAAGGTGACCTTGGGTTTTTGAAGGCTATGCCAGATGGCCACAAATGGAGAGTCTTGGAGTTCAGTCCTAGCAGTATATTGCAAGTCTATAGGCTAAGACCTACCTTTAAAGTTTGGAGAGCCTCATGCTCAGTTTGGCCAAGGTATAATAAACGTTTTGTTGAACACTAATTGAGGTAGTTTCCAAAAGAATGGAATTGTGAATATTTCAAGAATATTAACTCATAGTATCAATTTTATCACCCAGATTAATGTTATATTATCATAAATAATGTATAAATTATTGTACATTATAAAAATATAGTCAGCATAAAAATTTTTATGGCTAAGTCATGAAGGAACAGTTTCTTACTGTAATTTTTTTATTACAAAATGAATAGATCCCCAACAGCAGGGTGACTATTTCCTTTCCTGCATAATCCTGCAAAGCAAGGGTAATTGGGCCCAAAAATTGTACCTATGCATTTGGTTCCAGCAGGTACTACGTAACCTATTATTCAATAATTTTTAGATATTTAGGGATTTCTTTTACTACTTATTTTTTTTTCAAACTCAGATTAATCTGTCTTAAGGATAAAATGGGACTTTTGGGGCAGATACATTTACTTCAATTATTGTAATCTTATGGATACAGGGTCAGATATCCTAGAAATTTGCTGAACATAAAATATGAGAGTTACCAGAACTCATGAGATACTTAAACCATCTTTGTTATCAAGTTAATATAAGCATAATTTTGGCATTCCGTTTTTTCCCCAAATGTGTTCTAACTCCTTTGTCAGAGACACATGCTTTTGATTGGATTTTAAATATACTTTAGGATATTTCTACTCTATTTTATATATTATTCTTATATAATTATGTTATTTCTATGTTATCATAATTGTATAATATATAGTATTATATTATCTATAGATATAGATGAGTGCAATTACAAAGATTTTTATAAACTTGAATTACTGATTGTTTAGTAATATTAGTTATTAGTAATATTAATGTTAGTATTGGTATCATATAAAATGAGAAAATTAAATTAATGAAAGCACCTTTAGAGTTTTTTCTTGCTCAAAATTTATAATTCTATCATATGATCAAAAAATGATCAGTATTCTTGAAACTTCTGAATTCTAACTATTGAGAAATATCTGAAGATGACAAAAAATAAGTAAGAGAAGTAAAATATTTTGAGTTCAAGTAACTGAGAATTACTATTTGATAAGTTTTCATCATTATTGGTAAAACAGCTATTTTGACAGATAATTTTTAACTTCAACTATTTGCCGACTTTAAACCAAGTTTAATATCGCCTTTCAAAGTAGCTAAGTTGTACAAATAGTGATGAAAAATTATCAAATAATGATTCTCAGTTCCTTGGACTCTTCAAAGATTATATCTCTATCCCTTGTTTTCTTATTTCAATTAGGATTTTCTAAACCCAGAAAAGTGCTAAGGACCATAGGTTAAAAGCAATGGACAAGTTTTGGGTCTAGATGGTTTATTCTAAGACAAGGATTTACTCTAAGCCAGCAACTGCCTAAATTAAAATTCCTCTTGATGTAAGGGGCTAAGTAACAGGCATGGGAGACTGACTACCAAGGGAGGCTGAGAAAGACTTTAGGTGATTGCTACCACTTAAATGCAGTATCCTCTTAACTAAGGACTTTTAAAGGCTTAAAAAGCACTCCACGAAAGTTTGTAGAAAAAAATACCTATATTTGCTACTTGAGACTATAAAGAGATACTGTTTCACTCTTTCATATTTTTTCAAAATAAAATAGAAAATTATTTTAAGTGAACAAAATTTGTAAAAATAAAACAAAATGAAATTCATTTTAATTTTGTTGTTCTTTTTTGTATTTTTTTGAGTGGTGCCTAAGACCATACAACTGACTTATATACCTATCCCTTTTGTATGTATTACCCCTTCCTTTCCTGGAAACATTTGTAAAACAATTCCATTTAAGGAAATGTATGGTTAGATAAGAATTACTTATAGTGAAGTCAAATTTGGCAGTCTAAAGTTTCAAAACAAGTTTTCTACTGTTTACACTTCCAAAGGGTTAACCAAGATGTGATCTCTTCATTGTATTTTAGATGATTTCAGAAGGCCCAGTGGGCTGTGTCTAGAGACTCACCAATGAGTGCTGTGAGGCTATTCTGCCTAATTACTAAGATAGCAATACTAAAGAAGAATTAATGACAGCTGACAAGCACAGTTAATAATTATAGCAAAGGCAGAAGTTATTCAAGAGGCAAATGACAATAACAGGATAACTGTACATGGCAGCTTTCATCAATTGGTGGTGATGGTGTGTGTGTGTGTGTGTGTGTGTGTGTAAGTAAGTAAAAGGAGTGGTCATATAAAAGATGGGCCACACTTCATCCTGGATGGAAACAAATTCAAGAACTCTAAGTCATTCCAGGAGAGTCATTCTTGCATTTCAGTTTTTTCAGTCGTTCCACTCTCTTTCTTACTCATTCACTTTTCTCTCTTCATTTTATTTTTTATAGTGTTTTCAGCTTTCCCAACTTGTTGAAAGAAAACAAATGTAACAAACAGCAAAACTTAACTTGAACAAGCTGCAGTTGGTTTTCACTGCCAGGTGTCGACAAAGCTACTTAAAATTCATGTGAGATTGGAAGGAGAAGGGGACAGGAAAAGGCAGTAGCTGAAGTGGGATTTCCATATCAAAGGCCAAGCCTTTGGCTCTGAATGGTAATTAAAGTACCCAGATTTCATCTCCTTGGTCAGCTCATGAAAAGAGAAAAAAATTAGAGAGGATTTTTTCACTCCCTTCAGACTACAGAATGGAAAGCAGTAAATTAAATGAAAGTTGAGCTAAAAGGTGCCTAACACTTCAATCTTTGCATCTAATAGGATCTATGATGTTTTTAAAGCATTTATTCAGTTCACATCTTCATCTTGCTCTGATTATAAAAGATATAATGTCTGCTTACATTTATTGGGCACACATCTCAGGTTTCCTGAGGTTATAAAGATATCAGTTTTCATTTGTTTCTGTTGTGTTGTTGCCTTTTGGGAAGCAATGATATATTTCTGAGCAAAATTGCACGTATTTTAAGAATTATTTCCACAGGTAGCTAGATAGGCAAAAATGGCCTTTTTTTGTTTGTGGAGATTCTTACAATATTTTAGTCATATTTTTGTAGGATTTACTAAAATTTCCTGACATTTGAAAATATACCAGGCTCAAGTCCTTTTAATTAATGAAATATGGATTGTTCTTCCTCCTTTAATTGCAAGGTGTAACTTAACATCTCTTCTCCTAACATGCCAATGTTCAAGCTTTAGGAAAGAATTATCTTTATTTCAACTGTGATACTTATGGGAAAAAAAAAGTTTTAAGTCCTTATGTAACCATGTGCAAGGTAAAGGAAGCTTTAAAAGCTTGCAATCTTTGGGGTGAGAGGTTAAATAGAGGACCTGCTCATCCTCTGTTCATTAAAGATCACACAACACTTTTCAGGAAAGTACAGGAATCTTCCCGATGTCCTGGCCAAACTCCGATTATAGATAATTACATTCTGCCTACCTAATTCCCCTGTTGCTGTAATTGGAAACAGTTTTTTTTGTTTAACTTCATATCTTATCTTTAAATTGTTTTGTAGCATCCATTGCACTTTTCAAAAACTTCTATATTCTTTCCATCTGAAAAATGTCTATATTTAGGTAGTGATTGAAATATCTATCTGTATACATTAATGTTTATTTAATCATAATTTAACAAACTGCCTGTTAGCTTAAAAAAGGTGAATACACAAAGATTATATTGAATATCCAGAGAATTAAATACCCATTCAATTACAATCTGCATTTATTCTTAGCAACAGAATGCTAAATTGAAGAGTGCACTGCTTTCTGAACTGACAGAAGTCAATCTTGCAACATCATCTCTTCTTCCTTAACAGAGAGGAAAGGAATGGAAGTAGTAGGAGGAAATTTCAGTTCTTTCTCTTTGTTCAGTAATGCTTATAGAATTTGATGTCTCCTTTTTCTGTTCTCTCCTAACCCCTTTATAAGTGAATTGAATGAGGCATCCAGAGAGCCTGATGTCTTTAAAGAGTGTGAGTTGGGTACACAAAGGGAGTATAGTAACCAAGGAGTAAATGAATCTGAGAGGACAGTAGAGAGTTGACAGAAGAAAAAGAAAAAATCAAGGCAAGAGAGAGGAAAACAGAACTAAAGACAAGAGGGAGAAGACAAATTAACAATTTTAACATGTCTACTATTTGTAAAATACTATTTTAAGCACTCTATAATGAAATTAGATTGATTGTATACTTTGTAGCCAAAGATGAAGAAGCTCTATATAGTCAGGGGGAGCTGACTGTGGATCAGATCATGAGCTTCTTCATGCAAAACTGACAAACTGAAGAAATTAGGGAAAACCATGTAATGATCGGAATGACGCCACCTGCTGGTGAGCTACTGTAGGAAAGCTCTGCCATGAGGACAAGGTGCCTGAGGGCAAGCTTTTCTTTGGGGTCAGGAAGTGACAGTTTTCTTGTGGGAGGAAGAAGGGGCAAGGCTGACTCTCTTGCTCTCTTTTGTCAGAACTCTGGTGGAGAACGAAGTTAGAAATGTGCTCTCCCTTTAATAGATAGATGAATCTAGGCCTTTCTTTTTCTCTTCACCAAATTCTTATTCTCTTTAATAAATGCTTAAAAGTCTAACTCTTGGGGCAGCTAGATGGCACAGTGGATAGAGCACCGGCCCTGGAGTCAGGAGTACCTGAGTTCAAATCTGGCCTCAGACACTTGACACTTACTAGCTGTGTGACCCTGGGCAAGTCACTTAACCCCCATTGCCCCGCCAAAACAAACAAACAAAAAAGTCTAACTCTTGCTAAAGCTTATAATTTATTGGTGACCACTCATTAGATATTTTAGACAGAGTAGCTAGAATTTTAGCCCCTTACAACCATCAGACCATATAGGTATGATCTAAATAACATCTGTCATGATTGTGAAGTGGAGGTGATGAATAAATTTAAGTATTAGATCTGGTGGATAGGGTACTTGAAGAACTATGGAAAGAGATTTGCAATACAGTACAGGAGGCAACAGAAGAAGCAACAACAACAGAATTCCAAAGAAGAAAGAAAAATTGACTGTACAATGAGACTTACACATAGCTGAGGAAAGAAGGAAAGGGAAAGGGAAAAAAGAAAGGGAAAGATATATTGATCTGAATGTAGAATTACAGAGGATGTCTAGGAGCAATAAGGTTTTCTTAAATAAGCAAAGACAAAGAAATAGAAGAAAGCAATGGGATAGGAAAGATAAGAGATCTCTTCAAGAAAATTATAGATCTCAAGAGAAAATTTCATGGAAAATGGACGTGAAAAAAGACAAAAAAATCCTAAGGAGTTAGCAAAAGAGATCAAGGAGAAGTGGCAAGAATATACAGAAGAACTATACAAGAAAAATCTTAACATCACTGATAACCACAATTGTGTAGTTACTGATCTAGAGACAGACATCCTGGAGAATGATGTCAAGTAGGCCTTAAGAAGAATTGCTAACAATAAAGCTAATGGAAATAATGGAATTCTAGCTGAGCTATTTAGATCCCTAAAAGATTAAGCTGTTAAAGTGCTGTATTCAAAATGCTAGCAAATTTGGAAAACACAACAGTGGCCAGTGGATTGGAAAAGATCAGTTTATGTCCCAAATCCTAAAGAAGGACAATTTCAAGGAATGTTGAAATTACTGAACAATTGCACTAATTTCACATGCCAGCAAGATTATGCTTAAGATTCTAAAAGCTAGGCTACAACAGTTTATGAACTGAGAGTTAGTAGAAGAGCAGGTTGGTTTTCAAAGAGGCAGAGTAACTAGAGACCAAATTGCCAATATTCATTACAGAGAAACCAAGGGAGTTCCAGAAAAAAATCTACTTCTGTTTCATTGTCTACACTAAAATCTTTGTGTGGATCACAATACAATGTGGCAAATTAGCAAAGAGATGGAAATACTAGATCATCTTACTTGTCTTCTAAGGAGAGCAAGTGGGCAAAGAAATATCAATTATAACTGAACATGGAACAACTGATTGGTTTAGATTAGAAAATGTGTACAACAAGGTCATATAGTATTACCTTATTTATTTAACTTATATGCAGAGTATATCATGCAAAATGCCAGGCTAGGGGAATAAAAAACTGGAATTAAGGCCGACAAGAGAAATATCAACAATCTCAAATATGAAAATGATATCATTCTGATAGCAGAAAGTAAAGAGGAATTAAGAAGTCTTTGATGAGGGTAAAAGAGGAGACTGTAAAAGCTGGCTTGAAGCTTAGCATAAAAAAGCAAAACAAAACAAAAAACTAAGATCTTGGCAGCTGACCCCATCACTTCCCAGCAAATATATGGAGAAGAAACGTAAGGAGTATCTGATGTTATATTTTGAGACTCAAAAATCACTGCAGACAGCTATTGCAGCTATGAACTTAAAAGATACTTGCTCCTTGGAAGAAAAGCTATGGCAAATTTGGATAGCATACTAAAAAGCAGAGACATCACCTTGTCAACAAAGGTCCATATAATAAAAGCTATGGTTTTTCCAGTAGTAATATACATCTGTGAGAGTTGAACTCTAAGAAAAGCTTAGCACTGAAGAATCAATGCTTTCAAATTGTGGTGCTAGAGAAGAATTTTGAGAGTCCCTTGGGTAACAATGAGGTCAAATCAGTCAATCCTCAAAAGAAAATATTTCAGTCTATTCCTTGGATGATCAAATACTGAAGATAAAGCTTAAATACTTTGGCTGCCTAGTGAGAAGACTGGATTCATTGGAAAAGACCTTGATGTTTTCAAAGATTGAAGGCAAAAGGAAAGAGGAAACAGAGCATGAGATGGATAGATAATATCATGGACAGACTTCATGAAATAGTGGAGAATAGAACAGCCTGGCATGGTTTGGTCCATGGGATCAAGAAAAGTCAGGCATGACTCAACAACCAAACAACAAATTTTAGGCACTAGAAACAAGGATCTCTTGCCTGCTCTAGCAACTTAGGGTGGGGGGAGGGGTTGGGGGGGTAAAGGAGGGAGACAATTTGGAACTCAAAATTTTTTGAAAATATATTGTTAAAATTACATTTAAATGAAAAATATTTAATGAAATAAATATAAATAATTTTGAAAAATTTCTCAAATCTTTATTTCAAATTCTTCTTTAAATTGATACATCCTGACACTTGCCTGGTAGAGTGCTCCGTTGTATCAAAATATAACTAAGTAAAAAAAGCTACACTTTGGCCATGTATAACAACATATTTTTCACAGCTTGTTCTCTACTAAGAAGGAAAAGTATACTTCAACGTTATTTCTCTTAAAATCAAGATTGGTCATTGCATTGATTAGCATTTTAATGACTTTCATTGTTTTGGGAGTAAAAGGAAGTCAATAAGTTAAGCCCAGATATTTTATATTTTGTAGTTATTTTAAGTGGAATTTCCATTTTATTTTCTATTATTGGTTTTCGTTACCAATATAAGGAAAAGCAGATTATTTTAATGTTTTTATTTTAAGTCCTTCTACCATACCAAAGTCATTAATTATTTATTTTTGACATTGTTGAATCTCTAGGATAATCTATGTAGATCACAATACTAGCCTATTGGACATCTTGAACTAGAGGTTGTATGGACACCTCAGATTTCACATGTTTAAAGCACAACTCAATCTTTCTTCCCAAACTCTTCTTTCTTCTTAGCTTCCCTTTTACTGTTGAAGGCATAACCATCCTCTCTGTCAGGCTTCTAAACTAAGTATCATTGTCAGTTACTTATGTGTACACATCTCATATATCCAATCTGTTGCCAAGACTTGTCGTTTCTACAATCATGTCTTTCATATTTTTAACTTTTCTGTATTCAAACAAAATAGGCCACTCTGATGAAAGACCTCATCATCTCATACTTGGACTACTACAGTCATCTACTGATTGGTCTCCCTATTTAAAGTCTCTCACATCTCTAATCCATCCTCTCTTCAGCTGCCAAATTGATCTTCTAAAAGTAAAGATTTGAAAACATGACACACATTCAATAAACTCCAATGCCTCCTGATTACCTCTGGAAACAAATATAAATTCTAATAGATCCTTATTAACACTGGAAATAAATATAACATTTCTTTTTGGGGGTTTTAAAGTCCTTTGCAACCTAGCCCCCTCCAGCCTTTTTCCAGGGTCACACAGCTAGTAAGTGTCAAGTGTCTGAGGTTGGATTTGAACTCAGTTCCTCCTGAATCCAGGGCTGGTGCTTTATCCACTGGGCCACCTAGCTGCCCCTATATATAGTTTTTTGAATGCTGTTTCTGACATTAGAATGTTGTTTGGGGATACAGACTGTGTTGTCCTTTCTCTTTGTATCCCCAGTACTTAGAACAATGCCTGATAGAAGGCGAGTGATTAACAAATCTTTGTTGGCCAACTATCCACAACTATAGAAATTTTTGGCTCTCCTCTTTGCCTATACTTATATTCTCAATTTATTTTTGTCTTATTGATAAAACTAACATTTCTATAACAATATCATTTAATAATGATGACAATGTACATCCTTACTTTACCTTTTCTTCTATTAGAAAGGATTATATGTTTTTTGTGACAAATAATGCTAGCTGTATTTATTATATTAAGAGGAAGTATAGTCCTGTTCTTGTTAGGAGTATTATATAAAAAAAAAAAAAGGTTTTTATCCTTAAATAAATTGAAACAATCTTATACAAGTTATTGAGGTTTTTTATATTAATATGCTCTGTTAAGGCATATTAGGTGATGTAATTCATAAGATAGAAGACTAGAAATTTTTGTCAATTCACTTTTTCACTAATCTCAAAAAAATGAAAACAATAACCCTAACAATGTAAAAACTAAGGAATTAACAACAGGGAAAGCTAATCCCCAATCCCTAACTTAATCTATTCATCCTTTTCCTTTACCAGTTCTCAGATTATGGAAGTACTGCTCAAAATGATCAGTGGGTTTATACTCTGAAATCTACTCAACATTTTGCTTACTTTTTCTCTAGTCTCTGGCAACAAGCCCCTTCTCTTACCCTGATTCCTACCCTTAACTAACCATTCTGTTGGAACAAACAACAGAACTGAACTCTACCTACTTAAAATCTGTGTTAAGGAGGTAAAGATATTGTAACGATTGGAATGGCGCCACCTGCTGGAGATTTACTGTAGAAGAGTTCCGCCCATGAAGTGAAGGTCTTTGAGGGCAAGACCATGAGTCTTTTCTTTGGTGTCAGGAAGTGACATTGGCTAGTGGGAGGAAGAAGGAAGAGACTGGCACTCTGTCTCACTCTTTTTCCTAAGGACTCTGGTGGAGAAGGGCGCTCTCCCTTTAATAGATAGATAGGAATCTAGACCTTTTCTTCTCTCTTTACCAAATTCTTATTCTCCTTAATAAATGCTTAAAAGTCTAACTCTTGCTAAAGCTTATAATTTATTGGCAACCACTCATTAGATATTTTGGACAGACTAGCTGGAAATTTAGCACTTAACAATATAGGAAAGCAGAAGCATGCCCTTTCTTAGGCAGCAATTTATGTACTGCTATTTAGCTCATGTTACTACATCAGCTCTCAGCCAAAGTACCAAATAGAGGGAACTGGGGAAGAGCACCAACGTGTGCATTCCTGTGTGTGAATGTATGTGTGTGTGTGTGTGTGTGTGTAGTTCACAATGCCTGAAGGAAAGGACACTTGTATACAACTGAGCATAGTTCTGTCATTCCAGAAGTCACTTAAGGCTGTGACTGAGACTGGTGAAAACTTAATTCCCCAGTTTGGGAGGAGGTTAAAATGGTTACCAGGTTCAGACCTCTGGGGAACCACAAAATCAAAAGGGAAGGAGTCACAAAATTAACAATAAAGAATATAAGGGGGAAAAATTAAAATTGCCAAAGATATTAGGGGAAATAAAGCTCAGGTAAAAGTCTTAGGCACAAGTGGATAAATCATCAGGGAGATATAAATAAGGAAAGATTCCCTCTAGGATATTTAAATGAGTCCAAATATCTCTGAATAAAAATTCCAAGACAAAACAAATATATTGGACAGTCTGGAAGAAGAGACACAAGAAGAAATAACATTAAAAGAACATGGGATATTTCTAACAAGGAAAATAAAATCATCTAGAAGATAGGTCATATAGAGATATTTTAAAGATCATAGAACACTGTGCAACATAATGCAGAAAATAATGCAAGAAAACTCTCTAGAATTTATGAATGTAGAAAACAAAGTGACATTTGAAAGAATCCTCACATCTCTAGAAAACAATAACAAAATTCTGTGTTGCAAATTCCAAGACATAGTAAAGTAGTTCAATTTATCAATTCCAATAAGAAATGACAAGTCTTCAATAGAACAAGAGAAAGATATTTAAATATAAAGGAAAGGAAATTTAAATTATACAAGACTATACTGCATTTATCTAAAATCACATGAGGAGATGAAATAATATGTTCTGAAAGGCAAAAGACCTCAAGATGCAACTCAAGTTGACCTATACTGCAAACATGGACCTAATCTCACACACACACACACACACACACACACACACACACACACACACACACACACGTTGAATAAAAGAGGGACATTTGAAGCATTTTTACATCAAAAGGAATGGTAGCTGATTATTTGCTTTACAAACATCTCATACAATAGAAACACACAAAAAAGATGAACAAGTTACAACTAAGGAAGGAATAAATTATCCCACTCAGAGGGTTGACAACAACACAATAACAATAGAAGTACCATTAAGTGACTTGTTTCTAAAAAGAACACAGGAATGCTGCATACTTTTAATAATAAAAGTAAAAGGAGACTAGGGGGAAAGAGGTACTAAAAAGATTTAATATTTAGAGAGACCACTACTTCTCAGAAAGTTTTGTGATCAAATTTAATATTCTGTCTCAGGAGAAGGGGAATCATAACTCCTGGGTGCAATTGACATCAAGAGGTGATAGAGCATGAATCCAGAGAGAAGATTGAATGGGAAATGGGGAGAAGTTATCATGAGTCCTGTAGTAAGTAGTAATGAAATTGTGGAAATTGACCATTCTAGGAGGGAGGCACAGTGTAAAAAGGGAGAAGAGTACAAGATCTAGAAGGAAATGACAAAGAAACTGTTTAGAAGGTAGAACTCAAAGTGGATGCCTTAGAAGATTTAAGTCCAAAGAGAGTTACATCTAGAAGATAAAGAGATATTAAAACAAAGAAATCCTGAAGAATAAAGAATATAGAATCATAGGGTCCATGAATAAAAGTGAAAATCCATAACAGACAGAAAGGGAAGAAATGCTCAATAAGATAAATAAAAATGGAGGGGAGAATCAGAAAGGAAATTTAACTTATTTTTAAATGTTTATTTTTAATTCATTAAAAAAAATTGAGGTCCAAGTTCTCTATCAATGTCTAGCCTTTCCCCAAACTATTGAAAAGGTAAGCAATATGATATCCATTATACATAGTAAGTAATGCAAAACAGTTTCATATTAGCCATGTTGGAAAAAAAAAAGCAAGAAAAATACATAAAGTGAAAAAATATGCTTCAATCTGCACACAAAAGTTCAGCAGTTTTCTCTCTCTGGAGGTAGATTGCATTTTTCTTCATGAGTCTTTTGGAACTGTCATAGATCATTGTATCTATTGGAGTAGCTAAGTCTTTCATGGTTACAGTATGAGATGTTGGTCTATGCCTGGTTTCTGACAGATCATTTTCCAGTTTTCCCAGCAGTTTGTGTTAAATAATGAGTTTTTAACCCTCTCTCCCAAAGCTTGCAACTTGAACTTTATTAAATTCTAGATTCCTGTGGTACTTTATTTCTATATTTTGTGTGCCTAATCTATTGATCAATCATTCTATTTGTTTTCTATTACCAGAATGTTTTTATGATTACCATTATGTAACATTTTGAAATCTTGTACTTACTAGGCAACCTACTTCATTTTTTATTGATATCTTTGATATTCTTGAACTTTTGTTCTTCCAGATACATTTTTTCTAGCTCTGTAAAATAATTCCTTGGCAGTTTGGCATGACATTAAATAAATTAATTAATTTAGGGATAATTATTTTTATTATAATGGCATAGCCTACTCATGAACAATTAAGATTTCTCCAGTTGTTTAGATTTGTCTTTATTTGTGTGAAGTGTTTTGTAATTGGGTTCATATAATTTCTTTTTGTGTCATGGAAAGTAGATTTACAAGTATTTTATACTATTTGCAGTTATTTTAATTGGACTTTCTTTTTCCATCTTTTTCTCCCTGGGTTTTATTGGTGATATATAAAATGCTGATGATTTATGTGGATTTTTTGTATCCTGCATATTCACTAAAGTTATTGATTGTTCCAACCAGTGTTTTAGGTATTTTTCTTGTGTTCTCTAGGAATACAATCATACTTTCTGAAAAGAGTGAGAGTTTTATTTTCTAGTGGCCTGTTCTTGTTTCTTCAATTTCTTCTTTTCTCATTGCTATAGTTAGCATTTTAGGGCAATATTGAATTGTAAAGGTGGATACTGGACATCCATGCTTCACCCCTGATCTTATTGGAAAAGCTTCTAGCTTAGCCACATTACAAATGATGCTTGACCTTAGTTTCAGGAGAAGGGTAGGGGTCAGTGGAGAATAAGAACTTAAAGGAAAGCTCCATTTATTCCTGTGCTTTATAGTGATTTTAATTGGAATGGGTGTTGTATTTTGTCAAAAGACGTTTCTGCTTCTGTTGATATAATCATAAGATTTTTGTTGGTTTTGTTCCTGATATGATATATTGTGCTTATACTTTCCCTCATTTTGAATAAGCCCTGCATAACTGGTATTAATCATACCTGCTCATAGTGTCTGATTTTTGTGATGTATTGCTGTAGTCTCCTTGCTTGTATTTTATTTGAAAATTATCAATTTCCATTCAAAAAATATTTCAAAGTATCAATATTCATTAGGGAAACTAGTCTATAGTTTTCTCCATGTTTTTGCTCTCCCTGGTTTAGGTATTAAAATCATATTTGTGTCATAGAAAGTACTTGGTAGGATTCCCTCTTTACCTATTTTTTCAAATAGCTTATATAATATTGGAATGAATTATTCTTAAATATTTGAGAGAATTTGGTGTAAATCATTCTGGTTCTGGTTTTTTTTTATAGAGCTCATTTATGACTTGTTCAATTTCTTTAAAATATGGTTATTTAAATATTCTATATCTTTTTGCGTTAATTTGAGCAAATAATAGTTTTGTAAATATTCATACATTCTAATTAGATTGTAAGTTTTACTGGCATGAAATTGAGCAAAGTAGTTCCTAATAATTGCTTTAATTACATGTTTATCAGTGGTGCATTCACCTTTTTAAAAATTTTTTGAGACAGGTTATGTGGTTTTCTTCTTTCCTTTTTAAAAAGTAAATTAACCAGAGCAGCTAGGTGGCACAGTGGATAGAGCACCAGCCCTGGAGTCAGGAAGACCTGAGTTCAAATCGGGCTTCAAACACTTGACACATACTAGCTGTGTGACCCTAGGCAAGTCACAACCCTGATTGCCTCACTAAAAAAAGGAAGGAAGGAAGGAAGGAAGGAAGGAAGGAAGGAAGGAAGGAAGGAAGGAAGGAAGGAAGGAAGGAAGGAAGGAAGGAAGGAAGGAAGGAATAAATGAATGAGTAAATAAATTAACCAATGGTTATTTTACTTTTTTAAACTAGCTTCTAGTTTTATTCATTTTTTTTACTTATAATTTTAATCTCTCCTTTGATTTTCAGGATTTTAATTTTGGTGCTTAATCAAGAGTTTTAAATTCATTTTAGTTGTTTTAGCTATATGTCTAATTTATTGATCTACTTTTTCTCTTTTTTATTGATGTAACATTTAAAGATATAAATTTTCTCTACTTTGGCTGCATCTCACAAGTTTTGGTATATTGTCTCTTTTTTTATCATAATCTTTAATGAATTAAGGAGAATGAAATTATATGATTTGTTCTTTGACTCATTCATTCTTTAGGATGGGATTATTTAGTTTCCAATTATTATTACTTTTTTGGGTGGGGCAATGAGGGTTAAGTGACTTGCCCAGGATCACACAGCAAGTAAGTGTCAAGTGTCTGAGCCTGGATTTGAACTCAAGTCCTCCTGAAGCCAGGGCCAGGGCTTTATATACTGCACCAGCTAGTTGCCCCGTGAATGATTTCTTGATTGCATTTCTGATGTGTGACTCTGGGCAAGTCACTTAACCCTCATTGCCCCACCAAAAAAAAATTAACATTCACTGTGTCCAAGCTGGGTTTATATCAGGATATAAGGATTATTAAATAACAGGAAAATAATAAATATAATTAGATATTAAAAACAAAACCTTCCCAAATTACTTGCTTATTTTGATAGTTTCAGGAGAAGAAACACCTTTGATTAAGTAAAATACACATTTATATTAAAACTGTATAAGGTATAGACATAGAGGGTCCCTTTTTAATATTTAAATTATCTTTTTAAACCTAAAGACAAGCAGTACATGCAATCGGTCTTCATTAGAAGCTTTCCAAGAAATACAAGAGTAAAGTAAAAACATGTACTCTCTTTAATATTTGACAAAATTCTCGAAATTCTAGCGATAGCAGTAAGAAAAGAGAGAAATTAAAGTTCTAAAGATAACCAAATAGGAAATTAAACTCTCCATATTTGCTGAAGACTTTATGGTTTATTCAGCATATCATAAAGAAACAGCAAATGTGCTAATTGAGACAATAAAAACTTCAGCAAAGTTTCAGAATAAAAAATAAACCCACAATAATCAACAACATTATAACAAACTCAAAAGGTAATAATGTAAAATGAAATCTTATTCAAAATAACTATACAAAGTAGCAATTGGAAATCAATCTATCAAATCACACACACACACACAGACACACACAGAAATACTGCAGATACAGTTGTTCGAGGGAAGAGTAGAAAGGGATAGTCACCTCCTTATTCATAGAAGCCATGACTTGCTTAATGCTACTTAAGATTCCTTAGCCTTTTTTTTGTAGCCATCTAATACTGTTCACTTATATGGAATTTGGAGTCCACTAAAATTTTTTGTTCTTTTTCCAGCAAATCTTAGGTTAACCATTTTGTCTCATCCTCTGTTGTGAGGCTGAGCTTTGAAACCAAAGTGTAAGACTTCATATTTATCTCTATTGAATTTCATTTTAATTTATTCAGCTTAGTGCTTTGGCCTTTTGGGTTCTTTTTTAGGTCATGACTCTGTTGCCCATTGTACAGATACTCCTCTCAGTTTTGTGTCATCCACAAATTTAATGAGTATGTTATCTATGCCTTTTGTCTAAGTCATTCATAGGAATATTAAACATCACAGGTTTAACATCTGGATCCTGCTTAGCTTCACAATTCTAAATAGCACTATAGAAGGAAGAAGGCATGTGCTGGTCTATGCTTGACAAATGGCTCTCCAAAAGGGTGGGGGGGGGGCAGGAAGAAAAGGAAACAAGATGCTTTAAAGTTCATTCTGCATTGTTAACATTTTCTTCATCACTTTCTCAAGTTTAGGCTTTTAACAAAACAATAAATCAAGTCCTGATTTGTAGGTGTAAATGGTCACACAGGAAATTTTATAGTTAGGTCTTTCCATCCAGTAGGAGCTGGCTATACCACACATCCCCTGGGGATAAGGGTGGGGATGGGATTGAGTGTAGGGTAATTCTCAACATTAGCTCAGATATGAATCTTATGGCATGATCCTTTGTTTTTTTGATTACTTTTTTTGTTGTTTTTAGAACCTCAGTGACAGTGAGAATCCTGTTTCATCTGATATTTTCCCTGATTCTTGAAGTAGTTCTCGGGAAAGCTGAGTTTGAATGAAACTTTTCACATCATCTTTTCCAGAAGTCCAAATTGTTTTCCTATATATTGTCTGGTCATTGAGTAAACTGTTCTCTGATCAGTTCATAAAACTTTCTTCAAGTTTTTCTGTATTCTTCATATTCATAATTTTTATAGTATAATAAAATGTTCAATTGTTTTTCAGTCAGGTTTGACTTTTCATAATCCCTTCTGGGGTTTTCTTGGCAAAGATAATGGAGTAGTTTGCCATTTCCTCTCTAGTTCATTTTACAGATGAGGAAACAGGTAAACAGGGTTGAGTGACTTGGCCAGGGTCACACGGATAGTGTCTAGTATAACAGAATACCATTACATAAGCATACAACAGGTTTTTTTTTCATTCATTCCATAATTGTTGATCAATCAGATTGTTTCCAGATTTTGTTTGCCATCAAAAGTGCTGCTATAAATATTTTGTACTTACGAGACATTTCCTTCTGTTATTTTTTTGTTTGTTTTGTTTTGTTTTTTGAGGGGCAACGAGGGTTAAGTGACTTTCCCAGGGTCACACAGCTAGAAAGTGTTAAGTGTCTATGGTCAGATTCAAACTCAGGTCCTCCTGAATCCAGGGCCGGTGCTTTATCCACTGTGCTACATAGCTGCTGCCCCCTTCCTTCTTTTTTTAATCTCCTTGGTATACATGTTCAAGTATACTATCCCTCAACCAAAGGGTAATGAGTTTAATGACCTTTCTTATGTGGTTCCAAATTGTTTTCCATAATGATTAGACTAATTTACCATTCTACCAATAATGCATTAGTGCTACCATCTTCTAATGGATTATTGTTTTCCATTCCTCCTCTTATGAAATAATAATGCCCATAATTAGTTAATATTCTAAACCAGCATTTTTCCTTGTCAACCATATCTTTCTACTTGGCAAGGAGATGAAGCATTTGCTGGCTGAGATGGTTCCTAGTCTTCTTTGATCTCTTCTTTATGATTATTGATAAAGATTGTTATTGTGAACAAGAGCTATTAAATATTGTTTGAGCACTTAGACCATTTTTCCTCCACAGATCTTATCATGGATCAGCAGTAAGACTTGGTTCTTAGTGTTTAACATTACCTGGAAGGCTGAAGTCACATGAAAATTCTTTGCTTTGAAAATATAACAGAATTGAAATCATAGTAATTATATGGTTATGATGCTTACTCAACAAGCATTTATTAAACCCCTAGTGGGTGCCAGGCATTTTTCAAGGTTAGGTATTGGGGATCCAAAGACAAAAATGACCTAATACTTGACTTGAATTAACATATCATATTCTATAGGATAACAATACTAATTCTAGATAAGTAGCAAAACTGATTTGATGTTTATTTTTCTAATCCTTTTGTACTGAATCATCTACAAGCTTTTACCTGGTCCTTCTTATGACTGGTGAAATGCTTTTTTTTTTTGGTAAGACAATTGGGGTTAAGTGACTTGCCTGGTGTCACACAGCTAGTAATTGTTAAGTGTCTGAGGTTGGATTTGAACTCAGGTCCTCCTGAATGCAGGGCCAGTGCTCTATCCACTGCCCCACCTTGCTGCCCCTGAAATGCTTTTTGATTGGCTTTGACTTGAAGATTTGCTATATTATAGAGATCTTGTTCCTTTGTTTTTCTAGGTAGAGTTAACTAGCCTATATTTGGCTCAAGCCTCTTTTCCATGCCATGTCCTACCTAATGGAAGTAACTGGCTCCATCTGAAAGAAAAGCCACATATAATTCTACAAATGATTTAAAAAATGGGATGTGTCAGAGAACATTAATAAGGGGACACAGCTATGAAAATAATGATTGACCTACCACAGGAATATAGTGAGTAATACCCTCTCATTCCCAGGTAACACATTCAGGTTTTGAAGATTATGATAATATATCATCTATAAAACATTACTAAGACTTTTACATTCTCTGAGTCACATCTATGGCCTCTCAGTGCCTTCAGAAATTTTTTAAATGTCATTGTTAGCTAAAAGGAAAGAAATAATATTTCTGCACAGTAAAATTCAGAGTGTTTAAGATTTTACATAATACAGCACTCATTCTCAGTTTCCTCATCTTAATTTTTCCCCTATGCAAATTTGTATCACTGCATATTTTCAGTATTCCTTTTAGGCAATAACCTGTTCAACTGTCTCTGTCATTATGATGAATATTAGGTAATGTAACCCTGGCTTCTCTGGCTTTTAAAAAGGAATAATTACTTCAGAAGGTATCAGAAATATACAAATTTACTCCCCCAATGTGTGGGAGGCATAATCTGCTTTCCCCTACCCTATACCACCTCATTTTCTGGGGACAGGAAGAGGATTAGCTTCATAGTTTAACTCAGTTCCTATAGAACACAGCCTCAGTTCTAAGTCCAAAACCCACCTTATGCTCAAGTTCCAAGTACCCTGGCTTCTCAGGGCTTCTATGCCCGGATGGCTAACTGTACTAACCCACCTTCACTCCTGGCTCCAAGGTTGGCATGGCTCAAACTCCCAGATTCAATGACAATTGCCTCTGTCACCTGAAACTGAGGAAGAAAAATAACACAGAACAGAAACAAACACTGTAGGTTCCAGAAAGCTTCCTGAAAGGGAGCGGGTAGTCCATGACCTCCATAATGGGTGCAACAAATAAAAGTTGCTAAAAAAAAAAGACAGTGGGGGAAATAAAAAAAAGCTTAGTCTTGACAATATTAAAGATAGAGGCAGTCAGTCAATGGAGGCTATAATCACCCACATGGTGGGGGACCCAGTGATCTTATTACAGCTGGGAATGTCCAGAGACTCCTGAGTTATAGTAATATCTAAAATTGGGTTTTTCTGGGATTTTCCCACTTCTCCTAATGATGTTAATTAGGCTCATTCCCCACTCTACCCCAATATTTAATATGGTGGTAACTGTTGCTTAGGCATTCAGTAATGCACTACTCTTCATGACCCCATTTGGGGCTTTTTTTTTTTTTTCGTGGGGCAATGGGGGTTAAGTGACTTGCCCAGGGTCACACAGCTAGTAAGTGTCAAGTGTCTGAGGCCAGATTTGATCTCAGGTCCTCATGAATCCAGGGCTGGTGCTTTATCCACTGCGCCACCTAGCTGCCCCCTATTTGGGGCTTTCTTGGCAGAGTTACTAGAGTTGTTTGCCATTTCTTTCTCCAGTTCTTTTTACAAATGAGGAACTGAGGCAAACAGGGTTAAGTAACTTATCCAGGGTCACACAGCTAGTAAGTGTTTGAGGCCAGATTTTAATTCATCAAGATGAATCTTCCTGACACCAGGGCCAGCATTCTATCTACTATGCCACCCAGCTGCCCAAGTAGTAATTAAATACATTAATAAATTGAAGTGACTGTTCTGAACTATCCTTGATTGTGTTATATTCAATAATTTCTTGTACTGAGACTCTAAGGTTTTCATGTGGGTATTGCCAGATAATGTAAACAACTTATTGATTTGATAAAATAAATTAATATTCCTTAAATCATTTTTGAAACTACCCCTAACTCTGCGCAGTAAAAATTGCACATACATTTCTTTGACTGCATTTGTGAAAAGCTGAGTAAGAATGTTTTTTAAGTAGTTAATGTTCCTTAACTTATGAATAAGGATGTATTTGATCTTTGACTTTTAATTTTCCCTTTATTTCTGGTTTTTGGCCTTTTGTCCCTTTCTCTTGTCTCTGTCTTTGACTCTCTATCTTTCTGTCTTTCTCGCTGTCTCTATCTCTCTCTCTGATTGTGCCTATCTCTCTCTTTGTCTCTGTCTCTTTTGCATCTCTTTCTCTGTCTCTTTTCCTTGTGTGAATCATTTTCTGCTATTGTGCTTTAAAAAACTTAGCTCCTGGACCCCTGAAATGAATAAAAAATGTAATCCTCACTGAACCCATTGTATATTCTCATTTGTTTTTGCTGTATCGATTTATCAGCAGAGGGAAATTACTTGCTTGAAGAGAGGATACCAGTCAGAATGACATTTATTTCATAGTACAAGGAGGCTCTCCAGTGTGTTTCCATGTAACCCAGATATTGGAGCTGTAAAAGGGCTTGTAACAAGGTTTAGTGCTATGATTAGATCATGTGGAGCACCTTGCTTTCATAACAGGCACTCAGTTGGAGCCAAGGCCTTAGGTGATGGTCATCTCTCTCTCTCTCTCTCTCTCTCTCTCTCTCTCTCTCTCTCTCTCTCTCTCTCTCTCTCTCTCTCTCTCTCTCTCTCTCCCTCCCTCCCTCCCTCCCTCTCCTCTCTCCTCTCATTTCTTCCACAAATTCCTTCTCCACATAAACGTTTCTGTACCAAAAGCCAAATCTTACAGACTTACATGATCACAAGGGGATATATTTTTAGATGCCTGAAGCTTTCATAACATCAAATTAAATGTAAAAATAGATGAAACACTTGCCTATTAATCTCTTTACATTTTTTTTTTACTTCTTTCTTGTGCTTCTGGAGAAATTGCTCCATTTTAATTCACCAAAGCAAATCTTCTCCTTCGGTGATTGTAAGTTACCTATGCTTAAGGCTAACAATTACCTGAAAAACCAGACATGTATTCTTTAACACAAAGGCTGAGATACACAGTAAAAACAGGACCTTCTGTGTCAGGTGTCAGTTATCTGGCAAGGGATGAGCAAGCTTTCAACATGACTGAACTTTACTGCCATAAAACTGCTGAAAAAATAAGGCACGACGGGAATAAAATCATTGTACTGTACCACAGTGCCACCAACATATGTAAAAGAACACCCCCTCAACTTAGTTCATATAATTGTTGAACCGGCTAGATGGTACACCTTTTCTTGACTGTTTCAGTGTGAAGCCAATGAATGTATAAATATTGGGTGATTGCACTTCTACAACTGCTAGCCAAATAATTATTCACTAGAAAAGTACCTATTTCTTTTTAGAAGAGAAAGAAAAAAAAGTGAAGTTGATTATCTAAACAAACAAAAAGATATATTCAAACCAGTTACAAGTCCTCAGTGGACTATACCAGTTGTGGTATTATGGAAATAATGGGGCATTATGGGAAGTTACAATCAATAAATCAAGCAGTAAAAATTTATTAAATGCCTACTAAGTTCCAGATACTGTACTTTTTGTAACTGATAAGTTCTCATAAGTTATAGCTGAGAGATTAATGCTGTGCAGCTCTGGAGAGAAAGCTTCTAACTACACATACATACACACACACACACACACACACACACACACACACACACACACACACACACCCCTACCTAGTTGTGACTCATCATCCTTATTTGTTTATGTATTGCCTGAGATGAAGCAGAAAAGATTCCCTCATCTCTATAACTTTTCTGATTTCTGTTCATCATTGGTTTGGATAAATGGATTTATTTGATATTCACCTTTGTGTAACAGGTATTTGGTGGGAAGGAATTGAAGCTTTGGATAAGATTTCAGAGCACTTATTCCCCATTAAGGGATAATGATCAGTAGTGCACCCTAAATCTTAAAATTATTACTTCTAGACTAACAATATTTAATGAAGCAGATAGCTATAATTCAAGACTGGAACCCTTTCTCTGAGGAGAGCAGAAAGATCATCTTTGTAGCCACAATATCATAATCACTTCCTGGAAGCAATTAAAACTTCCCTTGTAAAAGAGTATGCAGAAATATATAGTCATGCCTCCCATCTAGACAGAACCATGAGGATACACAAAAACCACATGGACAACCCATATACTTCTACATACAAACATACCTTACAATAATAAAGGCAGAAATGAGACAAAAAAGAAAGAAATGTACCTTACCCGTTAGTTTTTGTGTTTGTTTTGTGCTCATTCATTTGAATAGAAGACCCATAGTATGTTGTGAAGTGTGAGAAATGGCCCAATGTCTCAGGTCAAGAGACTATTTCTCACTTTAATGGAAGGCATCCTCAGAATTTTTCTTTGGACGGAGCATGGTGGAGGGAGTGGTGCAGATTGATAATCAGGATCTGACAGAAATTAAAGAGGACTTCCTAACCCCAAATCAGAATCCAATGGAAGCTTGGGACATTGATCTTCCTAGCAAGAGGAATAATTCGGTCACACTAAATGCCTATGGGCTGTAATTATTGGTTGTCTGTTCTGTGTTCTAAATGATTTTGGCCCTTGGAGAATCTGGAAGTTGACAGAGACACAACTCCTGGAGAGGAAAATGCTAGAGTTCTTTCCCAGTACAATGAGTATAAGAGAAACAGAGACAGAATGAGAGTTTGAGAGACATATAAACAAAGAGGCAGTACCCACCGATACCATGCAGCATCCAATAGAAATCTTTCAGTGCCCAACAGGCAACGATGTTGGTGGGGTGGGGGGAGGAAGGGGGAACTGTTAACATACCAGGAAATATTTCATATTTATTACCCTGAAATATTACCCCACCTGCCTAATCTCTAGCTACATATTCTCCATATCTGAAATTCCTAAGGGAGACCAATATATGTGGTAAGTAGGTGGAGCAATGGATAAAGTGCTAGGCTTGAAGTGAAAAAGAACTGAGTTCAAATCCAGTCTCACATATTTAATAGCTGTGTGACCCCGGGCAAGTCACTTAACCTCAGTCTGTT
Source organism: Dromiciops gliroides (assembly GCF_019393635.1). NCBI lineage: Eukaryota > Metazoa > Chordata > Mammalia > Microbiotheria > Microbiotheriidae > Dromiciops > Dromiciops gliroides. Next base: position 177,964,249 of record NC_057865.1, read on the forward strand.
TCAGTCCCCTTAACTAGAAATTGGGGCTAATGGTACTTATGTCCCAGGGCTATTATGAGGATTGAATGAGATAATATTTTCAATGTACCTAGTATAGTGCTTGATAAATGATTAAATATTATCTAAAAATAGACACTTGATAAATAATTATTCCCTTCTTTTATTATTTCCCCTCCTCCAGACATAGTGTGAGACACTGCACCCTAGGTTTACATGGGGAAAAGGGGAGAGGGAATGCCTTTTATTTCACTAAATGACTTTGTTTTGAATTTAAGTTCTTTCTAGCCAAAGAATATTTTTCTCCCAGTATTTAGCACCATGCTAGGAATGTTGAAAATGCTTAATATGTGCTTGTTGATTGATTGGACTAATCATGTTCTTTGGTAAAAGTTACCATATTTGGGGCAACTAGGTGGCACAGTGGATAAAGCACCGGCCCTGGATTCAGGAGGACCTGAGTTCAAATTTGGCCTCAGACACTTGTCACTTATTAGCTGTGGGACCCTGGGCAAGTCACTTAACCCTCATTGCCCTGCAAAAAAAAAATAGTAATCATATATGTGGGGGCTTGTGAGATATGCTTTTGAATGGATATAGAACCAGTGAGTATCTTTAATGTGGTATATCTTTTCTGGAGGTTTGGAGCCAGGGGCAGGTAAAAATCACTTGGGAGGGGGGTAAAGTGATTTCTACAGGCTGTAGAAGAAGGTAAGTGGTTTGCCTGAATCAATGTCATAACTAAAACCAGAAGCCAGGTTTGCTCACATCAACTTTGATGCTCTTTCTCATGTCTCTAGCTGCCTCTCAGACATCATGAATTGTATGTTCAGTAGACATCTTAAACTCAGCATGTGAAAAATGGAACTCATTATCTTTTCCCCTAAACTTTCCCCATTTCCTACCTTTCCTATTACTGGAGAATGCAACATAATTCTCCCAGTCCCTCAGGCTTACAACCTAGAAGTTGTCCTCAACTCCTAACTCATTCTCACCTTCCATATCTAATCTGTTCTCAAGGCCTGTTGATTTCACCTTTACAATATCACTTCAGTATGTCCTCTTCTCTCTTCTGACAGGACTCTCACTCTGGTGTAGGCCCTCATCAACTCATGCCTGGGCTGTCAAAGTAATTTGATGGTGGGTTGGCTTGATTCAAGACGCTTCCCTCTCTAATCCATCCTCCACCCACCAAAGTAATTTTCCTAAGCATAGGTCCCACCACATGTCATACAACCCCCCTTCCCCCATTCCCACTCAATCAACTCTAGTGGCTCCCTGTCACTTTCAGGATCAAATTTATTTCTACCTGTTACCTAAAATCTTATAGTCTATGGGAAGCTTTTGTCAACCCCTCTTAATTCTAGTGTCTTCCCTCTTCATTATTTCTTCTATATCTTATGTAATGGCTAGTTTATGTATATTTGTTTGCTTGTTTCCCCCAAAAGATTGTGAGCTCCTTGAGGACAAGGTCTTTCTTTTGCCTATTTTTTGTCCTCAATTTTTAGCACAATGCCTGCCACATAGTAAATGATAAATAACTGTCTATTGTCTTACTGATTGACTTATATCTTATACACTACAGTATTCCTCCTTCTCTATTTTCTTTGCCCAGATTTACATTCAGATTTTAGGATTGGCAGAGGTGCAGGTGGTTGGAGACTTACAAGCATTTGCAGTGAAAATGGAATTCTACGCTGTTAATCTGGCACTTGAAAAAAATTCTGCTTCTTCATTTAGCTACAATTCTTTTAATAGCTGAGATTGTGACTGTAAGATTAATTTGGGGAATGTGACAGAATACATTACCTTGCTCAGATTGTTTTGTTGTTGTTAATGAGTTCCCCAAGAAAGAACCTCTGGTCAGGGTTGATTTTTTTTTTTCCCAAAGGGGTCTGAGAATTTCCCAAACTGCAGATGGTACAGGACAATGAATAATAAGTGGCATATTTTACCTTATAAAATTTAAATACTGATCTTCAGAACTTTTAAAATAAAACTGAGTGTTGAGGGAGGAGATAAACTTCTTTCTTTCTGGGTAGGAGCAAGCTTGCAGTTCTTTAGAATGCTTGGTCACTAAAAATCAGTTCCCTGAGAGTGGTAAAAGCCAGTTTTCCCCCAAGTTCCTTGGGCATTTTACTCCTAAATCTTGGTAGTCCTAAATCACAGTTTTTCTCTGTGAGATTCAGAAGTGTCAAGTTTAACTCTCCAGGATAATAGGATCTAGGAGAAGTGAATTTTAAGCTCTTCTGGATTATTTATTTTAAATTAAAGGGGGAGGGGGCAGCTAGATGGCACAGTGGATAGAGCACCAGCCCTGGAGTCAGGAGTACCTGAGTTCAAATCCAGCCTCAGACACTTAACACTTACTAGCTGTGTGACCCTAGGCAAGTCACTTAACCCCAATTGCCTCACTAAAAAAATTAATTAATTAATTAATTAATTAAAGGGGGAGATTAGTCAGCCATTACTTAGAATTGGGAGGTTGTTCAGTCTTAAAAACTGTAGTTATTGAGGAAGCCCAGGAGGGAGGCAGAATATTGATATTAAACTCATTGTAACTTAAAGAATATCCATTGTAACAGACATTTATTGAAATATGATTAATGATAATACTTCCTTTATTAATTTTGTTTATAATTTTGAATAAGAAGGTACCTATTTATGACATTAAAATACAATTACAGAAAATAGAGACATGAAAAAAACAAATTTTCTATGTCATTCCTTTTCAAGATCTTTTAATTTTTAGGATTTTTTCAGAATTGGTAAGTGAAATGCTATTCCTCTTAAACTTTCAACAAAACCTGATCAATTGTCAGCTTTCCTTTTTCCAATAGGAGTCCCACTTGCACAGTCTTGCTTATTTTGTGATTAATGGAAAACCAACCTTTGGACTCTATCAGGCCATTTTTGATAGTTATTTCTCTCTTTCTGGGACAATGAAATCTTAAAATTCAATCACTATAAGGTGAGTAATTAGAGTCCTGACTGAGCTGCTTCTAAGGTCCTGATTGGAGTACATAACTACAGGAATAAAGATTATGGTGAAAATACTTCTGAAATATATTTTTGAAAACTTAACTTCAATAGGTGAATGATTTATACTGATGGAGATCCCCTGCCACCTGAGTTTATAGTGTCTTTTTCAAGTTAACCAAACAAAAATCCTCAGATTTCCCCCACCTTTAATCAGCATCCTTGTATCTAATGTATACTAGTGTATTTATAATCAGAGATGATTATAGGCATAGGCGATATGTGTTTCCCAGGATTCTAAACTTATTTTTTCTAATGATTAGATTCAGCCATGTCCAAGCTTTTTTATTCTAGCTGTACCCTGAAAATATCAATGATATTTAGGAACTTCTGTGTGAATATGCAAAAGCAAGAAGAATGCAAGTAATGCAAAGTTCCTAAGCTCTAAGAAACTCATTGAGTAGGGAACCATTTTTGTGTGATGGAATTCTCTGTCAGTCTGGTGAAACCTATGCACCCTTTCTCTGAAGAATGTTTTTTTTTAATTCACATGATAAAATACATAGGATTACAAAAGAAGCCAATTATATTAATACATAATTTGTAACTAAGAAAAGTGGAATCATGTGTGATTTAGTGGCACATCTAAGAACTATATTAATTTTGAAGTAGTGATGAGCATCAATGATGTTTTAAGATATCCATATTAACTATAACATGACAAAATATCTGTTATTTTTTATTGGTGACAAAAATCACACATACTGCTAATATTACTGTGGTTCATGTTTGCATTCATAATTTAAGGGAATGCAAAGAATGAGAAATTAGTGAAAATAAAGATGTAATTTTTTTCTCATCCAACTTTGTGGATCCCCTGAAATTGATCCCTGAATTCCTTGTGGGTCTATCAACCTAGAATTAGGAACTCCCACTCTTAAGAGAAAGGCATATTCTTAAAAGACAGTATTAGGCATCTAGCTTCTTGCCAATTCTGAGATGTGAAATTATCATAGATTGACTGCCTGGTGATACAATGCATTTCTAAACCTTGGGGCAGTTTAACAACACGGCCATAGGGACACAAAATGCCCTGAGCTTTATCATGTGGGAATTATTCTCCTGTTCATCTCCTGAAGGACAGGACATTGAACTAGGAAACACTCTTACACATGAAGAGGGAGACTTCTTCAAGGCTATGGACCTCCATTGCCTCACTGCAACAAAGGCTTCTTCCCCTTCCTCTCCTCAGTTCTAACTTGGTCACCCTTTAGTTGCAGAATAATAAAGGGTGTGGTCAAAACAAAGTTTAAATATTCCAGGAAAGACAAAATACAAACCGTTTATAAGTGGAAAATTCAGATTCACTCTCCTAACAGAACTACAGTCTCTGCTCTTTTTCCCCAACAACCTCATGGCCCAATTGCATTACTTTCTAGACTGTGGTATCAGGCAGGGAGTAAAACTGCAGAATCTCTGTGCCTAAGTACTATCTGAAAGAACTCTTTATGATTTCTATGACACAAAACTGCTTCCAACATACTTCTTCTGGTTACAAAGTTATTTCTTCTGTTACTATGAATCTAAAAGTGAATGCAAAGGAGAAAGACAGGATAGGAGAAAAAATAACAATACCAACAACAGTCAATTGGTAAACATTTATTAAGAGCCTACTAAGTGCCAGGCACCAAACTAAGCAATTACTAGCATTTGTATAAAATATATAGTACTTTCTGAGGGGTTAAAAATGCTCTAACCTGGTCATGTGTTCCAGTAAAATGTACTCCTTTAACTGGCCTATTTTTGCACTGTGGGGGAGTTTCCAGCTGAGGAAGTTCATTACTGGTTAATCAATGGCATGTTGGCCTGGGTTCTCACCCCAGTCTTTGCGTATGCCATGTGACTGTGAAGCATCATATGTGAACTTGCTTGCCTGACAGCTGTCAACTGTAAATGGCCATATGTAATGATGAGTAAAGTTGTTGTCAACTGTCAATAGGCCATATGTAATGATTTGTAAAGTTACAGACAGCAGCCGGCTCAGACACATAATGAAGAAAGAAAAATTCCTTTTTCCTAAGGGAATCTTAAACAGGTATAGTTGGTAGTAAGAAGAACTACAAGAGAATTTGTTTGCTATGTGTCTCTCTAAATCCCAATTTATGTTGTGATCTCTGAGTGACTGAGTGGGTAAAATGTTAGAATTTGATTCAAGAAAACTAGAATTCAAATCCTACCTTAGGAACATATTATGTGATCCTAGACTATTTACCTAATTTCTCTCATCTCATAACATTTGATTTTTATTGTCTCCCTTTTTATCCCATTTTCCATTATATTCCATTTTGAGATCTCTTCAGATAATCATTAGAAATTTGTGAAGCTTAAAGATTATTGAAAGAAAAGTATCATATTGACACAAAAATAAGTTTGTTTTTTTTCATATAAGGTATTTTATTTTTTCTGTTACATGTAAAGATAGTTCTCAACTTTTGTTTATACAAGCTTTACAATTTCAGATTTTTCTCCCTCCCTCCCCTCCCTCCCTCCCCCCTCCCCTAGACAGCAGGTAATCTGATATAGGTTATATCTATATATCTATATATCATATCCATATACATATAGATAGATATATACACACATATATATATACACATAATAACATTAATCCTATTTCTGCATTAATCCTGTTACAACAGAAAAAATCAGAGCAGTGATGCAAAACCTCAAAATAGAAAAAAAAAAAACAGCACCCAAAACAAAAGAAATAGTATGGTTCAATCAGCATCTATACTCCACAGTTCTTTTTTTTTTTCTTGGATTTGGAGATCCTCTTCTATCATGAGTTCCCTGGAACTCTTCTGTACCATTGCATTGGTGAGAAGAATATAGTCCATCACAGTACGTCAACACTCAATGTTGATGATACTGTGTACAATGTTCTTCTGGTTCTGCTCATCTCACTCATCATCACCTCACCCATGACCCTCCAGGTTTCTCTGAACTCCTCCTGCTCATCATTTCTTACAGCACAATAGTATTCCATTGTATTCATATACCACAACTTGTCCAGCCATTCCCCAATTGATGGGCACCCCCTCAACTTCCAATTCCTTGCTACCACGTAAAGAGCAGCTATAAATATTTCACAAAAATGAGTTTTTAAAAGTTTTTCAAACATAAAACAAAATAATTGAGAAAAGTCAAGTCAAATGCAAATTTATTGAGAACCTACTATGTGCTAGGCACTGTGCTAAACACTGGGCATAAAAAGAAAGGCAAAAACAGAAAATAAAATCATAAACTACTACATTATTCTGATTTAAGGTTCAGTATCCAAAATGGAATTGGTCTAGTAGGAAAAACTTCAAATCTCAAAAGCTACGAATTGTATTCAGTTCAATTCAATTAAAAAATTTCTGGGGGCAGCTAGGTGGCACAGTGGATAAAGTACTGACCCTGGATTCAGAAGGACCTGAGTTCAAATCCAGCCTCAGACACTTGACACTTACTAGCTGTGTGACCCTGGGCAAGTCACTTAATCCTCATTGCTGTCCCCCCCCAAAATTCTTATGTACCTACTCAGCTAAGTGCTGAGTATAGAAAGATTAAAACAACACAGTCCCTATCTTAAAATAGACTTTATTATACTGGGAGAAATGACATTTACTCAGATAGATAAATGCAAATTTTGTAAAAGTAAAAACAAATGTATTTTTGAGGGGGCAGAGAACACTAGAAACTAGGGAGATCTGGGGATAACCTGGCCTAGGAAATGGCACTTGAGCTGAGCTTTGAAGAGAGCTAGAGATTTCAAGTAGTAGAGTTGAGCAGGGAGAGCATTCAGAGCCTATGCAAAGATATGGAGGTGGGAGAATAGAAAATGTGTTGCAGCCAACTTTGACACTGGGTGTGTGTTAGAGAGAATCATATAAAATCAATTCAGAAAGATAGGATCGAGATAGATTATGGACTTTACATGTCAAACAAAGGAATTTGTATTTTATTCCAGAGCCAATTGAGTTTCTAGATTTAATTGACCAGAGTAGTGGATAGTGGTGTAGTAGATATAGAGCACTGGGCCTGAAATCAGGAAGTCCTGAGTTCAAATCCAGCTTTGGCCACTTACTAGTTGTGTGACCCTGGGCAAGTCACTTAACCCTATTTACCTTAGTTTCCTTATCTATAAAATGAGCCAGAGAAAGAAATATCAAACCACTCCAGTATCTCTGCCAAGAAAAACCCCAAAAAGGTCATGCAGAGTCAGACAGGACTGAAACACCTGAACAACAACAGTGGTACTTGTGCTTTAGGCATATCAGTCTCGCAGGTGTATGTATGGAAGATGAATTGCAGACAGGTAAATATCAAAGCAGAAAGACCAAATAGTTGGCTATGGCCTTTGCCAGATAACAGATGATCAATATCTGAATTAGGGTGATGACCATGTGAATGATGAGAAAGGGACAAATGTGGAAGATATTAGGGAGATAGAATCAATAAGATCTGGCAACTAATTGGATGGATATCTGGGATAAGGGAGAGTCAAGAGTCAAGGTTGGCTAAGAGCCACACACCTAGCTTGGTAACAACTTTAAAAGAAATAGAGAAGGAAGAGAGTTGGATTTTGTTTGTTTGTTTTGTTTTGTTTGTGTGTGTGTGTGTGTGTGTGTGTGGGGTTGTTGAAGAAGTGGAGAAGAAACTAAAAAGTTTAGTCTTAGACATGTTAAATTTGAGATGCTTATGGGAAAGCTGGACCAACACATCCTGCAGTTAGTTGATGATGGAGTTAATTGACTTTAACTCAGGAGAGAGGTGATGCCTGAATATACAGATTTTGGAGGTATCTGAATCAAGATGATATTACACCCCTGAAAGCTGATAAATTCACTAAGAAAAAATCCTGAATTTTGACTCAGGGAATCTGTGCCAGTCCCACTTTTGCTGCCTGTTACTTGTGTCACCTCCAGTCCTCAATTTGCTCATTTGCAAAATGGGAAAGCCTGGCCCTCCTATGTTTACAAATTTGGACTTCTAAAATCGTTTCCAGCTCTATAGTCTATAGAGGGTGAAATAATTTTGTTCAAGTGAAATATAATATTATGCTTATTTAAAATGATTGTGAATAGACAATGAATCCATTTATTCCTCACCTCTCAAATTTATTGTTTCTTGGGTAAGTTTTTAATGTCTTTTTATTTTTCACCAGCATCCCATTTTTCTTTGAATAATCTTTGATTTCTAAGCACCTTCTAATCATGAATCGAGGAGACCTTAATATTGAATATGGGGGTGGAGGAAAATGGGGAAAAAAGAGCCAGAATGCTATAATGAAAATCATATAATTGTAACCTGGTAGAAAATGTTTTTGTCACATCTATACTGAAACAAAAATGCATCCTATGAAGTGTTTTTTGTTTTTGTTTGTTTGTTTAATCACTAGTAAAGAAGAGTCCATTAGGTTTTTTTACCAGGTTCTAATTCTTAAGGAGCTTTTCCTTACATTGAACTGAAATCTGCCTCTCTTGAAATTCCACCCATTATTCTAGTTCTGACCTTGGAGGCCAAGAAGAAAAAAGCAAGAAATGAAAACAAAACAAATAAAAATTCCTAATAATTCTTATACATTATAGTCCTACATATACTTGAAGACATCTATCCCATCTCTTCTTTTCCCTCAAATATTTCCTTCTCCAAGATAAACATTCCTATTTTCTTAATCAGTTCTTAACCAGATCCTTGAGCTAGATCCCAAGTAACATGGTCCAGCTCTAAATATTTTTACTATATTGTATGTCTTTTAAATGCTCATTGTTGTCTTGGGGCTTATAATTATTCATATTTATGTGGTACTTGACATTTTTAAAGGACTGTCCTAACAACTACCCCATGAAGAGAATATTATTTGTATTATTATGACCATTTCCCAGATGTGAAATGGAGGGAGGCTCTTAGAAACTAAACCACTTGCCTATAAATTCACTGTTACTAAATGACTGAGGTTAGATCAAACCTTTGTCCCCTGACTCTGGGTCCAGTTTTCTTTCTGCTATGATATGCTGTTCCTTATGATAAATGCTGTTGGGTTACTGAGGATCACTCCTTCTGACCCTTTGGATTTATACGTATCTCCCTGCTCTATCCTTGTCTTATCCATATGGCTTACATGGATACATGGATAAAATCTAAATGTTGGTTTTGAATGGACATGATATGGCATCCTTCAGAGCCAAATGAAAACTGGAGACAAAGGCAGACAGAAATAGAGAGAAGAAAATAGAAGAAAAAACTAATAAAGGAAATTTTTAATGAACTAAGGAAAATGGCATTTACTGTGTCATAACTAGTTTAAGATCAAACTAGATACATTCAGTTCCTTCTAACTTGATATTAATAATATATGTGTATATAATATTTATAGATGTTATATACATATCTTAGCTACATATAGTCTCTTTGCAAATAGATTGTATTGGTTCATATAATCATAGATTATTGATTTACAGTGGAAAGGACCTTATATGTCTTGCCCAGACCCTTTCACTTTACACATTAGGAAATTTACTCAGGGTTTTGACAACTTGTTACACAATGTGTGGCAAAGATAAGATTTAATACAGATTCTCTTATTCCAAATCTGGTGATATTTCCACTATGACAGGGCTGTCTCTCCTTCTTTTGTATCCAGATTCTTACATATGCAAATGAAGGTGGAAGGTGAGCAACTTTACCAGTTTGGCTTGCAAATAGCCACCAAATGTTTCCTTAGCTTCGATTCTCTCCCTACTCTAATTCATCCTTCAAACAATTAACAAAATAACCTTACTTTTACACAGATCTTACTTTTTTCTTTCCTCTGCTTAAAATCTACTTGCTACAATGGTAAATACAGACTCCTTAATCTTCCAGTCAAGGCCTTCCAACATATGGCCATACCTTTCTGATAGTTTATGCTACTCTTCTTGCTCACTCTATATATCAACTGAACTGTTTTCTAGCCTTATCCTATCATCTCATGGCACTGCACATTTGTGTAAACTGTCCCTTATCCAAACAATGCACTCATCAATTACTCATCTCCATCTTTCACAATTTTTTTCTTCTTTCAGGGATCAACTCAGGTGCCCCTTCTTTCCTCCCTGAATCTTTCCTTAATCCCCTCAGTTAAAAAGTGCTTTCTCCCACTTACTGCATGCTAGGTCTCTCCTTTTTTCTTATCACAATCTACTTTGTCAAATTCACCTATGTATATATCATCTCCCTGATACCACCAGAATTTAAATTTCTTATAGGAAGACTTACATGAACTGATGCAAAGTGAATTAAGCAGAATAATAAAAAATAAAGTAAAAAAACCAATATACTCAATGATTAGACCCGTTGTGTAAATGAAAAGAACAGAAATTTTTTTAAAAAATGAAATTGTATGTTATGTAATAACTAATTTGGCCATGCAGAAGAAGTTTTTTAAAAAAATCTCCTTCCTCTCTCCTTTGCAGAAGTGGAGGACTATAGATGTGGAACATTCTATCATATTCCACTAATATATTGCTCAGATTTTTTTGATTCTTCTTTTTAAATTTCTTTATTCTTTCTTGTGAGGGATGGATATCTGGGTAGGGCAAGGAAGGAAGACTTTATTTTGAAATGAAGATGATATAAAAACAAATGAACGATAGCAATGACATTTTTCAAAATGTCTGTTTCTTGTAGATAGGAACTGAGTAACTTTTTTTCTTAATCTTAGTATCATATCCCAGTGTCTAGCATAGCATTTTGACTATAATAAGTGCTTAATAAGTATTTGTTGAATCGAATTGTGTAAAGATAACCATTGTAGTATGATGCTTTAAGCACAACGTGCTAGGTTATAATAGGAACAAGAAGAGTGAAATTCAGATGAAACTACTGGGAATATGTAGGTGGGTAAAGTGTAAGTTAAATTTATCCTGTTCCTTACCATTTGGAATTTCGTCAGGTTATTTGTAGTAATTGCATATGGTGAATGCATTGAAAAGTCACACGTCTTCTTTTTGCTTGGTATCCTTTGAATCTGAGAGGAAAGGCTATTACAAGCAATGCAACAATAGCACCAGTTTCTCATGTATCCATTTCTGAAGTCTTAGCATGCCTTCACTTAGAGATTTTGAGATGAGAAGCACATAAGAGCCAATGCTTGGAAAGCACCCTTTAATGGAGAGGGACAAAAACAAGAACATTTACAAGTCAATTAAAAACATCCACATTTACCTCCAAAAATAATATGGCTTATATTTGAAAGAACTGTCTAAATGTTAACCCTTAAAATAATTTACAAAGTTAGTGATTTGGGGGTATATTTTAATTTTATAATGCCTTTAAGATATGAACAAATATGCAGTGGAGTTATAATTCTGTGCCCGAGAATATAGTGGATTTTGTTTATATGTTCATGCCATTTGAAAGATGACATTTTTCACAGAGAGAGAATATTCAGATGGTAGATATACATTGTAGAGCAGAGAAATATAATGTGTTGTTTATTTTTAGCACAGGAGGTCCCTGTCAGTTTGTTGGCACCTTTGTAATATAGAATCCCAGTAAATACTGTATTTATCTAGATATTCTTTGTCTCATTATAGAAGATGTGCCGGGGAACATTCCAAGTGCACAGAGCTACATATGTTTCAGATATAAGGAGGGACATTGAGCAGAGGGAGAGGGGAGATTTGGTATAGAGCAATAGGAGGAGAGGGAGATTCTTTGGAAAGTTAGGATAAATTGTTCATATTTGTTATGTTTGTATCTCATGGTCCTCTGTTCTTTCCCTTTCTTTTTTTCTGAACCCAAAGTAAAATTTGACAGCAGCCTTCTCTCATTACGAAAAATGGTCCCCAAAAAAGTAGACCTAAGAACTATTCTCATTCTCAGGAGACCTTGGTCTTACATAAAAATTTTGAAATTATTATCTTACTGAAAAATTGAAACTGTCACTACCTGCCAGGTTTGGACTTCCTTTCGATATTTTTCATTTTATTCTCTGTCTTGAAGCATTCTAAAAGATCTAAGAATGCCCTGCAATAGGTCCTTCATGGTTCATATGAGAATAAATGTTTTCCTAAATTTCCTTTGAGATTATTATAGAAATAGTTGTACATTATCATGGCATGCACAGAGAGCTGGATGCTTCAATAAGGGAGAAGAGCAGAACTGTAGAAAAACCTTCTTTATAATGAAATTATTTTAATACCTTTCAGGCAAGAAATTAGTTTCATCAAGAAAATTGATTTAATTTAGAAGTGTTGCAGCATTTATAACCATATCCAGGTTAAACATTTTTCACTACTCATATATCAGAAAATAGCTTCTAACCAGGATAAAACCCCAAATCAATTAGTTCAGTTTAAGGTTTTCAAATTTTATTAATACTCTTCCCTATTTTTATACATTTCTTTTACAGTGAAACTCTCTGAGGTTCCTCACACATTTTTGTAAAACAAGAGAGTGATTTACTTAGAGTTTTCATTTGCCCATACTACTGCCCGGAAAAAAAAATGGGTCAATAACAATCACAGAATCGTTCAGCTTAGGGTGCTAGGACAGGGACTTGATAATCTTTGTACTCTGTACCAATCTTCTTATCCTTCAAATGATTCATTTTCATGAAAGCTTTTTACAGTACTGGCTTATGTGGAACTTTGCTGATGTAGAAGTATGTACCTTGAGTATCCCTTCTCATGCATCATGCCATCCCTAAAAAAAAAACAAGAAAAAAAATCTACTCTAGGTTCAAGGCACTGTTGGTTAGCACCCAGCCAAAAACCATAACTTACAAGCTTTTGCAAATGTTTCTTTTTATCAGGCAGACAGAGGACTTAGTGCTAACAAGAGACATTCAACCAAACAACATAGTAAATAATGTGACAATCAAAGATTCCATCCATGCACCATGGGAACCATTCCATAGGTTAGCACACAGGTAGGAGGGGGAAGATACATATACTGAGAATACTTAACCGCATATAGAAGACATGAATGGGGTGTGGCAATTCTTAGCACATTGTTTATTAGGGTAGTAGCCTAGGCATTGTGAAGAATGTAGGTAATTTTGATGCATATATTTTATATTAGGAGGAATTTTCCAGTATCATCTTGATTATAAGATAAAATAGTGGATACAGTGTTGTTCTTGTAAAGTAAGGAACATCTAGGTCCAGATCTGTCAAAATATACATATTCATTACAATCCATCCTTCACTCAGTGATAGAGAAGGTTTTTCTAAAGTAGGGTTTGAATATTTTAACCTTTCCAGTCCCCACCCACCCACCCTGCCTATGTACTCCATTGCCTCTCCATAATTTCTTGGATTAAATATAAAGTCCTCTATTTGTCTATTAAAACTCTTCATAACTTTGCCCTTTGCTACCTCTCCATTCTTCTTAGACCTTACTCCTTCCAAGCATTGCAGCATCATTAGTCTATTTGCACTTCCTGGAATAGAGTCTCTATACCTTTGGACTAGTTATCTCCATGCCCTAAATGCTCTGCTCCCTCTTCCATCCCCCTCACTTCTTCCTTGTTTCCCTGGCTTCCTTTAAAACTAAGCCCACAGCTCATCTTTAGCAGAAGGCCTTTCCTGGTACACTGAGGTACTACTAATCATTTTTTTTTTTTTTTAGTGAGGCAATTGGGGTTAAGTGACTTGCCCAGGGTCACACAGCTAGTAAGTGTTAAGTGTCTGAGGCCGGATTTGAACTCAGGTACTCCTGACTCCAAGGCCGGCACTCTATCCATTGCGCCATCTAAATTACCTTAATCTGCCCTCTGTAGGTCATGTATGTACCTAATAACTTACTAGTGTCCACATAGTAACTTGCCTTCCTCATTACAGTGTAAGTTCCTTGAGGGCAAGGACTCTTCTTTTTCTTTCTATTCTTTGTATCTCCAGTGCTCAGCACAATGTCTGGCACATAGTATGTGTTTAATAAATTCTGGGGGGCAGCTAGGTGGTGCAGTGGATAAAGCACTGGCCCTGGATTCAGGAGGACCTGAGTTTAAATTTGACCTCAGATACTTGGCACTTACTAGCTGTGTAACCTTGGGCAAGTCACTTAACCCTCATTGTCCTGCAAAGAAAAAATTTAAATTAAATAAAAAATAAATAAATTCTGATATCACATTCTCTAACAAAAGGCAGACATCTGACGTGTTTGTCATCCAAATAATGGAGATAATACCTATGATACCTATCTCCAAGTGTTGTCATAATCCTCAAATAACATAACATATGTAAAAGTACATTATAAACTTTAAGGAATAATGGAAGTAATATCTTTATCTGGCTTCATTTTGGGACTTTAAAATTTAGGAAGCATAAAAAAATGGAATAGTATCATAAAAACAGGATTACCTTTTACATAAAAGTAATAAAGGAAATCAAGATTTCTTGAAGGAAAGGATGATATATTATTCTCAACAAATGCTTACTCTATGCCTGGACAATTTATAGGTAAAAATGTTGACCAGTGTAGGGTACACAGAAATTTTTTTTTTATATTGAATAGAATTTATTTTCCAAAATACATGTAAAAACAAATTTTAACATCAATTTTTTAAAAATTTGTGTTCCAACTTTGTTTTTAAGAACAAAACAAAACAGGGCTTTCATATACTAAAGTTTTCTAAAAATGTTTCTTGCTGTGTACAGAAATCATGAAATGCTATGAATTGAACCTAGTTTTGACCCTAGCTATCAGTGTGATTTGTTGGCTCATAGAATCAATTATCAGAAAGTTATTTTCTGCAAACCAAGGACCATCTCCAAAAAAGGTCTGCATAGAAAGTTTATCAACTAAAATCCAGACTGATCAGAATAAGAAATAAATACTTTTTTTTCTAAGTTGGTTAGAAAATTAGAAATTGGATTGTGAGGTATTTAAGGGTTATATACTCCTGGGAATGCAATGAAACAATAGTCACATGTTCCAGAGAAGGAGTGTCCTAATGGACAACTCATTCCCAATCAGAAGTCACTTGCTTTGAAGCTAACAGTCTTATCAAGATGATACAAACCATATTGTCCTTATTCAAAAGAGTTTTTTTTTTTTAAAGACCTCTTAGGCTTTTGATAGTTTCCTCTCATGTGTTATGCCCAATATGCTTATTCTTAGTGCTGTGAATGTGGCTCCATCTTAGTAGATCAGTCCCTAAGTGTGATATGATTTCTATTTTGTGTTTTTATACTAATATAGGATTGTTTTCAGAATGTCCTAGTGAGGACATTCTTGTTCATTGCCTCTGTTCTTATATATCTAGGAGCACAATCAACTATTATCAGATTTTATCCCCTAGCCTGGATAAACCATCATTGAATTCAGGGCAGTTGTAATCATCCAGGACACTAAACTGATTTCCCTAATTTCTTTAGTTCACTTTCTAGTCATCCTATAGAGATACAATGTCATATATGACCTTAATATTGCATCTTCATTATAAGTCATCATCATCATTATCATCAGAGCTTAGCACAGTGTGTAGCACACAGTAGATGCTTAATAAATGTTAATTGAATCATCATCATGATCATCGAAAACTCTGATTTCATAGAATTTTAAGGTTTGTTGGGCACTTTACATTTCTCATCTTATACTCATAACAACCCTGGGAAGTAGGTCCTATTATTATCCCCAGTTTACAGATGAGGAAATTGAAGAAAACAGAGATTAAGTGACTTGCCCAGTGTCACATAGCTAATAAGTATCTGAGGCTGGATTTGAATTCAAATCTTCTAGAAACTAGGTCTGAAGCTCTATCCACTGTATTACCAAGCTAATTTTCTCCATCAGTCCCACAGAACATTAGGTGAATTTAATTGTATAGTCAACTGATGTCATGAGGACATCTTGTTTAAATCACTGAGTCATGGAATAAAGATTCTATGTAATTCGATGTAGTCTAATGTACTTAAGGTAAAATTCACATAGCATAGTCATTTCTATGGAGAAAATATAAAATAAAAGAATCCAGAGTAAATGTTACTGTAGTCTCCTGATGTGTCCTCATAGTGCAGAGGCTAATCTGGCCCTTTAAAGAAATGCAGCAAAACCTAAACTCTGTTAGGCTCTTCCTGGAAGCTGGAAAGACCTCATGCTTGGGCCCTGTGATGGACTTGGTGTCTATTTTCTTTGAATAGCCCAGCTACATTCAAGGACACTCATCATCAGATTGGGTCCAGCATAATGAATGTTTTGGCTTCAGCAACTCTTGAAGGTCCTCTGCCAAATTACAAAAGGGTTGTGTTCTACACTAGTGGGGGGAATATACTCGCACTGATGCAATCACAGATTCTTGAACTATTGACTTGTAGTAGCAAACATTTCATAAAACAGCATAACTGAAAATATGAATTGCCTTGACTCACCATTGAAGGTAAGCTTTTCAGGGTGAAATTTAACTGCTTGGTAATGCATAGTAAGACTCTGAGAATAGTTATTTGGAATAGAAAACAAAAATTTCTATTATTGATTTTGTTGTTTAGAAATAGTCAAGCTATTTATCATATAGGAATTCAATCAATACAGCATCCTTGTTAAAAATAAGGGATTTAAGATACTCAGACTTACTTGAGATTTTGATTTTGCCAAATGAAAACCTTGGCATTTACCAGCAATTCTTATAGCTGAATTGCTTGGGGCTAGTTTCCATGTAGAAAAATGATTATTTTGTGGGAAATATTGTTTAATGAGATCTTTAAAACCCCAAACATTGAATTTTGATGATTTATATTGATAAACCAAGAATTGGTAGACCACAGTGGCAAGAAAATGAAATGCATTGTTTTCAATGGAATATTGAATTCAGGATCAAGAAATCTAGATCTTCCCAGATCTCTCAATGATTTACTATAGCTGTTGCTTTCTAAGAACATTTTGTCAATTTCCCAGTTTTGAGCTAGCAAGAGGATTTACAAAGAGTAAAAGCAAGATCATCATTTTAGGTAAGGTAGTATGAAGTTTACTGGCAGAAATTCACTATTATTGCTACCATATTTTAAAAAATGAATAGCCAGTCTGTAAATATAATGTCAATGCTTGTCAGATTTATATTCCTCATTTTATCCTGGTGTCCTTTACATATACATATATACATACATATAAATATATACATATATGTATTTGTGCACATACATATATCTGTGTGTACACATGTATAAATATATACATATACATACATACACACACACACATTTTGCCAGTATTAGCATGAGGCATTATATCTTGAGCTCTGTATTTCCTCTGTGGCTGCACAGTTTTATTTATTCTGTCTCCTCCATCCTTATTTCACATATAAACTAAGAATCTTGTTTTGCAGGGAAAGGATGAGGTTAAATCTTCCTGTTTAGATGGGAGAAGGGAAAGACAATAATGAAAATCAATTGCAGGGATATGTTTAAACCAAGTTCTGGATGTTAGTTGAGAATTCACCAGAGTGAACATGGGCTATTTTTCTTTCTCTTTCACTACTGAATTCGACTTTCTCTTTTGAGTGTAACCTGGCATATTAGACACTTCCAAGGGCTTGTTCCTGGGAAGTTTTTCAGGTGATTTCAGTTTAATGCAACCAGATAATTGTCGCTCTAGGGCTTGGTTAAGTTGTAAAGCTGCTAACCCAGCGAACAATATTACCCAATCACATGTTGTGCTTAAAGGAGAGACCTCTGCCTTTAATAGTCTCTCCCCATGCTTGTGACTTCTAGTTTCTTAAGTCCTATA
This sequence comes from Dromiciops gliroides, assembly GCF_019393635.1. NCBI lineage: Eukaryota > Metazoa > Chordata > Mammalia > Microbiotheria > Microbiotheriidae > Dromiciops > Dromiciops gliroides. Next base: position 177,981,976 of record NC_057865.1, read on the forward strand.
AAAATGAAGCATACCAAGTTAATATTAAGCTCTGAAAAAAAAGCAAAAACAACAAGAAGAAGAACACCAACACCAACACCATCACTGCCAACAACAACAACAAAAGACTTGAGCAACATAGTATTGGGGAACCAACTCAATATAAAATGTAAGCCACTTCCCAAAGACAAAGGTTGCTGGTGTGTGTGTGTGTGTGTGTGTGTGTGTGTGTGTGTGTGTGTGTGTGTTAGGTTCTTCTTTACTCTTTCCTCATCTATAAGAAAGCTCTTTGTTCAGAGACAAAAAAAACTGACAATTTTTCTAGAGCCAAGATACTATACAAGTAGGCATACACCAAGCATTTTACAAATGACATCATCAATTACCATCATCATTATTTGGTAGAATCCTCTTTTTCTGTAGTGTGGTTATTCACTCTCCATATTTATTCTGCTCAGATCCTCTTCTGAACAGCAATTGTAATGTAATATTGAATGATGACGAAGTTGTATTTCTAAAACTTGGTGCATATTCTACTGACCTCAACCAATTTTTAAAAATTTCTGTTGTATTTATAGTTAAGCAAATGCTTAGAAATAAAAGGCAAATCCATTAGCTTATAGACCCTTTTACAATTTCCTGTGTCCTACACTACAAACAATCATGGGAGAAAAGATAACAGACATTAAAATAGTGACAGTTTCTTTGTCAGTATGTGACACTGCTTGTTAGAGGTTCAGAGAAAGACCCAATTTGGGAAGCACCCTTGTAGACTGCTCAAAATTGAAGATCTAGAAGTACAAAGGAATCCCAACATATGGGAGATGCAGAAGAATTAGTGAACTAGAATCTAAGACAATACTGATATGGGTTTACAAAAGGATAGTTTCATTTACAAATAGAGGGGAAAATCAAAGTAAAATCAGGAATTTTAGTCTTATTAGATTATAAACTCCTTGTGAGCATGGGTTGTATCATTTTTCATCTTTGTATCACCAGAATGTACCTCAGTGTCTTGTACATATTCCCAGCTTATCATAAATGCTTGTGTGAAGTGAATGTAATGGAATTGAAACAGATAGTACTACCTAACTATAACATACTAACTGCAATCCCTGCCTCAGATAACTTCACACTTTTTCTTATTTCACATAAAAGATGTGTGGTGTGGCTAATTCTTCCCTCAGTGACTAAGAGAAGGTTATTCTATGTATAGGCAAGAGAATCCTTTCCCTCTGATTCTTTCTGCTGGATCCTAATGAGAGACATAAGGTAATTAGAAATCCTGGCATCTGGAGCAAATTCATTTGAGTGGGTGGGCAAACCAGAGGACCCTTGGCTCTCAGGACACAAGGACCCAAGAGGAGGAGGCAGAGACTCTAGACTCAATGGATAGGAATATCTGAAAACTTTTTCCATAGAGGTTGCCAGAGGAGGGAAGAGAGGGCTCCAGATTGGGAAATGGTTACCATATGATGATCCTGGATGAATTGTATGAAAATCATGACATGGGTCCCCAAGGTTTTTTAGCCTGATGTGGGGTACAGAGCAAAATATGTCTTATTTTGGTGTAGTAGTGTCCAGCTTCTCCCCTCTCTGTACTCCTGAGGAGTCATGGTAAACTATCCTGATTCTCAGTGGAAACAACCAGCTCATCTGATAGAAGAGAATCAGAAGAGGGGGTGCCATGGTGACAGGAAATTGGGGTATATATAACCTAAGATCAGAAATTGGACCTCATGTTTGGTATGGGGCTGGGGGAGAATGGGATGAGGTGAACCAGAGAAGCAACATGGGAAGGAGCTTCTTAACCTGGCTTACGTGACATTATCCATAATCATTGTCCTGATCACTTCTGCTCTAGTTATTGCTCTGGTCATAATTTTCTGGGCCTGCCAACGAAAGATTAGATGCTTTGTTTTTGTAGTGATGTGTCTAAAATGTGCAAGGAGCAAGTTTGTTTTCTCTTTTCCTTCTGCATTACTGGTCATGCTCTTTCTTGCCTGTTTTTTCTCTCTTGTAAAGGAAAGAAAATTAGGCTGATAATTGTAACTTTTTACACAATGATTGCAGTAGTCATTTATACCTGAGACAATTCCAGTGTATAGATGATTTAAAATTGTTTTCAAATATATAATTTCATTGTAACAGTTATTTACTGACTGTTTATTCCATCATCAGTACTGTGCTAAGGGAGTAAGATAATGAGCAGTACAAAGAAAGCAAGATTCAGCCCAATCTTCAGTGCGGCTGTAACATACTTAGTAAATGCCATATTCCTATAGGGTACATCATACAATGAGGTATTAAATGTTCAAGTAAGCCAGATAGACAGTATTAATATTTTTTTGTTCTTTCTTTTTCTTTTTTTTCTTTTCCTTTTTTTCTTTTTTTTTTTTACTGGGCAATGAGGGTTAAGTAACTTACCAGGGTCACATGGCTAGTAAGCATCAAGTGCCTGAGGCCATATTTGAACTCATGTCCTCATGAATCCAGGGCAGGTACTTTATCCACTGCATTATGTAGTTGCCCCTAAATAGTATTAATATTAAGAAAGATAAGATTTCACCATTTTCTGAAAATGTAAACTGAAAGAATTTAAAAGCTAAAGATGCCTAGTAAGTGTTATCTCATCCATTCTCATTATACACTATCTTTTTTACTTTTTTTTTTTTTTTGCGGGACAATGGGGGTTAAGTGACTTGCCCAGGATCACACAGCTAGTAAGTGTCAAGTGTCTGAGGCCGGATTTGAACTCAGGTACTCCTGAATCCAGGGCCAGTGCTCATTATACACTATCTTGATGAGGAAAATATAGTGTGAGAAATAATTTAGGGTAGTGATTCTTAATCTTGAAAGTGTGTGTATATGTGCATTAGTAATTTTTACCAATTCCATTCTTGCTGTGCACTATCCAAATTAGAAAATAATGGAGTATAAGAAATAGTATAGTGCAGGGGTTCTAACCTGGGATCCATGGAGTTTTATGAACATATATACAAATATGTGTATATATATTTGTATGCGTGTATGTATTTGGATACATTTTCCTTCTGATCCTGTGTGTTCAATTTTATGCATTAAAATACTATTCTAAGGAATGTTCTATAGGCTTCATCAAATTGCAAAAGGAGTTCATTTCTCTTCTTTTTCTTCTTCATTTCTCTTTCTCTCTCTCTCCTTTCCCTCTCTGTCTCTGTCTGTCTCTTTCTCTGTCTCTCTCTCTCCCTCTCTCCCTCTCCCTCTCTCTCCCTCTCCCTCTCTCTCTCACACACACGCACACACACACACACACAAACACACACACACACACACACACGGTATAAGAAACGTGTAAGACTCAATATCTTTTAATCTTGAAAATTGAATTTTTCAATCTTTGAGGAGATTTTAAAAAAATGAAACAAATGAGAACTTGACTCAGTTTTATAGTTGGTGGCCTATTAGTTCAGATACAAATGGTTCCACTGAATACATAACTGTTGTCAATGTTATTTAGTTTCATAATAACTCTAAGGCTGGTTTCAGTTTCCTTACAATCATACTCTGTATTGCTTTGCTTCTAAGTGCTATGCCTTAAAGATAGGCCTGTTTTGCAGCTTATCCCATCCTATATCATTCATCAAGTAACAACTCTACTCGAGGCCTAAAATTAAAATATTTATTCAAACCCACTATAACATGCTAATTTTAGAACATACAAAATTTGTTAGGAGTTGAACTAAATAAAAGCCAAGCCCAGAGTTAATGAACTAATCATAGAGGAAAATAAAATATGTATTCACTATGATCACACTTACAAATAAACAGTTTTGCTTTTTATGACTTCAGGTTTTTAAAAGTCAACCAGTCCTTTTCCCAAGTTATGTCACTTAGTAGGTCTCTGAAAAATCCATAGGTTTTCTAGACCTTCACTCTTCATCTGAGTTGAAGATATCGACCTAATTTCCTTTGGCTGGAGTTGACCTTTAACTGACTTCCCTGATGTGTTTATTGCTTTCAACTGGTTTAATAGCCTTGTGTAACTTCCCTGGAATGATCCAGGGATCCTGTGAGCCCCTATGGATAAAATATGGCATTTTTGAAGCAAAGTTGGCTACTAATAACTCCTTACTTCTCTTCCATCTCTGCCAAACTCAACTTCGTGCTTATTTCTGGTCCCACTTTGCCAACACCGTTGTTTTTCTGGCTAGATTCTTCTCCATTCCCCAAGAGTAAGACCAGGAAGCAACAACCCTAATGCTCTCTATGCTTATGCAAATGAATTGTAAAATCTAGTTGCTATGATAGTGGAGATTTTTAATTCCCTATCCAGTGTTTTTCCTGCTAGATTGAAGCAATCTGGCATTCAGACTTTTTTTTTTTTGCTTCACTCAGAAACTCTTAGATGTCACCTTCAAAATGTCTCAAAGTTCCAGATGGCAATTCTTTCACAATGCTTTACATCTATACAATGAATTTAATATAGAATAATCCCATGATTAATTTGTTGTGTTACAACCTCACGTCAAAAGGACAACAGTAAAGCCAACTCATAAACCATGTCAAAGGAGGTGTGCTACCACACTCAGTAACCTGGTCCAGCTAGTGTTATCAGAAAGGTGAGAACTTTGGCTCATTTCCTGATATGAGTTTAATTGCCTTCCAAGTCCTCATTATTCTCGTAGATGGAGAAGGGCAGAGGTGGTAGATCATCCAAAGCCTTTTAAAAAATTAGAGTAAAATTCAATTAGTTTGGACTAATTTATCAGAAGGCCTGTCTGACTTAAAGATGTAGCAGAATTATAGATTTTTATGAAATGCATTGTTTTGCTACTTTTAAGTGGGTAGAGTAACATGGAATAGGTTAAGTAAGTATAGACTAGAAGAAAATTTAATGGATAAAAGAATGATTTGTAATTATCATATCAAAGTCTTAGCCTTTACAGAACTATATATACTGCCCTATACTGAAAAATAGGCTATTCTCTTAAATTATTAAATATCCTCTCACCTTAGCACATCCCCCTCCCCAGTGTTTAATGTTGTGTGTGCATGTGAATGTGCATGTGCTCTATTAATTGCCCAATGTCTTCATAAAGGACATATTTCAATCCACTCTCTTTCAAATTATCACAAATCTTGAAAAAACAAAAATCAATGAGATTTTCTTATATTTGATTAAGAATATAGCATTGTGCCATTTCACTTAACTGGGGGTATTTATTTAGGTAACGGCTATCCACAACACAAACTGAAATCCAACCAATGAGGGGAGAAAAGGTGTCTTTGAGCAACTAGAATAAATTTCATTAAATCTGTACATGAAAACTCCACTGCTTCATCAGAGCCTGTTTATCCTTACTTTAGACACAGTTCTAACAAGCACAATTTTTAAAATTTCCCAACCTTTAGTCGATTAAAAGAAGCAAATTAGAATGAGCAAAGGGAGGTAAGCACAATGACATAAAAAAATCAGAACTAGATGCCTAAAGACTGATTGAAGGGGAAAAAAAAGTAGCTCAAAAGTGGTCTGGATCCATTCAGAATAAAGTCAACAGCTCCATAGTACTTCATAATACCTGGGGTACCACTATATTCTACCACAACATAACAGATGCTCATATTTTGGACTGAGTCATCAAGAAAAAAACTTTAATGGTGTTCGAGTTATTCTGATTACAAACAAAGACTGTATCACATAGTATAGAAAGATTTCAATCCATGATGATGGATTTTTTTTTCTGCATTAAAGGATAGGCTTCAGTTATCTCAGTTATCTCATATGTCATATAAAATGCTTTTTTGATCCTGCCCAAAGATAAGGCAGTATATTCCTGAAAACAAGGTCTAGACATGACTTAAGCTAGTCCTATGGTAGTTTAGGTCAAAACTGGAATGATATGATGCATTGATTATCCATCTAACAGTTAAAAAAAAAATTTCTTAGCCATATCAGAGAAAGGACTTTCAGAAGAGAGAAGGGATGATCATCGATAATAAAACATTGATTCAGTTGAACACAGTCTGTCTTCTTCATGATGTTGGTCAGTCAATCAATAACATTTATTAAGTGCCTACTATGTGTCAGGAACTGTGCAAATTGCTAGGTATATAAAAAGAAACAAAAAAAAATGGTCTTTGCCCTCAAGGGGATTACAATTTAATGGAAGAGACAAGATACAAACAAATATATACAAAATAAGCTATAAGCAATAAAAATAGGAAATAATTAATAGAAAGAAGGCACTAGAATTAAGAGGGATTGGAAAAGGCTTCCAATCTAAAATGAGATTCTAGTTGGGACTTGAAGGAAGCCAGGGAGGTCAATAGTCAGAATAGAGGAGGGAGAATATTCCAGGCATGGGTGATGCCAAAGAAAATGTCTGGAACCAAGAGATGGATTATATTATTCGTGGAACAGCCAGGAGGCCGGTATCATTAGATTGAAGAATATTTGGTAGCAGCAGCTAGTGGCACAGTAGATAGAGTGCCAGGACTGGAGTCAGAAAGATTCATCTCAAATCTGGCCTCAGACACTTCCCAGCTGTGTGACCTTGGCCAAGTCACTTAACCCTGTTTTCTTCAGTTTTCTTATCTGTAAAATGAGCTGGAGAAGGAGATGACAAACCATTCCAGGATCTTTGCCAAGAAAACATCAAATGGGGTCACAAAGAGTTGAACAAGACTGCAATAAACTAAACAATAAAGATGTAAGAGGAACACAGGTTATGGTGGATTTTAAATGTTGAACATAGCATTTTGTATTTCATCCTGAAGGCAACAGGGAGCCATTAGAGTTTATTGTGTAAGGGGGTGGGGTGGGGTAACATAACTGGGAACTGTTAGACCATTACTTTAGGAAAATAGCTTTGGTGGCTGAAAGGAGGGTGAATTGGAACAGAGAGAAACTTGAGGCAGGCTATTGAAATAGAATAGTAGTGAGGTGATGAAGGCCCACACTAGAGGGGTTGCAGTCTCAGAGAGAAGAAGGTATATTTAAAAGATGTGGCAATGGTGAAATTAAAAGGCCTTGGCAGAATATTGGATATGGAGGGTGAGAGATAGTGAAGAGTCAAGGATGATTTGCTTTTGAACCTGAGGGACTGGAAGTATAGAGTTGTACTCTCCCACAATAGGGAAGATAGGAGGGGAGAAGGGTTTACAGGGAATGATAATGAATTCAGTTATGGACATATTGAATTTAAGCTGTCTACTGGATCTCAGTTCGAGATGTCTGGAAGGTGGTTGGAGATATGAGATTGGAGGTCAGTAGAGAGATTGGGGCAAGATAGATAGCTTTGTGAATCATCAACATACAGGCCATCATAGGGATGGCAACTGATCATGTCAGCAAGTAAAGTATCATAGAGGAAGGGGAAAAAAAGGCTCAAGACAGAAACCTGAGGCAAACCTATGTTTAGGTTTAGAATTTGGAAGAGGATCCAGCAAAGAAGATAAAGAAGTAATGGTCAGGGGGCAGCTAGGTGGTGCAGTGAATAGAGGCCCTGGAGTCAGGAGGACCTGAGTTCAAATCCAGCCTCAGACACTTAACACTTACTAGCTGTGTGACCCTGGGCAAGTCACTTAACCCCAGTTGCTCACAAACCCTTCCCCACCAAAACTGAAAACCAAAAAAACAACAAAGTGCTATTTCTTGGATCTGGCAATGAAGAGATCATCAGTGAATTTGGAGAGAGCAGTTTTAGTTGAATAATAGACCCACAAGTCCTATTGTAAGGTTTTATGATGAGGATGATTTTGCTGTTATTTGTCCTTTGTTCTCAAAAAGGACCATGACATCAAGGTGATGTCATGACTTGCACTGAATTGGATTTAAGTGAGATAGGGCTGTGCAAAATCACCAACCTTACTCTCTCCTTCAGAGCCATCTGTGTCCAGTGGCAAGATATACATCAGGATGACTGGAGATGTCCCCAGATGTTTAATGCTATTGGGGTTAAGAGACTTCCCTAGGGTGACACAGCTAGTAAGTGTCTGAGGTGAGATTTGAACTCAGGTCCTCCCAATTTCAGTGGTCTATCCACTGTGCCACCTAGATGCAAAATGCCCACATCTTCCCCCCCCTCCCGAAAAAAAAGACTCATCTGATCCCTCTGTTTCTGATAACAATCACTCTATATCTCTTATATGACATTTGTAGCTGAACTCTTTGAAAAGGCTATCAACAATAGGTGTCTTCATTTTCTTTTATCACCCTCATCAGGGCAGCTAGGTGGTGCAATAGATAGAGCACTGGCCCTGGAGTCAAGAGGACCTGAGTTCAAATCTCACTTCAGATACTTACTAGCTGTGTGAACCTAGGCAAGTCCCTTAAAGCCAATTGCCTTAAACATCCAGGGCCATCTCCAGTTGGCCTGATCTATATCTTGCCACTGGACCCAGAGATCGATCTGGAGGAAAAAGTGAGGCTGGTGACTTTGCATAGCCCTCTCTCACTTAGATCCAATTCAGTGCAAGTCAAGACATCATCTTGATATCATGATCCTCTTTGAGAATGAAGGACAAACACAAACAAGGGGTCTTTCAACTTTGCTTTTTAAATACCTAAATAATTATATTTCAGCATAATTGCTTTCTTTTGTAGTTCTATTTTTATGTGTTTAAAAATAATATCCAGAGAAAGGGTCCAAAGACTGCTACAACCTTTCAAAGGGGTCAATGATCTTTTAAAAATAACCTGTGATATATATTCATCTTAATAAAATATATGACTAAAATAGTTGTCAATTAAACTGCACATTTTGGCTTTATTCTAATAAATTTTGGTTTTAGCATTTGGCCATCTGACCTTATTTCCTTTGCTTGAGGCATGCCCTGAAAGCCTCAGAATTTCAGTACAAGATTCCCATCTTGGGGAATCCAGGTGGTGAAGTGGATAAAGAACTGGCCCTGGATTCAGGAGGACCTGAGTTCAAAGCCAGCCTCAGACACTTGACACTTACTAGCCGTGTGACCCTGGGCAAGTCACTTAACCCCCATTGCCCTGCAAAAAAAAAAAAGATTCCCATTTTTCTTTTTTTTTCCTTTCCTTTTCTTTCTTCTTTTTGGTGTGTCTGTGTGTGAGGCAGTTGGGGTTAAGTGACTTGCCCAAGGTCACACAGCTAATAAGTGTTAAGTGTCTGAAGTAGGATTTGAACTCAGATCCTCCTGACTCCAGGGCCAGTGCTCTATCCACTGCACCACCTAGCTGCCCCCAGGATTCCCATCTTTCTAAGAAATTAGCATTGATTCCTGAATTCTCTATTTTATTTCAAAATTTTAATTTCTAATGACAATGTTTTGGAGTTTTGATTTTTTCCCCATCTGTTTCATATCATTGGCATTATTTGGCATGATGGTGATGGTGATCGTGGTGGTGATGGTGATAAATAACATTTATGTATTGTTTTAAGGTTTACTAAATGCATTTTTGAGCCATATAGTAATATTCATAGCTATCTACTTAATCTTTTTGTGTCAGGAAAAAAATCTTGACTCAGTAAATTTTATCATTCAGTTCAAGAAAATGAATTGAAATATGTAGTTGTGGTCTCACCCTATTTTTTAACACTTTGCTTTTTGAAAAAGTATTCTGAGGTTCTTCAAAGTGAATCAGGGAAAAGAGGGAGAGGGGGAGGGGCAGGGACACCCATGAAAGAGTCTTCAATTAGGGGCCATGATATGGATGATTAACCAGAAAAGAAGGCTGGAAAGGAGAGGTTAGAGAAGCAGAAAGGAGATCCAGGAAAGATTAATAATGAAATCCAGAGAAGAGATAGTATCTTGGATGAAAGATTAGTTCAGTATCAAATGCAGCAGAGGGGCAAGAAGGATGAGGACTAAGAAACTTCAAATTTGCCAATTAAAGGATCATTGATAAATTTGCAGAGAACAATTTCAATTGAGTGAAGTGGTCAGAAGCCCTAAAATGTTAATGAATGAGTGAGAGGAGAGAACTCAGTAGCACTGAGTACAGAAAGCTTTTTCTAGGTGTGGCTGAGAATGGGAAGGAAGAAATAGAACTATAGCTTGAGGGGCTAGTGAGTCCAGTAAAGGTTTTGTTTGTTTGTTTTTTGTGTTTTGCTGGTTTTTAGAATCTGAGGGATGTGGGGAAAGAAAGGGGAGGTGGAAGATCAATTATGTTTAAAGGAGATAGGGAAAGGAACCTGTACAAAGAAAGAGATTAAAAATTAGTGAGAGAATAGATAATTGAGGGTCAAAACTTCTAGTGAAGATGGGAAAGAATGGAATCAAGGGCCCACATAGGAATTGGCCTACAAGAAAGAGAGCCACTTCATTAACAGAGACTTGAGAAAAGGGGAAAGAACAAGAACAAAGATTTTTTTTTTTTAAACAAGAGGTGGTGAAATTTTGGGGCCCTTTGGTAAAACAAATATAGAAAAAACAACAGTCAAATAGAAGAGAATAGTCATCATTATTCCAAGGAAAAAATATTGCTGTAATAACAGGATGTCACTGGAAGTTTGTTATAACAGAGAAGAAAAAAAAAGAAATTTGCATTATGACTTTATTATATATATGATATATACATATATCATATATATATTTAAATAGCCAGTTGTACATAATAGATTTGCAGTTTCATGTGCAATCATCTTTTTAATTTTATTATAAATGTTATGGAGGGGCAGCTAGATGGCGCAGTGGTTAAAGCGCTGGCCCTGGATTCAGGAGTACCTGAGTTCAAATCCAGCCTCAGACACTTAACACTTACTAGCTGTGTGACCCTGGGCAAGTCACTTAACCCCCATTGCCCCACAAAAAACAACAACAACAACAACAACAACAAAAAATAAATGTTATGGAAATGCTTGTTTTATTTCATGAATTATTATTTTTTTTTTAAAGAAAATTTCTGCAGAGGGATAAAGGGTGAGATTTAGAACTGAAATGGAAAAAAAAAGATTCTAAATAAAGGTTAGCTTTTAGGTTTATCTCTAAACTTTTTAGATTTCAGATCTAATTCAGTGAAACCTACTATAAGAAAAATCTCTAATATAGGTCTAATGACCATTTACTTATAATACTTAGAATGGAAAGGGAACTTTAAAGGCTTCCCAATTTATACAGAGGGGTGACTTGCTTGAGGTCATGTGGCTAATAAGTAGCAGAGCTTGGTCTTTAGACTGATCTTTCCCACTTTACAGACCTGCATAGTCCACGATAGCCTAGCTTTTTAAACTGTGGGTTAGGACCCCATATGGGGTCACAACTCAGTATGGGGGGTGGTGAAAAATTTGGCAACAGTAAAAGGTTATATGTATACCTATTTTATATACCTATATACCTAGGGTAGCAGAAAAATTTCTAGGGTGAAAAGGGATCATGAATGGAAAAAGTTTAAGAAGTCCTGCACTATATGAACCATTCCATAAGTTTTTGTTAAAGTGTTTACTTTGTAGCTAGTGTCCAAAAAGCTAGTCAATTTGATCATATTATCATGGATGAATGATGTTCTTTTCAACCAAAAAAATCACTGAGATATGTATTACCAACTGAATTTAATGGTTCAGTATCTGTCATTGACCTGGGTGCAAAAAGTCTGATGGTGCAAAATACATCATCTTTTGAGAACATAATATTTTCAGTATACATATTTTCTCCCTAAAAGCTACACTTATTATTAAGCTAAAAATGAATCTTTTCTAATTAAGAGGGAAAACAAAGTATGCTGTAAGCCAAATCTAATCATAAAAGATTTGCTTCTTTCACTGAATGCAAAAAATAAAAACAAAACCCTAATTCAATTTAACAAGGAAAATTATTTTGGTAAATTTTTAACTTAAATTTTAAAAGAAAAAGCATTAGGAGCTACATGTCTGAATAATAATTTCGCTGAGACAGTTTAAGAGCTTTTCTCAGAGTAAGAATTTGAACCTAAGGAAGTTAGGGGTCAAGACTTTCTCTCTTCATGCCATACTGATATTATCTGTTCTCAGACTCATTGTAGCCCTTCAACTCTGGGAATGTGGAAAGTCTCTCCCAGTTTACTTCCTTCATTTCTTTGAAATAAGGACTTATCTTCAAATGCAATTTTATTACTTGTCAGTCCACTCAAATTTCTCTTTATCTTATCAAGGAATGAAATAGAATAGGCTAATATCATGATTGTCTACATTTTATGTTGATTAAATATTTATATAGATTTGTACAAAAGTTACCCATAGGTTTCTGGAAAATTGCCATTATGGGCAAAGGAGAATTGCAAAATCTCAGCTCTCTGGCAGTTCATGGTTGCTTCCTTTCACTACACAAAAATGATGATTTGAGGACTTATTCAATAGGTTTATTACCCTTGAAACACTTTAAAATTAAAAAAAAATGTTTTTTACTTCATTAATCTTCTTGTTTGAACTAGGGTCCTAAGAGTGAAAGATTAGATCAACTTTTTGTCATTTATTCAATTCTATTCTTCCCTTGCCTGTCACATTACCCTTCTAGCCTCAGCTTGTTTTCCTTTATGGCTAGGAGTAAGCTGTAGATGTTACATGTATTAACACTGCTCTCCAACACTATGCTCTTGGGTGTGCTCTCTATATAATTCCCTGGTAGCCATAAATTAATTAAAAGTAGACAGGAACCATAGAAAATCAAGTTCCTTCTTTTTTCCCCCTCCCCCATTTTCTTTCTTTCTCTATAGGTAAATAGCTAATTCCTTTGTTCCTCATTGCATTATTTCATTTCTGCCATCATTGTCCTCATTGTTCTCTGAAACAGGAGGGGTCTGGGCCAGGAGCAGCCAAGGTCTCAGTTAATGACGGGAAGTCTTTAAAGTTTGCGCTGCATTTCATCTTCTCTGTGGGAGTTTTAGGACGCATCCAGTGTTTGATCCCCACCGTGCAACTTTGCTTCTAGTTAATTAACAGATCCCCCATTACACACTCTCATCTACAAGCACATGGGAGGCCTATTGGGAGGTAATTCAAGGCCAATCTGAGTGATGGCAGGAATTAGTGAAATCAGTTGTTTTAGGGCTAATGTTCAGGAAATAAAAACATACCCTTTCAGAGATCTCATTTAAAAATTTTGATAATTTAATTTTCCCATCTTTTTCTCCCCACTAGAAAACAAGAAAGATGCTTTTTGTTCCCACATCATATAATGAAACTTTGAACCTGCTGATCTTCAGAACTCCCTAAGCAAAAAGAAAATAAAACAAAACAAAATAAAATTAGATATAGCATTCTAACAAGAGTTTTGTTCACACTTTCATTCATAGTATTCCCATTTCATCTATTAAACAGGTTACAACTGTCCAGAATAACTTTTCTTAGGGACACAATCATATTGTAGGTCTATTCACTGATAGATTTTAGGTTAAGTAAAAATCCTTTCTACTTGTATTTTTATATTTGTTCCAAGGATGTTAAGGTAATTTGCAAATAATCCCTAATAGAGCTTTGAGAGAGGCAGGGAGAGTAGTACAAAACTCCTTATCCTCTAGCCCTATTCCAGATGAGTCCTAGGAAACATATTGAACTTGCTCAAAGTTACAAGTTAGTGGACTGGACTACAAAGAACAGAACCCCAGGGCACCAAAGGCCAAACCGTGTGACTGTATCATAAGTAGCACGTTTTGGGGTTGTCTTCAAATCCTTAACATTGTCTGGTTCCTTGTCCTCTCTGTTTCTTCCCAGCCCTATGAGCAATGACCCCCTTTATCTAATGAATTAGGAACTGCTCCTGAATTCACAATTCTCAGGTCGACACTTGGCAATGAGAATCAAACCGGGGCTATTTAGTGCAGCGGTAAATGGCCTGCCACATTAGCCCCCTGGCATGCTAAGCTATTAGGTTGTTTTATTGTTGTTAAAGTTGCATTTGTTAGGTGGAGTTGCTGCCCTTCCACACAAACTTAGCAATGTCAGGAAGCCAGGGGACACATGTGTACTAAAGGTGTGCTTTCCAATATGTACATGTGAACAGGCTCCTGGGTGGCACATGGGGTAGGCACATACACCTGTCTGAAAATGGGCCAATGTATCATTGCAGTCAAGGCTTTGCAGGGGTCCTACCTGTGGGGCAATTGTGGTTTCCATCTTTGTGGTGTCTAAGCCAGTTCCATTGGTTTTATTTACTTCGATTTTATGAGGGTTTACGTGTCATAGGGCAAGAAGATTGGGGAGATAGTAAGGACTTAATAAACTTTTAACACCCAACCTGGACATTTCAATCTATAGCTGCAGGTTAAAGCTGAACAACTCTTGGAGTCTTGCAGTTGTGAGCAATATCAGAGGAGAAGCAAAGAAAACATGCTTAGGCTGCTGTACTTTGGTATCAGGAGAGAGAGAGAGAGAGAGAGAGAGAGAGAGAGAGAGAGAGAGAGAGAGAGAGAGCGAGTGCAAGCACGAGCACGCGAGGGAGCTTGGGGGTGGGGAGGTGAATATTTCTGCAAAGAAAGGAAAATGCCAGTACTTGTGTAGTCCTTATACTAGCCAGCTTGCAGGGTTGAGTTGGCATTTGGTGACTTGGTAGCGGCTGCCAGTGTGTGTGTGGTGGGAGAAGAGAGAATAGACAACAAGAAAAACACATAGAGATTTAAAAAAAAAAAAAAGATGTAAAATGATTCACTTCATGCCATATGGACAAAAATGTTGTCACAAAAATAAGGCCAAAAAATAGTGCCAGGTTAGACTTTTAGTTCAAAAACATATGTATAATCATCCCCATGAACATGAATTTTAATTAGTATTTTGATAGAGAGAAACCAGATATTTTTTAACCTGCTCTGTTCTTGTTTTCTATTCTGCTCCCAGTTTTAGCCTCCATTAAACATTCATATACTGTGTGTTTTATGTCTGTACGAGTAAAATGCCTTATCTCTAGATTGGTGGGAATGCAAACATCTTGGTTATCTGTAGTGTGCGAAATATATTCCCAATAGAGTTTCAAGTCACAAAATTATCATTGGGAAATGCAGAGCTCCTTCTGAGTCCCTTTCACATTGAAGGAAAGTGGCTACAAAGAAGTCTTTATACCTTCTCTCTCTCAAGAGATGCCCTTACCCCTCTTCCTTACCCTAATACTCCTATTCAGTCCTTTCTATCATTCCTTATCTCATGCCTTTTCTATTTTGGATGATTTATTCAACTGAAATAAACACTGTACCTGGCTGTGTTTATATTATTTTATAACAAGGTAATAAGGAGAGGGGTATGGGTGTGTGTGTGTGGGGGGGTTCCTTTTGGAACTTACTAGAAAGTGGGATAAGTTATTAAACAGGAAAAAATGTATAAAAACCTTCAGAAAAGTATTGTGCTCTAAATGAGACATTGATAAAGAGTATTGTTAATATTGTCTGTGTGCTTAGACAACCCCCCAAGCCCAACTTTCTTCCTAAGTTTATCAAGATGGATCTAGAACAAGAGGAAGGTTTGCCAATAGAATGAAACTTTATTATTACTCTATGATAGATGCAAAATTGGAAGAGCACTAAACTATTAAATGACCCTTATTAGAATTATGGGGCTTTCCAATAGGTGTTAGTTAGTCCTCTATCAGGTCCTCTGAAAGGAAAAAGTAAAATGAGCTTTATTCTTAGAAAAAGTAAATTTAATTTCTTTGACATTTTGAAATATCTCTCAGGGAATTCTCTGACTTCATAATTTTTGTTGTTATTACTGCTATTTGTATGAAGAAGAATAACTGTCTTTCCCCTCTTCTTATCTCCTCTTCCCTTTCTTCCCAGAGAAGCCTTCTGCTATATCAACTGAAATGTTATTCCTTATGAGTAGCCTTATTAATTGTGCTGCTGCTTCTTCTTCTTTTTTTTTTTTTCCTGACAGTGTCTTCTGTATTTGTTGACTTGCTAACTTCTCTTTCTCAGAGGTTTTGGGAACCTAGGATTGTAGATTTAGAGCTGGAAGAGACCTTAGAGATCATAAAAAGGAACCTTCTCATTTTAATTTCAGGAAACTGAAACTGAGATAAGTTAAATAGCAAGCCTGAGGGCAGAAAGATAAGTCAGTGACCACATCACAGCTACTGAGTGAACATGACCTGGAACACTTTCTGGAGATTTGAACTCAGGTCCCCTCTCTCCCAATCCAGTTTTTTATTATTCGTATTACTGTTATTCTTATTAGTTATTAAACAATGGTACTCATTCCAACAGCAAATGTTTCTATTGCAGATAAGGATGTGGGACTTGTAGATGATAAACTACATAAGAAGTGCTAAAAGAAAATTTGATCATGGTCATCACCTTGGCCTCTCATAGATGGCTTAATTATTTAAAAAAAAAAAAAAAGCTAAGTACATCTTCATGTGCATGTTCTGATTCTAAGGATGGGCCACTAAGAATTGGTGTCAGGCCAGTAATTGATTCAATGGACACATATTTATAGAGTATGTATTTAACCAGGAATTTCTATGTTTATAGTATGTGCTAGTACAAGACAAGATTCCTGCCTCTACAAATCAGAAATGAGGGATATTTACTCTGATACTGATTTGGAAGATTTCCAGGACATTAAGTTAATTCAAAGACTCAGTATTATATTAGCAGAGTCTTAAAGGAAATTGATCAACTCATAAATTGCATAAAATGGGCCTTCCTCAATCCAGTGTTGTCCCTTGTGGTTTATAATCCCTGATGGGGCCCTGGAATTGATCTGCCCCTTTAGATGTGTCCTTCAGACTGGGAGCTGGTCCTATTACCTCACATTAGATAGAAAGCCAGATAGGAAGGAAAACAGAAAATCATTAAGGGTTTGATACTAATTGTATTATATATTATTAGGGCAACCCCTCATCCTTTTATTTTATGATTTCTAAGATCTCAATACCTAGTCCTTTATCTTTGCATACTATTCATTTTGAAAGTGGAATGGAGAGAGAGAAGGAGAGATATAGAAATAGAGAAAGAGGGACAGAGACAGATAGAGAGACACAGACACAGAGAGAAGGAGAAGGAGGAGGAGGAGGAAATAATAGAATATACCCATTCTGACCAAATCTCTATTAGTCTACTTCCTAAAATGAAAGTTAGAATAAATCCTTGGGGCCACTGAGTCACCATTTTATTAAACATGAATTCTTATCTAAGAAAAGGAAAGAAAACTTTGCATATAGTTATTTTTGGTACATTGAATGGTATCCTAGCACTTGTAGCAGTTCTTTTGAAAAAAAAAAGTTCAAAGTCAATGTAGCATTTAAACAATATTTATTAAGCAAGCACAATATTCTCCACTTGGCAATCCCCACTTTTGATGCTTCGACATTGCTGGGCATTTGAAAAAGTCAAAGGAAGAAAGGTATGCTTGCTCTTAGAGTGACAGCAATTTCCTTAGTTTGACAAATTACATGTTCATTTCAACAAATGTTTATTGAATGCCTGATGTGTACCTCTCATCGAATATTTTCTACTAAATAGACTGAAGATGCACTTCAGCAAACATTTATTAAATGCCCACCATGTACAAGGATTGTACTAGGTACTAGAGATAAAAAGATGAAAAATGACATAGCTAAACAAATAAATATAATACAAAAGATAATATGGTAAGAACAAAGGAGAGGGTCAGGCAAAATACTGTAAGAAATTTGAGGTAGGAGAGATCATTTTCAGCTGGGCAGACAGCAATGTAATTTCACCATGTTCTACAAAGAAGTAATTCTGAGAAGTAAGCATGCTAAGTAGTGAAAAAATAGAGATGGCCAAAATGAAAGAGTGCTATGGACTCAATAGACACAGGAAATTTTTTAAAATAACAGAATGGAATGTATTAAAATGAATGGTTTCCATTAGGGCAGGCCATTCTTCATGAAACATCAGGATCATTTAGTGAAATACATACTGAAGAAATGGTTTTATTTTATCTCTTTTTTTTTTTCACCTTAAGAGGTAATATTGAAAAGAATTGGTGAAGTGGCCGTGTCCATTCACTCTACTAACAAATGCCAATGCCAATAAATCTCTGTGCTTCTAGCCTAAGAAAGGTAAGATCCAGAATAAGAAAGTATGACCATATATGTATATACATATAGATATATATATATATATTAGATAAGCAACACCCCTGTTCATGCTGGCTGATGAAAATAATGCACCAACTGTAATCCTGGCACAGAAAGACATATACACATAGTGAATACACACCCTACATATCCTTAATCACTTGCTATCTTATTTACATTTAGTTTGCTAGAGTAAATCCTATCATTTAAACTTTTTTTTTTTGTATATTTCAATGTTACTTAGGCAAAAATAGGGGCTAATGTGACTGGCTTTCAAATAGCTTATTACCATTCAAATACTCTCTAGATAATTTATATATACATATTTTAAAAGTGCTTCAGCTTCCGAATCATTCTAAATGGAGACTTGGCTCTAAGTAATCAAAATTGCTTTAGTTGCACAGAGTGGCATTAAAAGCCTTGTCGACTAATTGAGTGAAGCGGCTATAGTGAGGCAGCCTTGCCCCCTCATTAGATGATCTTGCAGGCACTGTTTGCCATCATGGGTTGTCGGTCTCAACCTAACTGTACTGCTGGATCAAATTAACTGTAATTCATCATGA
This sequence comes from Dromiciops gliroides, assembly GCF_019393635.1. Lineage (NCBI taxonomy): Eukaryota > Metazoa > Chordata > Mammalia > Microbiotheria > Microbiotheriidae > Dromiciops > Dromiciops gliroides. Next base: position 178,000,479 of record NC_057865.1, read on the forward strand.
CACACTGTGTCCTTCCAGGGAAAGAACAATGTGAAGCTAGTGGTGTGTCCTTTTGACTACTGTTGCTTCTTTTTCTATTTTCTTTACAATTTTAGTTCAGGTTATTACCCTTACATTGGTCTTCTAACTGCTTTTGGTTAACTGGTCTGTCAGAATATCTTATAACTTGACTGAAAGAAACTAACCAGTGCTCTTCTCCTGCATTTTCTTAAGGAAATTGAGGTGTCAAAACAGTAGGTCAATACTGCCTGGAAAATGATGCTAGGTCAGTAGATACTATCGATACTGTAGTGAGATACTCACTTAAGTTTATATGGTATGATTTGAGAGACCTTAAGAGTCTATCAGCTCAATATTGAACTTCCCACTTACTAATGACAAAAATTTCCACCATTAGAGTAGCTTCTTCAGTTAAAGGCTTTGTCATTTTTGTTGTTTGTCCTTCATTCTTGAAGAGAACCATGACATCAGGAGGGTGATGTCTTGACTTGCAAGTAAATTGGACTTAAGTGAGGCAGGGCTGTGCAAAGCCATCAGCCTTAATCTCCCCACCTAAACCATCTGGGTCCAGTGATAAGATATAGATCAGGACAACTGGGAGAATTTGGGCTTTTTAAAGAGCTAAGGTCTTTCCCAGGTCTCAGTTTGTCAGAGGCAACACCCATTTGGTGATTAAGGCTAGGTAAAAAATTAGGCAAGAAAAAAAAAATGGCCTCTTTTATCTACTCAGAAAAAAAGAAATCAGTCTGGGAGGGGAAGACCCTCAGGGTCTTTGGCCAAAATATAAACATTTGCTATTTATAATCAGTCTGAGAGCCATCAAACCCAGATGATGACCAAGTGAAGCATGGGCCGGGATCTATTGTTGGACAATCAGTGAGAGCCAGAGTGATTTGGGTATAAGGCCTCATCAAGTAGCTCCATTGAATCCCATTAGGGAACTTCTAAATAAGTAAGATGTTAGGTTACTGAGACCAAGGATATTGTTGACTTAGCATATCTATACTGTACCCTAATTGAGATCTTAGAGACTTTGGTGAACCAGACTGTGAACTGTTATTCTCATTTCATTTGGAGATTCCAATAGCTTTAAGAAGAAAATGTATGGTGCAGCTAGGTGGCATAGTGTATAGAGCACCAGCCCTGGAGTCAAGAGGACCTGAGTTCAAATTCGGCCTCAGACACTTGACACGTACTAGCTGTGTGACTCTGGGCATGTCACCTAACCCCAATTGTCTTACCAAAAAACAAACAAAAAATGTATGCTAAGTTTTGGGGTACTTCACTAAGAAGGAGAGAGGCAAGAGCAAGATGGGATCAGATAAGTGCATGGAATGGAAAGCTGGAGAAGAGGAAGGAAGGAAGGAAGGAAGGAAGGAAGGAAGGAAGGAAGGAAGGAAGGAAGGAAGGAAGGAAGGAAGGAAGGAAGGAAGGAAGGAAGGAAGGAAGGATGGATTACAAATTTACTGAGAACTGTCTGATCCCCACCCAGTCCCCCTACACCGGCAGGGGTTTCTTTTGTTAGAGGTTCATTTACATTAAGTAGTTAAGCAGTTTCTGGATGTGACTCCATAGCAGTCTTTTGGTTTCCTTTTGTTCTGTTACCCCACAAGAACCCTGTCCTCAGTTCCTATCTTTGGGTATTCCTAGCTTCTTGTTTTGAGGTACCGGTAACAAGCTATAGTACCTCTGCCCCGATTAAAGACCTTATTTCTCCTATATTGTTTCATTAATTTACCTGTCAACATAAGGAATGGCATTTATTAAGCACTTGCTAGGTGCCAAGCACATAACAGCTAAAAATACAAACAACAAAGGCAGTCCCTGCCCTTAAGAAATTTAACATTCTAATTTGAGAAAACATGCCAACAAGATAGGTAGTCAGGGAGGGGAAATTTAATCCAGAAAATTACAGGGATGAAGAGAGGTGTCTCTAAGGAAATATATTGACACACATTGTTGAATAGTAAGGTTGATTTGATCCAGATTCATAGTTCCAAAACTGAAGCAGAGACACCACTTGTGAGGCAGGCATATTGGTCCGTGAAGCTGCAGAAAGTCAAGAGTGGAGTAAAGCTTGGTTGGGGCTTTTTTTCCTGAGCTAGTATATCTGGGAGAGTCAATCACCACAAAGGACAGTGGGACCCCACCTAAGAAGTTCTCCAGAATGGGAAGGTAGCTGATCTATAGAATGAGTGGTAGTGGAATCGTGTGGCAGAAGAGAGGTCTTGAACTGAGACTAGGAAAAACCAGTAATTTGTGACAGTTTGTGAATACCATGTACTGATCTTTTCTCCCTGCTTTATCAGAACAGATAGGTGACTCTAGGTATAAACCTAGAGTTTATAATCACAGCTTCTTTAAGTTTTAATATATTTGTTTACCTTCATTAATTACCTGAAATTGCTTTTAAATCAAATGGCTATTTATAATGATTTTATCTAATCCTATAAATATGTGATTAGAGATTAAGATAGGGGAATGTAGCCTAGGGGAGAAGAAATTTCCCTGCTTTACTCTGGATTGGGGCCTAGAGAGTTTTTGTAATTATATTAAGTTCTCAGATTTTCCAAAGCATACTCTGGTGTCTTTGAACCCAGTAAGAGAAAACTTATAAGAAGACAAGCTAGTAGCAGACTGAGGGGTGGGAGTTTGGTGTCTTTGTTCCTGAGTGCATTGTTGTGGGACATGTCCAGGAATTTTTAATTAAGAATGGAATTCAAAATGCCACTACCAAGCTACTGTATTCCATACAACAATAAATATAAGATCCTTGGCAGTGCTTCTAGTTGAATGAATGAATGAGTGAATAAATAAATGAATGAATGAATGAAAGAAAATGAACAAATGAATGGGATTTATTAAGCACTTAATATGTGAGAAACAGTGTTAAACACTAGAAATACAAACACACAAAAAAGCAAAGACAGTCTCTCCCTTAATATATTAACATTCTAATATAAGAGCAGCCACAAAAAAGGGAGCATTGGCCAGGGAGGGGCAGTTTGCTCCAGAAAATTGCAAGGATATTTCATTAAACTACATATTTGAAAGCATGATGTTTGCATGTGATGGATATCTAGTACATATTATTTGACTATTCATTTACTAATAGTTGGAAACCTAATACTGTCATGGTATCTACCTTTACATAATTCCATGCATATCATTTTTCTGCAATTAATTTGCATGTTTATATTACTGTTCATTTTGGTATTTCGGTGCAGCTTATTCACATGAAATTATTGCTTAAGTTTTATTATTATATGATACCATATGCCTAATCCTTAATTTAGCTTTTTTGGTTTTTTTTAAACTACAAGTCGTGATATCCTGAGTATAGAGATATATAGATGCCTTTTAATCTTAGGAATAAAGTCAGGGTATACAGATGAGGACATTACAGCAACATGAAAAAAAATGGAAAAAATGAGGATATATATATATATATATATACATATATATAAAGCTATTACAATAGGGTTAGACTGATAGAAACCTCTCAATCTATATTTTTGAAATTATCAGAGCTAGGCGATACAATGAGTATGGGTTATTTGGAAATTGATCTCCAGACCCTCTCCTTTTTTCACTTCACTTCCATGAAGATGAAAACTAGAAGTCCTTAAAGTCAAAGAAAGTATGCTAGTAGAAAAACTAAGTGGTAGACTTTAGTTAGGGGCAGGTAAGTGGCACAGTGGATAGAGTACCAGGCTTAAGGTTGGGAAGACATCTTCCTGATTTCAAATCTGCCCTTAGACAGTTACTAGTTGAATGACCCTGGGCAAGTCACTTAAACCTGTTTGCTTCAGTTTCCTCATCTGTAAAATGAGCTAGAGAAGGAGATGAAAAATCATTCCAGGATCTTTGCCAAGAAAATACCAAATGGGGTCACAAAGAGTTGGACATGATTGAAACAACTGGACAAGTCTAATTCAGCTGAATCACATAGTGGTGGCAGAAGGTAAATACTGTGTCTCTTGTATGCTTAGCTCTACCAAATATTTTTTAGTGTTAGCATCATGTGGAACCAATCTGAATATAATAAAGGTACTAGAAGTATACTAAAAGCAACAACTCTGCACTCAATACTTGAATATTTTGTCTATTTTATACTGCCCATGCAGAGACCTATAGGAAATAGAAGCAAATGGTAAGTGTCAAATGTTAGGAGGATACTGGCCCACAGAAGTAGATCCTGAGAAGTTTAAAATGGACCTTCATCTTCTCACATCTGGACTATTAAAACAGACTACTTGTTGATCTGCCTGGTGCAAATCTCCTTCCACTCCAGTCTATCCTCCATTTAGCCACTGAAGTGATTTTCCTTTTTTTTTTGATGAGGAAATTGGGGTTAAGTGACTTGCCCAGGGTCACACAGCTAGTAAGTGTTAAGTGTCTGAAACTGCATTTGAACTCAGGTCCTCCTGACTCCAGGGCTGGTGCTCTATCCACTGCACCACCTAGCTGCCCCTGAAGTGATTTTCCTAAGTGCAGGTCTGACCATGTCACACCCCTACTCAATAACTGCAGTGACTCTCTATTTCCTCTAGGATCAAATACAAGTCTTTTTGGCATTCAAGCCCATCATGACATCCTCCCCTTGCTTCTGTCTTTCCAGCTTTCTTATACTGTCTCCCCCTTACCCTCCCTGCACATAATTTTTTTTTTTTTTTAGTGAGGCAATGGGGGTTAAGTGACTTGCCCAGGGTCACACAGCTAGTAAGTGTTATGTGACTGAGGTCGGATTTGAACTCGGGTACTCCTGACTCCAGAGCCAGTGCTCTATCCACTGCGCCACCTAGCTGCCCCCCTGCACATAATTTTTTAATCCAGTAACATTATCCTCTCTGCTGTTTGACAAACAGGACATCAGACATTTCCTCTGGTTCTCCCCTATGTCTGGAATACTATTACCTTCTCTGCCCTAGAGCTTCTCTGGTTTCCTTATAGTCCCAGCTAACATCCAGCCTTCTAAAGGAAGGCTTTGCCAATCCCTCTTGGTTATTTCTTCTTCATTCTATCTACATGTAGTTCATGTGTACACATTTGTTTGTATTTTTTCTCCCCGTAAAATTGGGAGCTCCTTGAAGGCAGGAACTATCATTTGTCTTTCTTTGTATCCCTAGCACGTTTTAGAGAGTTCCTGGCACATAGTAGGTGCTTAATAAATGCTTATTGACTGACTGACTGAAAGACAATGCTTTGGCAGTATTTTCCATCATTCTTTATAGAAATATCTTCCTAACAGCCTTTCCACCTTCTATGTCCCACAGATTGCAATTTGGTGGAGGGGGTGAGGGCGGGGGTGGAGGGGCAGGAGGAAAAGTTTCTATGATTAGGTATATCACTTTTGCCATTCCTCTTCCATCCTGGGAAAATACAGGTCACAAAGTAAATGAGATGTAGCACTTTGTGATTATCCAATCACACACACTTATGTGTGTATATACACACATGCATACATATATGCAAATGGATAGATAGTTATTTCAGTTGTATCTAACTCTTTATGACCCCATTTGAGGCTTTCTTGGCAAAGATACTGGAGAGATTTTTAATTTTATTCTCCAGATAATTTTACAGATGAGGAAACTGAGACAAACAAGATTAAGTGACTTGCTCAGGGTCACCTAACTAGTCTGAGGCCAAATTTGAACTCAGAAAGACTATTCTTCTGACTCCTGGGCTGGTACTCTATCCATTGAGCCACCTAGCTGCCCTTAATATATATATGTGCATGTATATATCTAGGTGTATATTGTGTATATCTAGGTTTATAGATATACCCACGTATTTATATATAAACACTTTACTAATTACCCTCCATTTTAAAAAAGGTAAAATTTAGTTTCTTTTGTCCTTAGCCAATTATTCTAATCAATGGCTTTTTCTCTTTTTTTCTCTTGATAATTCTTTAATCAGGTTGTTTTATAAGTCTCAGGTTTCTTTTTTTAGCTTTCATAATTTAATAAATGGCTTTTTTATAATACATAGTCTTTATAAGCCTTTCTACAGCATAAATTAAAATATCTTTTTCCTAAGATAAGGCATACATAAGTAGCAATTGTCATTGTGTTTCATTGAAACTCCCCATGGAATGAATACATAGAACTTTTTTTTTTCATTAGTGGTATTTTCAGAGTGTTATCTGATAGTAAACTTTCTATTAGAATACAAAGTTGTTTTCTCTTTATTCTTCTTGATTCATTCAGAACTTCAGGTCAGCGTCTTGGAAATGTGTACTGACTCTGGGTTTGATATTTACCATTCATTAATTCTCTGCATAGAAATCTTTGATTAATTTGTTATTAACTTCCTATCATACTCCTTAGAGTAGAGATTCCAAATCTTCTCTTTCTTCAAACTCCTATTTTCTCCCAAATTCCTACCTTTTCCATCAGGTAACCTCATACCAGAAAAAATAAGGCATCTCATGAGATATGCTGCCTCCCCATTTTCTCCTTAAATGCCTCTGATCATATCCATATTGTCTTCCTTACCTTTAGTCCCAAAGTAGAAGAAAGCCTTACTCCTTACCAAGACTAATCCCTCATGTTCCTTTGATTTGTGTTCTCTAGTTTACTGTGGGACCTTGCTCCATCCATGATTTTCTCGCTCATCTCTAATCCATCCCCTATCCTGGTTGTTTCCCATCTTTTACAAATATGCTTTGATATCTCCATCTTGGAAAAAATAAAGAAGAAATGACACCCTCACCTATAAGATACTGTCTTAAAACTTTCCTCTCCCTTTCTGCTCAACTTATTAAAAAAAGGTTGAGATAATAACGGTTTAATATCTTTAGTGGATGAGAATGCTGGACTTGAAGTCAAAACCAGCCTTAGACACTTACTAGTTATATCAACCTGGAAAAGTCACTGAATCTCTTTTCAGTTTCCTCATCTGTAAGATGGGAATAATAATAGCACCCACCTCCCAGAGTTGTTATGAGGATCAGATGAGACAAGAGCAACAAGAGCAGCAGTGCCAACAAACATTTCTAGAGAATTTGCTAAATGCCAGCCACTCTTCTAAGTACTCTACAATCATCATCTCACTTGATCCTTATAACAGCCATGGGAGATAGATTCTATTATTATCTCCCTTTTACATGTGAGGAAGCTGAGGCAAACAGAGGTTAAGTGACTTTCCCAGCATCACAAATCAAGTAAATAGCAACATAAATAATGTTCTTTGCATATGTTAAAACACTATATAAATGCTAGTTATCATTATTTTTGCTCCTATTGCTATTCTATTATTCTACTACTTACAGCTTGACAACAACAAACTTAGTCTTCTGTAATATGCCTTCTCACAACTCTAGTCTAAAATTGTTATCTCCAGTGTCATAAGTAATTTCTTAATTAACAAATCCAATATCTTTCTCTCTCTCTCTCTTTATTCTGTTTGATCAATGGATTTTTCTTTCTTTTAGTCCCTTGACCTTTCTGCAACATTGGAGTCTGTGACCTCATTATTTTCTCCTCCTTCAGGTCCCATGACCCTAGTTGTCTAATTGCCTGACTCTTCCATTTAGGTCTCTTCTTATTGGCTTATATTCCTCCAGCTCTCCTGGAAGGGTAGTTGTTGCCTAAGGCTCAGTCCTGAGCCTTCTTCTCTCTTCTCTTTGCACTTTTTCCTTTAGAAAGTCCAGCCAATCCATTTGCTTTAATTATTAACTCTATGCAAGTGACTGTCAACTTTTTATGCCAAGTTTGAGTCCTTCCCTTAATCTCCATCCATGTATTCCCAAATGTGTCCTGGACATCTCAAAGGAAATGACCCATTGGGAACTCAAATTCAGCATGTCCCACGCTGAAGACATTATCTCCTCCTCTAACTCTGTTTTCCCTTAACTTATTTCTGTTGATGGCATCACCACCCAGGTCCTTGTCAACCAATATTAAAAGCTTTGAGGTCTCTTTGACTTTTCCCTCTTAATACCCCTACATCAATGTAGTTGCTAAGTTTCTTTCAAATACACCATAAAATGTCTTAAATTTATCTCCTCTTTAAAAAAATAATTTATTGAGGCTTAAAAAAATATATTGACACTTCCCAGTAAGTACTTTCTTGATACCTGAGAGGTCCATCTTTGCTTCTTTCACACCTGTTGCCATTAGCTAATCTGGAAGTATAATTGGTTCTTAAAAAACTGTTTTAGAGTTAAGAAGAACCTAATACATGTTCCAGCTCCCATATTTACTACTTGTATGGCCCCTTGGGCAAACCATTTTCTAAGCCTCAGCTTCCCAGTCTGTAAAATAGTTATCATTATCTTCACACTACCTAGCCTATAGGATTGTTGTAAGGAGAATACCTCCCAAATCTTAAAGTACGCTATAAATATGAGTGAATTATTGTTGTTGCTGCTGCTGCTGTTGCTGTTGCTATTATGATTATACCCATACATTTTATTGGATCAATGAGTAACAGGGCAATTCTTGAAAAGCAATGAAACTGTTCGTTGAGAGCTGCTGGTCTCAGAATCAACAAGACTTTGCTTCAAGTAAATCCTCTTTCATATACTGACTATAGTAACTTGGTAACTCACTTAACTTCTCAGTGCCTTAGGCAACCCTTTTTATTTAATTCTATAGGTTCAATTGCAGGTGGTGATCTATATTGGTAACATGAATTTATACTCCAAGAGCTTTCTACACCAAATTAATCAGTCTGGTGTGAGAAAAAAAATATTAAAAATTCACTGAATTGAGTAGGCCCACTCTCTTACTTTAGCACTTCTTAATTCTTAGCAGTATGATTATGCTGTTGATTGGAGTGGATTACAACCCATCTATGTCTTCTCATCCATATAATTCTTGCCCATATTCTTCCATGAATTTTCTTCAAAGAATGTACCCAAAATGTTGAGGATATTTCACATTTTGAGGGTACAGATAGAGCTCCCCGATTATCTCAGAGCTATGTTATTCCTTACATATACCAAATAAGCTTTTTGATCATATATTTTCTCAATGATAACCCTTATGTCATTTTAAAAACTTTTTTTTTCTTTTAGTGAGGCAATTGGGGTTAAGTGACTTGCCCAGGGTCACACAGCTAGTAAGTGTTAAATGTCTGAGGCTGGATTTGAACTCAGGTACTCCTGACTGCAGGGCTGGTGCTGTATCCACTGCGCCACCTAGCTGCCCTAGCTTAAAAACCTTTAACATCATTGGAAATATACCACAACTTAATTGTAACTACAATGGATTTCTCCTTTGCTCTTAGGGAAGCCACAGTTTAAAATTTTCAAGCATTCAATTTACCAAGATTTCAGTCATCTAGAAAAAACTTATGGGCAGAAGGATAATATTTTGCATCAGAAGAGCTTTGGTCTATATAGTAGACAAAAGTTCATATGAGTAATTTGAACTTCTCATTTTAAAACCTACTGTTGATATACATCAAAATTCTCATGGTGTTTTGAGCTGTCATCTATGAAACAATATTGCATAAAAATGATTTTGTATTTATTTGAGAAAGAGTACCTGCTAGAATATTTACTGGATCTCTGAAATAACAATCTGGAATATTTCTATCATAAATGTTGTATTTTTGTATATTCTTGAATTTCTAAACCTCAATATCTTAGAAAAATTAATACATTTGTCCCTTTATCTTTTAGTGTTACAAAGAAAAGGACACCAGGATTTCAAGAGATTAAACTGGCAGACATAACAGGTCAGACTAGTTGGTTAATTATTTATGGATCAATTAATTTTATGTCATTTAAGGATTTCTTTATGTATTCTTTCCAATAATCTTGTGCTTATTTATGTTATCCATATGGTAGTTGAAACCTTTATGGATATAATATATAGTGTCTCACCTCATGCTTTGGGATTTAAAGGTACAACTTTTTTTTTTTAAGGAAAAATGTAAAAACAAACTTTCAGATGTGAGATAAAGCATTATCTTTTGCCTTTCTATTGGAAAATGTACTTTTTTTTGAAAAATGAAACTCTAAAATTATTTTCCAAGTAATACATGATGGCATTAATCTAAGGAGGAACACTTTGCATGAAAGGTTCAGTGACCTTTTATGCTTGATGCCTCAAGTCATTCCATACCTCAAAAGTAGAGAAAATCATTCCATAGAAATACAAGGTACACTGACACTAACTTTCCATTCATGCAAGAATTATGGATACAATTTAACAAAGGAACTTTTATTAATATAAAAGAAATGAACAATTTAAAAATATTATACAAATGGGAACGATCATAAAAGTCCAATATCTTACAATAAGCCTTGCCCATTGGCCCTGTGGAAGGTTCAGTTTAACTCTGGATGCACTGTATTTCCTCCATCAAGTTGATATTGTCATACTTTTTGTGTTGTATACTGCTTGGTCATCTCCTGTTCAACCAGTATGAAATTTTAACTAAGTCTTCTAGTATCTACAACTCTCCAAAGAGGGCTAGCAGATGGGGAAAGTGGGAAGGAGAAGGAAGAGTCAATATCCTATAGATCATCAATAATAAATACACTATTTATAATAGACCAAAAATAAATGAACAATAGCTTGAAGTCATATGGTTTTGCATTTCATAGAATAATAGAATTTTAGAGGTGGAAGGAATTTTAGCATCTAATTTAATCCCTTTGTTCTACAACTGAGTAACTCAGTCTGGAAAAGATAAATGACATGGCAAGATCACAGAGGCAAACAGAAGTTAAGTGACTTTCCCAAGATCACAAAGCTAGTGATTATCTGAGAACAGATTTGAAATTGGGTCTTCCTGACTGACTCCAGGATCAATGCTGTATCCATTGAGCAACCTAGTGACAGCAGCTAGAGCACAGTGGATAGAACCCTACACCTGGAGTCAGGAAGACCAGAGTTTAAATTGGGCCTCAGACACTCACTAGTTGTGTGACCCCCGGCAAGTCACAAGATATTGGCAAACCATGCCAATATCTTTGCCAAGAAAACTCCATATAGGCTCATGAAGAGTCACACACGATTAAATAACTGAACAAGAACAGTTCTAGATAGAACTGTTCTAAATCCTAGGCAGCTAGGTGGTGCAATGTATATATAGAGAGAGTGCCAGGTCTTGAGTCAAGAAGATCCAAGTTAAAATCTAGATACTCACTTGCTGTATGACCTTGGGCACTCTCTCTCTGACTGCCTCAGTTCCCTTAACTGTAAAATGGGATAGGGACCTTCTTTCCCATTCCCTCCTCCCAATAGTTGGTGGTGACTGCTGCCTGGTGCTCGCTCCAAACTGGGCCCAGGATGGGCAGCAACTACTGAAGGTCGCTGCACTTCCCAGCCTTGCTCACCCTGATGAGGGCCCTGCTTCTGACCACGGTGGCATGGGGCTTCGACGACCACCCCACCAGCACCAGCAGTGTCGAGGAACCCTTTGACCTGCAGGCTCCCCAAAAGGATGATTCTGAAGTATTTCCTGGGAACAGTTTCAATTTTGAAGACTGCTGCGCAGCCAAAATGGTTACTGGCTCTTGCTTGGCAGCAGTCCCATGGTGGTACTTTGACCCTGTGAGATTTAAAATTGGATATAAGAGCATTAAACTCCCCCTTTAACTTTTCCCTTATATATCTCCCAGACCACTAAGAAAAAGAAGCCTCTGAGCTTTAATCAGTGAGGGATTAGCTTTTATTGTTTGGGAATTAATTAGACAACAAACAGGTGATACCGATTAGGGAAATAGGAAAGTAGAAATACAAATGAATGATCCTAGATCTAAGCTTAGTCTATATTCTTTTATAAAACTCACCGAATCCCAAAACTGCCTGCCAGGCCGAGAACCAGAGCCGATCACCAAAGCATGCGCTCTCACTGCTAAGCTGAGAAGCCAGAGTGTGCAAGACACAGAGCGAACTTCCATTCTACTCCCAGTTTTAAGTTGGCATCCCGGAAGTATGGCGTGCTTTGCCATGCTCTCCAGGCAGCAGCAGGCGCTTGGCCATTTGTCGCTGTCTCCTCCCCAAAAGGGCAGTCCTTCATAAGCTGCTTCAGTAGCATGTGCTCAAGTCTCAAATGATTCCGCGAAAACTTTCGTTTTTTACCACATCCCTAAGAACAAAACCTGTGCTCATTTCTTCTATGGAGGATGTTGAGGCAATAAAAATACCTACCTGACCCAAGAAGACTGCATGAAGAAATTTTCTGGCAAGCATACCCATAAATCATCACATCCTGTCATGCCACATTCCACTAAAGCTGTTGCCTTGGTGGTGCTGCTGGCAGTGATATCGGCCCTCCTTCTGGGGGCCATGGTGGTCCTCTTGATCAAGAGAGCTGGGAAGCACTAGGCGAGTTCCTTGAACACGATGTGGAGCCCCATAGATGACAATGATTACCTGGTGAAGAGCACTAATGCCCTCTGAGGAAGCCGGGACCCTCCATCCTGTGGGCAGTGACAGCCTTATCCCCCTCCTGGTTGGCTGCTACAAGGGCACAAAAGCCCCCAATGAAGTGTAAATGCAAGAAATTGTTGGGTAGGGGGAAGAAAGGCCATGTTTTTGGTGTTTTTATTTTCTTCTTAGTTTTTTAAGTGTATTTACTTGTGTATGGCTTTTTTTTTAATTCCAAGAAGCAAGTAAGCATACTTCCTAGTTTGGTTGGGAAGAGGGCATTTTGGTTTAGAAATATTTTTAAAGAAACTAAAGCAGAGATTTTTACTTTAGGATTCTGAAAGAGGGTAGAGGAAGAAATGTGAAAAAATTAAAAATGGGATAATTTGGCGAGGACAAAATCAGATAATATTTATGAAATATTTAGCACACACAGTGCCTGGAACATAGTAAGTGCTCAATAAATGCTTGTTTCCTTCTCCAGTGCCTTTTCCTTTAGCTTATGCTATCTTAGATGATATGCAAAATAAAATATTTCACAATCAAAAGTAGATATTGTATATGTATTCATTTAAGGAAAAATGGCACCTATGTAAGACATTATGCTATGCTTTAGAAACATACACATATATACACTTGTGTAAGCATTTGTGTGTGCAGATCTGTTTACACCATACAGCTGACATTTGCTTTAAGGTTTAGACAATGCTTTACAAAAATTGCCCCTTTTAATCCTCCCCAAAACCCTGTGAGGTGCTGAAATTGCCTCCAGTTTAGAGATGAGGACCATGAGACTCAGATCATAGAGCTAGTAAGTTTTTGAGGTGGGATTTAAATCCAGATCTTCCTGATACACACTTCCACTCTTTCCATAACACTTTGAAGTCTTTCTGAGAAATGCCACATTAAATTGACTCTATGAAGACAGTCAATTAGTTTGACAATATCAGTATCTCTTAAATTTGTATGAGGTTGAAAGTTTCTATTCCCACTTGGTTCTCTCAGCATTACAAAGAAACCCTAAAGTCAAAACTAATTTTGGAAAAATTCCTAATTTTCAAATCTGCTATTTTGTAGAATAGTTTCTTTGGTGAGCGTCATGAAAACAATTTGCTTTGTGTGGAAACTGAACTGGATATCATCAAATAAGATATTCTTGTCCTTTCTATACCAACTTCATGCTAAATACCATGTTGCTAAATGATAGATGTTGACAAGAAAGTACTGAGAATAGTGAGTTGTAGATAGTGGTTGTGAATAGAAATTAACAGTGTTTCTATCCATGGATGTTGAATAACATTTGTATGGAGAGGCCTGGTCATGATACCATTTCCTGGTCCCTCATTTATTGCTTCTATTCCTAATTATCACAGCTCATGGGATTATAGATTGCTAGCTAGAAGGACCTTAGAGGTCATCTAGTACAGAGGTATCAAAATATCGTCCCCAGGAATACATGTACCTACAAAACTCCCAAGTACAGCAGAAAGAAATTAAAATGTAACTGGGAAGTGTTTAACAAAATAAAAATCCAGTCAAACACAGATAATTTTAATTTATGGTTTTCTAAGTCAATATGCAGCCCATAGTGATTCATTTCTATTTGAGTTTGTAACCACTGATCCAGTCCAATGCCTTAATTTTATAGATTAGGAAACTGAGGCACGGAGAGGTTAGGTGAATCGCTCAGGGTCGCATGGCTAGTAAGTGAAAGAAGCAAGACTTGAACTCACTAAGATCATCTAACTTCAAGAATTGTGCTCTTTCTACTGCCCCATGTTGCTCCTCACATTTCTTTAGCCCATTATAAGAAATTGTCATGTTATCCCAGGGCTCAGTACAGCAGATATATGATGTCAAATAAATATGTACATTGGATGAGATGCTTGCCACAGCTGAATGTCTGAAATGTTATGGTACATAGGTTTTTGGCTTAAAGTTTCAACTGAAACTCTACATACACTGTCTTGTATAAGTCTGTAAATAGTTCTTGAGTTCCAAATTCTTATTTCCAAGGCAAGCTATGTATAAAAATGATAATGTTGGTTGAATATAATCAGAGACACTCATATCTTCATAACTTTGGAGTACTTTTACATGTGTAAGTCAAATACATTAGAATTTACCATAGTGGTGGGCAAGACAAAAAAGAAATATTTACATTTTGCTATAATTCACCAATATCATTGCATTTAATTAAAATAGCAGTAGTGGATGGAAGTATTGTTTAATCATTAGAAATCTGAGTCATTCTTTAATTCAAAGTTTCATAACATTGTGTGTGTGTGTGTGTGTGTGTGTGTGTGTGTGTGTGTGTGTGTGTGTGTGTGTGAGAGAGAGAGAGAGAGAGAGAGAGAGATTGAGAGAGAGAGAGAGAGGGGAGTGACCCCTTCAGCAAACTGATGAAACCTGTGGACCCCTTCCCATAATCTTGTTTTTAAATAATTAGAGGGAATGCTAAATTTCAGTATACTGGAAATAATTTCCATCCAATTTTGTGGAACTCCTGCAATCTATTCATGGACCCCTTTTAGGTGCATGGACTTCAAGTTAAAAATCACTGTTCTAAATCATTTTTCTTATATCTTTTGTCATCTTCCAAAGATTTGAAGTGATTGTTTTAAGGGACTAATTTTGAGTTGAGTTGATTGGAAGATTGATAGAAATACCTGTTAACTTCAAGGACTTTGTTATTACTTTAAAACTTATAACATGTCAGTGATCTAAAATATTTTTTTATATTTTTGCCATATTTTCTCATTAATTTATAGTTTTTATAAATTTCAACCATTCCTCTAACAAACATGTATTCACATATGTTTATTTTGTTACCGAATTTCTTGGAAGTACTATTAAAATTTTTTTTTTGCTTTAAGTATAGAAACAGATAGGTTATTATTATTTTTTTAAATGTAATGAAAGTACTGTGATACTTAAAGAAGAATTTATTAAGCACCTCAGTAGGTACTGTGTTAACTTCTGGGGACGCAAAGACAAAACAAAATAGTCCCTTATCTTACATTTTAGGAAATGACATTTACATGGAAAGTTGAATACCATATATATGTGTGTGTGTGTGTGTGTATATACATATACATACATATATGTGTGTATATATATGTGTGTGTGTGTATATATATACATACATATACATATATATATATATTATTGTCATGGGAAGGACACTAGCAATTTATCAATCTGTAAATGTTTACTAAGTGCCTACTATGTGCCAAGAGATTGTTGTTATTGTTGTTTGTCCTTCATTCTTGAAGAGGACCATGTCAGATGTCATGACTTGGAATGATTTGGATTTAAGTGAGGAAGGGCTGTGCCAAAATCACCAGTCTCACTCTCTCCTCCATAGCCATCTGGGTCCAGTGGCAAGTAGTCCTGGATTTTTAAGCAACTGAGATTGAGTGAGTTGTCCAGAGCCACACAGCTAATAAGCATTTGAGGTGAGATTTGAAATCAGGTCCTCCCACCTTCAAGGTTGTTGCTCTCTCCACGGTGCCACCTATGCTCTAGACACTGTGCTAAGCACTGGGGATACAAAAAGAGGCAAAATATCGCTCCTGCTCTCAGGGAGCTTGCACTCTAATGGGGGAGACATCAAGACAAATAGAAATAATTACCAAGTAGAAGATGCCTGAATTGAAGGTTTGGGGAAGGTTTCCTGTAGATGCTAGGATTATAATTTAGCAACTTGAGAAAGGTGGGATAGACTTCTTGTAGGAGATAACACTTTCATAGAAGCTAGCAATTCTATGAGGTAGAGATGAGGAAAGATTGATTCTGAATTTCGGGGGTGTCATGAAACATGAGTTGTGGGCAAGAGGAAGAAGGCCAATTTGACTGTAATGTAGAATGTGTAAAGGAGAGTAATATGCTGTGACTGTAAAGGTAGGCCAGATGGTAAAGAGCTTTAATAGCCAAATGGATGAGTTTGTGTTTTATCCTAGAAGCAAAACAAAACTGTTGGAGTTTCTTGAACAGGGAAGTGGCATAATCAGAGCTGGACATTAGGAATGTCAATTTGGCAGCTTATTAAATGACCTTGCCATTTCTTCTCCAATCTCTACTCCATGCAGCTGTCAAATTTCATACGCATAAATGTGTGTATATATATATATATATATATATATATATATATATATATATATACACACACATATATATATACACATACACACACATATGTGTATATGTATATATACACACACATATACACGCATACACACATGTTTGTGTATATGGGTGTATAACACATACATATACACAC
Organism: Dromiciops gliroides; assembly: GCF_019393635.1. Classification (NCBI taxonomy): domain Eukaryota; kingdom Metazoa; phylum Chordata; class Mammalia; order Microbiotheria; family Microbiotheriidae; genus Dromiciops; species Dromiciops gliroides. The sequence goes on from NC_057865.1 coordinate 178,017,099, forward strand.
ATATATCCATGCATATATACACAGACACATATACACACAGACACAAACACACACATGACATTGTTCAAGTCTGGTAGGTTTCCCAAAAGTCTTTTAGGATAAGCACAAATGGAAAGAGAGATCAGTAAGAAACTGATTCCCATTACCTTTACCTTGAATACCTCCCAGAAAGGGAGATAGCAGACTCAGATGAAGTCATTCTTTCCATGGTGTTTTGCAGAAGTGTATGCCAAAATCTTTTTTGCTCAAGAATGTGTAATGTCACAGATGGATTTAACTCATTAATCTAGCATACATTTCCTATGCTAACCGTCCTTTCTTCTCCTTTCTCACCAAATTCCTATCTTGATTGAACTATGACCTTGGTTATATTTGCAACCCTTCACTTTAATATAATTTATTTACTGTTTCCTGCATGTGATTTACTTGTTCCCACCATCTATATATTTTTTCTAAATAGAATTTGTTTCATAGGCATGCTATTCTCTCAGATCTTTGTTATTTTATGTCTGTCACCTCAAACCAAAAATGAAAATTTACTACTTTTGTGCGAATTTCCATGGCTAATTCATGTCGAGTTCATTTTTATATTTGTATTACATTCCTGGAACATGCTTTCGTCACATCTCTTCCTCTTAGAAGCCTTTGTTTCCTTCAAACTCAGCTCAAGCATTTCCTTTTTAATAAAACTTTTCCTTACCCTCCCTCCCAAGACACTAGTACCTTCCATTTAAAAATTGCATTGAATTTATTTTTGTGTGTGTATATATACACATATATGTGTATACACATACTTATCCATATCCATATGCACACATACATATATGTATATATTTATATATCACTGAGTTTTATAGGGTTTAGCATATTCAACATATTCATGGAGTTAGAAGTCACCTTTCAATCTTCTACTTGATTTATTAAAATATTTATTCTCATCATCCCGAGTCCTAGGTTATTCTAGGAGTTTGTTTAAATACTTCCTTACTCTCCAATAACATTAAAACTTCTTTCTTATTAAATAGTCATTTAGGTCAGAATCTCTGCTCCAGTTTATCATTTTCTCTCTATATATCAGAAACTCTAATTTCCTAGAATTAATTTAATATTAAAGTTATTGGTTATATAATTTGTTAACAATGTAATAAATAACAAAAATACAAAGACCATAGCTATCTATGTGTATGTTAATACATGTATATATATATATGTATACATATACATGCACACTTACATACATATATATGCAGGGCAGCTAGGAGTCAATATGGATAAAGCACTGGCTCTGGAGTCAGGAGAACCTGAGTTCAAATCTCACCTCAGACATTTACTAGCTATGTGACCCTGGGCAAGTCACTTAACCCCACTTACCATAAACATTTGGGGCCATCTCCAGTCATCCTGATTTTTATTTTGTCACTAGAGCCAGATGGCTCTGGAGAAGAGAGTGAGGTTGGTGATCTTGCATAGCTCTTCCTCACTTGAAATCCAATTAATTCACTACAAGTCATGACATCACCTCCTCTGATGTCATGGTCCTCTTTGAGAACAAAGGACAAACAACAACATGTACAAGCACACGTTCACACACACAAACACATATACATACATATGTGTACACATGAACACATATCTATATACCTATATCCCCTGATCACAGCCAAATTCATCTCTACCCATCCTTGTGAGCTGCCAATGATTTCTTCTTCCTTCTAGAAACACAGCTTTACTATTCATTTTATCCAAGATACCAGGAAAAGTGCCTTCTGAAGGATTTTCTTCATTTATCCTTTCTACTAATAGAGGAAGAAGGTCTCTCCATGTTTTATCAGCTTTCTACAATTTCTCTCAAACTGTTTGCATTCATTCACTCTTCTTAGTTTCTCCATAGACTTGAGAGAACTTTTTCACAGAGTGTTGTTCATTAAAGCTGTTACTCTCTTAGCCTTTTTAGGAAGAGAATGGTAAGCCCCTTTAGGAGAGGCTTTTGAAATATGTGCCATATTCATAAGTTCATGTTATCCTCCCCCTGGACAATTTAAGCTCTTTGAGGACAGGGACTGTTTCATGTCTCCATACCCCCAGCATCTGCCACTGCAGCTACATACCTGGTACATAGCAGGTGCTTAAAAATACTTATAAATTGATGTTTGGATGGATACTTGGCACCTTCTCAATATTGATGGATTCATATTTTGTAATATTCATTTATGCTTACTGATAGATTACTCTGTAAAAAGTTGACCCTCTTATTCATAGCTCTGTATTTAGCTTTTGGATTATTAGTTGACTGAAGAAAAACAATAGCAACAAAAAAAATTGATGTACATTGGAGTGAAATTGTTTCCTTGCATATAGAATTTTGCTTAAAGCTTTGCTGGTCTTAATTGTAGCTCATTGCCTGGTTTTACACTTACCCCAACACTTGTTTCATAAACACTTGTTTGGTTTTACACTTGCCTCAACACTAACTCAGTAACTTTTAACCAACTCATTTTTTCCCCTGAATTTTGAATCACACGTTACTTGTCTTTAAGTTACTGGAAATCAGTGTCATGTTAGTCTATGTTGTCCATCTATTTAATCAATCTGCCCAAACTGGAACACATTCTTTCTTAAGCAATAGTTATGAACACAAGCCATGCTATATATTGCTAAAACCTTATAGTTTTACTTCTGTGCTCTCTCGCTCTCTTGCGCTCTCTCTCTCTCTCTCTCTCTCTCTCTCTCTCTCTCTCTCTCTCTCTCTCTCTCTCACACACACACACACACACACACACACACACACACACACACATCTGTCTCTGTTTCTCTGTCCGTCTCTCTGTCTCTATTACACAGACACACACACATACACACACATCCGTCTTTGTTTCTCTGTCCCTGTCTCTCTGTTTCTATTACACAGACACACAGACACACACAGACACACACAGACACACACAGACACACGACATTCTTAATTCTGGTCTCTTTTTGGTATCTGTATGAAATCTGATTTGATTTGTGAATGGTTTAAAATGATCTTTTTTCAGAGTAGTTAAACGTGGATTGACATATTTGAAAAATGCCAGAATTAAGTATTTCCACATGAGTGTAGTGCTGCTTTTTTGGACAGATATTAGAGTTAGAACAGGAGAGTCCCATCCCAGGATACTGAATAAGTGCCTGCCTAAGGTGTCCCTAGGCTGGGGAGCTGACACAGGTGTTCAGCACAGTGGCAATACCACTTCCCATCAAGAAGGATGATGCTTCCTAGCACTGCTGGTTTGTGGAACTCAGTGCATTTGGCAAAGAATCAATCCTGGCTGGGAATGTCCTTAGGGAAAATAAAAACCACAGGGAAGTCATGAGTGTGACCTTCTGCTGGTTAGCTGGCACACAGTCTCACCACAGGAAAGCCTACACTTAGCATTTTCTGAATGGGTAGATATCAGGTGTTGATGTGAGCTCCCCGTTCAAGGTGGGAGGCAGAGAAAGGGGGGAACATATCAAGCTGAAGCTGACCAAATAATTCTCAGTCATGAAGCTTAACACCAACTGATCCTTTGATAAAAGGGATTTGAGGACAGTGTCTTTGGTTCCATAAGCACAATTATAAGCTTTCCTATTTAAATCTGACCCATCATATTGAAATGCTGTCACTAGTATCATTAGCAAGTAAAGTGTTGATAACATAGCCAAATGCACAGCAGAATTCTGGCTCTTAAGTGTCTGGACTGACTCCCAATATTAGGAATAGGAGTCAAACTGCCATCGCTTTTCCTGTGCTAACAGACGCCCTGTCATTAGCAGTCTGAAGGCAATTTTAATAAAATACATAGCCCTGCTGGGTTGGTCTCAAAAGATAAATAAGCAATGCAGAAAAGAAGCTTTTGTTTAAAAGTAATTATTTAAACTATGCATTACAGGTAATTTTCCTTTACCAGTAAAGCAAATGCTATCAGAATTTCAATAATGACTTGGTAGCACTTATCTAAATAACATGATATTGTCATTTTTTTCTGAGTTAAAGCACCGCTTTATTTTCACTTATATGACAAATAAGGGTAAATTGAATCCAAGTACAGGTGTGCACATTTTTTACAGTTTGCGCTACATTTTTTTTTTTGGTGAACAATGTTTTATTTCTCGACAGATTTATGGAAATATAACAAGCTGGTGATAGAGTTCTCAGAATCGCAGACTTGACTTACAAGCACAGATTAGAACAGCGGGGCAAAGAACATCTTTTTATTTTTCCTTTAATGTCAAGAAGGAAATCACATTTCAGGCTCTAAAAAAAAAAAAGATTGTCTCTTTAATGGATTGCTTGTACATAAACCACCATCACAAGGAAATAATGAGCAATAGCATGCACTGAGCATGAATGACTAAGAAGAAGCAAAGTTGTGAGTTTTATGAGAATGCTGTTTCCTTCCCCCCCTCCTCCCCAAAAAAGGCAAATGCAGCCCCAGCCCATTGTTCCCTTCTGTGGGACACTTATGGGTGAGTGACTTAGCAGTAAGAAGTCTGGACTTGGGAACTTTCATAGTTTCAACTTCTTCATCTGTTAGAGAAAAGGATACTTGCACATTTCTCACAGGGTTGTTTTGAGCAAATTGTTCTGAAAGCCTCCTAAACTTATTTAAAATTTATCTTTATTATACTTCATCATAGTGCTACTTGAGAGATACTGGAAAGCATCCACACAAACCCCCATTTCCAACAATATTTTCTCTATTCTGAGGGAACTTTACTTAAAAGTCCAGTAATTTATTGTATTCCTTAAGTATCATTTTGTAAAATCTCACTTTTTCGGGGCGGCTAGGTGGCTCAGTGGATGGAGCACCGGCCCTGGAGTCAGGAGTACCTGGGTTCAAATCCGGCCTCAGACACTTAACACTTACTAGCTGTGTGACCCTGGGCAAGTCACTTAACCCCAATTGCCTCACTAAAAAAAAAAAAATCTCACTTTTTCTTTAAAATATGAAAATACAAATAGTTCATTCATTTACTCATTCATTCAGCTGACATTTATCAAACACCTAATTGCTGAATAATCTGTTATATAATTTGTAAATGATAAATATTAATAATATCAACATAGTGTTACAATATATAATTATTTTGTAAATAGTAGATTGTATTGTAAATATATTTATTATATAGTATAATATATTTTAAATTTCTACAAAACAATTATATTAAAATTATGTTGTATAATTTCATAGTAATAATAATGACAAGCTAACATGTATGTAGTGCTTACAATGTGCCAGGCATTGTGATAAGTGCTTTACAAGTATTATCTCATTAGAATCTAACTACAATCCTGGGAGGTAGGTGCTATTACCCCCTTTTACAGATGAGGAAACTGAGTCCGATCAAAGTTAGGTGACTTGCCCAGGGTCAAACAGCAAAGAAGTGTCTTGGGCTAGAATTGAATAAGACAGATTTCTCCACTTTCAGAGGCTTATAAGATAGTAAGTGAGATGACATGCATGTACATACTGCTATTATCAAAAGTAAAATATGCTATATTCAATGGAGACAAATACATGATTTTGTAGGAAGGAGGGATTTTTCCTATTTCCATGCTCATGGAAAAAGGCAAAGATGAAGCAATGCAGAGAGAAATAGACACAAAGGCAGGAAGTCATGGCCTCAAAACTCACCTCTGACATAAATTGGCTGTGTTACTCTCCCATTGTCTCTAGGGAAATCTTCAAGTCTATAAATTGCAGGGAAGGTGATGACCTCCATTGGTGGAGAGAATTTTTTTCTTTCTACCAAAGAAATTTCAGGTTCCATCTCTTTCTTATATAAGGAGCAAGAGCTAACCAGTTAATCAATTAATATTTATTAAGTGCCTACTATGTGCCAGAAACTATGCTAAGTACTGTCAACATGCTATTTAACATACACATTTTCTTTCTTTCTTTCTTTCTTTTTTTTTTTTTTTGCAGGGCAATGAGGGTTAAGTGACCTGCCCAAGGTCACACAGGTAGTAAGTGTCAAGTGTGTAAGGCCAGATTTGAACTCCAGGTCCTCCTGAATCCAGGGCCAGTGCTTTATCCACTGCTCCACCAAGCTGCCCTAACATACACATTTTCATACTTAGGCATGGATAGAAATAGGTTGTTGGTGAAGGGTGAGGACCTGGAACCAACCAATGTAATGAAATAGGTGAACAGTCAACAAGACAGGCATAGACATCCATGTTCATAGTAGACCAGGTGTCACATTAGACAGGGAAATATGAGGTTATCAGAAAAGAGGTACAAAATATGAGTAAGGGGGAAAAAAAAGATGGTCTGGGGTCCAAGGTAAGTTATCAGAAACTGAAGAATTGGTGGAAATGGGAGAAACAAGGAAAAAAACAAACAGAAAAGCAGTGTGAGTTTTAATCACTCAATCAGTTTCCTGACCCTGCATGTAAGTTTTTTTTGTGGTTTCTGTGTTACAGAGAATGATACTCATACAGTTGATCTAACTCTGCAGGAAATTGGTGACATCTGGTTGAAGGATTAGAGGGATTAGGTCTATTCTTTGTGGCTTCAGAGATCTGAATTAGGATCTATGGGTAGAAGTTACAGGCCTGTAGATTTGAGTTCAGTATGAAGGATAAGTGAGACAGCAGAGTTTATTGGATAGAGCTGGCACTGGAGTCAAGGAGAGCTAGGTTCAAGCCCCTCTGACATGTTAGCAATGTGACTTTGGTGTGTGCCCCAGGGATTCTTTCAAACTATGAATTATGGAAGAATTTCCAGTTTGCATTGGTAAAAGGTATTTCCTTACTGAATTCCCTACAGCCTCAAAATCATAATTCTGGGGAAAAAATAATAACAACAGACAACAATTATAATACGGATACTTTTAAAATAATTAGAACTTGTCCAAAAATGGAATGCACTGTCTCCTGAGGCAGTGCAGCTGAAAATGTTCATGCAGATAACTACTTTTGGGAATGTCATAGAAGCAATTGATATATGGGCTTAAGATGATTCATTTAAATTCAATAAACATTGTATTGAAAGTATTTATTTTATTTGAGGTTCTGTGCTACAAAGACATATGCCCAGAGCCTGTTCTGCTTGGAACAGGAGGAAGGGCACAGGCAAAAATGCATATGCTACAGAGAATTAGTTATAGATGGACAGGGAATGGACAGGTAAAGTTCTATGAGAATTATTTGAGGGTGAAAAAAAATCACTTTTAATTGAAGTGTGTGGGTATGGGGAATGGAAGAGGTGGTACTTTAATTTTTTTTTTTTTAAAGAAGTAAAAGATTTTAGGGGCAGCTAGGTGGCACAGTGGATAAAGCACTGGCCCTGGATTTAGGAGGACCTGAGTTCAAATTCAGCCTCAGACACTTGACCCTGAAAAAGTCACTTAACCCTCATTGCCCTGCAAAAAAAATAAAACAACAAAAAACCAAACTAAAAAAAAACCCACACAAATAAATAAATAAAAGATTTTAGCTGATTGAAATGGAGAGAAGATATTGATTCAATCGATTCAAGATACGAGGAATGATATTTTTCAAGGCATGTGGAAAAGTAACGACTAGAATAAGGTATGGAAAATTTAATTGGAATGTGGAGTAGGAAGAAGGGAAAAGAAGCATTTGTTAAAGACCTACTATGTGCTAGGCACTCTGCTATAAATATTATCTCATTTGACCCTCACAATAACCTGGGAAATAGGTTATTATCCCCATTTTATGGATGAAAAAACTGAATTAGACAGAGGTTAAAGGGCTTGTCTAGAGTTCCACAACTAGAAAAATGTGAAGTCATACTTGTTCATGTCTTCCTGAAACCAGGCCTAGAACTGCCATTTAACTAAATATAAGGGAATAGTATGGGTCATGATTGGAAATTTCTAGCAGCTCTTTTTTTTTTTTTTTTTTTGGTGAGGCATTTGGGGTTAAGTGACTTGCCCAGGGTCACACAGCTAATAAGTGTTAAGTGTCTGAGGCCAAATTTGAACTCAGGTCCTCCTGACTCCAGGGCCGGTGCTCTATCCACTGCACCACCTAACTGCCCCACCATGATTGGAAATTAATGACAGGATTCCAGAATTTGAAGAGACTACATCAAAAAATTAGTCCAACTAATGTGTGGGGAAAAAATGACAAAAAAAAAAAAAAGTAGATTATGAAGAACTCTGAGTACCAGAATCAGGAATTTATACTGTATTATCTGGGTATTGGGAACTCATTGAAATGACATTATCAGAGCAATAGGAAGATTACTTGGACAGATGTGTGAAAGATGCATTGGAGAGAAGTAGATCAGAAATATAAATGATAATTAGATGAGTATTGCAATGAGTATAGTTGATCTTATAGATTTCTTCCACCTTATTCTTCCACCTAAGACAGAACAGTATTTTAGATAATAAAGGGATTGATAGCTTAACCTATGAACTTATTCATTTAATATTTTGATAACTGTATTTGAATATAATTGATTTCCTTTCTGATTATATATATATATATATATGTATGTATATACACATATTTGCATTTAAAAACATTATTCTAAGAAGGCTTAACCAGACTGCCAAAGGTGCCTATGATATAAACATGGTTAAAATTTTCTCCTATAGCTAGAAAATTCAAGGTCCAAAAGCATAAGGGAGTAAATCCTGACAGTTAAGCATACTGTTTCTCTGTCTTCATATTGCTGGACTGAATTCTTGGCTTTGCTAAGCTGATTTCCCTCTCCTTACATCTGAAGACTTTGAAACTATTTATTTTCCAACTTGGCCTCAGTAGATTTAACTTTCAGGCCCAAATATTAGTGGTGTCTTAATTCATGACACATCAGAGGTCATCATCAAAATAATTAGGTGTTTTGGGTCAGCTTAGAGCTCTCTTTCCCTACCTTCTATCTCTGATACGGCAGTTTATGCAGCAAGAACTTGTCTCCCTTATTCTCTAATACTTTATGGCTGCAATGTCCTTATGTCTGTTATCTCATATAATCCCTACAATAATGCTGAGAGGTAGGGAGGAAAGGTATTATCTCCATTTTATTGATGAAAACCAAATCTAAAAGAAATTAAGTGCCTTACTTAAGGGCACACAATTAGCAAATGAAATGATCTGAACTCAAACCCAAGTCTTCTGATTCTGAATCCAGGAATTTCACTGTAGCTGTGTGGGGACCAATTTTTAATTGGGGAGTGCTAGCTAAACGGCTCGCCGCAATATTGGGGCAAGGAAGACTGGCAGCCTCCCTCAAAACAGAACAAGATTTATTTTAACAAGAACGAACTTAGAAAAAAAAACACAGTAGGATCAAGGGAAAGGAAATAAAATGGGGAAAGGGAAATTATAATACCTGAAAAAATACCACCGCCCAGGAATCAGCTGAAAATACGCAGCAGAATGCCTGTCGCTTTCCAGCTTCCACCTAGAATGCCCAATTCTCCTCCCCCAAACCTAGAAACACCCCACACAGTCCCAGTCAATGGGATGGCCGCTCTGACAGTCACATGACTGCCCTCACTAGGATTCCAATCATTATAATTTTGCCAGGCCCATGTAGGCGTCATCGAGTGGTGGTGACGTGAGGTGCTAGAGCCCTGGCAAGGGCTACAACACGTGGGTGGAGCACTGCCCAGCCTGCGGAGCCCCAGGCCAGTGCGAGCGGAGACATAAAAACCTCAAATAACAATTAATTCTTTACAGCTGATAAAGACACAACTTGGGATTTGGGAGTAATGGGTGACAAAGTTGCAATGCAACACTTTAAATGTTGCTTCAGAGACTGCTTTAGATATAGGGAGTTTCAGGAGGCCAGGGAAGATTTCACCTGGGGTATAGCCATTGGTATGTCATCTGGTAGCTTTCTTTTTAAACTAATTATTCTTGCTAATCAAGTATTAAGGACAACTGTTTTATAAAGCTGAAACAAGTGCAGTCCTACCCTTTAAATGTTCCCATCCTTGGGGGAAATCTCAAGTCCTAATATCTCTGTGAGGCTTCTGATACCATGATAGCTCATGAGTCTCACTGGAAACTCTAAACTTGAGGAGAAAAAACATGTTAACTGTGGTTTCTAAAAATATAGGTTTATATAGTATTTTTACTCATCAGAACTGTAAGGTAAGTACTGTAGTGCAAATCTCATGTCCACATTTAACAAATAAGAAAGCAATGTTTAAGTGAATTGCCAAAGGTAGGAAACCACAGAGTTACTAGTCAAATGCAGGCCCTCAGACTCCAAATCCAATTTTCCCGTAATCCATGTTGTCTCAAGTTGTATAACCCAGCTAAATAATCATAAAGACTTTTTTTTTTTGCATAGTAAAAAGAGAGTAAGAAAGAAATATGGGTTTATTTATTTTCCAGTTGACTTCTAAGTCTGGATCTGATTTTGCTTCTCCCCTTACCCTCTTCCTCCAACTTGGCATCAATATTTACATATATAAGAAGGACAAAGCAGCTGTCAGAAACTTACTTTTCTAAGCCAACTATGCTTCTTAAAGAAATTTTCTATAAAGGACTACCTGTTTTTTTGGCATGCCATAGTACTTTAAAACATGAATAAAATAGCAAATTTCTTTTTAGAGCATCATGAAGAAATAGGGAGCAGAGAAGAAAAATGGAGTAAAGGACAGAGTAAGAGAAAAGTACAAAAGAGAAAGTAAGGGATTATTGAGTTTCTTCACTTTTATGCTTAGGGCCAGATGGGTTAAGTGGTTTCAGATTTGTTTCCTGAACCAATATAGCAATTAGTTTTCCCCTTAAAAAAACAAACAAAACACTTTATTTTCTTAACTTTATTAAGGCATTTTAACATCACATTCATTTTTAGGAATCTCTCACTCCCTACCCAGTAAGTCTCTCTTGCAACAAATATTTTAAAAAGAAAAATTTAAAGAAAATTCAGCAGAATTAACCACCATGTTGATAACCCAAGACACTATACAAAGTATTCTATACTGGTAGGTCCTTACCTCTGCAAGAATGGAGGAGGACCAATGGAGCAATTATTTTAGAGGGAAATAAATGAGTATAAATGTGTATATACACATGTATGTGTGTACATATGTATATATGTGTATATAAATACATATATTGTATATATACACACAGAAGACTGTATTGTATATTTGGAAAGGAATCACTTTCTAAAAAGAATATACAATATAAAAGAATGAAGAGAATCTAAATAAGATATCTATATATCTATAGATATCCTGTTTGGATATATATCCTATAGAATATGTGTGTGTGTGTCCTATTTATAGTCTCTTTAGAAATAGGTTTCCTAGGGGCAGCTAGGTGGTGCAGTGGATAGAGCACCGGCCCTGGAGTCAGGAGGACCTGAGTTCAAATCCAGCTTCAGACACTTGACACTTACTAGCTGTGTGACCCTGGGCAAGTCACTTAACCCCAATTGTCTCACCAAAAAAAAAAAAGAAACAAAAATAGAAAGAAAGGTTTCTTTGTGGAATAGTTTCTATATTTCAAGCTGGAATTTTGGGTTAATACTTTTTAAGACACACCATACTGAAGATATTAAGTTCTAAACTTTCCCAATGAACTCTTGGCAAAAACTTTTATTAGTTATTCAGCAGGTGGTTATTCTACACATGGACTGTAACTCTCTCCCTCTCTTATTTCTCTATTTGTGAGTGCTATTGTAAGATGTTGTCTAGAGGCAGGGGAAAAAGATAAATCTGAATCAGTTCTGTTTTTTCTTAGCAGGTCTTCTATATTGATTTGGATGGGGTGGAAAGGGCAAGTTAAATTCTATGTCTCAATGAAGTTTATGTATTATCCATGGATTTAAATTATCCATTTACCTCTCCCACCATGGAGAAGACATAGCCCTACAGAATAGGATAATCATACTAGATAACAAGAAGAATTGTAATATACTGATGAGTGTATAACACTGGGAGTTTGTTCTTAATTATCTGTTAACTGGATCTGCAGCACACTATGAAGGCCCTAGGGGTAGTTGCTACATCTTTATCTATGTTAATCTATTCACCTGTAAAATGAGCATAATAATCTTTAGCAAGATATCAAGTCAGCTCTTAATTCTTCATAGTAATGTAGGGAAGCAGCAGCATGACTAATATAAGTAATCAAGAATTATTTTTGCATTTGGAATGTAATTTTGTATTACATTTGAATACAGGTGAGTCTAATATTGGGGAAATTTGTTTCCAGCAAATTGTTAAAATACGCTGAGGAAGGTTATGCAAGAGATTGAATAAATATCCATTGTCTTCATTCAGAAATTTCATTTAATTCATCCCTCCAATACTCTCTTCAGAAAGATGCAAGGTTTACTTATTAATACTAAATAATAGTGACGTTAATAGAAAGTTTTAAGGTGTAAAATGAGTTTAACATATATTAACCAATAATTATCCCTGATGCCTTCCCTGAAATAGAGAAAGTAAATAAAGGTTAGAGTTTCAAAAATTTTCTCTGCTTCTCAAGCAAATAGTTAGAATATTAATACAACTTTAGTTAAGCATATTCAAATGCTGTTTGCCATAATCATGCTTATTAACAAAAGAAGCTTTTAGATTAGGTTCTATTTAGTAATAAACTTGAAGGAAGATGTATGGATAATGCATTAACCCCTCCAAAATGGGTGAATAATTTGTTTTAATAAAAACAATACAAAACAGCATAATTATATTTTGTTCTTTATTGGGTATTTCCTGTGAAATCTGGAGGTAAGAGAGTATATAGTATAAGAAAATTATTAATAATAGGGGTTTTGGGACTTCCAGGGGCTCCTTGCTGAGAGAGCCTAGCCTGACCTTTCCCAAGGTCAGCCCAGAGTCAGGAAGTCACCTCACTCAAAACCACACCCACCTTAAAATCCTTGTTCCTGCCAGAGAATCTGAACTCTGACAGCACATTCTACTCATGGACCACCCTCAAATCCAGTGAACCAATGGATTTGAATGACGCTGGCCAATTAGCTTAGAGTGGTGTGTAGTGACTGCCTCTCTTCTGGACCCGCTGGTAGCTTCTGTTCTCACAGGGAGAGGAACTTCCTCTTTTTGCCCTGAGACTCTGAGGTGGTGCCTTGTGCTAGTTATATAGGCCTTCTGAACTTTCTGAACTCTATGTGCTCTCTCTTTACTAATATTTAATATACTTTAATAAAGGCTTAGTGCCCCAAACTGGTTCAGTAGCCTCTAATTTCTAAGTAACAAATATATGATAAACCCCAGCTAATTTTCCCTACACTTGGGACAGAAATAGGGCAACCACATTAAATTTTACATGTCACAATAGGACTGGAGAATTACTTACAGTTTAAACACGAAATATTTCTTCCTCTACTCCCCAAAATATGCACAATGAAAAGCAATATCATACTATTGTCCTAATTTCTGAGTGGAAAACAACTCATTTCAAAAAGTTCTAAAATGAAATGGCTGCAGATCTTTAAAAAAATTCTGCACAAATGGTGATAGTTCATCCCACCAAGTCAATCGTTGATTCTTTGAGAGTGTGATCTTAATTAATACCTTATTTAATGTTATTAAAAGAGGATTCCTTAAGGTTAGGTAATTTAGACTCCAAGATCTACTGGACTCTATCAACAGACAAGCAACCTTTGATCAACAAATAAAGATCTTTTCCCTTTCATTCACACATTATCCAGAGTTATCCTCAGAATTCATCATTCAAATTCTAAATTTCTTGGCAACAACTTTGAATTTTGGTTCATTACTATTCAGTTAATTAATTAGTTAATGATTGCTTTTCTCTCTTTGTTACAGGGTACTGTCTAGGAATAAAAATATGTATAATACATAGACTTTCCCCTAAAGGAGATGACTATTTGGAATAACCATATTATTCCTATATTAAAAAAAACATTTAAAGTCATTCAATTCAGCATATGCCAAGTACAAAATAAGATATATTGTGGGGAGGAGGGGAATCCTAAACATTCTATCAGATCTCAGAGGAAAATATAGCAGAATGCTAAGGTGGTTTAGAAAGACCTCACCAAAAAAGGAAGAAATTGAATAGTCCTTTAAAGGAAAAGAAGGAAATATTCAATGAAGGAGGAGCAGAAATATGCAAACAAGATTTACAAACACTTTGTGTACAGATATTTTTGGGAATTTTGTATTATCAGTTTTATGTGGAAACTTGTCCCAAATCACAGTTAGTAGGTTAGCTAGAGCTAGAATCCAGTTTTCCCTACTCCCCGAATATTTTTCCATTGATTAAACTGTGAAATCTGGTTACTCTGTAGAGATAACTCCAGGAGTCTCTTAAGTTTCTGAGTTCTTATGGTGTGTTGAGTACAAAACAGTATAATCCAATGGTACCACACATGAGGATTCAATCTATTAAAAAGTATTTATTGAATGCTTACTGGATCTTGGACAAATTCCTTTTCGATTGAATGTTTGCAAAGCTGACTGAGACTTATTGTCATTGCATTTAATATGCTAAGGGGGGTATAGTGTCTTCAAGAAACACCACATGTTGTCCCATTGTGGAGCTTATGTCCTGTGATTGTCGTAGTGACCCACATTCAAAACTTTGTAATCATAACTCTTCATTTTGCCTCATGAATTTTAACCCTACAACTAATCATCTGCCAAATCTTCCCAATTCTTTTCCATCCATCTCTGTGTAAAATCCAGTCCTCCCTCCTCTCCACTGATAGAGCTTCTGTCTTTATTCTGGACTCGGCATACATTATAATAGCCTTCTATTAGGTCTCCTAACTTCCTAGTCTTTTCTTTTTCCAACTTATCTTCCCCAAAGCTGCCAAAAGAGTTTGTAAAGTGAATATATCCGTCTTCCTCTCTTGCTTAAAGACTTCAATAACTCCTCCATGCCTCCAAGACAAAATGTTAACTCCATAGATTGAGGTTTTAAAGATTTTCCTAATGTGTCTCTATGATGCTTTTCTAGATTTATTTCACTGAACCAAGCCATGTTTTTGCACAGACCTTCCCCCCACCATGCCTATAATGGGATTCATTTTCATCTTAGCCTCTTAGAATTCTAGTTTTTCAAAGTTCAACTCAACATTTCCTATAAAAAACCATACCTAATCCCCCTAGTTTCAATGCTGTCTCCCTCTTCAGATTATTTTGTATTTATTTCTCTGTGTATATATTACATTTCATCCATAGAATACAATTTTTTTTCTTTGGAGAAATGACTGGTTTTATGTTTGTCTATGTATTCCGATCATCTAACACACTGCTTTGCTTATAGTAGGAGCTAAATAAATGCTTGTTGAATTGACCCAATAGTTCTCTTCTTCTTTTGACAAATATGATAACTTGATGATCGGCCCCATCCTTCAGGTTTCATTGAAGATTTAACAGCAGAGACATGTTTTGAAACCATTTACTATTTTTTTTTAAAGAATCACATATTCATCATATTCACTAATCATCCAACAGGAGAAAATATTAGAACAAAATGACACTTGTCGAAACACATCTGAGAAATGTGTTTTTTGTCATACTCTATCCTTGATTTCTGTGATCTTTTTCATTTTTGTCTGCTCTAATTGATAAATGCATAATGGCTCTCATCTACTGTGAATTAATAAGCTTCTTTTGCCCTTCCCCCCCTTTTCCCATTCAATTATTTTCCTTTAGAATTCAAAATTACCTACTCTCCAGACAAATTTATACATACCTTTGAGTTGCTAATTCTTGAACATGTTAAGTTTCTACTTCAAGGAGTAACCCTTATTGAATGGTACTTTGGATTGCAAAGATCTACTCTTAGTATAATGCTACTATAGTGATTTGCAACTGGCAGACAGGAATTGAATTGCCATAAGTTGGCTTCAGCAGGAGCTAAAGTCTTGTCTCCAACATAAGCCTGAGCCAAGGTACTGTCTCCTTTTTTCTAATTTTAGTGGAACCATTGGCACTGATCTTACCTAGACAGACTAGTGTTATTTCTACCCAGCACAATCTGCTGGAGTGGGTTCTGTTCCAAGATATTCAGTTGAACTCCCCCCTCCCCCCACCCTTGCTTTTGCAAACTGGGATATGATTAGGCAGTGGGGACAGGAACTTTCACCCATTTAAGTAGACGAGATCAGATAAAATTTGGAGATTTTAATTTTAGCTCAACACATAATTCAGAGAGGTGGGAATTGTCTCTATTATGGTTGGCAATTATAGTATTTGAGGGAAAAGTAAGGCCTTAAATTAGTCTAGAGTAAATAACATAGCATGTCAAAAAGACCTGGTGGGACATGATGGGATCAATAGGATAGTTACATACAGATGTGCATAGAGGTAGATATTATTTTAATAATTCATGGAAAAATATCACAAAGAGAAGGAATTTGCAGCTACAATGGTATTTGATATTATTTGAGTTTCTATGATTACTTTTCATTTTTTTAAATCTTCAATCCATTATGTACAAGCACACAAATGGTCCCACACAAGCACAGTAAGATTGTAGTCATTACCTCTTGGGTAAAAAAACAAACAAACAAAAATGTGTTTATTTCTCAATATCCAGGACATGTGTTGATTTCATGATTTCTACAGCTGAATAAGAGCAATTATTTTGATATTTTTAAATGATAATTTAAAGTCTAGAAGTAGGTGAGAGGCTTGGTGTTGATTTCTTGAGTAAAATGTCCCTGAGAAACATTAGCCGAAATGAGGAACATTTTTGAATGAGGGAAAGAAAGAGAAATCAGAGCTTTAAGGTAAACAGAGAGTGGCCTATATTCTAAAAGGTCAAAAGATATCCAAATGATGCTGTAAGGATAAAAAGAATGAAGCATCAGTATCAGAAGAATCAAAATTGCAGATGACCCAAATGATGTTGGAAAGATATGCGGTGTTTATAAGTAGGTTGCAGCATATCAACACCCGTGATGTGTGCAAGAAGTGGCTAAAAACATTATATAGGACATGTATAATTGAAAAAAAAAGAGGTAGATTAGAATATAGTGAAGATAAGGGATAACAGACAAATCAAGAGCTGTGCTGGCACCCATTAAAATACAATTGTCCTCCATCATGGACAAAAATAGAACAAGAATCAGTGTGGTGGGTTATGGCTTTCATCAATGGAAGGAGGACCTAAAGCAATGGGATGATGAATTAATCCACTCAAGTTTCAATATGTTGATGCTTTCTCCTGAAGAAGGAGGTGTTTAATGTGGAGAGTGGCACTGGGGAAGATCCTCTAAGATGAAAATTAATTCTTCTTGGCCTTGGATCTGATTTTCCCTTATTACCCCAACCTGGCAGATATTGCTTGCCAAGAAAATCTTATATCCACAACAAATAAGCAGACAATTAAATGGAATTAATAACAAAACCCTTTTTTGCTCTTTTGACTCTTTGGAGTGAAAATTTATTTGTTCAATCGCAATTATCTTTGTAGTTTCCTCAGTCACTTTACTTCCTCTGATAAAGTTACAAACTTAATGCTAACCCAGTTGATTTTCAGCAGAATTGGAGTCAAAATGGGATACAAAATTTGAGCATTAGGAACATTTCAGAATGTGAGTTTATGAGGTGCTTTTACATGAGTAATTTGTGACACTTGCACAGAAATAGATGACATAATCAGCCCGTTTTATCAAAATGGTTTGATAATCATATATAACTTCTTAAACATTTTCTCTTGTGAAACAGTTTACTTTAGGACTGAACTAACTACAAATTGAAATTTCAGGTATAAAAATCTTTACATTTATTATATCTCTCTGAAAGTTCTTTGAGGTTGCACCACACCCTTTCCTTTAATACCAGGACTTTAAATATACTTGCCTCATGACATCAAAGCTAACCTCTGAGAAATCTCTGTGTGTTCCTTTAAATTTTACCAACTAATGGGGTTGGATAGAGATTTTCTTAATATAATTATGTTGATTAATTCAATTTCTGAGTTGAGTATAATGTTGTAAATTGGAGGTCAGTTATGGAAATGGAATACAAAGGAAAAATAATTTTAAATTTCCTTCTTTGACTATTTCAATGATTTATGCTGAACTCCTGAAAGCTTTCCAACCTCACAGAGCTCTTCAATAAACTTCTAATGGAATTCTGAATACCAGCTCTATTTTTGTTGCATGTACAGTAGGTGGGAAACCTTTAGCAAGCCTGGAGAGTTTTTGTATTTTCATCTCTATCAAACAATTCCTAGTTGAACAGTTCATGAGTTATAATACTGTTACTAAAAATGTGTCCTTGATTGTTGTTCATGTGTTTGTGTATATGGGTAAAACTTTCACAGCTGAGTAGGTATTTATGCATTTAATTGTATGTATATAGAGGCATATGTATTCTCCTTTAAATTCTTTTGTATTGGTCAGTGTATTTCCTTTTTAGACAGAAAGCTTTAGAAAGCTTATCTGTTAAATTATGTCCTCTCCCCCACCCCATGAACACATGGCACCCTTTTTTATTAACATGATAGGTGCTAAATTATTAATTATAGAGAATATTCACCAAAGGAGTGTTCTTGTAATCAGAGAATATTTCTGTTTAATTTACATTGCCATATAAGAAATGGAAAGATGCTACTTACAGACATGTATTTGGGTACTTAAAAAAAATCAGCCCCAACTGCTTTATATCTATCTAGTTCACTGGCAACTAAGCTCTGCCACTTTTTTATGGTTTTTATTTATAATTGTGAACATGTAGAACAACATGAGGCCATCAGTCAGAAAAGAGATGAGGACCCAACAGAATTATTTCTGTAGGTGGCCAATTTTTTTTCAATCAAGGACAGCTGAAAGGTCATGATTAAAACAGTGATTTTCCTGAAATTGTAAGTAACTGTTAGTGACTGTTTTGCACCAAGATGTCAAAACTACTTTTTTTTTTCTAAAAAAGAAAATTACAAGTTCTTGAAAATGTTGGCAATTTTCCAAATTTCACTTGCACTATTGAAATGTATTTTAATTACTGTACTTGAGTTGATTTCTAGGAAAAATAAAGGGGGGGGGAGAGAATAAATCAGTGGAGTAAGTAGGCATCCATGGATTAAACTATTAATAGTCAGCTAATGCACCATATTGTTGCATTTAGATCCATTACAATCTAGTATTCCCAAAAGACTAGCAATCAACCATTTATTTTTTATTCCATTACCCAAATATGGTACCTGGAATTAATTTATTATACTATGTGGAAGTGGGAAATAATGTGTGTGTGTATATATACACACACACACACACACAAATATATACACATGATATATACATATATACACACATGCATACACATATATACACACATACATCTGTGTATATGTATATACACACATAGATATACATGAATACAAATATGTACACATATATAGAAATAGAGAGAGAGAGAGAGAGCTCGCAAGTACTGGGCTTGAGGTCAAGAAGATCTGAATTCAAATATGATCTCAGGTACTTAGCTGTGTGACCTTGGGTAGGTCACTTAATGTCTTTTTGCCTCAATTTCCTCAATTATAAAATGGGGGTAACATCAGTACTTACCTCTCAGCATTGTTGTATAGATTAAACAAGATATGTGTAAAGTGCTTAGCCCATGGCCTGGCATATATTAGGCACTTTATAAATGCTTATTCCCTTCCCTTTCCCTTGACTCAAATATAGTAGGAACCAGGAATTCTGGGCAAGTATATTAAATGATTTTACAGATTTCCAGAGATCTTTGAATCATGATTAAGTCCTAACGAACTATATTGTTCTATATATTCTATATGTTCTATATATTCTATATATATATTCATCATCTTCTAACTGAAGTATGAACAGGAGGGCCTGACCTGACCAAATGCAAATCATTAAAGATATTCTCTGAAGACTTTTTACCTTGACATCCTCATTCATTTCCAACGTGGATGATGCATGCTTCTTCTCTTAAGTCTTCCTGCATTTCTTCTTTATTTTTTTTTTGTTTTCTGTCCTTTCTTTTCTTGAATATAGGAATCGATTGTGTCAAATTGTTTTGGTTATGTTTCTATTAATTACTGTTCATATATTGAAAGATGGATACTTGTAACCTGACATCTAGAAGTCTATTTTTCTTTTGAAATTCTTGACTAGATTTCTCATTCAGGCAATTAATTATTATACAACTCTTATAAATGTGTTCATTGCACAACCTCAATAATTTGTTTTCTTCATTAATGAGATAATACCTATTTTTAAAAAGTATCCAGTACAGTGTCTAGAACATAGTAGGTGCTTAATAAATGATTACTGATTGATTTTTATGTTAGAAGAAACAAATGCCTGGAGTCTGGAAGACCAAAGTTCAAATCCAGCCTCAGGAACTCTAACTGTGTGATCCAAGCCAAGTCACTGAAACTTCTGTTTGTCTCAGTCTCCTCATCTTCAAAATGGGGATAATTTCCACAACTACCTCCTTGAAAGGTTGTGAAAATTAAATAAAATAATAATTTCAAAGCACTTAGTACAGTGTCTGGTGCATAATAAATACTACATAAAAGTAAGCTTTTATTTATTATTATTATTGCTATCACTACTACTGTTATGATGATGATTGTTCCATGATGATATGTTTTTGAGAATTAATGGACATTTGCATTTAACCCTTCCCTAGCTCCTCACAATGAGATTGCCGATCTTATTAAACACAAGAATACATAATCTTGCATTTGCTATTTCTGTTATTCTTCAAATAATCAGACCACTGCCTCATCCCAGTTTTCAGCAATTTATGCTCCCTTGGGATCTGATTCTTTATTAAGTATTATGGGATTTAGAAGAGACTTTAGAAATCATCTAGTCTGTCTCCCTCATTTTATAAATGAAGAAACTGAGGTTCCAAAGTGGTTAAATGATTCCTCAAAGTAACGCAGGCAGTAACACAGGTAGTGAACCCAGGTCTTTTGAACCCAAATTCAATGCCCTTTTTTTCTCCACTCTTGCTACACAATCTTAAATCACAATATATGATACTTTAATGTTTGAGAAGGGTTTTCTTCCTCATAACCCAATGAAGCACAAAAATTACTATCACATTTTACCCATGAGGAAAATGAAGTAAGAGATTTTAACTTGTCAATGTATATAGTTAATAAACATCTAAGGTGAAATTCGAACTCAAGTATTATAATTTGAAATCCAGCTTTCCATCTACTATTATCTACTGTTACCTGCTCAAAATATTTTCCCATGATGGGCTATCTTTAATATGCTTATTACTCAGCCATTTTTGAAGTTTTTACTTTTCTAATGGGAGTACCACAGAGAGTTTGTTCACAGAATTCTTTACACTGTGTGTATGTATGCATATACATATATACTTATATACTGTATGCATATATATGCACATATTTTATACATGTATGTGTGTATATATATATATATATATATATATATAATTCTTTCAAAAATGTGTTTTATATTTTATAGGAAAGTCCACAGGTGTATCTCCCCTTGGTTATATAATCGGATCAGTATAATATTGATTTATTTCAATTTTTCAATACATTTATATTGCATTATTTTTTCTATAATTGATTCACAGGGATAACCTAGGTATAGCTAAAGAGAAAATGAGGATAAAGTTAATCTGCACTGGTTTTTTCGTTTGTTTTTTGTGTGGCAATGGGGGTTAAGTGACTTGCCCAGGGTCACACAACTAGTAAGTGTCAAGTGTCTGAGGCCAGATTTGAACTCAGGTCCTCCTGAATCCAGGACTGGTGCTTTATCCACTGCACCACCTAGCTGCCCCTGCACTGTTTTTTAAGTAAAAATTTCAAGGGTCATCATATAAGTAAATTATTTGATCCTTCAATCCAACTTATAGCCTATAAGTTGTTTTGTTTATTTTGTTTTTTAATTTTTTTTTTTTAGTGAGGCAATTGGGGTTAAGTTACTTGCCCAGGGTCACACAGCTAGCAAATGTTAAATGTCTGAGGCCAGATTTGAACTCAGGTACTCCTAAATCCAGGTCCAGTGCTCTATCCACTGTGCCACCTAGCTGCCCTTGTTTTGTTTTGTTTTTTAATTACCAATTAGGTATTTTTTTTAAAGAAATACTTAATTCTGCTCTTTTGATATCTTTAGTTACAAAGATATATTGTTGAGAACATTAGGAAGTTTTATATCTAATGAGAGAGGAATTAAAATAAGAATCTTTTAGTCGATGGGAAAATGGGACTTTTAAAAAATTTTACAAACCTGAGAAACAAATAATTTGTCAAGTAAGAGACTACTATAAGTGGATTATACATTTTAATTTATTTTAATTAGCATATATTGATTGTGTACACTTCCTTTTATAAGAGGATAGTGTCAGATATATTTTTGTTTTATTTTTAAATTCTATGTAAATATTTCAAAATAAGCTCTTGATTATTTAGAAGTCTTTGGGGAAGTTTGTGGCTTTCTAAGTTCTTTGTTAACCTCCTCTTCTCACGCTGCATTTCTTTGCTCTGCTCATTTCAACTTGTACCAAAGGGTAGGCAGTGCAAAAGGAAAAAAAAAATTAAAAAGAGAGATGAAACATTCAAATAAGCTTGTGAGGAAGAAAGAAGCACATAGACTTTGCACTCACATCTTTTGATCATAACCCATAGTTCACAGTAAGCAATACAACAAAACTTTCCATTGACTTACACTATTGCCTCCTTTGAGCTTGTGTTTATAGTCTACTACTGATAGATTAATAATCCACTAAAATCTCTAATAACATGTTACTTATGGTTTTTTTTTTGCTAGATTCAAGGTTTTTAAAAAGAGTTTATCTTCAAACTCTAGTTCTAAGTAGTAATATTAATGAACTATATTAAAGTCAATTCATAAATGTCCTAAAGCCAAGAATGACTATACAAGAAGGTAGCCTTCTCTCTCTTATGAAATTGCCCTGCATAGTTGACTTGAGACTCGGGAGTATTTCCTCATGTCAGAAAGATAAGGCAAGTCTTTATGTAAGACCAGAAGTCAGCTTCAGGTATAAATAAAAGAGAATATATGTAAAATTTAATGAGGATAAATGTAAAATCTTATGCTGGGATTTTTAAAAAATGAAGATCAGTTAGCACCCTTCAAATTGCATAACCAGGTAAGTTGAACATATGCATAAAAGATTATGATTAGAAATTTAGCCAAGGGAAATCATTTGTATCATTCCTTAAAAAGAATCAGAAATGAACTGGATAGTCAACATGCAAACTTATAAACTGTAGAAAGATGAATATTTTTAGATAGGAATGAAGGAGAAGTAAATGAAATGTTTGTTTTCTTGTTGTAAAACATCAAAAATTGGTATGAATAGAATTGAGATGCCAAAGACAGAATCAAAGTGGTAACTATGGTAAATAATTTTAAGGAACAAAATTGTAAGTAATATTTGGGGGGGAAAACCAAGAGGAGAAAATATAAAAGAAGTGAATTCATTTTTCAGAAAAACGGCCCTCCACAGAAAAAACTAATTATTTAATCATTATTATTACCAATAACATTACACAGAGAAAGTACTCTCCAAGAGAAAAGTAGAACAAGGGGACAAAGGAGAAAACATCTATATTTAAGAAGATAGATAAAAGATAAGTTTTTAATTTATCACCCTGACTTTAGTGTGGTGGTAGAATAAGGATAGTATATGGTGTCTAGATAGATTGAACATATAGATTGAGGACTTGGAGTTGGGGTTTGATAAGAGAAAGGCTATCTGCTAGATCCTAGCTTCTTAAACTGTAGGTAGCCACACCATATGGGGTCGTGTAACAATGTGGGGGTTGTGAAAAATTTGGCAACAGTAAAAGGTTATATATACATACACAAAACATACACATTCGTGTATACATGGTTTAAAGTTTAAAAAACCTTAATTATAGTCCTAAATGTGAATAGATTAAAACCTCCAATTTGAAAAAAAAAAAGATTTTTCAGAATGTATGGTAAGTAATTTTCCCATGAGGGGATGAGGACAGGTTTTCCTTTTTTATCCCTTTATGTGATGTTAACTGTTCCCATGTAGTACTTCTAGCTGAGGGAGGGGGGGTGGAGTTAGACACACTTGAAATAGGACCTCTTGATGCCTCTTCTGTTTTGTGTGACTTCCCTGAGAATAGGAGAGTAAATATTGATCTTCAGGTAGATGTGTCTAGATAAAACAGTCTTGTGAGTTTTAAAGTTTTGGAAATCATTAGTCAGAGATGATTGGTTGCAGAGTAAGTTTCTGTATTGAAGAAGATTTCACCAGGAAGAAGAATAACAGAGTCCTGGCCTGGTTTACTGGTACCTGAAGGAAATTTTTGGAAAATTCTGAACTGAGGCTAGATGTAAATATAAAACTGATTAGGGATTTCCCTGATCATTCCAACAACAATATTCTCCCAGTTTGGAGGCAATAAGAATAGAGTACTGGGTTTTTACAAAGCAACCCCACCCCCCAAATTGCTTCACATAAGAAAAAATGTTATATGTATGTATGTATGTGTGTATATATATATGTGTGTATATATATGTGTGTATATATATGTGTGTATATATATGTGTGTATATATATATGTGTGTATATATATGTGTGTATATATATATGTGTGTATATATATGTGTGTATGTATATATATATATATATACACACACATAGCTACATACAGAGTAAAAATGAATAGTGTTCAAAGAACAGCAAGGAGGCCAGTGTCACTGGATCATAGAGTACCTGGAGAGGAGTTAAGCCTAAAAATACTGGAAAGATAGGAATGGGCTATGCTATGAAGGATTTAAAAAGCCAAACAGAAGATATTATATTTGATCTCATAGGTAATAGGGATTGATAGGAGCAGGGAGAGAGTTAACTAATAGGGAGGCGACATGTTCAGACCTGTGCTTTAGGAAGATCTCGTTGATAGATCAGTGGAGCATGGTATGAAGTGGGAAGACACTTCAGGCAGAGAAACTAACCGGCAGGCTATTTCATTACTCCAAGAATGAGGTAATAAGAACCTCATGGCAGTGAGACTATGAGAAAATAGAAGAGCATATATTCAAGAGATGTCACGAAGGTAGAATCAACAGGACTTGTTAAGAAATTGGATAAGGGGTATGAGAGAGAGTTGAGTCAAGGACGACACCTAGGTTGTGAGCCTGGAGGCCTGGAAAGATAATGGTGCTTTCAGTAGTAATAGAGAAAAAACACAGGGGAAAGTTGTGGTGTATGATAGATAACTAGTTAAGTTATGGAAATGTTTAGTGTAAAATGTCTATGGGATATCCAGTTTGAGATTTTAAACAGAAATGGAAGACTGGATATTAAGAGAAAGGTTAAGGTGGGATACATAGATCTGAAAAGCAGGTACATAGAGATGATAATTAAATCCGCGGAAGCTAATGAGGTCATCAATAGAAACAGTATAGAAATAGAAGAGAAGAAAACCCATGGCAAAGATTTGGGAAACAACAGAAGATGTGACTCGGATGAAGGTCCAGCAAAGGTGATGGAGAAGGAATAGATATAGAAGGAGGAGAACCATAAGAAAGCAGTGTCATAAAACCTAGAGAAAAGAGAACATCAAGAAGAAGGGGTTGATTGATATCATTGAAGGTTACATAGAGGTCAAGAGGGAGGAGAATTGAGAAAAGACTATTCGATTTGGTGATTTTTGACAATTTGACTGAGAGCAGTTTCAGCTGAATGATGATGTTTAAAGCCATACCGTAAGCAAATAAAGCACAGTTGTAGTAAAGGAAGTTAAGGTAGCAATTGTAGATGGTCTCCTCAAAGAGTTTAGCCATGAAAGGGAAGAGCAAGGTAAGATATTAACCTCATTACATATGCAATATGTTTGCATTGTAAAGTAAATAAAACTTCTTGGTGCACACACTAACAAAATGCATGTCCATTGTTGAAACCATAGAGTTTCTGGCAGAGACAATGACAGAATATCACCAAATAGCATAACATCTGAATTCTTAAAAGAAAACCTAAATAAATAAATAAACAAATAAATGAATGAATGAATAAACAAACGAATAAACATATTCGCCAAATAAACTCATTTGTTTGTTTCTTTCAGCACAGGTAAACAAGATGTTAGGTTATCGTTATTGAGATCATCTGACACAGGTGAAAGTTAGGATTGAGCTAGTTCTTCAGGAATTTGAGAATATAATTTATGAAGATTCCATCTGATCTGGCCTATTTTATTGGGATTTTAAAATGTTAAAACATTATTTGATATATTGATAGAAATAGAAGCTATAAATGGATACCTGGGTGGCACAATGGATAGAGCACTGGCCTGGAGTCAGAAGGAGCTAGTTCTTCAGGAATTTGAGAATATAATTTATGTCAGAAGGACCTGAGTTCAAATGATGACTCAGATGCATGACACTTATTAGCTGTGTGACCCTGGGCAAGTCACTTAATCCCGATTGCCTCAAACATCCTGGGTCATTTCCAGTCATCCTCATGTATATCTTGTCAGTGGACCCAGATGGCTCTGGAAAAGTGAGGCTGGTGACTTTACACAGTCCCTCACTTAAATCAAATTCACTGCAAGTCACTTCATCACCTCCTGATGTCATGTTCCTATTGGAGAATGAACGACAAACAACAAGCTACAGCAAAATGACCAATGGAGAAATTGAAGGCATAGACATAAATTAATTTTACAAAATGTTGGCAATAAAGAATTAAAACCTACAGAGACATGAAAATGCCGAGTGAAGTAAGCGGAATCAGAACAATATATATGGCATTGATTTAAATTAAAACACTCAATAAAAAGACCATGGCACTCAGAATAGATGTGATGACCAATATTAGATCCAGAGGGCAGATGATTATGAAAACTTCATGGGATAAGCACTGAAAGATACAGTTGCTTTATTAGTTAGTTAGTTTGGTCAAACTCCTTTCTTTTTCTTTTTTCTGCCCCCACACCCATTATTGTTGGACTGTGGGCTGGTGAACAATTGATGGGAAAATGATTGTGATGTAGAAGTCATCCAGACATTAATACATATAGTGAAAAATAAAATAATAGAAGGCTAGCTATGGTGATGTGGTAAGCTAGAGATGCATAGGAGGGAAAACCATGAACTCATGGTTCTTTTCTCTATTTTGCTTTTTACTAATGTGAGACATCTTATGCTCTTTGATCAATTTGCAGGAATTCCTCAAACGAATTGCAACATTGCCAATAGTATTTGTTTTGGTATGTTAGGTAAAAGCAATGAACAGCCATCCCTAGGGACTAAAAAAAAATTCAACATGTTCTATTCAACAACTATTTATTAAATTTCTACTATGTGCAAGCTAATATGCTAGGTACTGCAGATATAAAGGCAAAAAACCCAATATGTCCTGTTCTCATGGAATTAAAATTAACCATGGTATATTAGAATTATAGATTCAGAGCTGGAAGGTACTTCAAAGGCCATTCAACTCTTTCATTTTACATATTACAAAAAACTATGACACATAGAAATTGAGTGAATTTCCCACTATCACATAGGTAATGAATAGTAGTTAGGATTAGAACTAGAACAGGTAGGTCACAAGTGGATAGAATGCTAGGCCTGGAGTCAGGAAAACTCATCTTCATGAATTCAAATCTGCCCTCAGATGCTTACTAATTGTATGACCTTGGACAAGTCACTTAGCTCTGCCTCAGTTTCCCCATCTGTAAAATGACCTGGAGACGAAACAACAAACTAGTCCAGTATCTTTGTAGAGAAAACCCCAAATGGGGCCACAAAGAGTCAGACAGCCCCAAAAGGGCTCAACAACAACAGATTAGAACTCAGGTCCCATGACTCCAAGATCAGTTCTTTAAATTCAACAGTTTCCATTATAGTTTTGAAGTGAGATTTTTAAAAGTCATTATATTGAAATCATTATTTAGATTCTCCCATCAGTTTGACGAAATTACAGGTCATAGACCTTTGTCTCAAGGGCTCCTACAACTGAGAAAGACGTATACTCTAGCACCTTGTGGAGAGAATAAGGAATACCTCAAATGGATCATCTTCTCCCACGATCTACTTTATTTACAATGCAATTGTAAATGACTCACTTTATTCTTATTAATGACTGACTTGAATCATGTGGCTATTTTGGATAGTAGCTATTACACTGAGAGGCACATAGTAAGAGCTTAATAATACTTATTGACTGACTAATGTGTTATAGAACTTTACTTGGATTGTTTTTTTTTCAGTAAATGAAGTAATTGTTTATTTTAAGAGTTAATAGTAATTTTAAATTTTATTTTAAAGTAAATAGTAATTTAAATGACTTTTAAAAAGTTGTTTATCTTAAAGTAAATATTTTGAAAAGGATTAGCATTTAAAGAAAAAAGTCAAAAAGTACATATTATCTGATGTCTACTTTTTAAAATGTTATCTGGAAATTGTACTTCTAAACAGAACTGGAAAATGATATTGTCAATATGAAGAGACTATAAAGGAATGAATTAAGGTTTCAGATCAATTGTTTTAGCTAAATTTATCCCCATTCCCATATTATTATTATTAAATGGTGCTATTAAGCATTTTTATTTCCAATGTGCTTTGCAATCAATGATTAGTTGCTTTGAGGAACAGCCCTGGGAGGTCATTCAGGAGCATTGCACTCATTAAGAGAAGTGGAAACAAACTAAGTGTCTTGCCTATGATTGCATAGCATGATATTGGTTCAGCAGAAGGGAGAAGTCAGTGTTCCCCTGGGCTATACATAGTTTCAAATCGTAACACTATGCTACTCCAGAAATTGTTATAGTTGATTCCTAATTATCTGCAGAGGGAAATATTGGCATGGATAATTATGGAGAAATGACCCTTCTCTTATTGTTGGAGCCTTAAATGTTGTGAATATTATACATGTGTATGTATACATAGAACATGTAATTGGTTTATATTTGGGTGTACTGACACAAAGGGCACTCTCATTCTATGCATGCCCATGTGTATGTATGTGTAAGGTTTTTTTTTCCTCTTGCAAACCTCTATTTTAGAAAAGCAATATGAGAGAGAGAGAGAGAGAGAGAGAGAGAGAGAGAGAGAGAGAGAGAGAGAGAGAGAGAGAGAGATTGAGATTTGAGGAATACATCATTAGAGATATTTGGGGTAGTGGACAGAGCTGGTTACCTGAGCTATGATTTCAGTTCACCAAATTACCATCACAGTAAATCTGCCTTGGATCTAGGAGACATCTTTCAGACCATAAACAAAAAATTAGTGTGAAATCCAAGAAGGGCAACAAGTCCAATGAAGGAGCTTACTTTCCTTCCTAGTGGAAGACAATATGTAAAAGCAAGCTGAAAAGAGAGGAGGCAGAAAAACGGAAAGGGGGTGGAGAGAAACAAAGGAAAGGCACACATCTGTGGAGAAATGGTAGAGAAAGTCTAGAGAGTTAGGAGTTCAGCCTGGAAAGGAATGCAGTCACAGTTGGTCTGAGTGTCCTCTGTAAAATGGAAGTTCTGGGAGGAACCAGATGATGAAAGGAATAGAATACATGGTGGAGGTTATTTTCAGGGTGAGACTTTCAGGGTAGTGTGAACTTCTAGGGTAAAGAGGTTTCTGTGGCATAACAGAGAAGATCCAGAGAGACAAGTCTATCCTAGAAAGGGCCTGAAATACTACAAGTATAACTCCTAATTGGTCTACCTACCTCAAAGATTCTCCCTAACTCTATTATGTCTTCCACACAATTGCTAAACTGATTTTCCTAAAGTTCAGATTTGACCCTTTTGCTCCTCAATTGAATATGTCTTCCTCTTGCCTTTAGGATCAAATTCAAAATTATCTGTTTGGTTTTTAAAGCTTTTCAAAATTTGACCCCAATATGCTTTTCTGGCCATATTATACGTTACTCCTATTCCCTCCACTGAAGTCCATTTGCCTTTTTGCTGTTCTTCATTCATGACACATTCCCCTTCTTTGTGTCTTTGCACTAGCTGTTTCCCATGCCTAAAAAAGACTTCATCCCCAGCTGTACCTCTTACCCTTTTTTTATAACTCAGTTCATGTGTCACCTTCTACATACCACATAAAGCCTTACCTCCAAAATGACCTTATATTTATTTCATATGTATTTATATATGGATGTGGTTTCTTCATATTGAAGGTAAGCTCCTTCTAGGCAGGGATGGTTTTTCTTTTATCTTTTTTTTTTCCTCAGTGACTAGGACAGTGTTTAATAAGTGTTGTTTGTTTAATCAATTGAATGAT
This sequence comes from Dromiciops gliroides, assembly GCF_019393635.1. Taxonomy (NCBI): domain Eukaryota; kingdom Metazoa; phylum Chordata; class Mammalia; order Microbiotheria; family Microbiotheriidae; genus Dromiciops; species Dromiciops gliroides. The sequence goes on from NC_057865.1 coordinate 178,047,254, forward strand.
TGGGCAATTTAATCCTTTGTAGAGAAAAATATTGGGGAAAGCAAACTAAAACAAAAACATGACCTTATGACTCTTCCCTTTTATTTGTTAAATCAATCAAAAAGCACTTATTAAATAGCAGAAGCTCTTTAGGAATTACATATACAAAAATCCCAAACAAAATAGTCCCTATTCTTATGGATTTTACCTTAAATACTTCTTAAAAAGAAAACAATAACTAAGGTTTATATGCTTTTTTCCAAAGACATCAAGGTAGGGGAGAAGTCTGAAAAGTTGTATCCCCTTTCATAGAAGGGATGATTAAGAGAAAATAAAGAATGGAAAAGTAGAACCACGTTCAGTTGTTCTTGGGTTGAAGATCAGGAAGAGGAGAGGAGGAGAAAGAAGGAGAGGGCTGGGTACCTTGTTGTATAAAAATGGCAAATAGTTAACTGACTTGGGAATGCTGATAAATTCCTATGTGAAACTTCTGATTAGGAATCCCAGAGCCTGCGACTCTGGAGTAGGTTGATGGCAGAATCTGCTTCAAGTAGTAAACTTTGGAATTGATTGCATGACATGGGAGACACTGGCACAGGACCGCCCAACATGGCATGCCCTCATCAGAGAAGGTGCTGTGCTATATAAGCAAAGTAGAATTGAAGTAGCTCAAAAGAAATGCCAGATGCACAAATTTAGAGAAAAAGTTTTTTCCAATCCATATGTTCACATGGATTATTTGTGCCTGACCTGTGGTAGAGCATTCTGAGCTCCTATTGGTCTGATTAGCCATGGTCAGAGACACTGTATAACTTGACTCTAACATAGTGATGTCATTTTGGTCCTCTTCAGATATGAAGGACGACAACCAACCAACTTAGCTCTTCCCTTCCTTTCTTTCAGAAGGAGTCTCTTGTGAATAAGTTTCTGAGGGACACAGTCATATCCACTAGACATTATAATGTTTCCATATCTTAGACAATTCTTATCCTCAGTAAGACACACAAAAAATGGTCTTGATCAGAGCATAGCATCCCAAAGAAGGAAGGGACCTCAGAGGGAGGGCATATAGACTAAATTCCTATCTGAATAAGAATCTTCTCTACCAGTTACTAACAATAACAATGATAATAGCAAACATTTGATAATATTTAAACATGTGCAAAGTAAAATATCACATTTTATCCTCACATCCTCATAAAAGCTCTGGGAGGCAGTTGTTATTTTCCACATTTTGCAAATGAGATGACCAGCAGATAGGTCAAGTAATTTTCCCAGAGTAACACAGCTGGAAAATGTCTGAGCCAAGACTCATATCTTCTTAAATGCAGTTCTGGAATGCCCTTTATCTACTATACTTAGCTGCCTCAGATCCCTGAGACACTTTAGTAGAGCCCTCTGTCCAGGTTGACATTGACCTACAGTCATTTAACCCAGTTCTGAATCAATTTAAATATGCTATTATATAGTCTATTGAATACTTAGACTCTTTCTTGTCATCTGGATATCATGAGAGAGTGTGTCAAAAACTTTGATGCAATCCATCTATACCATTTGTGACACTTCCTTAATCTAAAAATTTAGTAACTGTCAAAAAGGGAAATTGATATAGCATGACCTGTTCTTCATGAAACCATGTTGGGTCTTTTATAAATATATATTCCTTTCAAAATGTATTCCAAAGTTATTGTGGTTTTCTGGAATCATTGTCAAATCTATGCTCAATAGGCTTCTCCTCAACTCTATGCAGGGATAATGACCATCACCCATGTCTGCAATGCACTCCTTCATCTGCACCTTTCAGAACCATTATTTTCTTTCAAGTATTTTCTTTCTTTTTAAAAAAATTTTGTCAGGTTGCTTTTTATTTATTATTCATTAATTTGATCATCCCTTTGGAGGGCTACTCAGAAAAATAAATGTATCATTTAAGAAAGCCCACTCACAGTTGGACTAGACATGCTTTGCTGCCCTTTTAAAGCGTACACGTTGCATGAGTTCATATGCATAAGAGTTCATAAAGCAAGGAAGTTAGCCTTTTTTTTTTTGTATGGGAGGGTGTGGAGTGGGGTGAAAGAGGATAGGCCTTTAATTGTAGTGCGTAATTCATATCACTTATTTTTTCTATCATTTCTCCAAAAATATCAAGTATTTTCTTTTAAGGCATAACTCAGGTACCACTTCCACTTGAATGTTCCCCTAATTCTCTCAGTTGAAAGTATTCTCATCTTCCTTAGATTTTCCTAGAGTACTTTTCCCCATATACCTCTTTTGCCTCTACCATACCCTACTTATATTATACTTATCTATGTTATATGCCACATCTCCATCCCCCAACCTCAAAGAGAATGTGAAGTCCTTGAGGGTTTATGAGGACTGGTCATCTGCAGTCTTGAGCTACTTCTCCCATTCTCCATATTTATCCAATGATAACCTATGCTTCTCAGCCACATCAGTCAGTTTTTTTTTCCCTTACAGTATATTGAGATGGAAATCTTTAGATTTGGTAACGTGAAGTTAATGAGGAGAACTAGTTTTGCTATTTTTACCATTTTCTTACATTTACTGAGTTAAAAAAACAATCAATTTATTTTATCCTTTATTAATCAAAGATCATCCTATTTGGTAGAGAGGACAGAAGCAGAATAAGAGTTGAATAATAGGATCATCTCCTACAAAGCAAAATGAACCAAAAAAGTTTATCATCTCACTTTAATTTAGGTTAATACCAAGTGTGACTCCTCCTCAAGTAGCCTATCATCAAAGAAATTCAAGCCATTCCATTCATATAGGTGACTTGATTCACTGAAACCCATCTCTTAGTAGGCAACCAGAAGCATCTGGTAACGAACCATTTCCTCTTGGAGTAGCCACAGTTATTGATCCTTAATCTGGAGATATCTCTTGTTTCCTTAATAAGCTGCCATAGGGCATGTTCATATTCTTTATTGAAAATGGTTTGGACGATCAAAGGGTCACCTCTTAGGAAGTTCATCAACGTAATCATGGAGTTCTGATTCTCAGTTTACCTTACAATTTCTATTGACTTGAATTGGGTGGAGAAAAGTAGTTGTCCTTATTAGTTTTTTTTTCTACTTTTTGAAGGATTATATTGTTATTAAGACAAATCAAAATTCCTCTGCTGCTCTTCATCTGACAAAGAAAGCTCCAACAAATACCCAAATAATTGAAGTTGTTGATCAATATTATATCATGCATCAATACCAGGTTTATGATTAGTTTCTTGAATTCATAATCCATTTCCACTTTTTAGTTGGGTGGTTTGTAGTGTCCTCTCACAATGATATTGCATTCTTTTTTTCCATTGATCTTTGTCCATCCTGACATACTTCTTTGTTTTATGTATTTCCTCCTAAAACAGATGAACAGTGCCGCAGTTGTCAAAGTATATGAAACATTGGAATAATTAGACATTAACTAAATATTTATTATTTATATAATATTTATATGTCCCATATAACATTTCTATTCTCCATATGTCTGATTTTTTATTTTATTGGTAAAATGAACTTTCAGTGTAGAAACTCCTTCTACCAATGCAGATAGGTAAATGTTCTCAAAATTATATTTTGAGAGAGTTGTCTAGGGGTACTAAAAGGTTAAGTGAATTGCTAAGTGTAACATGTCTAGTATTAGAGGTAAGGTATGAACCCAGCCCAATAAGACTCCAACATCAGCCTTCTATTTATCATGTGATGCTGCCTCTTATTTCCTTTATATGTTGTTAAGATGCTTAGGAGATTGAGCAGTTGAGCAATAAAAATAGCCATGAATATATGTAATTTTTTTTTAAGTTGAAAGGGCTTACTCATGAGGTCATACTTTCCCCCTCGCCAGTGGACTTTATTTATTTATTCATTCATTCATTCATTCATTTATTGTGGGGCAATGAGGGTTAAGTGACTTGCCCAGGGTCACACAGCTAGTAAGTGTCAAGTGTTTGAGGCTGGATTTGAACTCAGGTCCTCCTGAATCCAGAGCCGGGGCTTTATCCACTGCACCACCTAGCTGCCCCCCCGAATGTATGCAATTTTTAAATGGAGAAGTCTTTCATTTTGCTTTAAAAGAACTTATCCAATGTGGGCATGAATGAAGAGAATGACTATATTTCAAAGAAACCCAATTAAGGTATATACTATATTTTTGTTGTTGTTTTCAATATGTTTAATAAGTTGGCTTTAATCAGAGTTGGGAGTAAAATCTACCTGAAAGTTTTTCACATAAAAAAAAATAACAACTCATTTAAGACTTAGAACACTTAAGACATTTAAACAATTTTCTCCATTTTTAACATTTTATCATTTATTCTGTCAGTGCAATTTGCATCCTTGTTCTTTTTAGTTGGATATCTCCCCATTACCCAAAAGTAGCCTATAGGGAAAAATATATTTTTTCAAAGACATCTTTTCTTTTTGGTTTCATCAACAATAACAACAAAATACCCATTTATACAACTAATATGATTAAATATGCTCCAAAAAGAGCCATAATATATTAGAGCTGTTGAAATGTCCTCACAAATCACCTTGGTTTATAGCTCTGATCTTGAATTATGTGAAAAGATGTCTGATTTATGTTGTTGATCCTTCTTTTAGATAGTTGTGTTCTTGCTTAATGTTATTAAATAAGTTCAAAGCTGCAATTGGGTCATCCTTGACTTAAGACACTTGAAAAATGGTCTCTTTCCTTAAATTATATACCTTGTTCACTCAGTCATCCTTGCTTGCTTCTCCGGGTAAGGTTATGGGATATCAATACTTCAACTTTTATTAAGACCTTTGCTTAAGAAATGTCTCCAATTACTTTTTCCTGAATCATTTTAATTTTCATAAAATTCTTGAGGTAGGCTAGAAAAGTTGTTATTCAACTATGAAATATAAGTAGATTTCTGGAGCACAGGAAATAACGAGGGACATTAAATAAAAGGTGGCCTATTCAAGCCAATTTGAAAACTACAGAGTTCCAAATGAAACATCATGAAATCTAAATCTGTTTATTGAATTAATTTGAAATGTGTTTCTTTAGAATGTTGGATGGAAATCTTAAATGGTCATATATGAAGGTTATTTACACAGAAAAGCAACGAAACTCTACATTTATCTACTAGAAAAGTGTTTTTATACATAGATGGTCAATGATCTCTTTGAAGTTCTAGTTTTTCCAATTTCACAATTAAAATATATCCCTTACTAGGTGGAGGGTTTATTTCTAATCCCATTGTTCTGAGCTAGGATCTTGCACAATAGAGGGGAAAAAAGCCCTTTATTTTCATATTCAAGACCTCCTCTGCTATACTGTGCACCTGAAAAGCCTATTATTCAGTGTATTTGGGAATGTTTTGTTATGTACTGCCAAAGCTAGGGATTCCTAAGAGGGTGGATATTTATAAAAGAAAACAGAAGAAATGAATTTTACAGTTCCTCTCTCTTCTTTGAAATATGGAGAAACCAGATTCTTTTGCTGGCCATTTGTGTCAGATAAGTAACAAGCTGTTCTATGAAAGGCATTTTAATACTATTATGCTTTAGACTTTAAGGTCCTCAGGATAGAAATTCTGTGCTTTGAATGGTGTGACATTTCACCTATTGACCATTACATATACTTGTGGTGCTTTACAAATAAAGAGTAGTTATTTCATTTGAATTGTCAAAAAAAAAAACCACATGCTTTCTGTCCCCCACTATTAGCAGCATGATAAGAAACATTTAGGTTATTTTTTAAAAATTAACAAATAAATAGGTCTTATTTTATACACAACATACATTAGGTTCTATAAGGATTATTAAGGAAGATAAATTTGCCCTTTTAGGTACATATTCCTTGAAATAAGCAAAAACGGAGATAACTTTGGCAGCCTTATCATTAATATCAGGCATAACAGAGAGAGAGATATCCCTACCATACCAAAGCCAATTGTCATGGAGGTTGATGAGTCCAAATGGATGAGGGGTGACTTTTAGCTGGTGAGGTCCTCCACCTGTTTCTGTGTGTGGATGATAATATGCTAATGGCATCAAGATTTGAAACATTGTAGAGCCCCTTAAATTAAATCCATAACCACTCAAAATAATTTCACATAATTATCCACACACAAATAGCCAAATAGAGGAAAAATGTTTTGTTTTGTTTTTTAATTTTTTTTGTTCAGACTATGATATACAGTTAGATAGACAACCCATAAAATTAGCCCATAATTTCAGATGCAGGTGGACAATAAATTGAAAACAGAATTGACCGGAAGAGTGGGCTGGCTTGCATTTGGGAAATTGCATATGGTATTTAATTGAGAGAAAACTTTGTTATGAAGCAAAAAAGTATATAATATTCTTTTGTTGATAATGCAATATAACTTTGAATTATTATCACAAAATTGAGGGTCACCTGAAATGCAATGGATAGATTTGTGGTGCATGTAAATATTACCAATTACCATGTTACCATTGATGAACTATGTGGAAAAAGGGATATGAAAGTGTCATCCTGGAGGTGTATGATTAAGTGGGGAAGTGTGCTAGTCATGTACTGGGAGCAAGTAATAGATGTTTAGTTACCCTGTGTAAAATATTGGTATCTGACAAAAATCTTAGGATGAATCAGAAGTTTCTCCTCTGAGAAGCAAAACCAAAAATGACCAGATAACAGGAAAGACATACTCAATCAAGGGACTTTTAAAGTTTGGATTGACCAACTAGATATCAGGACAGACACACCTAAGAAGTATGGGGAGATATTGTAGATATTTATTTTGTATTATTAATCTGTCATTTGATTGATGTCATAAGATTTAGGTTTCAAAATTAAAGTGTATACATGTAAAATTGTGTGAGGAGGGGGCAGCTAGGTGGCACAGTGGATAGAGCATTGGACCTGTCTTCAGAAGGACCTGAATTCAAATCTGGCCTCAGACACTTGACACTTACTAGCTGTGTGACCCTGGGCAAGTCACTTAACCCCAATTGCCTCACAAAAAATAAAAAAAATTTAAAAAATTGTGTGAGGAGGATAGACTGAAAGACTGTGTTGGGTGAGGAAAAGAGAAGTAAAATATGATTACAGTTGAGAAAACAGCTATCCAGTCAATTAGCAGTTTTAAGTGCTTACTATATACCAGGCACTGTAGAAAGATCCCTACCCTTAAGAAGCTCACATATGAGTGGGGGAAACAATAAGCAAACAAGCATGTATATACAAGCTATGTCAAGGAAACCTGAGAGGTAATTTCAGAAGCAGGGTACTGAAGGATGAGGGGTGGGGGCGGGCAGGAAATGGCTTCTTGCAGAAGGTGGGATCTGAGAAATTCTTAAAATCCTAACCTTTCCTAATAACATTCCCTTCCCTTTCATCCCAATAAAAACCTCATTTTTGGTTCCTGGGAAGTCTCACTGTAGAAAACTTGAGTTTAAGGTGAAACTATAAGTGGCACAAGGTAATTTTTATGAAAATAGTCCTGTGGTGCTTTTAATGAAACCCTATTGAGCATGTAATGATCAAGGCTTAGGAGTCTTTTCTCCAGCAGCTGATAAGGTTTAATTTTTTTTTTATATATATGTCATGCACACAAAATTTTCTCATGGAAATTACATCTACCAGTATCATGACTAAATAAACGATGTGCTTCTTTCAAAACTATTAGTCTTTAATTTTCCAGTAATTTAGAATTACATTTTCACTTCATGCTAGGTATAGTGTATACCTTTTTATGTTATGGATCTCTTTGACAATCTACTGAAACCTATAGACACCTCAGAATTTAAAAAAATCATAATGAATGGAAATGCTAAATTTCAATTAGAGGCTAGTGAAAATAAAGCTTTAACTTTGTCATATCCAAGGTCACAGACCCACCTTAAATCCATCAATGAAACACTTCAGGGTCCAGGGCCCTATGTTAAGAATCCTTATGCTAAGGAGAGGAACATTCTCCAAATATGCCTTGCTAAACTTCTTCTCTCCTAAATTTGTTCCCAGAATAGCAGGAACATCTGCTTACTCTTACTAAGACCTATGTTCTTGTCATAATCCCTTGTCAGGATTTATTTACTGTCCATGTGCATGTTTTGAGTGCATAGAGAAAAAGCTCTCTTGGAGTCTAGAGCCTCACTCTAAAGTCATCTCCAGTTCTGCCTCAATCTCACCCCCCATCCATGAAATATATTAATGGTCTGCTGTGTACAGAATCCTTATTATGTTACATTGGGAACAGTTTACAAGTACACATTCTATGTACGAAGCCTCATTTCACATGGGAAAAGAAAGGGAGATAGGAGAAAGGAAGGGAGCAATTCTCTATGTCCACATGAAGGTATGCTCTTGTTACAGATGAGGAAATGGAGCATAGTGACTTGCCAAAGGTCACTTTCTAAGTGACAGTAATTGGACTAGGTCCCATGTCTCCAGTTTCCAGGCCAGTGCTCTTGCCACTAGGCTAGCCATGCTGTTAAAAGCCAAATTTCATCGTTTATGTTTTAATCAACAGGAACAAATTTGGCTCAGAATGTATAAAGAATGAACTTGAGTGTTTATGTAGAAGGCCTGATTAGATTGTATTTAAATGCTAAGGTGAGTGTTCAGGCCAATGAGCATTACACAGAAGATACATATAATAGTTCCTGGAAGAAGTTTAAAAGCTGGAGTATATCATAGATCTCACATATGCTGTTAGATTTCTCAGGGTACAATCCATCACCTACTTAGAAAAGGAGTGGAAAAATGTCTTAACAAAACTTTAAATACTTCCAGCATCAAGGGTAGTGTAGTGGGACCTACTGATACTTCTCTTAACTCACAAAGACATTACAGAAATAATGTTTTATTGTTTTGAATATAATTTCAATTAATTCAATGAAGTTTTACTACAAATTTCTAGATAGATCCCAGAGTACCCATGCCTTAAGGTAGAAAATGCTATAGTATTTCTCAAAATAATCCCTCTAAATACATGTGCATGTGGTAGGATAGAGATAGGAAATGGATCTGTGATTTCATCTTTTTAGAAAACTCCAGGTAAGGAAACCCCTTTTACAGATGCTGGTAGCACCTTGTCTTTTATTAAGAATCTTGGAAAGTTGCGCAGAGCTCTGAGAGTCTGAAAGATTTGAGTAGGGTCATATAGCTAATATGAAACAGAGGCATGATTGGGACCAAGGTCATCCTACTTTTGGGACTGCTTCTATGTCAACTATGCCATGATACTTTTTATGATAGGAATATATTTTAAATGATAATGGAATTTTATATATACATATGTGTGTATGTGTGTATATATATGTATATATATATATATATATATATATATATATATATATATATATAGTATAGTTTCAGTGTTAGTTCAAACTTTAAAAAGCATGAACTTTATTTTCATGGAGAAATACATCATATACATATATACTCTACTCCTTAAGTGAAAGCATTATATTTGAAGAACTCTTGGCTTACAAGTTAGCATTATCACTCTTGCTAAGTCAAAATATCACTATTTTAATAATGATTTTTTTTTGTTTTTTAAAAATCACTTTTTATCCTAAAGAATCTTAGTTTCTATGTGCCAATTGATATTTATGGTAAGACTCACTTCATCCTTTAAAATACTGCTACGTTTATTTAAAAGGGATCATTTGCTTACCATGGAAATTTAATTTAGAATAGATCCACTGAGAGGTTAAGATCCTGCTTCTAACACATATAGGGTGTGTAACCCTAAGCAAGTCACTTACCCTTCAGTGCCCTAGCCCTAGCAATTTTTTTTGTTTGTTTTGTTTTGTTTTGCAGGGCAATGGGGGTTAAGTGACTTGCCCAGGGTCACACAGCTAGTTAAGTGTCAAGTGTCTGAGGCTGGATTTGAACTCAGGTCCTCCTGAATCCAAGGCCAGTGCTTTATCCACTGCACTACCTAGCTGCCCCTCCTAGCAATTGTTTTAAGACTCAGTTACAGGTGAGTTGCTGGTCTGAACGAATAGATGTTTTATGCCAGAAATTGCTATACTGCTCTACTCCCCCATCCCCAAATAGATTCACTACATCACAAGGACAAAAATATGCAAATATATTGTTCTGCACACATATATGTCTGTATGTGTGAGAATGTTCATGTATACCACAATTCCTTCTAATGATTCAGAAACAATCATAATGATGATGTCAGTATTTATATAGCATTTTAAATTTTGCTCAGTGCTTTTACAAATATTATCTCATTTGATCTTCACAACAATTCTGGGAGGTAGGTGCTATTTTTGTCCCCAGTTTACAGATGAAGAAACTGAGGCAGATAAAAATTAAGTGGCTTATCCAAGATCACCTAGGTAATAAGTATCTGAGGCTGAATTTGAATTGAGGTATTCTTCAGTCCAGGTCTAGCACTCCATCTATCCACTGTACCACTGATCTGCTTCTAGTAGATTGTTTAAAATAATTACTGTGGCAGAAAAAAAGTTATTACTCTAGGGTCAACCTGAAAATGAGTCCCTCTAAACAAAGCCAAATGTGTAATTGGACAACAAAGAAACAAGACATCATGAGGTCCATATTTAAAGCCTATCTAGCTTCATATGAGCTGACAGAGTCTGCACTCTTTCAGAATAGCATCTGAGAACCTGCAGTTATGTTCGTGTCATAATGAGATAACAAAGGAGGAGTTTAATAGGAGATACTATCCGTGTGAGGTTATACACATACATACATGATTGCTTTATGTCCATAGTATGCTAAACACTATAGTTATTGCTATCCCTATGTTGTGGTGTACATATGTATACACATACCTATAAATAGATTCCATGTACCTGGGTACCAATGACTATATATCATTTTGCCATAGATATACAAGGGTTTGCTCCCAGCCTGGGAGTTTGATTTATACAATGATGTGTCTTCATCTATACTTGTTAATTCTATTCTCTATTATACTCCAAAAGGCATCGTATTATCTGCCTTGTCTGATTTGCTTCTGTGTCTCATTAAAGTAGCCTGCTGTGAAGCTAATTTTTCTTGCTCATTTTATTGATATTTTAGAAGAGTGAGATTTTTTTCCAAAGCAGCTCTTGATTTAGTTTAGGTTTTTTGTAACTGTCAAAAGAAGGTTTAGAACAACCTTCTAAAATAAATCAGAAAGGAAAGTAGCTTATTTTGGTATCTCTATTGAAATATAAATTACAGGTCATTGATCTCTTTTCCCACTTCCTTGCAATTATTTTTATTGAAGAATTTTGAAGAAAAAAAAGGTAAGACAATACAATACATTAAAAGCAAGCTGATAAACAATACCTAGTGATGGGACTAGTACAAAGTGGGTTTGGAAATGATAACTTACATTTAATGAGAGATTAAGTATAATGAAATCTAGTATTGCTATTATTTCTCTTTTTAAATTTTTTTGCTATTATTTCTCATAGCAGAATTATTTCTTATTTCTAGAATAATTTGGACTAGTGATTCAATAAGTATAATTCTGAGCCAAATCACCATGAAATGGGAATATACTTCTAGCTGTCTATATTGTTACTACAGGCCGGCCACAATCACCATATGAATATAATGGTAGCAGGCTACAGTGGGACATATTCAAGGGTTTATGAAGACAGTACAGAGGCAGCGTTGTGTAGTGCATTGAGAGTTGGTTTTGGAACTCAAAGGTTGAAGTCCCTCTTCTAATATGCACCGAATATGTGACCCTGAGCAAGTCACTTACACTTTAGCACTGTAGGCAAAATCTCTAAAACAACAGATTTTAAAGAAAAGTCCATCTTACAAAGAAAATACTGACCTTAATTAGTAAAGGCAATTTCTTCTCTGTAGAATCCCATATACTAGTGAAAACATCCATATATCCCCCTGACCTATATATGTAGTGGAACTTATCCTAGGTTTATCTACCCTATTGTCTCAAGGAACAAAACCTACAACTATATTTAAATCATGGTCATGCTCATTTTGCCAATCAGAAGCAGAACTGGCAACATTCTGAAAAGTAAATGATGGATATCAGCATTCAACTGTGTGATTAAATATGACTGGTAGTTTTTTGGCTGACAAAAGGAGGAATATGGTATAATATGAAGAACACTAGATACAGAGTCTTTCAATCCCAATTCAGCTACCTTCTTCCTGTAGGTCTATGGGCAATTCATTTAATATTTATAATCCCTGGGACTAGGTTTTCTTATCTATAAAATGAGAGCATTGGACTAGATAAATTCTAAGGACTCTTTCAGCTGTAAATCTATGATCTGATAATCTCTGAGTTTCATTCCGGCTCTAAATTCTATCATCCTGTTATTTATGCTTCCCTATGTGGAAAGCTTCTGAAAATACAAGTCCTAGAGTTCCATAGGCTTATTTTAGAGTATAGACAGTTATGGCTAAGGGAAAATTGGTCCTTACCAAGACCCATCATTGTATGAATCAGATTTTACTCAAGGAGAAAGCCCCTGGGCATTCTCACCCAAGTTGTGTCAACACATCTAGCTCATGCTACATCAGGATCTATCCAGTCCCCTATGCACAAGGTGATGGAGGGGAAGATAGCTGGTAAAATAAAGCATCATAGAATCAGAGACATTGCAAGAGAAGATAGTAGATGCCATGCTGCTGCTTCTGTCACTGAATTAGTAGGGCCCAAAGTTATTAATACGTTAGGCTTTGTGGACTACAAATCATTCAGAAAGGAAACAACATTTAATAAGGAGAGAGAAGTTGTGTTTCTCTCACACCCACACATAATAATATGCATGCTATCCATTATATTTAGCTCAACATAGAAATACATCAGTTAAACACAAGAATTGGGAAGCTAAACATGAGACATGATAGGGCACAAATCAAACCTCTACTTTCTAGTTTTTTGAATCAGATAACTGGTGATGATACTTCTGCCAAATATATCATGTGACAGATTTAATTATTGAATTCCTTAATTATGAAATGAATCATAATATTCTATATTCATAGTAGGAAGCTTTTCTTTTTTAAAAAAAAGAGGGATTGTAGTAGTAGTATGAGTTAATACCTGATTCATGCTTTAAAAACTAAAAATCTTGTGACCTGAATGAGAAGAAAACTCTTTACATATGCAAAGCATTTGGTATCCTCACTAAAAAAAAATCTGAGTCTCCCTATCTGTGTATCTCTATCTTGTCCAGGTTAGAAGAGAAGTGGCCACTTTTTTGTCCTATACCAATACTGTTCAGCATAGGATCTTTAATATGATGTGGTTTTGTGGTTCCGGTTGTCAATTTGCTTCTTAGCTTGGTGGCCCTTCACTCTTGGGAGTTTACCATAGTGTATCAAACATGCAAATACTGGACTACTATAGCTCAGAACTCCCAAATTCAAGCAATCTACCAGCCTCAGTCTCCCCAGAGGTAGGAAATATAGGCATGCCCCACCACACCCAGACTGTACACATTTTTTGAATATAGAAAATCAATGGTTGTCTCAGCATGCCTCCCATACCAATGAAATTATATTAGATGAGAAAAACAGTAATAAGAAATAAAAATGTCAACTGATCAATACCATTTTTGTACCAGGAAAACAAATTTATAAATTAGTAAGGAAGAGTATAGTTTCAGTAATAAAATAGGTATTATAAATTCATGATTCATATTTTTATATTTGTGCATTTTATAGAGAATGAAGGACATTACCATAGAAATTTGAATTGATCCCAGACATGATGTCATTGGTTAAAAATAAAACATAATTAAATGTTTTTAAAACTTCAAAATATTAGGCATATGTGATTTCATTGATGTGGGAGACATGGTGAGACAACCATTGATTTGAAAAAAATCTAGAGATTTTAGTGGTTTGCAAGCTCAATATGAGTCAGCCATGTGATGTGGTAGGCAAAAAAACCTAATGTCACCTTAGGTTGTCTTAAGAGAGGCCTTAGCTTCTAAGATTAGAGAGAATTAGACCCACAGTACCCTGCCTTCAGAAGACCTCATTTGGAGTATTGTGTACATTTTAGGGAACCATAATTTTAGAAGTTAGACAGTATCCAAAAGAGAGCAACCCAGATACACTAGATTCTTGAGTGCATATACTAAGGCTAAGTAAATGGCATCTATAATAATAATATTAGGGTTATCATTACATTTATTTTTCTTGGAGTCAAAGGTTGATTCCCTTAACACTAAATTATTTATTTGGTTAAAAGAGGCCAGTCTCTGAGCCAGGAAGATGTATATTTTAGCTCCATTTCTAACACATTTTGGCAATGTGACTCTAGGCAAGTCATTTAACTTCTCACTGCACTGGTCTAGAGATTTCAAACACACTGGCTACAATGTGCAACACTACAAGGCTCATTGAATTAGACTGAAATGTAATTTGGAAATATCTAACAAAATAAATAAAATAAAAATAGATAAAATTACATTTTAAAACTAAATCAAGGGGGCAGCTAGGTGGTGTAGCAGATAAAGCACCAGCCCTGGATTTAGGAGGACCTGAGTTCAAATCCAGTCTCAGACACTTGACGCTTACTAGCTGTGTGACCCTGGGCAAGCCACTTAACCCTCATTGCCCTGAAACCACCAACAACAAAAAAACTAAATCAATATGTAGTCCACAAAGATCCTTGTATAAAGATTATTAGCCCCTATTTCTGTTTGAGTTTAACACCACTGCTCTAGGCCAGGGCTTCTTAAGCTTTTTCCACTTGTGAAGCCTTTTTTGCCTGAGAAATTTTTATGTAACCCCAAGTACATAGGTATATAAAATAGGTATCTAAACCAAACATTTACTGCCAAATTTTTCACAATGCCCCATATTCAGTTACATGACCACATATAGGATCACAACCCATAGTTAAAGAGGATTTGCTATAGGCAACTAACATAAAAAATTTCAGAGCAAGTGCCAACTTGTATTGTTAGAGAAAGTGTCTTCATTCTAGAGCATTTGCTAGATCAATAAAATTAGCACCAGCCCCTGTTTCTATTCTCTAATCATTTAATTCAAAATAGCAAGACTTTGTGACAATTTTAGTGGACCAGTTTAGAGCATGGAGAAAGGCAGCATGCTACACTGGAACAGGTATAGTCTCTAGAGTTGGCAGACTTCATACAAATGATTACTTTGTTACTTAAACTTTGTGTGACCATATTTGAGTAACTCAACCTCTCTAGGATCCAGTTAGCTTATATGTAAGATAAGAGACTTGGGATAGATGATATCTAAGATTCCTTCTATCTCTCTTGTTTTTTTTTTTTTTTTTTTACTGAGGCAGTTGGGGTTAAGTGACTTGCCCAGGGTCACACAGCTAGTAAGTGTTAAGTATCTGAGGCCGGATTTGAACTCAGGTACTCCTGACTCCAGGGCCAGTGCTCTATCCACTGTGCCACCTAGCTGACCCTCTATCTCTTAATCTATGATATTAAAGAAAAATGAGAACAAGTTGCCATCATTGAGCTATAATCTTCACTAAAATTAAAATATTATGTGTGTATGTGGGGGAGACAATAACAACCTTTTCCTGGAAAACAAATGGCTAGAATGGTATATTGAACTCTATAATTCTTTTGAATTTATAATGGCCCATCATGTAAGATCAAAGGTTGATTGCCTACTTTTGTAGGTACAAGGTTCTAATGGGGAGGAGAGAACTCTTCTATCTTCTTTTCTCATTTTTATTCTCCTGTAAAGTGATACCTGGGTAGCAAGGTGGTGCAATGGATTCTCAGGAGTAGAATCAGGCAGATTCATCTTCTTGAGTTCAAATCTGGCCTCAGACATTTATAAACTGTGTGACCCTGGACAAATCACTTAATCCTTTTTGCCTCAGTTCTCATCTGTAAAATGAACTTGAGAAGGAAATGAAAACCACTCTAGTATCCTTCGACAAGAAAACCCCAAATGGGATCACGAAGAGTCAGACATTTCTGAAAAATGACTGAACAAAAAAAGTTATACCAGTTTTACAATTTGCTATCCTTTAACAAGGTGGCATATAGTAAAATGGAAATTACAAATTTGCTCTCTAACTTGGGAAGTTTACTGATTATTTCAGTGGGGAAGGATAAAAAAAACTGTACCTCAGATGCCTAGACATAAAGATTCAAAAAAATTATTTCTGGATGCTAGAATTTTTTAAATCAAAAAGTAAAAGCTCAATTGTTCTGGTTTTTAGTCATTCAAATTCATTTAAGGAAGGAATCTTTGAGTTTATATACCCCAGGGTATATATGTTTTGACAATAAAACATCAACTGCAATTGCTATCAGTGTATATCACATCTATTTCATAACAGCCAGAATCTTCTGTGGCATAGATACTAAGAAATTCATTGTTCTTATTGTGTATCTAGGGATCCATTTAAGAAAATGGTGTGAAAGTTATAAACTTAAATAATATTTTCCCACTAGATTCTCATTCATTGATACAGTAAGTAGAGAAGGATTTGTATCCCTATAGACAATAACTAGCTAATGTACATCTATTTTCATAATCTCATAGAAACAAATTTGTTCCTTATATATAACACACAATTAGAAATGTCATGTCAGTTCTTTTTGTAGTGAAAACATTTTATCTAGCAATATGACTGTAAATGTAGCTACTATTTCTCATTTCACAGATTGTAGAACCTTAACTTTCTTCTGCATATCTCTTACCAGGTTACTAGTCCTGTCAATATTTGGTAGAAGTAGAGGCATTTATAGAGATTTTGGATGAAAGCACTAACAGAGAGAAAAGATACAGATTTCCATATTTTCATGGACTTCATCTTCTTAATATGATGCTCATTCATTATTATAAGAAAGCACTATTCTAACATACCTGTATCTATACCCTTATCTGCTAGGTATTGCATAGAACAGATTAAACTGATAGAAGTCCCTGTCTCCTGGGGCTATAGACTAAAACAGGCAACTATGGTTCTATAAGTAAAAAGCTCATAACACTTTTTTTTGGGTAACTTAAAAAATTTATTTTCAATTTAAATATAAAATGAGAAAAGGAAAAAGAAATTGCCATGTACACAGTAGAATATAAAAAGATTCAATATAAAACAATAAATTTCCATTTCAAGAGAACTTATAGTAAAATAAATAAATGCTACACATTATTTTCCAAGATACCCAGCTTTTCTTTCCTTCCTTGTAGGTTTTATTTTGTTCTCTGCACTTTTTACTTTATTTTCCCTTACCCCCCAAAGAAGGCTACAATTGGAGGTTCATATACATAGATATCTATAAACATATACATATGTACACATATACACTGATACATATATATGTAACACTATGTTATGCTTATTTCCACTTATGATCTCTTTCTTTGAAGGTGGCTAGCATCTTCCTTCATAAGTTCAACTCTTTCCTTGTTTTTCTAAATCAAGCAGCTCATCATTTCCTATACCAAAACATTATTCTAACCCAATCACATCCTATCTGAGAGATTTTCAATAAACGTTTCCCCAGTTTTTTGCATTCCTTTTATTCTTGATTACATAGATTTTATTTATATGAGAAAACTTTTATTTAAAATAATCAAAATTGTCGATGTAGTTTAAGGTCTGATACTGCTGTATCTGTTTCATTTACATATATTTTCTCTAGTTTCTTTGAAATTCCTGACCTTTTGGTCTTCCAATTGAACTTTGTTATTATTTTTTCTGACTCAGTTTGAGATATTTTTTAGTGATTTGGTTGGGATGTCATTAAATAAATAGATTACTAAGATAAAATTGTCATTTTCTTAACACCTGACATAAAACCTTGCATAATTGCAGAAATAGGAATTGAGAGGCTTATCTGTTTGAGAGAGAATAATGATGTTAACAGGAGTACATTATTAGATAAAGGGGATATTGTAAAAGTTTGGCATTTTTTATTTAAGGTAGTGTAATAATAACTTATACTATGCTCACTGTTTTATGTTGACTTCTAGGAACATGGTTTGAAAAGGTCATGGTTTATTACATAATAATAACTAGCACTTATATGGTGCTTTAAGATTTACTTAAAGTACTTTACAAACATCTCATTTTAGAGTTGTAGGAGTTTTTTTGGCAAAAATGTATTTTGAAATGACAGAATGTCTTAATCTTATTTGAATAGTTTGAAATTACTATCTCAGTTGCTTTAAGTAATTTCTGAGAATATTCTATCATTAACTATATTATAGTCTATGATTTGAGTCACTTTCTTCATTTTTTAAAAGCTTTCTAATAGTTAAGAAGGGGACACCAAACAAGGTAATTTTGTTGCAACCTTGTTAAATTTGATATATGCTTTTAAAAAACAAATTGTACATAACAAGTTCATGATTTCATATATAATCATTTTTGTTCTTTGTATTTGTTAATATTTGTTAAATTTATAATAGAAAAGAAATTAAAAAAAAAGATTTCTAGTGCTACCATAGTCTGGCTTTCACTTAAGTGAAATTAAAAGTCTGGCTGTTGGGTATTAGCCCTAGACCAACTGAAATAGCTCTTCCAACTAACATCCTTAGGGTCTCATTAAGAAGAGGCTCACAGCATGCCTGACACCAGTGAATATTTGCAGAGCTCATTTACCTACATTAGAAACCAAAAAAAAAAAAAAAAAGGCATGAAAGATCCTACTGAAGTGGTGAAAGCTGAGGGCATCAGTGCCCATTATCTAGGTTACTCACCTCTAACAAAAGTTGGTGACCTACCAGGCAATAAACTGAGAGAGAGAGAGAGAGAGAGAGAGAGAGAGAGAGAGAGAGCGAGAGAGAGAGAGAGAGAGAGAGAGAGAGAGAGAGAGAGATTCATAGATACTGATGAAATGGTACCTCAAAATATCTTCAGAAGTATAATTTCCATAATACAAGAATAATTAAGCCATAAAGACTTTTAAATTCAAAAGACATAATAAATTCTGTGTGTGAAACTAGTATATTCTAGAATTTGATGTTTGCTTGTTTTTTAATTTGTTGTTTTCTTTTAAGATACAGGTAATATTCACATTGTAGGGTCTTGGTATTGACTGACTATCTCAGCTGAGTATTTCTTCCTAATCAAAAGTACAGTGTTTGTGCATTGCAGTTTTCCTGAGCTAGACATCTGGCCAAGATTTTTGTCACTCACTTTACTCAATTTCCTTTTGATTCTGGGATTTTGGCAATACTAAAGTCCCTCCCAATCAAAAAATAGACACTGACACATTTTTAATACACAGAAAAGAAGGAAGTTAAGAAGGAGACAGAGTGTCAGGATAACTGTGTAGTTTTATAAGTAATGAAGAATTTGTGTACTTTTAAAGTGGTTTTTAAAATGGTTTTAAAAATTATTTTTAAAATATAAAATGTTTTTTTAAATTCTAAATGGTTTTGTGTAGAAATCTCTTTTGAGTTTCTGCTATGTAAGAAGAAGTACTCTTTAAACTGTTTAAGTTTAGAATTAAAAAAAATTTTTTAAAGTATTGTCAAGTCATTTAGTGGTTAAACATTAATTTACATACAAACCAACAAATTTATAAGCATTTCAAACAATTGCCTTTAACTATGAAGAAAACCAATTCAAACAACTCAGGGGTATGTCGAAACTATTAGAAATTATAGAAAAGAACGGAATATAATATTATGAAAAGCAAATGAACTTGTAACAAACCAAAATATTTTATACTATAAAGCTGATGCTAATTGAGAAGGAGGGAGGGAGAAAGAGTAAGGTGGAGGAGAGAGAGAGGGAGGAAATTTGATTTATTTCTGTACAACAAAACAAAATAAAATGGAAGCATGCAAAATATTGACTTATAGACATCCCCCCACTCACCCATGGAAAACCCAAAAGAAAGAAAAGAAAGGCAAACACAATTCATTTTTTTCAATCTTAATGATATTTAATTTCTCTCCAGTTACACATAAATATATTTTCAACATTCATTTTATAAGATTTTGAGTTCAAAATTTTTCTCCCTTCCCTCCCCATTCTCAAGGCAGAAAGCAATCTGACATAGGTTACATATGTAAAATCACATTAAACATATTTCCACCTTAGTCATGTTGTGAAAGAAGAATCAGAACAAAAAGGAGAAAAACCTCAAGAAAGAACAAATATCAACAAAAAAAAATAGTGTGGTTTAATCTGCATTCAGATTTCACAGTTCTTTTTTCTGGATGTTGAGAGCATTTTCCAGCATAAGTGCTTTGGAATTGCCTTGGATCATTGTATTGCTGAGAAGAGCTAAGTCTTTCATCACTGATCATAAGACAACATTGTTGTTACTGTATATAATGATCTGGTTCAGCTCAGTTCACTCAGTATCAGTCCACTTAAGTCCTTCCAGGTTTTTCTGAAATCTGCCTGCTCATCATTTCTTATAGCACAATAGTATTCCATTACATTCATATGCCACAACTTGTTCAGCCATTACCCAAATGATGGGCATCCCTTCAATTTCCAATTCCTTGCAATCACAAAAAGAGGTGTTATAAATATTTTTGTACGTGTGGGTCCTTTTCCCTTTTTTATGGTCTCCATGGGATATAGACCTAATAGTGGCATTACTGGGTCAAAGGGTAGGCAAAGCCCCATACATAGCCCTTTGGGTTGGGAGTAGTTCCAAATTGCTCTCCAGAATGATTGGATCAGTTCACAACTCAACCAAAAATGCATTAATGTTCTGATTTTTTCCACTTCTTCTCCAACATTTGGTATTTTCCTTTTTTGTCAAATTAGACAATCTGATAAATGTGTGGTGATACCTCAGAGTTATTTTAATTTGCATTTATCTAATCAATAGTGATTTAGAACATTTTTTATATGACAATAGATAGCTTTAATTTCTTTATCTGAAAACTGCTTGTTCATATCCTTTGACCATTTCTCAATTGGGGAATGACATAACAAATATAATTCTTTTTAAAATTTTTTCAATATTTAGAATTTTATTTTCCCAAATTACATGAATGCAAAATTTAGCATCAATTTTTTAAAACTTTGTGTTCCAAATTCTCTTCCTCAATCCCTCCCTCCCCAGAACTCAAGCAATTTAATATAAGCTATACATGAGCAGTCATGTAAAACATTTCCACATTAGTCAGGTTGTGAACAAAAACAGACAAAACCAAACTTCAGATAAAGGAACTAACAAAAAATTATGCTTTAATCTGAACTCAGATACCATCAGTTCTCTCTCTGTAGATGGATTGCATTTTTTTATCATTGCTTTTCTGAAAATAATCAAGTCATTTACAGCAGATCATCTTACAATATTTCCGTTATTTTGTATACAGTACCTTTCACTTTGCATTGGCTCATGTAGGTTTTTCCAGGTTTTTGATGATAGCATCCTGCTTATCATTTTTTTTATAGTAAACTACCTTTATATGGTACTTTAAAGAGAGATTTCCTTACAATAAACCCATGAGGTTGATTATTGGAACAACAGTAATAGATAACATTTATATAGTACCTTATACCTGACAAAGAATTTTCTTCACAATAGCCAAGCAAGGTAAGTATGTTTTCTCATCATCAATCAATCCTCATCTTCATCCATCATCAGCAATCCATCCATCAATCAGTCATCATCACCACTACTACCACCACCATCATCTTACATTACTCTTATCTCTGCTTCAAAAAATTTTTAAAGTTACTATTGTTAACCTCTTCCCTCCGTCCTATTCTCTGACCATGATATTTAATCTATTTTCTACATTCTTTCACCCTATCCCTTCTCAAGTGTTTTGCTTCTGACTGCCTCCTCCCTTACTCTGCCTTCCTTTCACCCTCCCTCCTTATCCCTTTCTCTTACTTTCCTACAGGGTTAAATAGATTACTCCACCCAGTTGAGTGTGTATGTTGTTTCCTCCTTGAGCCACTTCTAATGTGCATTCATTCTGATGGGGCATTTACTGCCCCAATCTTCCCCCATCTCTCTCCTCCAGCCCCACTCCATAAGCCCTTTTCTGCTTCTTTCATGTGAGATTTCACTCCATTCTACCTCTCCTCTTCCCCCTCTCCCAGTGCAATCCTCTCCCCCCTCAATTTGACCCTTAAGATGTCATCGTGGGGATGCTAGGTGACACAGAGGACAAAGGACCTGCCCAGGAGGATCCAAGCCCAAATCCAGCCTCAGACACAAGGCACTCACCAACTCCATGATCCCAGGCATGCCGCCCAGCCCTGACCATGCCACAAAAAAAGATAAAAAATAAATGCTTTATAGATATTATCCCTTCATAATCAATTCCCACCTGTGCCCTCTGTCTAAATTTATTCCTATCATCTGCCCTAATACTGAGAAAGTTCCTATGAGTTAGATGTATCATCTTCCCATGTAAAAATGTAAACAGTTTAACTTTTTAACATCCCTCATGATTTCTTTTTCCTGTCTACCTTTTTTATGCTTCTTGAGGGTCTTATATTTGAAAGTCAAATTGTCTATTCAGTTCAGGTCATTTTAACACAAATACCTGAAATTCCTCTCTTTCATTGAATTCCCATTTTTTTCTCTTGAAAGATCATACACAGTTTTGCTGGGTAGGTCATTCTTGGTTGTAATCCCAATTCCTTTCCCCTCTGGAATATCATATTCCATGCCCTCTGATCCTTTAATGTAGAAACTGCTAAATCTTGTGCAATCCTGACTGGGGCTCCACTTTACTTGAATTGTTTCTTTCTGGCTATTTGCAATATTTTGTCCTTGACCTGGGATCTCTGGAATCTGGCTATAATATTCCTGAAAGTTTTCCTTTTGGGATCTCTTTCAGGAGGTAATCAGTAGATTCTTTTAATTCCTATTTTACCTTCCATTTCTAAAATATCAGGGCAATTTTCCCTGACAGTCTCTTGGAAGATGATGCCTAAACTCTTTCCTTAATCATGGTTTTCAGGTAGTCCAATAATTTTAAAATTACCTCTCCTGGATCTATTTTCCAAGTCAACTGTTTTTCCAAGAAGATATTTCACATTGCCCTCTATTTTTATTCATTTGGATTTCCTTTATTGTATCTTGGTTTCTCATAAAGTCATTAGCTTCCATTTATGTTTAATTGTAATTCTTAGGCAATTGTTTTCTTCAGAGAGCTTTTCCATTTGGATTTTCAAGCTGTTGACTTTTTTTTTCATGATTTTCCTGCATCACTCTCATTTCTCCTCTACCACTTTTATTTTATCTTCAAAGTTCTTTTTGAGTGTTTCTATGGCCTGAGACCAATTAATATTTTTTGGAAGCTTTGGATGTAGGAGACCTGACATTGCTATCCTCTTCTGAAGGTGCACCTTGATCTTCCTTGTCACTAAAGAAGCTTTATATGGACTGCATCTTTTTCTGTCTTCTCATTTTGCCTGCCTATTTCTTGATTTTTAACTCCTTCTTATAGTGGGGCACTGCTTCCAGGATGCAGTGTCCCAAGATTCAGGGGATCCAAGGTGGTATGATTTAAGGAGGGACAGGTTCTTCACTCACCTGGCCTGTGCTCTGGCCTGTAAATAACCACAAGCCTACTTGCTATTCTACCAGGCAACAACATTTTGTTTGCTGTGGCTGATAGCTCAGGTGAGCCTGTGTCCCTCCCCGACCTGGGCTGCCACTTAAGATTGCCTCCTGGTTCTCAGATGGGCTGGAACAACTGAATATTACCTTAGTTCCAGCAGAGGCCCCTTTAATCTCTTCCCTCTCTGCCCTCCATGCCAACTGCTCATCCCTCTCACCAGACCATGAACTTAGTTCCAGAATAGCAGACTAAATGGGTGCTCACCATCTGGGGATGGCTTAATAATCTTTATATGTAAATGTAATGGAACAGCTTTTGCTATATAAAATGAAAAAAATATGAAAAAATTCGAATGAACATGAGAATACACGGGGATTAATGCAAAGTGACAATATGCATATGACTACCTATGATCAACATGCATGACTACAACATTAAAAACAGTAAAAATTATAAAAACAAAACAAATGTAGTGAATTATAATGACCAATTTTTCCCAGGTAAAGATATATGAAAATATATCATCCTTCTTCCATTGATGAAATGGGGATATAGGATTGTGGAATGGTGAATAATGGACCTAGAAGCAGTTGATATATTAAGTGATTTTGCTGATTTTTAAAAATCTTTGTTACAAGGAAAAGCTATTATTCATAGAAAAGATTTTCTGAAATTTCATAGGGTTTTCAGAAATCCTTTAGTCCAACTTTCTCATACAGGCAGGAGTGTGCTAGAACCATGTCTAAGAAGATTATGAGAGTCCATTGTTAAATTATCATTGTGAGTATTTATATCTCAGAAATTGGTTTATCATTACTAGTCATGGCTTAATATATTATTTTGTTGGTTGTCTAGACTTAAAAACATGTTAATAATTCTAATTAAATGTAAACATTTGTGTATACATTTCCCTTCCCAGTGTTCCTACTTGTTAAACATTTATCAACACATCTCTCCATTGTTCTATAAATACTGCTGCAGCTCAACAGAAGTGTAACAGAAGGCTCAGTGAATGGAGGCCTGATGTTGTAGGCTAATTCAATAATGATAATGGTAATACTAATAATATTAACTGGCAATTCTTTAAGGTTTGTAAAGTACTCTATAATTGTGATCTCATTTGAACCTCAAAGCAGGTCTGCATAAAGAGAAACAAATTAAGGCCAACTTTCGTTTGTTTCAGGTAGCTAGAGCAACCTTACCTAGGCATAGGAGGGACAAAGAGACCCAGTGCTTGGAGCACTGAAGCAAATTTGGACCAGGAGCCCCAAGATACTAGATACTTGATTAGAGTAGGTTGGACCAGCTTGTTTAGCCATAATCAAAAGAGTGTGAGGTAAATAGGATTTAGAAGGAGTGAAGAGTAGTAGAGTTGTATCTGATAAAATGGCTATCTGAAATTTATTGTGGACCTCACAAAGTAAAGGTGAACATGATTATATTATATTAATGGGATTATTGCAAACCTTTAGTTAGTATTATAAGACCATAGTGGAACAACTTTGTGCTGGATACAACACTGAATAGGCAGACTATTGTCCAAATACAGTTATTATCATTTTTTGTATTGTCCAAATACAGTTATTATCTAAAGCTTGTCCAACAATATGTAATCATAGACTCATCAGAGCTAATATCAAAATTTGGTCAAAAAATAGTAAGAGAGAATAATAATAAGGAAAAAAGATATGATATAAACTTTAAATATGTAACTGTAAACTTAAACAATTTATGGAAAATAAAGAATAAGAAACTGACCACAAGACTTGCCCATGGTCAAATAGCTAGTAAGTGACTGAAGTAAAATTTGAGTTCAGGTCTTCCTGATTCCAGGTCTGATGCTCTATCCATAATGCCACCTAGTTCTACTGCAGAAAGTGCTTTAATCTGAATTATTTTCAGACAGAGAGATGACTACGAAAGGCAATATTGGAATGAAATATAGTCTCATCTGTAAAATTATGAAAGATGATGGCCAATTAGCCAATTTCATCTCATAAAGCAACGAGAAGCAGTAGATGGCAAAAAAAATGGTTACAGAACATTTAACAAGTTCTTCAACTAAGCAAAATCATCCAAGAGTATCCATGGATCAAAATGGAAGGAAGACTACAAATAGAAAGGAGAAGATTTATTTAAAAATCAACAAATTTTTCTCCAGCAAAGAAAGTGGAACCTCTCTACTTAGAACTTCCTATTATGGTTCTTGAGATACTTAGAAAGCAGCTTAGTAGTGGCACTAAAGATTAGTGCAACCAGGTTAGATCAGATAAATAGTGTCCCTCTAATATCAAATGTCAAGTGAGGCATAAAACAGGAAGACAATACTCACCAAAGGCATTTACTACCAAGAAGGAGGAGATCCAAAGCAGAGTCTAGATGAAGAAGAGATTCCCTATGAATGGTGACATGTCTTTGCTCATATTTGCAGATGACATTACTCTGACTGCATCAAAATATATTGTATATTCTCCTGAAGGATATCTGTGATTACTCAAAGGAATATCATTTGGCTTGTCCTTTCTGGAGGACAGAGTGAAGCTGGTGACTACACAGTTCTGCATCACTTAACTCCAATTCACTGCAAGTCATCACATGATCTCCCCAATGTCATGGTTTTCTTCAAGAATGAAGAACAAACATCAATAACCATCCACACAAGAAAGACCAGGTGAATGAAGAATATCTATTACCCAGATTTCACCACGCATTTGAATGGACATTCTAGAAATCTTACTCAACAACAAGCTTTTATACCAAGGACAAAGAATAGACAGCCAATGAGCTGAATGCAGAGTTAAAAAGGAAGAGGAAATATTCTGAATTACTTTTGGTAAATTTCAGAGCTCTTTTGCTGAACCCAATCTTTTAAGTGAAAACAAAGTTTCACATTTTCAATACTAATGCTTGACTAGTATTGCATTATTGCAGCAAGACATGTAATACCATTGTCTCCAAAGAACTAAAGATGATGATCATACAGAAGTCACTGGAAAAGTGCATGGTATGTGTGAACGTATTATCAGCATGCAATGAAAAATATAGATGTAAAGGATGCCATCAAGGAATTATGTCAGGAAGGGGAAAAGTTGGTTGATTTTATTGACAAGTACAAGATAATAGATGGATAATATCCTTGTCATATTAGGAGAAATCAAGGAACACCTTCAGTATGTTGGGTGAAATTCCTTTGGTGAATTTCTTGGCAGAATATGATTAAGTCTCAGAGGAAGAGCAGTTTGTGAACTGTTTTGTCGGAAGGAAATTCCAAATGCATGAAATTGCAGATCCCTTTGAGTATTTAAGTACAACTCTATAATCTCCTAAGGTTATTGCTTTTAAGAATTCAATAATAATAATAATTTTGCATGAAAATAATGAGAATATATGATCTTTATATATTTTCTACCCAACAATGATTTAAAGCAGGCACTATAAGTATTTTTAATTCCATTTTATTGTATTTTATTTTCTTTTTTTGGTGAGGCAGTTGGGGTTAAGTCACTTGCCCAGGGTCACACAGCTAGTAAGTGTTAAGTGTCTGAGGCCAGATTTGAACTCAGGTCCTCAGGGTCAATGGTCTATCCACTGTGCCACCTAGCTGCCCCCTTTACTCCCATTTTAAAGAATTCATCCATGTGATGTTCACAGAGTTTAAATGACCTGCCATGACAAATGAGTCAACAAGACTACAAGCTGGTATTAAAAGAAAATCCCTTGAATTCCAGGTTTTTTCTTATATAGATAATGAAATTATTTGACACTGGATAAAGCTGTAAAAAATAAATCCAAAGAATCATGTCCAAGCCAATAAGTATTTTTACTAGATATAGATAAAATTCTGAGTAAATATGGAATATCCCTAACATCACTTGAGCAATAAAAATTCAATCTGAATCATGTGATTAAATGAGTTTATATGGAGTATTAAATGCAGAAAGTTTAAAAGACATGGTCCTAATGGTTTGCTGATTCTCTGTAAGCTCAAGGACTTTGCTTCTGTTAAATACAAATGTTATTGTATTAGCTGTTCAGCTATGAAGCAGTGAAGTGATATGCCACATTTTCCACCCCTCTTGCTCCCTTGTATGATTGTGTCAGTAGAACCTACACATTAATTAAATTTAGAAAAACCATTTAAAAGGTTTTGGTTTTCTAAATGTGTTGAATTTTTTCATTTGAAAAAACTGACCTTGGGAGAAACTGCCATTACTTTATTAACTAGTTGGCCCCTGACCTGACTCTTAAAATCACCCTTTTTAAATGCACAGAAGTAGAATAGGTAGGGTTATTATGAATCAGTAAACACTGGTTTAAAATCATAGAGGTCTGGATATGGCATCCTCCCTTTGAATAATTCAGGAACATTATGTAGAACAAATGGACCGAGCCAAGTGTAAACACAGAAATAGGACACTAAATCTGTGTGATAAATGATAAAAGGCTATGTATATTGCCATATTATTACGCTCTCTATTTATTGCTATGGGTTTGTTTTTTTGTTTGTTTGTTTGTTTGTTTTTTTGGTGTGTGTATGATGCATAGCTCTGCTTTACCTAATGTGTCAGATGGGTTGAGTGGGGACTGTTTAGTTGACCAACTGCTTTATCTGTATAATATGGAAAAATCTCAGTGTTTGTAAGGGAATGTGATTCATATCACAATAAGAATATCAATATCGGCAGATCCCAATTTATAAAGAACTGGCAAATATGTTTGTAAGCCAGTTGCCTGGAATTTGGAATACATTTTTCCTCATGACAATGATATGATTAGGTCTCCAGGCTAGCCCACAAAACCTTATTTAAGTCAAAATATCAATATTTTTTTTCCTTTTTTTTCTCTTCTTCTTTTTTTTTTTTTTTGGTGAGGCAATTGGGGTAAGTGACTTGCCCAGGGTCACATAGCTAGTAAGTGTTAAGTGTCTGAGGCCACATTTGAACTCAGGTCCTCCTGAATCCACGGCCGTTGCTCTATCCACTGCACCACCTAGTTGCCCCCAAAATATCAACATTTTTAAAGAATTCTGAAATCCCCATTTTTAGCTATAACCAAATGACTTTTCACCTTTTCCTCTGCTTTCCGTTTCAAAACCATATACTACATTATGATGTCCAGTCCCTTGACCCCTTAATTGGGTCCCTGTCCATTTCCTCTGTCATAGCCACTCATCTATTTTCTCCATATTCCCCCTCCCAGTCACTTACTTTCATGCTACCCTGTCCTCTTCTCTTGAATCTTATCAAATTGTTGATTATTCCCTGCCAAACTTCAGCTTTGGATTACTCCCAGTATTTGTTACTTTTATTCCTACACACAGGCTGTTGAACAAAGGTGGAGAAAATTGCATAATCATTCTGACTGAATCCATTACAAATTTATGTTATACAACCTAAGTGGGCCATCACTATTGCTAGGCAATCTTACTATACTTCCCTTATCAGCTCAGTAATCCACTCTCCCCAGTGACTATCCAAGATCTTTTCATCCCCCCTAAAACTTCCCATTGCTCTCCTTCTTTCCAACCTGTCAGCTAAGATTTTTGCCTCATATTGTATAGAAAAAAGTTAATCACTTGTCTTGAGTTCCCTCTTCTCCCTATTACTTACCTCATGCTACTTAGATGCCTTTTGTGATTATCTCCTTCTTCACCCCATCTCACGTGATCTAGCGACCTTATTCCTTACCAAGACTCATCCTTCTACCTCTTCAAGCAATCCTATTCTTTCAGCAGATTTCCCCCTTTGTCATACTCACTCGATTATATTTTCAATTTCTCCATGTCTACTGGCTCAATATCTACTCCTTAACAAAATGTCTATGTGTACTCCATCCTGAAGAAAACCATCACTTGATCCTTTCATTCCTACTAACTTACATGTCTTATGATCTTTGTAGCTCAACTCTTTGAAAAAGCTATCTATAAAGATGTTTCCATTTTTTCTTATAACTTTCTTTTTAACCCCTTACATTCCACTAAAACTGCTCTCTCCAAAGTTACTAGTGATCTCTTAGTTGCCAAATCCAATGTAGTCTATGACATTGTAGATGACTCTCTTTTCTTTGATGCTTTCTTCTCTCTAGTTTTTTGGGATACCACTTATTTCTGATTCTCCTCCTACCTATCTGACCACTCCTTGTCTTTTTTTTCTTTTGAATAGAATTTTATTTTCCAAAATATATGTAAAAACAAATTTTGACATCAATTTTTTAAAAAATGTTGTGTTCCAACTTCTCTTCCTCCCTCTCTTCCCATCCCCCACCCACAAGTACTCAAGCAATTCAAAATGTTACACATGATTAGTCATGGAAAACATTCCCACGTTAGCTAGGTTGTGAGAGAAAACAGTTAAAAAACAAAACTTCAGATTAAGGAATTGTCAAAAACAAAAAAAATTTAAATGTTTCCATCTGTTTTCAGATACTATCATTTCTTTCTCTGTAGATGGATTGCAATTTTCATAAGACATTCAGGGTTATATTGGATCATTGCCTTGCTGAAAATAACCACATGCTTCCCAGCAGATCATCTTACACCATTGCTGTTATTTTGTATACAGTACATTTCACTCTGCTTCAGTTCATGTAGGTCTTTCCAGGCTTTTCTGATAGTATCCTGTTCATCCTGTATATAGTACCTTAAACTTGACAAAGAATTTTCTTCATAATAGCCCAGCAAAGGAGGTACCATATGTTTTGCCATTATAACCAATTATCATAACTATCTCCCTCCATACTGTTCCCTTCCCATGATATTTACTCCATTTTCTATCTTCTTTTACCCTATTCCTCCTCAAAAGTGTTTTGCTTTTTACTGCTCTCTCCCCCAATCTGTCCTTTCCTCCTTCCTCTCCCCGCCCTTTTCTCACTCCCCTCCTCAGGGCAAAAATATATTACTATACCTACTTGAGTATGTATGTTAGTCCTTTGAGCCAGTTCTGATGATATTAAGGTTCACTTACTCCCCAACTCCTTCCTCTTCTACTCTCCTCCATAAGCTTTTTTCTTGTTTCCTTCATGTGAACTACCTCTCTTGTTTCCTTCATGTGAATTCCTTACTGAAAAAGTTCTTATGAGTTTGAGGTATTATCTTCCCATGTAGGAATGTAAATGGTTTGATCTTGTAATATCCCTCATGAAGTCTTTTTCCTGTTTACCTTTTTATGCTTCTCCAGGGTCTTGAATTTGAAAGTCAAATTTTCTATTCAGTTCAGGCCTTTTTATCACAAATGCCTGAAAGTCCTCTTTTTTATTGAAGTCTCATTTTTTCCTCTGAAAGAGTAAGAAGTTTTGCTGGGTACGTGATTCTTGGCTGTAGTCCCAGTATCTTTGCCCTCTAGAATATCATATTTTATGCCCTCCTGTCCTTTAATATAGAAGCTACTAGATCTTATTCTAGCCTTATTGGAGCTCCACAGTATTTGAATTCCTTTTTTCTAACTGCTTGCAATATTTTTTCCCTGACCTGGGAGCTCTGGAATTTGGCTATGATATTCCTGGAGGTTTTCCTTTTGGGATCTCTTTCAGGAGGTGATCAGTGGATTCTATCAATTTCTATTTTGCCTTCTGCTTCTAGAATATCACGTCAATTTTCCCTGACAATCTCTTGGAGGATGGTTTCTAAGCTCTTATTTTGGTCATGGTTTTCAGTTAGTACAATAATTTTCAAATTATCTCTCCTGGATCTGTTTTCCACGTCAGCTGTTTTTCCAAGGAGATATTTCATATCGCCTTTTTTTTTTTTTAAATTCAGTTGGATTTGCTTTACTGTGTCTTGGTTTTGCATAAGGTCAGTAGCTTCCTTTTGTTCAATCCTAATTCTTAGACAATTACTTTCTTGAGAGAGCTCTTCTATTTCTTTTCCCATTTGGCTTTTCAAACTGTTGACTTTTTTCTCATGACTTTCCTGCATTGCTCTCATTTCTCTTTCCATTCTTTCCTCCATCTCTCTAAATCTTCCTTCTATTTCCCCTACTTTCTCTTTAAAGTCCCTTTTGATTTCTTCCATCACCTGAGACCAATTCATATTTTTCTTGGAAGTTTTGAATGTTGGTGCTTTGACCCTGTTATCTTCTTCTTCTGAGGGTATATTTTGATCTACCTTTCCCCCAAAGAAGTTTTCGGTGGTCTGCTGCTTTCTCTGCCTACTTGTCTTGGCCACCTATTTCTTGGCTTTTAACTCCTTCTTAAAGTGTAGTGCTACTTCCAGGGCACACTGTTCAAGCTACAGCTTGGCCCAGGGGGTGATTGGGCTTTTTCTCAGCCTTCCTGGCCTGTGAGTAACCATGGCTGATTACTCTTTGACCTGGAAACAGAAGTCTGATTGAACTCTGATTCTCTATCGTTGTAAGCTTGGAGTGCTTGTTCCCCCCATTGGGCCACCACCACTCGATTCAGCCCACTGGTTAAGAACCAGGGTGCTTCTACCCAACTCCAGCAGAGACTGCCTCCACTTCACTACAGTCTACCACTGAACCCCCTCACCAGTCCATGATCAGAGCCTCAGAAGCTACTTGTGCTGAAGACTCTGATGCACTCTGGAAGCACCATCTTTTTCTGGCTAGGTCCAGACTGCATGCTGAGCTGTTTAGCCTGATCTGTAGGTGATTGCAATTGCCCTCTTTTGCTGAGAAATAGTCTTAATCTGTTCTTATGTGCATTAGGCTTCTCTGGTTTGTTGTTATTGTTGTTGTTATTGGTTTTGTTTTTTTTTTTTACCACATTATTTGGGAGTGAGTGGACAGGTTTATCTGGAGCTTGTGGGAGTCACAGCCTCTCTTCTTCCATCTTGGCTCTACCCCCACTAAGACTCTCCTTGTCTTTCTCCTTTGGTAGAGCCTATTAAGATCTTGCCTGTAATCATAGGTGTACATCAGAGATCTGTTTAGGTCTTCTTTCTTTCTCCCTCTATGCTACTTCACTTGATGATCTCATCAACTCCCATGGATTTAATTACCCCTACTATGCTGATAATTCTCAAATCTACCTATTTTGTCTCAATTTCTCTGTAGCCCTCTGATCTTGCATCTACAACTCTTTTTCAAATATTTCAAACTAGATGTCAAGGAAATATTTTTAAATAAAAATGTCTAAAACAGAACTCATTATGTATCTTTCTAAAATCTCCCCCTTCTAATTTCCCTATTATGGTAGAAGGTATTATGACCCTCCCAAACCCTCAGACTCTTGACCTAGGAGTCATCCTGGACTTCTCACTAACTCTCAACTCTTGTATCTAATACATTGCTAAGGCTTGTCAATTTCACCTTTAGAATATCTTTAAAATGCTCCCCCTTTCTCTCCTTTGACAGTGATATCATGCCTAGACTATTACAAAAGCATGGAAATTCAGACATTATAACTAGGAAAATAAAAGATGAACAGGCATTACAATAAGAGGGAAAGAGGACTGATCATAAAGATGGGTAGACTCCTTATAGGTTACCTCCCTTGACATATTCTTGCTTTTCACAGCTTCTTCCTTTTTGATATTGTGATTGTTGGCTTTTATTTCAGTTTTGTTCCTAAAGCTACAAGTTTCCTAAAGACTTCACATTTTTACACAACCATTTATTTTCATGTCAATGGCAACAGAGTATACATTGGTATGTGATAGTCATTTAAAATGAACTATTTTAAGTGCTTACATTGTGCTAATTTATTATTTATTTATATATTGAGTATTTATAAATCAAAGAATGCCTATATAATCAGTTTAGCTCTTTCAATAACAAGACTTAGAAGCATTTCAAGTATAAGTCAATGAGTTTTCACTTAGATCCTTTCATATACAATTACAGTGATAGGGACTTAGGATATAAAAGCAAACAAAGTTCTTGTCTTCAAGCAGCTTATGTAGTATAGAATATTGTTTATATTTTAAGCTATTTTTAATACAAATATTTTTACATTTTAAAAAGTTATCCAAATAATTTAAAAGTCCAGGTTTAGGTTAAACAATCCTAAATTGAATTCCTCATTCTCATAAAATGACTTATAGTTTACACACACCCCACCCCCAAAGGGACAGATATTTCTTTCCTTTATGTTGTGAGGTTCTATCCATGACATGAGTATACATTTATTCAGTAGACAATTTGAAAATAGTGTCAAAAATTATTTTATTCCTTTTAAAATAGCACCAACTTTATTCCAGCCACTTAGAATAAAAATTAAGAGGTAATGATGATAATAGTAATAATGGCAAAGTTCTTCTTTTATTACTACTACTACTACTACTAGCACTATTATTGGGCTACCACCAGCACTACCACCATCACCACCACTACTACTGCTTCTCTTAATACTTCTTTAACTATTAATTTAACATTTAGTACTATAAAGTTTGCAAAAGATTTCTGAAAATTCACATTTAAGCCTCAGACAAACCTTTGGGATAGACAGTACAGACATTATTATTACCATTTTATAATTGAGGAACTAAGATTCAGAGATGTTATATTACCTACCCACAGTCACACAGTAAGTTTCAGAGGAAGAATATAAATCTAAAATTTTTTGGACCCAAGTCCAGTGCTCCATTTAGAAGACCAGGCTGCCTAAAAAAATCAAGATATGGCTCCTGACTCAAGAAAGTTAACATAAGGTAAAACCAATGTGAAAGTTTTAGTCAAAGATATGTAGCAAATCAAATAAGGGGCATAAAAAAGGAATTGACCAAGTGGTGAGGTAAAAAATTGTTCCCTGAAATAAATTTTAAAATTTTTCTTCTATTTGGGCAGTTATTTGTCTCAGTAGATTGACTGCTGGGCTTAGAATCAGGATGACTAATCTCCATCAATTCTGGCCTCAGACACTCACTGTGTGATTCTGGATAAGTCATTCAACACTATTTTCGTCAGTTCTTCATCTGTAAAATGACCTGGAAAAGGAAATGGCAAACCACTTCAGGTATCTTTACCAAGAAAACACCAAAATAGGGTCATGAAGAGTTGGACACAACTAAAACAACTAAACAACAAATCTTCTATTTGTGTGCTATAGGCTTCATCCTGTACCTTTCATTAAAATTATTCCCTAAAATGATCTTTGCATAAAACAAAGGTTTGATCTTTCTTTAACTTTCTAATATGGATAGCTACATTCAGTCAGTTTTTCTTTGGAGCTCAATTTCTCCTTGCTAGTAAATTAGGGAGTTAGGGAGGCACATTAACAATTTCAAGTCAATAGGGTACAATTTAGTTCACTGAAACAGTAATTGCTATGTCCATGGTGGCAACCATCATCATCATCATCATCATCATCATCATCATCATCATCATCATCATCATCATCATCATCATCATCATCACCTCATCATTAACCAGAAACTGTTAGCACCTAGCTGTGCATGAGAATGATAGGTGGGTACCAGATAAAGCCAATCAAACATACCTGAGTTTAGCATAAAGAAAAATAAAATATGAGAGAAAAAAAGTAATGAGAATATATATAGCCAGGGCAGCTAGGTGGCTCAGTGGATAAAGCATAGGCCCTGGATTCAGGAGGACCTGAGTTCAAATCTGGCCTCAGACTCTTGACACTTACTCATTGTGTGACCTTGGGCAAGTCACTTAACCCTCATTGTCCTGAAAAACAAAAAAGAGAGAATATATATAGTCCGTTACAGACAGCCAA
Source organism: Dromiciops gliroides (assembly GCF_019393635.1). Taxonomy (NCBI): domain Eukaryota; kingdom Metazoa; phylum Chordata; class Mammalia; order Microbiotheria; family Microbiotheriidae; genus Dromiciops; species Dromiciops gliroides. Next base: position 178,082,315 of record NC_057865.1, read on the forward strand.
ATAAGCATTTTGATCGTGTCAATATTATGTTTTCATCTGTGGACAAAAAAGTTAATATTAATTTACTTTGGAACATCTTTTCAAGTTCTTCATAAAATATCACTACTTTTTTTGTCCCCTTAAAAATATATTCCAGTGTAAGCTACCATTACCTTTATGCTGGTCTACTTCCTTTACTCATCAAGGTGAAGCAACCTTTAGATACTTGTGATGATTCAAGTTATCCTCCCTCTTATCTATGATTTCTTTATTTATTTTAGTTTCATTTGTTGTTGTTTGTCTTTTGTTTTCTAAGAGGACCAGTGACATCATGGGGTGATATCTTGACTTGCATGTGAATTGTATTTAAGTGAGTCAGAGTTACACAGTCATCAGCCTCATTCTCTCTTCCTGCGTCATTAAAGTGCAGTGGCAAGTCAAAAGTTAGGGTGACTGGTGATGCTCTGGGATACAGTGGATGACCATGGTATCTTTGACATCTGATGAAGATCTAAACATTCCACAGTATATGTTTCAGCTGCCTTCTTGGCTGTAGTAAATTAATTGTCCTCATCCACCCATTCTGCTGGGTAATGGGAGGGTAGATGGCCCCTCCTGCTTGGATAGACACCTCCCTGACTCACTGAAGGACTTTAGGTCTGTCAGTTAACCTGAACTTTGTTCAACCATCTGCCCAGATGGTCATACTGGAGTGTGGCTGCTGTGCAAACTATAGCTGTTTGGAGCCAAAGGCGAGAGTTGAATGACCAATTGGAGACCAAAGATGGATGAGCAGCCCTGAAAAGGGCTCAGCAAGCCATCACACCAGAGATGATAGTCCTCCCATAATACCCCATGCACCCCAAGTTTCATATATAGAAAGAATACCAATATGTGTCTGATTTCATTTCATACTTTGGAAGGAACCTGAGGCTTAGAGTAAGGTATGTAACTGATTTCTAGTGTCATTATTTCCTACTTTTACAGCTATAAATGAATGACTGGACTTGGGCTATAAGTTTAAGTTTCATTATCTGTAAAATGGGGACAACAATATTTATCTTACAGGGTTACTGTAAAGAAAATTCTTTGGGCCTGGGGGTGCATGCCTATAATCCTGCTACTATAGAGGCTGAGGATGGGGATTCTTGAGTTCAGGGAACAGAAACATTCTATTAGCTGTCTCCATTGTCTTGTACCAATAAGGTGATCTTCAGGGAATAACTCTCCTGACGGTGCCTAAAGAAGTACAAAGCAGCCATGATCTTTTTTTTTTTTTTTAAATTAATAAAGTATTTTATTTTTTTTCCATTACATGTAAAGATAGTTCTCAACCTTTGTTTATACAAGCTTTACAATTTCAGATTTTTCTCCCTTCCTCCCCTCCCTCCCCCCTCCCCTAGACAGCAGGTAATCTGATATATATACACACACACACACACACACACACACACATAATAACATTAATCCTATTTCTGCATTAGTCATGCTATAAGAGAAAAAAAATCAGAGCCATGATGGAAAACCTCAAAATAGAAAAAAAACAACAGCATCAAAAACAAAAGAAATAGTATGGTTCATTTAGCATCTATACTCCGCAGTTTTTTTTTTTTTTCCCCTGGATTTGGAGATCCTCTTCCATCACGGGTTCCCTGGAACTCTTCTGTGCCATTGCATTGGTGAGAAGAATATAGTCCATCACAGTAGATCAACACTCAATGTTGATGTTACTGTGTACAATGTTCTTCTGGTTCTGCTCATCTCACTCATCATCAGCCCACGCAAGACCCTCCAGGTTTCTCTGAACTCCTCGTGCTCATCGTTTCTTACAGCACAATAGTATTCCATTGTATTCATATACCACAACTTGTCCAGCCATTCCCCAATTGATGGGCACCCCCTCAACTTCCAATTCTTTGCCACCACATAAAGAGCAGCTATAAATATTTTTGTACATGTGGGTCCCTTTCCCCCTTCCATGATCTCTTTGGGAAAAAAGACCCAAAGCAGCCATGATCTTAAATGAAGGCAGTCAACATTTTCATGATGATCAGCAAAGGTAGAGGACCTGTGTGCTTCCAGTCTGGGGACCATAGGTAGACCTAAGCTCCCCCCAATAAGATAATATTTTATAAACCTTAAATTATTATTATTGTTACTCATTTCTTCCCATATTGTGTCTAAGCTGGTCCTCAGATGATACTCCACTGGCAGGCTCAAACTTGAAGTCTCTCCAGCTTAGTATCATCTGCCAGATAGTGTACTCTATAATGTTTAAGACAGGAAGAACTTTTAAAAAATATATTTTTAATTATTTTATTAACTTTCCCAATTATATGTTAAAGTTAACATTTAAAAATTTTGAATTCTAAATTGTCTTCTTCCCTCCCTTCCCTCACCCCTTTCTCGAGAATTCGAGCAATTTTATATAAATTATACATGTGGAGTCATGTAAAAACTATTTCCATATGAGCCATGTTGCAAAAGAAAACAGGCAAAAAAAGAAAAATTAAGAAATTAGAAAAAAAGAATGCTTCCATTTGCATTGAGAGTTCATCAGTTTTCTCTCTGGAGGTGTATAGTATTTTTCATCATGGGTCTTTCAGAATTGTTTTGGATCAATGTCTTGATCAGAGTAGCTGAATCTTTCACAATCATCCTTACAATATTGCTATTACTATACAAGACATTCTCTTGGTTCTGCTCACTTCATTTTGCATTAGTTCACGTAAATCTTCCCAGTTTTTTTTCTGAAACCATTCTGCTTGTCATTTCTTATAACACATTAGTATTCCATCACAATCATATACCACAAGTTGTTTAGCCACCCTGCAATTGATGAGCATTCCCTCAATTTCTAACACTTTGCTATCACAAAAAGAGCTACTATAAATATTTTTGTAATTATAGGTCCTTTCCCCTTTCCTTTTATCTCTTTTGGATGTAGACCTAAGTAGTGTCAAAGGATTTGAATAGTTTTATAGCTCTTTGGGTGTAGTTACAAATTGTTCTCCAACTCTACCAAAAATTTATTAGGGTTCTTTTACGGATGTTTTTAAAAATACAGTATTTTTCCCAATTGCATGTAAAGAGAATTTCTTTAATGTCCATTTAAAAAAAAAATGTTGAGTTCCAAATTTTATCCCTTCCTCCCTTAATTTAACCCCCCCCCCAACCAAGAAAGTAAGCAATTTGATATAGGTTATATATGTGCTGTGTCCCAATTCGTTCATACCTCTCCAGAATTTGTAATTTTCCTTTTTGGTCCTGTTAGCCAATCTGTTAAATATGAGGTGGTACCTCAGAGTTGTAATTTGAATTTCCTAATCAGTAGAGATTTATAACTTTTTAAAAGTGACTATTGATAGCTTTGATTTCTGCTTATAAAAACTACTTGTTTACATCATTTGACCATTTATCAACTGAAATGGCTTTTTAAAAATGAATTTGTTTCCATTTTTAATATATTTGAGAAATGAGACCTTTGTCAGAAAAACTTGTAAAAATTTCAGTTTCCTGTTTTTCTTCAAATTTTGGCTACATTAATCATGTTTGTCCAAAACCTTTTTGTTTTCAAGTAATCAAAATTATCTACTGCACATGATTCTCTCTATCTCTTGTTTGGTAATAAACTCTTCCTTTAACCATAGATTTTTTTTTTGTGGGTCAATGGGAGTTAAGTGACTTGCCCAGGGTCACACAGCTAATAAGTATCAAGTGTATGAGGCCGGATTTAAACTCGGGTCCTCCTGAATCCAGGGCTGGTGCCTTATCCACTGCCATACCTATCTGCCCCCTAACCATAGATCTTATAGGTGTATTCTTCCATGCTCCTCTAATTTACTTATGATATCACCATTAATATTTAAACCATTTACCCATTTTAATGTTATTTAGGTATATGGTGTGAGATGTTGGTCTATGCCTTGTGTCTTTCAAACTGCTTTCCAGTTTTCCCAGCAGTTTTTGTCAAATATTAAGTTTTTACTTCCAAAGCTTGGATCTTTGACTTTATTAAACACCATATTACTTTAATAGGCTGACTTTCTTTACATTTATCTTTCATTAATTCTCTTGATATTCTTGATCTTTTATTCTTCCAGGTGAATTTTATTATTTTTCTAGCTCTATCAAATAATTTATTGGTAATTTGAATTGGCATGACACTAAATAAGTAATTTAGATAGAATTGTTATTTTTATTATGTTGGATTGGCCTACACGTGAATGATTAATGTTTTTCCAGTTGTTTAGATCTGGCAGTATTTGTATGGAAAGTGTTTTATAATTATGGTCATATAGTTCCTGGGTTTGTCTTGGTAAGTAGACTCACATATTTTATATTTTCTGTAGTTATTTTAATGGAATTTCTTTTTCTTTCTTTTCCTGCTGGACTTTTTGGTTACATATATATTTAATTTATGTGGGTTTATTTTATATCCTGCAATTTTGCTAAAGTTTTAATTATTTACACTAGTTTTTAAGTTGATTCTCTAGGATTCTTTAAGTAAATCAACACATTTTCTGAAAAAAACTTATAGTTTTGTTTCCTCATTGCCTATTTTAGTTCCTTTAATTTCTTTTTCTTCTCTTATTTCTCTAGCAATACATTTCTAATACATAAATAGTGTTGATAATGGACATCCTTGATTCATTCCTGATATTTTAGGGAAGGCTTCAAGTTTATCTCTGTTAAAAATTATGTTTGCTCTTGCATTTAAGTAGATACTATTCTTACTTTTAAGAAGTCTTCATTTTTTCCTGTGCTTTCTAGACTTATTAGTAAGAATGGATGATAAATTTTGTCATCCTTATCTATTGATAGAATCACATGATTTTTTTATTGATATGATCAATGATGCTGATAATTTTTCTAATATTGAACCAGCCCTGCATTCCTGGTATAAATCCCACCTAGTCATAATATATTATTTTTGTGATACAATTCTGTAATCTCCATGCTAGTATTTTATTTGAAAATTTTGCATTGTTATCCATTAAGGGAATTGGTCTATGGTTGTTTTTTCCCCTTTGTTTTTGCTCTCCCTAAGTATCAAAACCATATTTGTGCCACAACAAGAATTTAGGCTTTTTTTTTACTTTCTTTTTAAATAGATTAATTAGTACTAGGATTAATTGTCCCTTAAATTTTAGGTAGAATTCACTTGCAAATCCTTCTGGTCCTGGAGTTTTTTTTTTTTTTCTTAAGGAGTTCATTTATGGCTTGTACAATTTCTTTTCCTAGGATAGAATTATTTAAGTATTCTACTTCCTCTTCTGTTAATCTGGGAAGTTTATATCTTTGTAAATATTTATCCATTTCTCTTAGACGGGCAGACATATTGGCACATAATTGAACAAAATAGCTCATAATGATAACAACCCATCTTCAGTGGTGCATTCACTCTTTTCAATTGTGATACTGGCAGTTTGGTTTTTTTCCTTTTGTTAAATAAAATTCACCAATGATTTAGCTGCTAATTTTATTTAATAGTTCAATTGTTTTTTTTCTTTCAATTTTATTAATATCTGCTTTGATTTTCAGGATTTTCATTTTAATTGGGGATTTAATTTTTTCTAGCTTTTTTAGTTAAACACCCAATTTCTTGTTCTGCTCTTTCCATTTTTATTAATGTATACATTTAGAAATATACATTTCCCCTAAGTACTAATTTGGCTGCATCTCACAAATTTTGGAAAGTTGTCTCATTGTTTTCATTCTCTTTAATGAAATTATTGATTGTTCTTACAATTTGAATCACTCATTTTTAAATATTTGAATTTTCAATTTCCCATTAGCTTTTAATCTATTCTTCCTTTGCCCTTTTAAAAATCTAATCTTTACTGCATTATGGTTTGTAAAGGGTATATTTGATATTTCTACTTTTCTGCTTTTGGTTGTGAGGTTTTTATGCCCTAATACTTGTGCAGGTACCATGTATATTCCTTTCTATTCTTACTTCAGTTTTCTCCAGAGGTCTGTTATATCTATTTTTTCTAAGATTCCATACATCTCCTTTTCTTTTTATTTATTTTTTGGTTAGATTTATCAAGCTCTAAAAGAGGAATATTGAGGTTCCCCCCAAATATAATTTTACTTTCTTTTTCCTCCTGTAGTTCACTTGACTTTTTCTCTAAGAATTTGGATTTAATGCCATTTGGTGCATATATTATCACCTAGGCAGTGCAGTGGATAGCATGCTGGCTGTACAGTCAGGAAGACTACTTCTCTTTAATTCAAATGTGTTGTCACTTACTAACTGTGTGACCATGGGCAGATCACTTAGCCCATTTTGCCTCATTTTCCTCATGTATAAAATGAGCTAAAGAAGGAAATGACAAACTACACAAATATCTTTGCAAAGAAAACCCCTTAAAAAGTCACAAAAACCTAAAAAGAATCACAGGGTTGGACATGACTGAAAAACAACTAAACAACTTTTATATTACTTCATTTCTGTGGTTACTTTTGGCAAGATATAATTTCTATGCTTATTCCTTTTAATTGGGTCTTAGATTGCTAGATCTGCCTTTTTTTTTTTTTTACTTTAGCTGAAGCATAATAGATTCTTTTCCAACCCCTTATTTTAACTCTATGTATGTCTCTGTTTCAAGTGTGCTTCTTGTAAACAACAAATTGTTGGATTATGGTTTCTACTCAATTCTGCTCTTTCTCATTTATAGGTGAGTTCATCCTATTCATATTCATAGTTATGATTACTAACTATGCACTTCCTTTCACCTCTTTTCTTGTTTATCCTTCTCTCTCCCTTTTTATCTTGTCCCTCCCTCCTCTAAAGTCTATTTTGCATTTGACCACTGCCTTCTTTTATCTGCTTTCCCTTTTATCATTCCCCTTTCTCTTATGGGGGCAACTAGGTGATGCAGTGCAGGCTTGGAATCAGGAAGATCTCAGTTCAAATCTGGCTTAAGACACTTACTAGCTGTGTGACCCTGATCAAGTCACCTAATATCCATTTGCCTCAGTTCCTCCTCTGTAAAATTGGGGCACTCGGAGAAGGAAATGGCAAACCATTCCAGTATCTTTACCAAGAAAACACCATGGACAAAGTCAATGGGATCAGGTAGAGTCTGGGACAAATGAATGCCTGAATAGCAACAAGAACAACTTTCTCCTATTCCCTTCCTATCCTACATCCCTGTGGGGTAAGATGAATTTCTATTACCTAATGTATGTATGTGTGTGTGTGTGTGTGTGTATTCCCTCTTTCTACCAATATAGATGTGAGTAATGTTCAAGTATTGTTCACCATCACCCTCCACCATTTCCCCCTCTACTGTAAAAGCTCTTCCTTGCATGCCTCTTTTATGTGAAATAATTTTTCATATTCTCTTTTTTCTCCTTCTCCAAGGATATCATTTTTTCCCTCACCTATAATTTTTTTACATCATACTAAAATAATCAACTCACTCCTGTTCTGTATTTCTATGCAGAAACCTTCTAACTATGCTAATTATGATTAAGTTCTTAGATGTTACATGTATCATCTTCCCATATACGAAAGTAAAGAGTTTAACCTTATTGATTTCCTTATCATTTATTTTTCATGTTTGCAATTATAAGTTTCTCTTCAGTTTTATATGTGAAAGTTATAATTTTCTACTCAGCTCTGGTCTTTTCACCAGCAATGCTTAAAAGTACTCTTTTTTTTTTTTAATAACAATTTTTTTTTTCTCTTGAAGGATTATACTAAGCTTTTCTGGGTAGGTTATTATTGGTTGTAATTTCAGTTCTTTTGCCTTTAGAATATCATATTCTAAGCCCTCTCTTCCTTTAACAGGCTAGCTGTTAGGTCTAGGATGATTCTGATAGTGGCTTTATGGTATTTCAATTGTTTATTTCTGGATACTTGAAGTATTTCCCCCTTGACCTAGGAGCTCTGGAAATTGTCTAGGATGTTCCTGGGAGTTTCCATCTTGGGATATGTTTCAGGTGGTAAATGGTGGATTCTTTTAATTTCTATTTTACTGTCTGATTCTAGGATATCAGGACAGTATTCCTTGATAATTTCTTCATATAGGATGACTAGGTTCTTTCTTTGATCATGGCTTTCAGTTAGTCCAATAATTTTAAAATTATCTCTCCTTGATCTATTCTCCAAGTCAGTTGTTTTTCTAATGATATATTTCATATTGTCTTCTTTTTTTTCATTCTTTTGACTTTGTTTTACTGTTTGTTTTTATATCGCATGGAAACTTTAACTTCTACTTGCCCAATACTACTATTTAAGTAATTATTTTCTTCAGAGAGTTAATTCTGTTTTTTTTTTTTTAGTGAGGTAATTGGGGTTAAGTGACTTGCCTAGAGTCACACAACTAATAAGTGTTAAGTGTCTGAGGCCAGATTTGAACTCCTGACTCCAGGGCCAGTGCTCTATCCACTACGCCACCTAGCTGCCCCGATTCTGTTTATTTTTAAACATATTATTTTCTTTAGTATTTTTTGTACCTCTTTTACCAAGATGTTAATTGTCTTTTCATAATTTTCTTCCTTTTCTTTTGTTTCTTTACTGAATTTTTCCTCTATGAGTTTTATTTGATTTTGAAAAAAATGTTTTAGCTCTTTCAGGAATTCTCATTGGGCTTGTATCGATTTCACCTTTTTTTACTTTGAGACTGCTTTTAGCTGTTTTTATTTACTATTTTCTTCTGAGTTTGTGTCTTGGTCTTCCCTGTCACCCTAGTATCTTTTTATGGTCAGGTGTTTTTGTTGTTTGCTTATTTTCCCACCCAACTTCTTAATTTTAAAATTTATGTTAAGGTTGGCCTCTGTTCCTGGTGTGTGTGTGTGTGTGTGTGTGTGTGTGTGTGTGTGTGTGTGTGTGTGTGTGTGTTTCTGCATGTGCATGAGAAGAGTTCTTTCTCAAGCTTCAGGCTTTTTCAGAGCTAGTTTTGGCTATTTGGAAGTTTTTAGTGCTTCAAAAAGTGGCATGATCTGGAGAGTGGTGTGGTCATTGCTCTCCTGAGCTGACTCAAAAAACTTCTTTCTTAAAGAGATGGGAAATAGGGAATAGATTCATAAAATAATAGGATTATTTCTTTTTTGACCTGGAGTCAGTTAGGTGGCTGAGAGGATAGATCATTTGGCCTGGAGTCAGAAAGACATGAGTTTATATTCAGCCTTAGACACTTACTAGCTATGTGACCCTAAGCAAGTCTTTAACCTCTGTTTGCCTAAATCCACTGGAGAACACAAAGATGGCAAATCCCTCCAGTCTCTTTGCCAAGAAAACCCCATGGACAGTATTGACATTTTATGGTCCACAGGGTCATGAAGAGTCATACATGACCAGATGACTGAACAACTTTTTTTTTTAACCTAGAGGGAGTTGAGATGAAACAATTCAGGCAACAAAGATGACTTGCTAAAAGTCAAAATGCCAAATACTCACAAAACTGGGACAGAAGTCAAGCTTCTAGAATATGCTTTTTCCATTTTTTTTTCAGGAATGTTGAAGGTTATTCTGGTAGTCTGATGTGCTTCTTTGGCAATCCTAATTTACTATCAGATACTAAAATTTTCATTTTGGGTTGATGTGACTATATAATGTCATCACCTGATGTGTGTATGAGGGCTTCCAAATGAGAACCTTCTTAAAAAATTTTTTTTAATAACTAAGTATAGTTACGTGTATGTTTATGATTGCATCTCAATATATTTTTGTCAGAATTGGGATTTATTGTTATTGTGGGCCAACTCTTTTCTAAGGACTTTTTGGAGAAACAGTGACTGGAAATTTATTCTCTACTCTTACTTTGATACTAGCTAAACACATTTTAATTGTTTGTGTTTTATTAATACTCTTCCGGCCATTGGATCAATGATTTGTCTGGCTAGCAAAAATAGGGAAACAATTATCCAGGAGACAAAATGCTGCTACCCTGACATACACTTTAGAACAGGATCATGGAAAAACCTGGGGAGGTTTAGTTATTGCAATCTTTTTCCCTTTCCCCCCCACCATCCCGAGAAAGCTAAAGTATATTTTGCAAAGCACATAATATGTTGAATCAGCAGCAAGCAAAATAGAACTAAATTGTGATGTAATCTTGAAGAAAACCATATTTGTAATAAGGTTAATTAAATTTGCTGCAAGCTTGAGACGAGCATGCTGTAAGTGTGCCAGTAAATCTGGTCTTACTTTATCAAACTGAAGGGCAACCCCCCAAACCCCCCTTCTCCCAGAATGAGTAGCGCATTGCCAGAGGACACACAGGCTGGCAACAATAACTAATACGTTATGAGAGGTTAGACAAGTTTAAACAGGAGTTGTTTCTGAACTGAAGGGCAAATTGGAAGAAATTTCTTTGTCTGCTTGTGATGCTGTTAAATTGAAAGCACAATGGGAGGTTTCAGTAGAAGCAACAAAGGTTGAAATGATAGCCTGCTGTTTGCAGTGAGCATCGTGGTTCCATTGAGGGTCCAGACATCTGGTAACAACAGCCACTCCTTGTCAGGTTTTGCCCCACACTGGGCACCAGAACACTTTGCACTGTTTAACTCATCAGGGTCTTCTAGCTCTACAGCGCGCTCTACATCAAGAATGTTTATGTAATAAAACAGAGCTAATTAAACATTTCAAAGGGAAACATTATTTTAACACTAATTAGATATGATTACAGTTCCTTTTCTATGCCTGTGCTGAACTGCACTGAAGCACCCTTGTTTGCTTTTTTTTTTTAACTCAGTTCAGTAACACAATCTTATCAAATAATATCACTCTCTCCTATCTCATGATATCTGTAACCTCTTGAATGGGAACATATGCACAAACCTTAATCAAATTTAGAATGCATTAAAACAATGTATATATAAGTTTGATGGAAAACTAGCTAATAGTATGTAATTCATACAGAAACAGTCCTCTGAGATTCTTGAATACTTCGTAGGTATTGTGTTATTCAATCTTTTCCATATTATCTCTGTCCAGGTATGAGTAAGAAGTTTCTTTATTTTATAGTCTGTGGTTCTAATGTATAGGATGGGAGTAAGAAGTTTCTTTATGTTATAGTTTGGGGTTCTAATGAATAGGATGGGAGGAGATAAATAATTTGCTTAAGATTATATAACTGGTCAATTACTGATTCAAGGTTGCTATTATGTAGATATAGTATATAGCCAAGCATAATTTCTGGTGAAGTCTGTCTCAGACTGTGATGATGAAAGTGTTCTCACTCAAAATATTTAAGCTACACAGGATGAATTGATAAAAACTTGCATGTGCAAAACATTACCTGCATTGGTGGTAAGAAGACTACCAGGCTGCCTAAAAGGTTTCTTTCTTCATTGCTTTCTGGGATTTTATAATGATAAACTTTAAACTGATTAAAAAGACTAAAAATAAACTATGAACTTTGAAAACAAACTATCCAATTCTCAAATTATAATTATATTTCTATCTGTAGTATATAACACAGGCTTAAAGAAATTCACATAGATATTGGAATAATACAAGAATATAAAATGCCTGGATATAGAAAAAAAGAGTTGGAAAGTTGTAAAAGTAAGGATGAGTTAATTATTCCAAGAAACACTAAGGACTCTCTCATCAGTTAAGAAAGAAATGTACCTAATTTGTTTAGCGCCACTGGATTTTGGAGCTAAGGAAACAAGTAGAAAATAGTATTATAAAACTATGAATAGGGTTTGTTTTACATAATTTTGCAAAGGAACGAGGAACAAATAATGGAATATTCTTGTTTCAATGAAAAAACATTCAGCATATTTCTCTTTTCTTACTTTCGACCTCTCCCTCTTGTTCACAAAGAAAAGAGAGATCTCCTACATACAGGTTCTCTGCAGTCCCAATTAAAATGGACTTCAATGAGAAGTTTTTCCTTTCCACTTCCAACCTGAGCTTCAGGGCATAGCTGTAGCTGGAGAGTATATTGTGTTCATTTTGCTATTTGAGTAGTTCAGGAAGAAGAAGTTGTCTTTCAGATACCAAACAGCTCATATAATGCCTTCAGGACCCTGCTGTCACATCCAGGATTCCTTAAAATAGGTATATAGATGATGATGATGATGGTGATAGAAAGGTAGATAGATGAATGGATAGATATGTATAGAGATATAGAAAGTAAAATCTATCTGTATAAATAAGTTAATAAATGATTTATTATCATCAAGTAGCTGAAGTTTCAAAAAATATATTGTAAATAATTTGTTCTTCGTCATAAGAAACTCCTGTAATTGGAATATGATTGTGAATATTACTGTATTATCCAAAGAAAAAGCAGATGATATTCTAATCAAATAAATTGGCAATCATTCTTAGAATCAAAATCATGGAATCTTAAAGTTCAAAAGGACCTTAGAGACATCATTTATTACAACACTGTCATTTTACCTAGGGGGAAACTGCATCAGAGATGTGAAATAATTTTCGCAAGGTCAAATAGTTAGCGAGTGGCAGAACCAGAGCTAGAACCTGACTTTCAATCCAATGCTCTTTGTAAAAGACTATACCATTTATACTAAGAAAAACATTTACCATATCATACATTTTATATGCCTATATAGGTGTACATGTATATTTATACTTATACACACACACACATATATATATATATATATACACACATATAAAGATATAGATATAGATATATCTTCTTCAATTATTCGTCACTATACCAGTAAGCTTCTGTTATGTGCCAGGCACTGGGCACTGATATTAAAGGGGAATGAGGGGAGGCAGGCTGGCAATCTTGTTCTAATTGACTGATTTATCCTATCCAGACCAGCAGTCATTTTTTCCACAATGCTTCTCTTATAAAAAAAAAAATTAAAACTAGAAGACAGAAATAAAGCAATTCCTGCCCTTAAGAAGCTTATCTTCTATTAGGGTAAAAAAGACATGAACATATATAAGGATTTTTACAAAAATACATTCAAAATCAATAAAAGGAAACTTGGAGAGAGGAGGACATTAAGAGCTGGAAGAAGCAGGAAAGACTTGTTTTGCTCGAATTGAGCCATGAAAGAAGACAAGGGATTGTAAGATGTGGTTATGAGAAAGAAGTACTTTCTAAGCCTTGATGATCATGCAGTAACAATGAATAAAATCTAGCAATGAAGTACACATGGAAATCAATAGCAAAACCTTACCCAGATGGCCTAATTTTTTCTTTTTCTTTTTTTGTTTGTGGGGAAATGGGGGTTAAGTGACTTGCCCAGGGTCACACAGCTAGTAAGTGTCAAGTGTCTGAGTCAGATTTGAATTCAGGTCCTCCTGAATCCAGGGCCAGTGCTTTATCTACTGCACCACCTAGCTACCCCTGGGATTGCCTAACTTTTGACAACATAGAACTGAAATAAAGAACAAACAAAACCAACAACAAATAAATGATTAGGATGCTTTTTTTGTGACCTTTTTCCTGGGCCTGATTGAAATTCTACCTCCTGTTTTATAGGATAAGGTTGATGATTTTGTGTAACTCTGCCTCTTTTTAAATCCAGTTCACTCCAAAGTCAAGACATTACCATTGATGTCCTTGGTCCTCTTTGAAATGAAAGACAAACAACAACAGACATTGTTCTATCCTGTCCTATCCACTCATTGGTCAGATTGAAATTGTGATTGGATTTTTTTTTTTGGTCCTCCAACTCTTTCACCCCTCATGTCATAAACGGAATATGATGCACTGTATAGAATCCTTGGTTTGGAGCCGAGAATACCAGGGTTCAAGCCCTGCTTCTGACAGTATTAGCTGTGTGACCAAGGGAAAGTTAGATAGAATCAGTGCCTAAAGGCAATTTCCTTACACTATGTATTACATATAACTTGCAAATATTCATTCATGGGTGACATGAATTTCTATGCAAGCTGGTGTCTTCCACCAAAGAAATTACAAATCCAAACAAAATATTAAAAAGAGCAGAGTAAGGAAAAACAACAAAAAAAGAAATGAAAAGCTAAATCATGATTGTGTACTGTTTATTCTTTCTTTACAAAATCTGTCAGATTGGTGCTTTCCTTTTTGTTCCACTGCCTCCTCCCTCATAAGTCCCTCAACTTACTGTATTGCTGCCTGGCTGGCATTTCCTGCCTATGGTCTCTTTCTCCCTCAATATTTCCTACACATGCCAATCACATTAGTCTTCCTAAAAAATGCATTTCATTTCATTGCTCCCCTTCTCAAGAATCTGTTTCCTGCCACATTGTTTAGGATTTTCTGTCTTTCAAGTTCCCCTCATCAGTTGGCTCCATTCTATCAAATTTTTATTTCCAACTCTTTTGTTTTTTTGTTTTGTAAGGCAATGAGGGTTAAGTGACTTGCCCAGGGTCACACAGCTAGTAAGTGTCAAGTGTCTGAGGCAGGATTTGAACTCAGGTCCTACTGAATTCAGGGCTGGTGTTTTATTCATTGCACCACCTAGCCACACCTTTCCAACTCTTTTCTACTGTGTTCTGATCCAATCATCCTCTTTCCTTCAAATGGCATGCTCATTTTTGCCTTCCTGTTTTTGTTCATGCTCTTTCTACACCTTCACTGTCCCACAACAAAATATTCCTTCATTCTATCCCACCTCCCCCTACCTTACTTCTCTTTATCCTGCTCATTACTTAAGGCCCAGTTTAAGCTGCATCTTCTTCATGAAATCTTCATAATGACAGTCCTTATTATTTCTCTTGTCTCAACTTCTTTTATGCTTATTGTCTGATTCATATAATCATCACCTTATTAAAACAGGATACAATTATTATATGATACTATTTTTTGGTATATCCATATTTTGCCTTCCCAACTAGACTACACATTTTGAGTGGGTAAGAATCATGTTTCTAATTCTTTCAATTTATTGATTTTCTCAAAATATGTCAATAACTCTTGAAACATCCTATGCAGTAGGTTGACATTGTAAGCATTAACCTGAGTTTAATGTGTCCTAGAAATCAAAGTCCCAATTCCCTAAAGCATCTCAAATTTTCTTATGCATTTTTTATATGGAATGCCCACAATACATTTCTAGTATTTTAAGTTCGAATCTTTTGCAGTATTTTCCAAGAACACATAAAAATGTGTCATACTATCATCATTGTATTATTTGGGGATATGTGGTTTAGACTTTTACTTTTTTTCAAAATATATTTATTGGAACCTTATTTTGATGCCACCCATCAAAGCATGAACTTTGGATTAAGGAAGATTATTAGTTGGATTCTTTCCAAAGAGGGCTAGTTACCCCAAATACTAGTAAGTATTATATGGTCTAACAATTTATTTATTTTTGCAATTCCCTATCACATTGTATTGTCCCTCTCTGTAATAAGAGGTGTGTGGAAAAGATGGTTGAAGAAGTAGAATTAGACATATCACAACCTTAATTAACCTTTAATATTTTCTCAAGAAGAACCACTCATTTGGAGATAAATAAATATTTATGGTAAAATTATTAGGAATTAACATCTATTGTGTCTCACCCTTTTCTGCAACTCCTTGCTGCTTAGAAAGATTACTTTAAATGGCATTGCATTTGTATTTGTGAGAAATGGGAAGAGGATGCTGATTTGCAAATGATTTAAAGGAAGTCTTTATATCTAGAACTGTCTTTTATTTAAAAACACCCACTGGAAATTAATTAGAAAAACAAAGGTCAGGCAGCTTTTGAAATTTCCATTTACTGTCCAAGTGTCCCTATGACTCCCTTTTGGATTCAATCAAATTGTTGATGTCTTTCCTCATTAGAATGTAAGCTCTTTGAGGAAAAGACATTGTCTTTCTGCTTATATTTGTAATCCCTGCTCTTATCATAGTGCATGCACATAGATAAGTATTTAATACTTGCTTTGTCTATCTAAACTGGAGTTGGACTAGCCAGCTTCTAAGGTTTCTTCTAGCCCTGACCAATATGAGCATGCATCCCTAATCATGGATATCTGATAATTTGGTCAAATATATGATTTTTCCCCCAATAAAAGATGTTCAACAATAGAAGGACACAGGAATATTTTTGTTCTGTTTATGTTATTGTTTCCCAAAGATCGTCTTCATACCTTCACTGACATATTTGACTATCACATATTCATTCTTTTCCAATGATTCTTTCCATCAACACTGCTACCCCTACATCTTCAGTCTTCCTTCTAGCACATCCTTTTATACTTAGCTTTTTCCCAGTGACAATACCTATATTATTAGGATTTTAAAAGTCAGTCAACCTAGCCTTGGCCTATAATGTAAAGACTCCTGTTACTTTTGACTTTTTAATCGTTGAACAAACGCACTCAAAAACTTGCTGTTCAGAAAGATTTCCTAATAAATAGTGCCATCCCAATGTGGAATGGGCTGCATTGGGAGATAATGGGGCTCCTCATTTGGAGGTCAGGTGTCTTGTAGAGGAGTTACTGGTTGGACCAGTTAGCCACTGACATTTCTCCCAGTTCTGAAATTCAGTGATTCTAGATTATTTGAAATTTTGTATGTGTTTTCTATAATGTATTTCTCACAGAATATAAGAAATTATTTTTATTTGCAAAATGAAATTCCCCCACTAGAATCTAGCTGACCACTTCTACTAGAGGACCACAGTCATTGTTTGAACACTGTATATAGAGTTTTCATTTCACTTTGTATTCTGAGTGTAACATGCATTTATTTTTGCATCCACAAAGAGATTGTTCTTTGAGCAGGTAATAAGATTAGCAGGTACAAAGAAAGTTTCTCCCACAGTTTGCCAACTTTGTCCCTCAAAGCTAACCTGCTACCCTCCTGAGCAAGCCCCCCTTTCTAGAAGTTCTTTTGGGTAAAAAAGGAACTACAAATTGAGCTAACTCGTGAAATGCTTTGATTGTTTTTGCACAAAAGTGGGGGCTAAGAATGAAAAAAGGACTCTATGGGGGTGTGTGTATATGTGAGTGTGTGTGTATGCATGTGTGTGTTAAGCATGTATGTGTATCTTTAAAAATAAAAAGGTCTAAATCTGCAAGCCTGAAAGAGTCCTTTAGCAAAACAAAACAAAAACAAAATTTTATGTGCTAACCACAGAAACAGGTTTTAAACCCATTAAAATATTTCATCCCATTATTTTTTTTTGACCAATTGACCACAATATTAAAAATTCAATCATGGAGCAGCTGACAATTGCAGTTGCCTAATTTTATTTGAGTTTTTTTTTTCCTTTTTCCATTTTTCCATCCTGTTAGCGCTGCTGCCTGTGCCCAGACAGTAATGGGCTTCTTGTATGCCCACGACTGTTATGATCATGTAAATTTATTGGTGCTTAGAAGAAGCGAGCTATTAAAACATTACAACAGCCATTACAGCCGGGCTCGTGTTGGCTTTCGCTCCCAATGAACATATGCTTCCGAGTGAATGCCTAAACTCTTATTTATGGATTTAATTTAATATGCGGAAAGAATTCAAAATTAAATTTTGTGTCTGCCTCCAGAGAGTGTCAGTGTATAATAACATGGTAATTTTTACACATCTTTATGAGAAATGGGAAAATTAATTCTTTCTGACAAGTTGTAATTATTCGACTTGGAACAGTTGCAGCTGAGCAGTTTGCATGCCTGTTGTCTGGTGTTGCGCAGTGTAAGGGGAAAATGTGGGATGGAGATATATTGTGCATCTGAGAGTTTCTAATAGCTTCTGACATTTTAGCCTTGCATATTATCAGGGTGCTCTTTAAGGAGTGGGGCTATAATCTATTATGTTGCCTGGGACACACAGAGTTGCAATAGATGGAGCAGCCTAGTGCAATAGGATTATTTCTAAAATGGGGGCAAAGTATCTCCAGGATCACCCTGTAGATTAACATAGATGAAATTAAGATGGCACCTTCTTGTAATCCTCAAATTCATGTATTATTGCATACCTATTTTAGACTGCATGTATGCTAAGAAAAATATAATCTCTGAGCATCTCACCAAAATTTGGTTAGATTTTAAAAGAGTAAACATATAAAAGCGAAAGTACTTTTACAACTAAACTAGCTTCCAAGGGGAATGCCCATTTTTGGATTATACTATCCTGTGACTTAAGAATTAGTTTCTAAATGTTCACCAAAAAAAGGGAAAAAAACCCAACAGTTTCAACATGCAGCTAAACCAAAATACACCACTGGTTCCATTAGCAAATAAAATACCGAACATGTTGTATGTGAAGAGAGTGCATGCTGATTGACAGGCCAGCCTGGTGGAGGTTGGTATAGTCTCTGTTGTGCAGGATCAATATAGACTTTTCAAAATAAATGCAAACTGCAGTGTTAAGAAAGTGTTTAGCAGATGAGCATTAGAAAAAGTACTGTCGTTAAAAGCTAGTACATTTTCTCTTTGCTTTGGTACCTCTGTTACAGAACACAGGGAAGTACAACTGTTGATTAAGTGGGTATCCCTCTGTTCTTTGAGTCTGTACAGTAGAACTAGTCTGACATCCTGTAAAGAGGCACAGTCTTGCTAGAGGGCTATATTTAAGAAGAGCTGTAAAGCTGAGTTCTAACCACTTGTGGCCACCAAAATAGCATGATACTTTTTGCATGTTAAGGCTGGAGTCCTGCCCAAGTTCTAATTGGGTAATTATATCCTACCTTGCTCACATTCCCTGCAGCTACTAAGTTCTTTCTGTCCCAAACTGCTGTACACTGTGGCGCACTATTAAACAGCTGCCCTTTCCACCTCAGAGGTGGCTGCATCTCACAGATTTGTGCTGTTGTTTTTACCCAAGTAAGAAGTTCCTAATCCTGATAAGTATGATGTCCTTATACACTTCACCTTTTACTTTTTCTCACAATTACTATTTCATTTGTTCCCACTTAATGGTGAGCTCCGATCCATATTACCTTTTTTAAAGAGGGGAATCAAAGGTATATTAAGCAATGTGTGAAGGTTCAAACAGATAGTAAAAGACCTAGAAAGGGCTAGAAATAATAAAGGCTGACTCTTAAGTCACTAGCCTTTCTTCAGCATCAGATCAATTCTGAAAACATTGGCTGCCTTTCTAATTGTTTTTACCTTTTAAATGCTAAAACTCAGGGACTATCGAATCACCATGCCATGATAACAGGGCAATATAATGGAAAGATCATTGTAATAGGAGCCAGTAGACCTGCCCTCAAAGCCCAACTGGGTAGTCATTGGAGCCTCTCTTACCTCGAATTCCTTATCTATAAAATGAGGGTAGAGTAGTCAAACTCTTAGGGTCTAAATATTATTGAAAGGGATATGTTCTATTTTAGGTATCAGAGAAGGCTGAAATAGCAGACACTGTCATCTTCTGTATTAGGCAAAGCTCCAGTGATGAGGAACCAAGGTACAGTGAGGGCAAGTGGGAGGAGTGAGAAACCAGATGGGGGAGCTGGTGAGCTAAATCTTGGGTGTTGAGGCTATCTGAATTGGGATGCAGGAGCCCACTAAACCATATGGACTTACAAACATGTTCAGGTTTTCCCTATACTTCAGGGGGATAAAAAGCCAGCGCTCAAACTCTGCTAAGTACTCCTCTCTTTTCTTTCATCACTAAATTTCTTGAAAAGAAAGATAAGTATCCCTATTGTTTGACTTTTACCTAAATTATCTTTTTTTTTAAATCCTCACTACAACCCTGAGATGTTTTAATTTCCATTTCACAGATTAGAATAGTAAGGCTCATAGAGAGTGTGACTTACCCAAGGTCAGATAGCTAGTTAAGAGATCTTAGACTAGATTCAAAGTCTTCTTACAACTAATCCATTATTTCCTTTCTTTACATTATGCTGCCTTATAAAGGAATTCAATAGTTGTAGAAGATAGAATTGTGGTCTGTCCTTGCTGCCTTTGCTTCTTTACCACCAAAACTTTAACTTCTTGTAATTTGGTTTCCAAATACAACATTGTATTGAAGCTTCCTTTGCAAATATGGTCCTCCCCCAAATCATTAAATATGTTGTTCTTTTGTAAATCTTCATATTCTTTGAAAACTCTACCTTATTTAGCACTACTGAACTCATCAGGGCTTTCCACATCCTTACTTTCTCTGACTCAGTACTAGCTTGGTTCTCTTCCTACCTTTCAGACTGTTTATTCTGCAGTTCTTTTTCCTTCCTCCAAAACTATAAATGTAGTCATATTTTTAGGTCCTCCTCTTGGCCCAGTTCTCTATCTTTAGTCCCACCTTTGTTGACCTCAAACATTTGTATAGTGCAAAGAGAACTGCATAAGAAGACATGTATTCCCATCTCACCTCTGCTTTCTTCTTCCTTTGTCAAGTCATTTATCTTTCTGGGTCTCTCTTTCTTCAGAAGTAAAATGAAAAAATTTTTCTAGAGGATATTTATGATGTCTTCTAGTTCTAAATTCTGACCTTGAAAACCATTATAACTATTAGGATCACTCCCAACTATCTTTAGATCTCTAGAACCTCATCCTCTTTCCTGAGTTCTATTCCTGTATTTCCAACTACCTTCTGTGCCCATGTGGATATCACTTGGGTACCTCAAACCCAATACATATAAAATTTAACTCCCTTCCAACAGTTTCTTGCTCTTGGCTTCTCTTTTTTGTTAATGGTAATTTTTCTTAAATTTAAATGGAAAGATGTGGCTCCTCTACTCAGTCAACTCTACTATTTTCGTGTTGCAATATAAATCTCTGTTTAGCCTCTAAAGCCCTATATAACCTAGCCTCAACCTGTCTTTCTAATTTTCTTTTACATTACTCCCTATTCTATACTCTGTGATTCAGTATATAACACAGAAAAGGAAGACATGAAGGATAACTGAATACTTGGAATGTATTAATTGATATGATGCTCTTCTTGTAGAAGATACAGCTGTACTTTCAAAAACATCAGTATCTTATGCTCCAAAGAAGAGAAGTCATCTAGTCATGCTAAGAGACAGAAGAAAGCATGATGTCTAATGACTTCTTGCTGAGGGAAACTCATGATTGCCGAGAAATAAACAATAAAGCACTCTGCTACATTCCTTAGATATTTATCAGTAACCTGACAGAGAAACTCGTTTGGACTTGGCAGACCTGACAACCATGACCCACTTCTGGTGATACTGCCAGAAGGAACCTAGGATTGTGGTAATGAAGTCCTGGGTAAAACACTTAATATCCAAGTAATACAAGTTATATTTTAATAGCTGCTGCTAGTTGAAGGAAGAACCTTCAGAATAGATTTGGCAAGTAAACAAATGGTTAAGAAAATAATGTCTGAAAATGGAGTTTTGGAAAATGAGTTGAAATAGAGAAATCACAATCATTCTGTAGAGCAATGTGGCACTATGGCCAAGGGGCTATAAAACCATGCATACTCTTTGACCTAGCAATACCACTGCTAGGTTGGTATTCTAAAAGAGATTTTAAAAAAAGTTCAATTTTAAATTGGTGTGATGCCCATCAATTGGGGAATGGCTAAACAACTTGTGGGATGAGATTAGGATGGAAGACTATTGTGCTGTAAGAAATGATGAGCAGGATGCTATCAGAAGGACTTATGAAAAATGAACTGATGGTAGCTGAATACAGATTGAAATATAATTTTTTAGTTAGTCCCTCTTTCTAAAGTTTTTTTGTCTGTTTTCTTTCACAAGTTAATGTGGAAATGTTTTGCATGATTGCACATGCATAACATATTGAATTGCTTGAATACTGTAAAGTTGCTATCTAGCTATACTGTATAAAATATCTAATGAGTGGTTGTCAATAAATTATAAGCTTTAGCAAGAGTTTAGACTTTTAAGCATTTATTAAGGAGAATAAGAATTTGGTGAAGAGAGAGAAAGAGGCCTAGGTGCCTACATCTATCTATCTCAGGGAGCCAGCATTTTTGCTTTACTCTCCATGAGAGTCCTGATGAAAGAGAGTGAACCACCCCTTCTTCCCACGAGCCTCCTGTCTAACCCAGAAACATCAAATGTCAATTCCCGGTGCCAAGGAACTGACCTCCCAAGCCACATTGCTTGCCCTCAGACGCCTTCTCCTCATGGCAGAGCTTTCCTACAGTAACTCTCCAGCAGGTGGCATCACTCCAATTGTTATAGTTCCTAAGGGTACTTATTGACATGGACATGGCGGTATAACAGGTCCCTTCTATTTTCTCTCATTATGTAAACTTATTTGTATTAATATCTGCTCACATTGATGCCCCAGGCCCTTATTGTTGCTTTCCTTTTTTCCCCTGAAATTCTTTCCATATTAATCTCATAAAATATAGGTTAGATGGCAGTACAGATTGGCTATATTTGAAATTGGTTAAATGACTAATCCCAAAAATTTGTCATTAATGATCAGATGTCAGGTAAAAAGGTAGAATCTCTAGTGAAAGTTTTGTCCCTGTCCTGATTAAAGTCATCTTTATCAGTGATATGAATTAAGGCAGAGAAGGCATTCTCATCAAATTTTCAGAGGCCATGAAGTTAAAAAGTATAGCTAAACCATTGTATGAAAGAATTAGGATCTAGAAAGTTCTTGACTTGCTAAAATAATAATTTAATTTAGTAGGAATACACATAAAGTCCTTAACTCAGTTTCAAAAAATAGCTTTATGCTTATATCATTAGTAGATATGGTGAAACAACAGTTTTCCAGATGACAACAATAAAAATTAGCATTGTGACATAGCCAACAAAACTTCAAAACCGTAATATGATTTTGGATTGTAGTAAGAGAGGTATAATGTCTACGATGAAGGAGGTAATAGTTTCACTTTTCTTGAATAAAATCACATCTGAGATATTATATTTAGTTCTAAATATCACATTTTAAGAAGGAAGTTGGCAAGCTGTTATATGGTAAGGGGTAGCCAGTAGTAACCATGGTGGTGAGGGGTCTTTAGACACAAGAATTGGTTGAAGGACCTGGCCATGTTCAGGCAGAAGCAAAACAATAACAAAAACCAAGGGGGGAATGATGGTTGTCATCAAGTCTTTAAATGGTTTTCATGTGAAAGATTTAGACTTTGCTTGGCTACACAGGGCAGGACAATGTAATGAGTGTAAGTTGCAGAAAGTCAGATTTAAACTCAGTGTGAGAAAGCACTACCAACTCTAAAAGCTGTCAAAAAGTAGAATGGTTTGCTTAAGGAGGTAATGAGTTGTAGGAGAGTCAGTGTGGTGTGGCAAAAAGATCACTGATTCTAGAGTGAAATTGCCCTAGGCTCAAATTCTCCTTCTGATTCTTACTTTCTTTGTGACCTCAGGTAAATTAATTGATTTTCCTGTTGAGTTTTTTAACTCTAAAATGAGGAGATTGGCTTAGGTATCACCTGAGGGCCCTTCTGTTTCTATAGCTATGCTCCCTCAATGAAGATTTTCAAGCAAATGCCTATTGTTACATTGGGAGGAGTTTTAGAGGCTATTCCTATTTAGGTACATGCAGGACCAGAAGTCCTATCAGATCCCTTAAGACTCTGCATTGCCATGATACTGTGATTGTAATGATTTGAATACCCACCTATCTCTCCCCCCCCCCCATTGCATTATAAGCTTTTTTTGATAGGAGTAACTTTGTCTTATTCAACTCTCTTTCACCAACAAGCCCTTAGTGGTGTAATTGGGGCATGTAATAAGCTGACATTTGATGGGGAAAGGAATAAAAGGAGGAGAAAGAAGATTTAGGAGGAGACAGAGACAGAGAGAGAGAGAGAGAGAGAGAGGGAGAGAGAGAGAGAGAGAGAGAGAGAGAGAGAGAGAGAGAGAGAGAGAGAGAGAGAACTTTTTCTGAATTATTATTTAAACAGCTACATTATGAATTAATAAGTTGGAAAGTGGAGGACAGCATTATTTCTCTCTTAAGCACTTAGAAATGAATGCCCATGCACAAAGCTATTCATTAGAATGGTACACCCTTGGTTTTTTTTTTTGTTTTTTTTTCTTTTCTTTGCCTTGCTCCTTTGTTAAAGTCTGCTTTTTTATATTGCTTTCCTTTCCCTGGCTCCTTTGTTTATTCTTAACCTAAATATGGAATTCTAAAAATGTGCTAAGAATATTTTTGTATATTCTTTACTCTGTGGGACACTCCACTATCACATGATTTTGCCCTAAAAGATTTTATGATTGTTATATATGATATGTATGACATATGATTATATATGTGTATGTGTTATATACATATTATATATACATATATACACAAAATGCAATAGCATATACATGGCTATATATGTGCAAACATACTGAGTATTTATGGAAAAGAGGTGCATGGGATGCTGTATATATGAGTTGAAGTTGTCATTGAAGCAAAACATTGTTTATAAGTATAATCAATCCTAAGTAATCCTTTCAGATTGTTTTCCTATTTTCCTCTGACTCCATATACTTTAAAAAAAAGGTTAAATTATTTTTCTGACATCTTTCTCTGAAGATTTCATGATGTCTTGAAGCTCTTTAAACATTTTAATTTTTCTGTTCTTTTTCTTTCGGTTATTGCATGATGTGATGGGGGTATGGGTGTATGGGAGTGTGTGTGTATGTGTGTGTGTGTGTGTGTGTGTGTGCGTGCGCGCGTGCACATATGTGAGATACCACAACCCATCTATTCCATCAGGGGAGTCCTTTTCTACTCTCTAAAGATGGAGCCCATCAAAAATTTCTTTTAAAATAGTGTTTCCACCCTCCCCACCAACTCATTCCCATCTTCACTAACCCCATCCCCAAAGATGCCACTGATGGGATCATATGCTCTTTGGTTCAATTTAAACACCACTATTTTTCCTTGCATTTATCATTGTGTATACAGCCAGAATATTTCAGAAGCAACACTTAAAAAAATTACCTCACCATTTCAGAATTCATGAAAAAGGATCCCATTAGCTAAATGCCCGACTCAGTGAGACCATGTAATTTGTCCCAAAGTGGAACTCTCCCCCTTTCTAATTTGCTTGGAGGCTACATGTGTAACCCTGCTCCTACCACTGCAAACAGGGCATGTCAATATTTTTGGGTTGTGCTATATATCAAAACCATGATTATAATCATTATATTCCTATCTGCATTTCTCGGGTTCTCTGTTTTCTTTTTAATTAGGTTATAAAACAATTAGTTAACACCACGTCTTTTTAGAACTCCCCTAGTGGGCCTGGAGCTGTTTGTTCTCTCTGGACCTGTGGGGAGGGGGTCCTTGGGAATCTCATTTGATTTATAGCAGGGTGAAGGTCAGATGCAAACAGTTCTTGGTCCTGTGCTGTTGCTTTCTTTTGTGACCTCTCTGGCATTGTTTGGTTTCTTCCCTCCCCCCCACCCCCTTGTGCTTTGAAGTGAGGCACACCAGGTGTTCCTGTTCTGAATTACACATGAAAGAGCCACATCCCTGGACTAATTAACTAGTAAACTGCACCCGCCTCCCCTGGGCTTAATTGATGCTGCTCTTAAAAGGGGAAGGCAGCCCCTCATCCCCCTGATTTCACACCACAGTCTTCTCTTCTTTATCTTTCCTAAATGTAGAAGACCTTCCAAATTATTTTGACTCACTTGGTAGGACACCAGAGTCTGCAACAGAGTTCATAAAACAATTACTCAGGATGAAAGGAGATGATTCTGGACATTTTAAAATGATTTCCAACTCTTATTTTTAATTGTTGGTATTGCTCTTTCTCCAGGGAGAGACATGTGCAGAGTGATCCACTTGTTCAAAGTAGCAAGACCCAGAATCTCTCTGCTAACTCTCCACAGGGCTGTGGTTGGCTATCCCATGCTTACCAAGGCATAACAGGAAGGTACCTCTGCCAGCCAGTGTTTCTGTCAGTTTGTTTTATTGCAATGCTGGGAATGTGTTTCTTTTTAGAGTTGATGGGATATTCAATTCGATAACATTTATTGCATAGCTTCTCTGTTCTAGGCACTGAAGAATATACAAAATAAATAAGGCAAAGTTCTATCCCTCAAGTACCTTACCACCTAGTAGGAGAAATAAACACATACAAAAACAAATATTATACAGAGTCTGAAAATTCTTGAGAGGTCTGAGCAAACTGCTAGGAGAGGTTAAAAGAGAGAGGGATGACTTCTGACCTTTTAAATTGTCTGATCAGCTCAGGGCAACATCTCATCATATGGTCAATGCCTTTAAAAACATTTTAAGAGATTTTACCTGCTCCTCAAATTAATAACTTATAGCTAAGCATCAAGCTTTAGTGGTTGGGTCTGAGTGCTAGATTGACTTATGATTTCTATACCATTTAGGATCTAGATTTGGAAGGAACTTTGGAGATCATGTACATGAATCCTGTCATATTATAGATAGGGAAAGAGAAGTCCAGTAAGATTTGAAGTCATATGTCAAAGATCACACAGGTAGTAAGCACCAGAACTGAGATTGAAACTACCTCTTTGATTCTAAAACTAAAGCTCTTTTCATTATATCAAGGTGTTTTGTTTTGGTTTTTTGTTTGTTTCTGGGGAGCGGGCCTCTTGATAGAGGAAATATGTAATGAAGTTCTCACTATATTGGGATGTAGACAAAACACAAAATGTAAAACCACACATGAAAAATCAAGTGAGTTTATAAATAGAAAACATATATATTCCAAAATGTAATGGGAAGCATTGTAGATGGGTGATATGATGTGGTTTAGCCACCCATTATAATATGCTCTATATAATATAGTATACTATATATCTAGATCTAGATCTACATATATAGATAGATCACTATTTGCATGGGGACTATTGATACCCCATTCACATTCTGGCCTTGGCTTATTCATTCTAAATTGCAAGTCTGGGTTCCTAGATATAGACCATTGCTATATAGTTGCATTCAAACACTCTCTAGGGCCTAGGGATAACCTTATTGAAAAATACATTTCCCCTACTCACTACAGTAGCTCTTGAGTCACTATCGATTGTGTTTTCTATTTACACAAGAAGCTACTCACATGGTAATACATCTACACAGTCAGTCATACTTACTCATCAAGTCACAATAACAGCACATTAATATTTTAAATATAACTATTTAACATTAAGGCAACATTATAATATTACAGTTACTAATATATTAAAACAAATAAATAATGAATCACATCAAATACACATATAAACCTGGATCACACTCTACTACCAATTCACTCAACATCTATTGTGAGAAGTGAGAGTATATATAGGAAGCTGGCAGGAGGAAGGAGAACTCATGGGGTTAGGGTAATTTATAATTCTTTCCTGAAGGATTTGATGTGATTGGTAAGGGCAGCTAGGTGGTGCCCGGGATAGAAACCTGCAGTTGGAAGGACCTGAGTTCAAATGTTATCTTAGATACTTACAAGTTGTGTGACTTAGGCAAGTCACTTGACCCAATTGCCTTAAACCATGCAGGGGCATCTCCAATCATCCTGATATATATCTTCCCACTGGACCCAGATGGCTCTGGAGAAAAAAGTGAGGTTGGTGACTTTGCACAGCCCTTCCTCACTTAAATCCAATCCAGTGCAAGTCATATTACCCCAATGCCATGGTCCTGTTAGAGAATGAAGGATGAGCAACAACAATGTCATCACTGATCCATTCAGAAACATTACTATTTGATTGTTGGTTCTAATCTGGGTAAATAATCTTCTCTACTTTAACATAATATTTAAAAGCCCTTCCAGTTTGCATTCCCCAATTAAAAAGGACATTTGGAAATAGTTACTTTTTAATCTGAGTAGTAGTTTTCTTTAGGTCAGAGAAGTTCAAAGCTCATCCAAATTACCATTTCTGGGATATAAAGAAAAGATCATTCACTCACTCAGTTATTTCATTGTCCAATCAGAATGGAGCTTTCTGCCACACAGCACAGGTTTGATTCAGTTGACCCAAAGTAGCTGAATAGGTAGCAACAAAGAACAATAGAGTCTCATGTGAAGTTTCTTTACGTCTCTTGAATTGTAGGTGGTATTCAAGGGTACTTACTTTCATTGAAGTTTTTCTCTAATGAATCAGTTATCTATTTGAACAATCATGAATTCCTCAGCTGAAGCCTTCTATGAGCTGACTACTAGCTGCCACAACTCCAGGGGAAGTGCACTACCTTCTCTACTCCTATTTCACTATTCTGCTTCTTCTACTACTACTACTCTACCTTTAATTCTTCTTTTCATGCTCCCTTTTCATTATATAATTTTTTCTTTTTTCTGCCCAGTTTCTACATACAGACTTTAGTGGCCTTACTGAGAGCCTCCTGACACTTAACCACTCACCTATTATTTAAAAAAGTCATAAATTCTCAAGTTTCTTCTTTCAAATTGATAATTGTTTTGAAAAAAAATCACATCTCAATCTCTTGATGTCAGATTTCTTTAAAAAATGTTTTACAACTTAACTAATAAAAGAGTTGTATGCAAATGGATGGTGTATTCATATATTCTTGTAGCTCTGAAGGTTTCACTATAATCCTTGATCTCTTTGATATTCCTAAACTATATTTCATTATGCATTTTTTATTTTTAGTAAATAAAACACCTTTCTATGACTATTAAACTATCAAACTGTCCCTACAGAAGTAAGGCATCATTCTACATTGTTCAAAAGGGTATTTTGCCTCTTAATTTATACCACAGTTCATTTTCTATCAGCATTTGACTCCTATTCAAAAGCCATGTTTCAGTCTATACATAATATCAGTTTTATTTAAAGCAAAGTTCTTTTTTCTATTCCCTTTAGACACCAAAATATACATCTATAAGAGTGGCAATATTGTACATTATTTTATAGGTTGTGTAAATGTTTTTTAATACAAAAGTATATTTCTGCCTCTTTCATCACAAAATTGCTCTATGTAAAAAGAGATGCAGAGGCAGAATTCCTCATATAAGCATATACATCTCCTATAACAAGCAATATTGATTTATTTACATTCCTCAGAGTAGGGAAAGATAGCATGTGTAATTCTAAAATTTTACAAAATAAAACCATATTCTTATAAACAAAATAAGAAGTGGTATAGTTTTATATCACTACACTATGTACTGTAAGCACTACAATAATTAAGGTTTTTATTCCACCTTCTACAAGAAGTCTTCCCCAACCCATCTTAATTCTAACATCTTCTCTCTATTATTTACTTATTTTCTATTTATCCCATGAATAGTTTGCTTTGTAAATATTTGATTGCATGTTGTCTTTCTCATGAGGTTGTAAGCTTCTCAAGGGCAAGGACTGACTTTTGGCTCTTTTTATTTAACTCATACACTTAGCACAATTCTAAGCACATTGTAAGTGATTAGTAAATCTTTATTGATTAATTTATTGTTGACTGTGACACACATGAAGATCAAGAAGAATGTTCCACAGTTATGCATCAAGTGTGTGATGTCTGTAATTTTCAAACTTCTAAGGTTAATGGTACTGGTATTGCAATTGTCTTATAGTCTTTAAGTCAGAGAATTAAAGTGATTCTTTTCCCCAGTTACAGATTGAGGACTCATATAAAGGTACTCAGAATCCAAGTAAAGTGCTTCTTCTATTGATGAATTATGAATACAAATAACAACACTGTAAAATTTTTTGGATAATATGTCTTCTAACAACAGAAATAAAATTCAAACTAAAGTCAACAGATATGTGAACCAAACCTTAGTTTTTCAATAACAATACATTTTATAGTCACCAAAGGGGAATCATGAGATCAATGCCAGATTATTCATTATTTACAGGAAATCTAGTTCATTTGCGAAAGTCTCAATTTAACTAAGCCCCTACCCTGTTCAAGGATCTTCACTAGATGCTAGGGTTACAGAAAATAAAAATTTCCTCATCTTCAAGGAATATATATTCTACTTGGGGAAATAACATGTACATGATAGTTAGCTAGCTAGCTAGATATTGATGTGTTTCTATATAGGACATACAAATTGGAGAGATGAGGAATTTAACTGGAAAGATCAGGAAAGTCCTCACATAGGAGGAAAATATAGTTCTGAATAGAGGTTGGTGGGGAAAAATTATCAGTGGTAGCTTAAGGATAGAAATATTAAAGCACATTAAAATTTCCCAGATTTCACACATAAGCTCAGAAATTTTATATTTACCTATGTAAAAACTGGTTGAGTGCTAGGAATAAAGGAATCATGAACAAATATAAAAAGGACAGAGAAAAAACACATCATTTATAGATTATATTGGAATTTAAAAAGTATTGAATATAAGAAATATGATAAAACCTCCAAATGGAGATTAAGTAATGACAGTCTGAATAATCAGTGTGTCATAGAACAAATAACAGAAAGAACAAATAATTGTATAAAAGAAAATGTTATTGATGAGATAACTTACTAAAAATTTTGAAATTCAGTTAAAGGAGTTCTCAGAAGAAATTTTGAAAATATATTACAAAAAATAGGAAAAAAATGAAAATGAATGGAGCAGTTAATTTAAAAGTCTAGAAAGCAAATTATAGGTGCAATAATAAATATAAGAGGAAGAAAACTATATTTGGCTTCGAAGGACCCAAATCCAAATCTTTCTTCTGTTACTTACTACCTGCATGACCTTTGATAAGTTGCTCCACCACTACATCTTGGGTTCTCATCTATAAAATAAGGGAATTGGATTCTAAGATAAGGATTTCTAAGAGGTTGTTAAACTCTAAATAAAAATTGTGAGCACTTAACAAGCAGTGAAAAAAAGAATAGAGAATAAATAAATTTCCAGTGCTAAAACAAGCAATAAAAAAAGGACAAAGAAATCATAAAAATGAGAGAAGTAGAGAAGCTTGAAAATTAAAAGGATTAAAAAGCTGAATAAACAAAAGCAGCAGTTTTTTTCTCTAAAAAGACTCAGAATAAATCATTGTATTGTATTATCAAGAAGGAGGAAAATGAAATTACCAAAAATACATACAACAACACAGTGAATTCACAACAGAGAAAATGTAAAGTGAATTATAAACACAGGTAAGATGATAGCATGACTGAGAATTCATATTGCACTATAAAATACAAACAGGTCGGGGCAGCTAGGTGGCGCAGGGGATAGAGCACTGGCCCTGGAGTCAGGAGTACCTGAGTTCAAAGCCGGCCTCAGACACTTTAACACTTACTAGCTGTGTGACCCTGGGCAAGTCATTTAACCCCAATTGCCTCACTAAAAAAAAAAAAATACAAACAGGCAAGCAAGCAACCCCCCAAAAAATATTAAACCATCTAATTTCACAACAAAAATGAGGAGGGCATAAATAAACTGGCAGAAAGGAAACAAAAGTAAATTTAATGCAATATATGATTTTTGATCTTAGATAGAATATCATTTATGGACTCACTAAGAAAACAGGGACAAAATAGAAAAAAAAATCATATAGATTCTTCTCTCCTCTCCTTTCCTGTATAGGTCTTATTTTTACCTGTCTAGGTATTATTTTCTTCATCTCTAGAAAAGAAGAGGATGAACTACATGATCTCCAACAAGGTTTTATATTTATTTAGAATTTCTTCAGCCTCTTCTTCACAATTTGTTCAGCTTTAGAAGATAACAACTAGCAACTGGGAAGAAGGTTCATTTCTAGCTTAGGGAAGACTTCATAGAATAGGTGATATTTGAGATAAGCCTTGAAGAAGGGGAAGGATTTCAACAGGCTAATATGGCAAATGACTTCTCAGACATACCTACAATTCTCATCAAACTAGTAAAGTTTGAAGATTAGCAATAAAATATGCATTTCAGTTTCAACTAAAAGCTGGGAAAATGTTTTTCAAGGGAACAGCTTCTAACAATTTCTTAATACAGAAAATTCCTTAGGAGGGCAATAGAAAATTATGTATATAGAAATGGAACCCAAAGCTGTATACATGTCATTAGGGAAAATTTTACAAATAAAAACTTCAGATTTTTTTTTTCTGGTAGAGACTTCGCAATGAACTAGTATTGAACAGATTTTTCCCAAGCCCTAATGCAAGAAGATATGTCCCTCAGTGATTCTCTATGTGTTTTAGTACATCATTAGTATTTTTGGTTTTGTTTATTTTTTTCCAAAAATGGAAACTTTATTGAAATGGTATCATGATTTATATATTTTAAAGAAAATCAAAATTATACTATTTAAGTTACAGAATCATCTACACATTTCTTAAAAAATCAATACTTCCCTCCTTTTCTTTTTTTTTTTCTGTTTTGGTGGGGCAATGAGGGTTAAGTGACTTGCCCAGGGTTACCCAGCTAGTAAGTGCAAGTGTATGAGGCTGGATTTGAACTCAGGTCCTCCTGAATCCAGGGCCAGTGCTTTATCCACTGTGCCACCTAGCTGCCCCCCTCCTTTTCTTACATGAAACAGCTTCAATATTGTCCAAATCAGAGCACTATACTTTGCTATATTCTAATATCCATTAAGATATTTACAAACTATAATCTTATATTGTAAGCAAAATGATAAATTTATCAATGATCAAAATGCTCTATTTAGTCATATAAGACAATGATCTTCCTTACTCCTCTGAGTCAGTCTTTTTCACCTCCAATTGCTGGTAACCAGGATAGCAAAAAGAAACACAAGTCTTTTTAATTTTCCTTTCTAATTGTAGAATATACACATACATATACATACATACACACACACGTGTGAGTGTGTAAATATATTTATGTGTATGTGATTTATTGAGTTATATTATATCTAAACAACTGGGGAAAAACTAGAATGATTCACAAATAGTAGAAACAAAGTCCTACTAGAAAATTATAGTGACCAAACTTCTTCACTCAAAAGAGATGTGAGGTGCTCATCCACCTCTATTTCCATATAGGGTTGGAAAACATTGGGTGTCCAATATTGCGTGTGATCTGTTTTTTGACATATTTCTTAATTTTGCTGTTTTTTTGTTCTTTGTTTTTGGAGATAGATAGGTAGGTAGGTAGATAGGTAAGTAGACAGACAGATGGACAGATGGACAGGTGGATGTATTTATTATTTATGTCAAGCATTGTACTAAAAGGTGGCAATACAAATACAAGAAGAAAAGAAGCAAGATTATAAACCTTCATAGAAGAAAAGGGATATTATATGAATATAGAATGTGGCATGGTCATTCAGATGTGGGTTCTTTGCATCACTATGTCTTTGTTACAAGAAAGAGCTAACTGTAAATACATATATATGTATTTACACATGTGTGTGTATATATATATATATATATATATATATATATATATATATATATATAAAACAGCCATATCCATAACTATATCTACAACTATGCTTATATCTTTAACTTGTGAAAAGGAGCCAAGGATCTAGAGACCTATTACTGCATTTCAAATCTCATCTCTTTTACTTATAATCTGCATTGGCCTTGAATAAGGCACTCCTGAATCCAGGGCTGGTGCTTTATTCACTGTGCCACCTAGCCGTCCCAATGGATGTATTTTCAATAAATATCTGTCAAATTATTTGGAGGCATCTAGGTGGTACAATTGACAGATTGGCAGACCTAGAGTCAGTAGGTCTTGAGTTCAAATCTGGCCTCAGACACTTATTAGTTGTGTGAAGTTGGTAAAGTCACTTAATCCTGTTTACCTCAGTTTCATCATCTTTAAAATGAACTGGGAAGGAAATGGCAAACCACTCCAGTAATTTTGCCAAGAAAACCCTAAATGGAGTCACAAAAGAGTTGATCACAAATGAAATGACTGAATAACAACAACAAAACTAAATTTTTCTGTGCTGATGTATTATCCATCCAACTGATTTTTCCCAACATAATCACAATATGAAGTGATCAAGGCTGCATATTCATAGATTTAAAGTAGTCAGATGTTCTTGTAAGTATTTATCATAATCCCATTGATCTAACAGTTTTAATGCCTCCATATATGTGTATATAAATAGAGTGTGGCAATATCAGATCTTATGGTCATTGTTGATTACGAATCACATTTGTGTGAATCACATTTTGAATGAGTAGTTAACTGAATGAATGAATAAATAATTTGTTAAGCATTTATTATATGCAAAGCACCAGAGATACAAATATAAAAGACAACCCTTAATCTCAAGAAGCTCATATTCAAATGGAAAGGAAAACGCATATGTAAAGTTCAGGTTGTACATCAAATGGAAAAGTACCATGATTCTTAGGGTACAGTGGGAAAGTGAATGTTAATGCCTCTTCCTTAGTATAATTCCCATTAAAAAAATCATGTCAGTTTCTGAAGTTGAACTATTTGGCAGTGCCAAGGACTTTGGTCACAAGAACTTTCTTTTTCTGGGTCTTCAGTAGTTGTGATGGGAGCACTTACAGGAGCAGTTGTTAGGCATCTCCACAGTGATTCCTTTCCCAAAATGATGGTTACAGGCACTGGGTTAGAAATATTGCTATTCCTAAGGCTCTTCTATTTCAGTCCTGGTCTTTTACCATCAGGGTCTGAAGGAAAATGGTGGTTGTGGAGATGGTTCTGGCATAATTTGCCTGGCATATGCCACCTCCTGTTTCTTCCCCAGGAGAACTTGCTTTTTCAGCTAGGCTAGCTTGTCTTCCATATGTGTGGCAATTAGTTGATTGGTAGTGGGTGGGGGATGGCTAGACCTATTTGCACAAGATTAGCTTCCATTTATGATGGTTATTAGGACTGGACTGGAAGTAACATTGAAGATCTTTGGAATATTGCTATTTCCAGGGTTCTTTGACCTATTTACCTCTAGGTAGTAGTGGGTAAGCAAATGTTGATGGCGATAATGAGGAATATGGGCCCCCTTTCCAAAGTACATTTTTCCATCAGTGGTGGCTATGGGGCTTGTCTAGGTGGAGTTAGTTCTTCACAAAAGTACCACAATAGCGATGCATTGTGACATGAAGAGTCCCTGAGTTCTTTAATGCTATTTCCATGAAGTATAAGTAATGACAGGTTCTATCAAGCTGGAAAGGCAAGAGATTATGTTTATTATCCAAAGATCAATCTAGAAATATGGAGATCATTCATTACCAGAAGTTGACTGTTAGGTATTGATTTCTTTTTGGCTATGACAAGTTAGCTATCATTTATCACTATCAAAAATTGCTTCTTATAAAATATTGATGATGTTAAAATAATTTGTGTATTATTTATCTTTTGTGCTGAAATTGAATAATCAATTTTTTTCTTTTTTTTCCTTTTCTTTTTTTTTTGTGGGAAAATGAGGGTTAAGTGATTTCCCTGGGTCACGCAGCTAATAAGTGTCAAGTGTCTGAGGCTGGATTTGAACTCAGGTCCTCCTGAACCCAGGGTCAGTGCTTTATTCACTGTGCCACCTAGCTGCTCTCAATTCATTTTTAAAATTAAGAATTAGTTTAAATACTATTACCACTATTTCTCAGGGTAGTTTTTAGTTTTACTTTATAGCTCTAATGAATAGCTTCTTTCCAATTACTCGTGTATTTTTCTGTACTATTTTCT
Source organism: Dromiciops gliroides (assembly GCF_019393635.1). Taxonomy (NCBI): domain Eukaryota; kingdom Metazoa; phylum Chordata; class Mammalia; order Microbiotheria; family Microbiotheriidae; genus Dromiciops; species Dromiciops gliroides. The sequence continues at coordinate 178,117,574 of NC_057865.1, forward strand.
ATCTTAGATGGGAGCTTATAATTCTGTAGGATTGCAGAGATGGACTTGATGATTGCTAATTTTTTCTCATGGGTTAGAGATAGAATAGCAGAAGTGGAGAAAAATATCAATAGGATAGAAAACTTCAAATTAATAACCATGGATGTGGTACAGGAAAATATAAAGAAAATAATTATATTTATATTTACATAGGACTCAAAGGCTACAAAGCACTTTGGAAGCACAGTGAATAATAAGGGAAATAATTGGATCAATCTGGATGAGAGACGACAGCCATGCACTTAGAAAAAGTAATCCTAACCAAATGATAAGAATGTAGAACTAGTTTAATAAATATCTGGATATGGGAATTGGGTTAAATAGAATAACCAACTCAATTGAAATTGAGTAAACATTCAAATAAATACTTGAGTAAGCAGTCAAACATTTATCAAGTGTCAACTGCACAGAAAATAAAATAAGATGCAGTTATTGCCCTCAAGAAGCTTAAAATCTAATTGAGTGATTAGACATCTGTGGAAATAAATACTATGCAAGGGAGAATGTGATAATGGTAAATTTTCAGAAACAGTATGAGAAATCAAGGATGAAGAGATCACCTTCATTTAGGAAAAACAAGGAGGGATTCATGGAAGAGGTGCAATCTAAGTTGTGAATTAAAGGAATGGTGAAATTTCAATATGTGAAGATAAGAGTGAAGAAATCCATTCTAGGCATGAGGAATAACATGAACACACACAGGGATAAGAAAGAGAGAGCAAGAGAAGAATGGGGATTGAATTAATACAGTTTAGCCAAGATATAATATGTGATAAGGCTAGAATGCAGGTTGCAGACACATGGTAGAGCACTCCAAATGTCTGGATGAGTTTTATATTGTACTTGCTATATTACAAAAAGACATTGGAAGCATTTAAGTTGACAAAAATGCTATCAACATAATGCCTTTGGAAGATTACTCAAACAGTTTAGTGAAACATGAACCAGAAAGTGGAAAGCTTAGAATTAGGGACACTAGTTAAGAAGCTATTGTAATAGTTTGAGCAAGTGCCAGAGTGGTAAAGGAATGAGTATCAATGTCAGGACAGAATGGAGAAATGGAAAAATGGAGAAATATTGTGAAGGTGGAATCAATGACTTGACAACTGTTTCATTTGCAGGAGAAGAATGAATAAAAAATATGGCACTGTGGTTTCAAACCTAGGTAGGGAATGGGAAGCTGCTTAAAAGTTTAGTTTTAAAAATTGTTCTATCAATGATAAATACACATACGTACATGCATACCTATATATATATATATATATATATGTACATGCATACCTATATATATATAGGTATGCATGTACGTATGTGTAATTGAATTAATTAAAAAAATATATATATATGTATATATAATTTTTTTAATTAATTTTTTTTGGTGGGGACAATGAGGGTTAAGTGACTTGCCCAGGGTCACACAGCTAGCAAGTGTCAAGTGTCTGAGGCCGGATTTTAACTCAGGTCCTCCTGAATTCAGGGCCGGTGCTTTATCCACTGCTCCACCTAGCTGCCTCCAGTTTTCTTTTTTAAAAAATTCATTCATATATATATATATATATTTTAACATTATATTCACTACCAACACCTCCATCCCAATCTCAATAGAAATTTTCTTGCAACAAAGATGGACAAGTAAGCCAAACAAATAAATACATTCACTATGTCAGACATTTTATGCCTCATCCTACACCCAGTCTCCTCTTTCTCATGAGTTTACTGAGTCATTTACAATCAAAACTGGCAATTACATTATTCTAGATTCTGAACATTTTTACCATTATTTTCCTTTAAATTTTGTATTTGTGGTGTATTTTGGTCCTTTTTCTGCTTTCATACCTCTCCTTCAGGTGAACCAAATCTTCCCGTTTCTGTGAACTAATTCCTCATATCATTTTTTTTTCTTATGGCACAATAACATTCAATGCCATTCATATAGCAAAACTTGTCAAACTATTCAATCTCTCATTAATGGGCACCCAGTTTGTTTCTGTATTGTTTTCCAACCACAAAAAGCACTGCTTTTAAGAGGGATGTATAATTTCATTGGTGTAGAGAACTTCCAGATGTTGACATTCTCTCTACCAATGAAGGTTGGCACCTTCTCTGCAATTTATAACCTAAGAGAGTTGCCAAGAATGCTGAGAATTTAATTGACTTGTCTAGGGTCACATAGTCAGTATTTGTCAGAGGCAGGATTCAAACCCAGGTCTACCTTGCTCTGAGAATATCTTTCTAGCCATTGTTCCATACTATCTCTGAGAGAGCTACAGAGTCCAGAAAGTTAGTATGTGATGGGCAAAGATATTGAAAGAACAGATTAGAAAGAAAAGTGATAGTAAGGCAGTAAAAAATACAAGGAAACTATTCATAGAGAAAAAAAATGTCTCATTTGAATCTATTACTATAGATACCTTCTCTAAATTCTGTCCTCTCTTTTAGCTCTTAAATCTTGATGCCATTGAAGAGGAATAAAGAGGAAGAAGAAGGAAGAAGCTTAGTTCAGAAAAAAGGGAAAACATAAAAAGGTAGAGAGTTGGAACCAAGACAAATTTTTACTTGGAGGCTTAAAATTAAGGTAGAAATATCAAAGTCATAGATTATAATATTAGAAGCTAAAGAGTGCCATACAGGTTGCCTAACTTTTTCATTTTAAAATTAGGGAAAGTAACATCCAGAACAGTTAATGACTTGCATCGGTAAATGTCTGAATTTAAATCCATATCCTCTGGTCCAAATCTAGTAATCTTCTATCTCTTGCTGGCTTTTTAGTTTTCTAAAAAATCTTCCTGAGATTTTTGGCATGAGAAATATTGTCTACTATCAGCCATCTTTAAAGATGCATTAAAATTAATGGTTTTGATTCACTTGAAATTGGAAACCTTTATCCATCTTTTGGGCTTATTTCTGAGTAATTGTATATTGGATATTAAAAGTTAGTCTCATACTTGTAAAGTTCATCAAAATTTTCCTTCAATTTCTTACTACAATATCTCTTACAAAGATTGTTTCTTATCCTGAGCCCATGGAGACTATCTTTGTGATGTTAGTTTTAGCAATTCTATAATGTTATTATCACTGTGTTCTTATTCAGAATGGTTCCTGAAGGAAAACAAAACTATTTTACACACAAAGACCTCTGCCAATGTGTGTGAATACACATCACAAATACTTCCCTTATGCATTTATGATTATTCTTTATTTTTTATGTCCTGAATGACTACATTATAGCCCATCACTGAATCCCTTTTAGTTTTTAAAAAAGGTATTAAGTATATTTGAGAAATATTTTATCCCAATTAGTCCATTAGTCTCCAATGGAAACAGGTAGAGAATTTAGGTCATTGGACTCTATTTCCTCTTAAAAGAAAAAGATTATTAAACAACTTTGTGTCATGCTGAAGCCCTGGTGGCCATCTAAAATAATTTCATCCCATATTATATATGAAAGTACCAAAGGGACATTTCCAAAAGGCAAATGATATTAACTTATACTATTTTCAATAATTCCTGTTCTGTCAGGATATTCTTGATGCTAAAATTTTCCAAGAATTTGACTATTACCCTTTTATGAACTGAAAATTGTGACTTGCTTTGTTAGGTAAAATTACATTTTGCATGTTTTAGGACTTTTGTAACAAAAAATTAGTATGTGGTACATGATAGGATACTAGGTTCCATGTAATTTATATGCAAAAGCTGTAAAGCGGTTTTTTTATTCCTAAATGTTTAATCAACACTAAACAATGAGAAGAGTTTAGTATAGAGCATAAATCTTAGGAAGAAAGCTTGTGGGAGGAGCAGAATAAGTATAAAAGTGACCGGAATATAACACCAACTAAAGTGTTGTAGAAGTCCATCAATTTTTTGTTTGTTTAATGAAGGAGGATGAATGTACAAAACAGTAGCATTTGCCATTTATGCAAAAATTATATATATGCATATATGTATGTATATACATATATATAAAAATACAAACTACAAACACACATAAAAATAGTTGCACCCAAGCACAACTCCTAAAATACTGTGTTAGTGTGACTGTTTTCTTTCAGTGCCCCACCATTAACTTGTCATTTTTATCTTCTCTATTTTTATAGGCTTAGGGTGAAATTTCAGAATTGTTTAAATCAGTATATTTATTATTAGTATTTGGGAACACTCATTCAATATATTGTTAATGATTTGGAAATATTTAAAAAGCTGTTCATATCATTTGACTACTTATCTGTCAGGCAATGCATCTTGCAAGGTCATGATTTTATGTTAATTTTCCATATATTATCAACATAATATTCTCAACAATATTTGATGCAAAGATTTTATTCCAGTTTATAGTTTCCTTTGTATGCTAGTTGCATTGATTTTGTTCATGTAAAAGCTTTTCATTTTCATGTAATTAATCAGAATTACCAAATGTGTGAAAATGTACATGTATGTGTGTGTAAATGTTTGTATCTCTCTTAAATCTTGTTTAAGGATTTCCTCCCAGATGTAGATATGAAAGATACATCCAACCATTTTCCTTTTATTTATTTTTAAATGATATAATCCTTTATATTTAAACTGTCTATCCATTTAGAGCTCATCATGGTAATTGGTCTAACATATATTCTTGGTTTTATTAACAACTTGGGTAATTAAGTTTGATTATTTCAATTTCTTATTTTATTTAATCAGTTTTATTTATCTGTTCTATTTTAACCAGCATGAAATAGTTTTGTTAACTATTTTATAATGTAGCTTCATATGTAGAACTGATTCACTTTTATTCATATTATTTCTTATTTTCTTTGTAATTTTAGACCTTTTTTCATGCAAATTTTGTTGTTATTTTGTTAAGCTCTATACAAAGTTCTTATTTGCTTGGTATAACATTAAATTGTCAAATTATTTTAGGTTGTATTATTTTTATTATATTAGCAATGATCAACCATGAACAGTGGATATCCCTCTACTGAGTTAAGACTTCCTTTATTTCTGTAGTTTATTATATTTATGTGACTGAATCATTCTTAGTCTCTAAGATAATCTATTCATTGATACTGATTTTGAATAGAATTTCTTTAACAATTACTCCTATTTTATTGGTATTTTTATTACTATTATGTGGCTATTCAAATAATTTCATTCATTAATTTTGAGTTCAATACTTTTCTGAAGTTAATTAGAAAATATAAGTTAAATAACATATCAGGATAAAAAATAAATCAAAAGAAAAAAATTACCTGTATTTTGCTTTTACCTTTACCTTTCCTTCTATCTAGCTGTAAAGGAGACAGCTAGGTGGCACAGTAGATAGAGCACCAGGCCTGAACTCAGAAAGATTCAAATCTTGAATTCTAATCTGGTTTCCATACATTCACTTTCTGTTTGATCCTATAGAAGTCACTTAACCCTATTTCCCTCAGTTTCCTCACCTGTAAAATGAGCAAAAAAAAGGCAAAAGCAATCCAAGCCAGTGTCTTTGCCAAGAAAACCCCAAATAGAGTCATGAGGAGTTGGACACAACTGAAATGACTGAACAACAATTAGCTGTAAAAGAGGAATATTAATGTCTCCTAAAATTATTTTGTTTGCTACTTATAACTTTTATATTTTTGTAAATAGTCACTCACTTCCTTTAAATTCCCAGTTTTCCTAGTATGTAATTATGTATACTGGGCGCTCACAATTATGATTATTTCTTTTCTGCTATGAATTGAGTTGGTTTTTTTTATAATTTTATTTTTGGTGGGGTTTTTTTGTGAGGCAATTGGGGTTAAGTGACTTGCCCAGGGTCACACAACTAATAAGTGTCAAGGGTCTGAAGCCAGATCTGAACCCAGGTCCTCCTGAATCCAGGGCCAGTGCTCTATCCACTGTGCCACCTAGCTGCCCCAAGTTGGTTCCTTTTAAAAATCAATTTCTGTCTTCTTTATTTTCAGAGAATACTTTTATTTTTATTTAATCATATCTATCTCTTTTTCATTTTCCATTTTATCTATTTCTCCTCCAATTTTTAAGATTTACTTTTATATTTAGTTTGAGTTTGTTCATTTGTTGGTTTTCAATTGTGAATTCAATGCTCAGTTTAATTTTTAATATATTCTTCCTCTCTTTTATATATGCACATGTGTATGTTTTACTGACATACTCCAAATTTTAGCATATTATGATTGCATTGTTAGAATTCTTTTTCACAAAGCTGTTAACTGCTTCTGTGATTTATTCTTTGAGATACTTATACTTATTATTTAAAATGTAGTATTTTTTTTAGGAAAGCACAGCTGTATATATATGTGTGTGTGTGTGTGTGTGTGTGTGTGTGTGTGTGTGTATGTGTGTGTGTGTGTGTGTGTGTGTGTATATACATACACATATACCTGCATGATATACTCACCTGTGTGTGTGTGTGTGTGTGTGTGTGTGTGTGTGTGTATATATATATATACACACATAATATATATACACACATAATATATATATATATATATACACACATATACCTACATGATATACTCACCTAACATGCTAAATCCACTCTTGAAATAAATGAAGAGATACATATTAAATCAAGATCATGTTAACTTTGTGATTTTTATTGTGTTTTCATATCATTGTATCTGTTTTGTTAGAATCTCAACTGAGTGCATAGGTCAATGGAATGGTAGTGAATACGTGATTTTATATATACATGCAAACAGAAGTGTCTGGGAAGACTCAAAAAAGAAGCAGTTATGTTGGTAATCCAAAAGAAATTTATAGTGGAATTTGCAATATTCTGTGTGACATTTAACTATATATTTTTCTAATAAATGTTTTTTCCTCAGTCATATAATAAAATTAATTAATATTTTCTTAATTGTAAAACTACAGTGTTAAATAATGACTCAGCTTAGGAAAAGGAAGTTTTGAGTTCAGCTCCTCCCTTTGATACATTAACTTTGTGAACATGTACACACTTTTACAAAGTAACATACCTTGCAGTTGTGGGGTTTTGTGGTCATTTTGGCATGGGGCAAAGGGTCTAGACCTTTGATTTTGGTGATTATACTTACCTTTATAATAATATTTTCCTTAGGCAAATAATAAAATTAATTTTTATGATTTGGAAACTCCCTCCACTGATGAAGATCATTTATTTGAGTTTAATTTATAGTGTTAAAGAGGTCCTGGGACCCTCAAAGATTAAGTGATTTGCCCAGAGTTATATAGGTAGTATATGATAAATGCAGGACTTGAGCCCAGGCCTTTCTGGCTGAGATAATGGTCTTCTTTCATTATTATTGCATTGTCTGAATGCTGAGGAATTAACCTGGAAATATGGAAAATAAAGGTAAAAGTTTAGGGAGAGAGATTTGCTTGGAAATTTAAAAAAAATAGTTGTAGATCATTAAAAAATATCTACCTGCTATTATTTGGTGTTCAGAGAATGAGAACTAATTTTATTAGTCTAAAGAAAACATAATTAGGAGGAGAAATCAACCAAAAAAAATATGCCATATTCCAAAGGTAAATATAAATGGTTTAGGGATTATCTGCTGTTTGGGATTACATGCTACATTGCTTCTTTTCATTGCTGTGAATAATCCATAGTTGAGAGATACTAGCTCGTGGAGGCAACAACTCCATTCAAATGGAAACAAAAGAGTTATCTCTGTACCTAACCAATAAATAGAAAACAATGGCTTTTTTTGCTGGAAAGCAAAGGGTCCATGGATTTCTCTCAATATTCTCTTGGCCTAAGGAGATGTTCCTTACATTGTAATGGCCTAAACACATAGATGTAGTCTAATAGGCATGTAATGATGACAATAATAGCTTAGGTTTACATGGTACTTGTTTGTTTGTTTTTATGGGGCAATGGGTGTTAAGTGACTTGCCCAGGGTCACACAGCTAGTAAGTGTCAAGTGTCTGAGGCCAGATTTGAACTCAGGTCCTCCTGAATCCAGGGCCAGTACTTTATACACTATGCCACCTACCTGCCCCAACATGGTACTTTTTTTGGGGGGGGCGGGGCAATGGGGGTTAAGTGACGTCCCCAGGGTCACACAGCTAGTAAGTGTCAAGTGTCTGAGGCTGGACTTGAACTCAGGTCCTCCTGAATCCAGGGCCGGTGCTTTATCCACTGCACCACCTACCTGCCCCAACATGGTACTTTTTAATTATTTTACATACATCATCTCAATTAAAGATCAAAATAGGCCTTGAAGATAAGTAATATAAACATTATTATCCCTATTTTAGACAGAAAACTAAGATAGAGTAACTTACCTCAAGTAACAGATTCAAGATTGGAACTCAAATTGTCTTATTCCAAATTTATTTTCTTCCCACTAAACCTAGCTCTCTTAACACATAGCTAAGTTTACTTGATAATGTCATATTACTTCCATGTTTAGTGCTATAATAGCCCTTTGGTGTATCTAGGTCTGGGTCTTCAATGTGTGCTTTATACTTGATCTGATCCACAGTTGGCAGTGAGCCATTTAAAATAAGATTAGTTTATCATGTATAGTAGCCAGAAATTGAGAACCATGAGATAACCACCTATTTGTGAATGCATAAACCAATACTGGTATATGTAAATAATGGAATACAATTGTGCCAATTAGGAAGTTGATCTATATGATAGCAACATCAAAGAAAAACAGCTTTGAAAGACTTTAGATGTTTGAGTTTATATGAGCCATAAGATGGCAGACTAGATATTTTCTCTGATCTCCATTACCTTTCAAATCTCTCCAAAAGAGAAATTTTCCCCAAATATAAAGCCATTTCAGCTGAAACCGTGGTCTAGCATTCTAAGAATCTAAAATAAGTTAAAACAAAGCAAAATTAAACTAAAACCCCTGAACTGACTCTCCCTGACTCAGAGCTCATTCAGCACTCTCCTCCAGGTATTATTATTATCCCAATTTTACAGATGAGGAAATTAAGGTAAACAGAGTTTAAGTTATTTGCTCAAGGTCATAAGTATCTGAAAGATTTGAAATCAGGTCTTCTTGAAGTAGAGAATACTATCCACTTTGCCACACAGCTGCCCCTTGGATGGATCCTAGGGGAATGAGATGTAATCTATTTTATAATTCAGTGGGATTTAGTAATGACAGTAAGAGCAAGACCATACTTTTATTTATCTTTGTATATTTTCTGTATAGCACAGTATTTTTTGCAATCTAGAATCATAGTTGCCTGGATCACTGAGAGTTTACGTGATCAGCTCAGCATCACATAACCAGTATCTTACCAAACTATTGAACTCAGGTCTTCCTGGCTGGAGGCAAGCCCTCTATATATGTCAAGCTGACTTTATTGCACAATATAGGCACTTAATGTCTGTTGAATAAATGAATGAATGAGGTTTTATTTACTACTATAGTGATACTATGGGACTCATTGCTTTATTGTTCTCTGTGGATATAATATTGTTAAAAAGAAAAGAGAGAAAAAAATTTAAAAAGGCTTTGACCTGTTTAACACTAATGATGATTCTCGGGTTAGTATTATTATTTCCTTGGTGCAAAACAATTTATGACTGAAAGGTAACATAGAGTTTATCTAGTCCAAATTATCAATTTTACTGATGAGAGAAAAATGAGACATAAAAAGTTATGTGATTCTCTTCCTCTCTCCATCTTGATGGAGTTCAACATCTTGAACCAGCTCAGCTCTATAATGTCTACTTCTTTGGAGTTCCTTGTTCTTTTATGGTATTAAAGATAATGTTCTTCCAAACTCCAGCCTTGTAATTCTCTTGTCATCTGCTGCCTTCACTCCTACTCATATGCTGCTGAAAAGCTGGCAGAAAATCATGAAATCATGCTAACCAGGTCCCTTACAAATGTATATTGCATACTATCAAGTAGGTCCTTATTGCAGTAAAACAATCCTTATGCTTCCCCAATTTATTCACTGTCATTCATTACAACAGTTTATAAACCAAAATTTTAATTATATTTTATATGTTTTGTTAAATATTTTCCAATTAAACTTTTAATTTTTAACATTTATATTTTAAAATTTTGAGATCCAAATCTTCACCCACTATCTTTCCTTTCCTGCCCCTCCCCCAGCCATTGAAAAGGAAGGCAATGTCAGTTACATAAGAGATCTCATGCAAAATATATATTTCCATATTAGCCTTTGCATCAACACTCACACAAATGCAAGAAAAATAAAGAAAGTGAAAATAGTATGTTTCAATCTGCATTTAGAATTCATTAGTTCTCTCTTTGGAGGTAGATAGCATTTTCTTTCATAGGTCCTTTGGAATTGTCTTAGATCATTGTCTTGAGCTGAGTTGCAAAGTCTTTCACAGTTGATCATCCTTACAATATTGCTGTTATTGTATACAGTGTTCTGGTTCTGCTCATTTCACTTTGCATCAGTTCATATAAATCTTTCTTTCCAGGTTTTTCTGAAACCATACTGCTTATCACTTCTTATAACACAATAATATTTTATCACTAATTTACAATAATTTGTTCAGCTATTCCCAAATTGACAGGCATCCCCTTAAATTCTCTCTCTCTCTCTTTCTTTCTTTCTTTCTTTCTTTCTTTCTTTCTTTCTTTCTTTCTTTCTTTCTTTCTTTCTTTCTTTCTTTCTTTCTTTCTTTCTTTCTTTCTTTCTTTCTTTCTTTCTTCCTTCCTTCCTTCCTTCCTTCCTTCCTTCCTTCCTTCCTTCCTTCCTTCCTTCCTTCCTTCCTTCCTTCCTTCCTTCCTTCCTTCCTTTTTGGTGAGGCAATTGGGGTTAAGCAACTTGCCCAGGGTAACACAGCTAGTGTTAAGTGTCTGAGGCTGGATTTGAACTCAGGTCCTCCTGACCCCAGGGCTGGTGCTCTATCCACCCTGCTATCTAGCTGCCCCTGAATCCCCTTAATTTCTAATTCTTTGCCACCACAAAAGAGCTACTTTGAATATGTTTTGTACAAAAATGTCCTTTTCCCTTTTATCTCTTTGAGATGTAGATGTAGTAATGGTATTGTTGGATCAAAGGATATACGCAGTTTTATAGCATAATTCCAAATGGTTCTCCAGAAAGGTCAGACTAGTTCACAACTCCACCAAGCATACATTAATGTACCTATTTTTCTGTATTTTCTGCATTCTAGCATTTATCGTTTTTCCTATAATGTTAGACAACTGATTGGTGAAAGTGGTACCTCAGAATAATTTTAATTTGCATTTCTCTAATAATTATTGATAGATTTGATTTCTTCTCCTAATAACTGCTATGGCAGCTTTTCCAAATCTTTTCATCCTTAACCAAACTTTAAACAGCTTACCTTTTCCTAGCTCTCTTTGTTGAGGAATCTTGATATACTGAAAAAGATTGAGACTTTTTGCCAACAGTCCCCTTTTCTCCCCTCCTCCTCATCTCATATAATACAAATGCCTTCTACTACTATCTCCTTCACCCCTGTCTCACATAAAGAGGAGGTCTTTTTCTTTGCCCAGGCAAACTCCTCTTCATATACAAGTGATCCCATTCCATTCAATCATCTTCAGAATATTACCCCTTCTCTCATCCTCATTCTCTTAAATTCAGTCTTTTCTTCTCTAGTGGCTACTTCACTACTGTCTACAAATATACCCTTATAACTCCTCCCTAAAAAATCCTGTAGTTGATTCACCCATCCTGACTTAGCTATAGTTCTATATTTCTATTCTCTTTTCATGTATAAATCTCTGGAGAAGGTCATTTACAATGGGTGCCTACTCTCTTCTTGCTCTCTTCTCAACTCTGGAGTCTGGCTTCCATCTTCATTGTTCATTTGAAAGTATTTTCTACAAAAATAACAATGATCTAATTGTCAAATTGACTTGAGCAAACCCAGTCCTCATCTTTTCTGACCTCTTTTTAATCCTTTGATCCTGATGATCACCATCTTCTTAATACTCTCTTTTCTCTGTTTTGTTTTATACTGCTATCTGCTAATTATTCTACCTATCAAGAATGCCCTTTCTAGTCTGTTTTGCTGAAACTGCACCTCAATTGTGACTCTTAATTGTAGCCTCTATACTGCACCCAACTCTTTTACTGATTTATACTGTCATTTGGTGATCTCCTAAGTTTCCATAGGTTCAATTATCATTTATTTACCAATGATTCTCATCTATTTATCTTACCCTATCTTCTCTCCTGACCTCCAGTATCACATCTCTAACTGCTTATTAAACTTTTTTTCTTTTTTTTTTCTGCGGGGCAATGAAGGTTAAAGTGACTTGCCCAGGGTCACACAGCTAGTAAGTATCAAGTGTCTGAGGATGGATTTGAACTTGGGTCTTCCTGAATCCAGGCCTAGTGCTTTTTCCACTACTCCACCTAGCTGCCCCTATTAAACATTTTTAACTGGAAGTCCCATGGACACCTCAAACTCTACGTGTCCAAAACTTAAATTTTTATCTTTTCCCCCAAATTCTCCTATCACTTTAACTACTGTATTAATGTAGTGGGTACCAATATGTTGTACCTCCCAGGCTCAGAACATAGATGTCTCCACTGAATCTTCACTTTCCTTCACACTTCCTTACATATCCCAATAGTGGTGAAGCTTTGTCATTTCTATTTCTAACTTTGTAACATTTCTTGTATATACTCTTTTCTTTTCTCTGATACTGCCTCTATCCTGGTCTTTACTGGCTTCCCTGGCTTCCTCACTAAAACCCCATTTTCTACAAGATTTCTTTCCCAATGTCCCTTAATGCTAGTATCTTCATTCTGTGGACTCATTGATTTGCCCCCTATTCATAGTTGTTTTCACATCTAATGTATGGAGCATAGGTATTGGAATCAGGAAGACCCAAGTTCTAATGCAGCCTGAGAAATTGCCTAGCTTTGTGGCCCTGGATAAGGTACTTTATATCTTTTTCCTTTAATTTTCTGTAGAATAGGGGTAATAATACCACCTACTTTATAGTATTGTTGTAAAAATAAAATGAAATAGTATTTGTAAAGTGTTTTGAAAATGCCAGAACACTAAGTGCTGGTGATATGAAGAATATTAATATTTTATATCATTTATTCAACTGTGAACTTCTTGAGTCAAGGTTTGTCTTTTGTCTTTCTTTGTATCCCTCGTACTTAGCATAGTGCCTGACGCATAGTGGGCACTTAAAAAATAAATGCTAGACTGATACAGGCCCTCATTTTCTCATACATATACCACCACAATAACCTTCTGGTTGGTTTCCCTGCCTGAAATTTCTTCCCAATCCAGACCATCTTCCACTCATCTGTTAGATTCATCTTACTAAAGCATAAGTATGACCATGTTACCTCCCACCCCTTTCAATAAATTCCAGTGATTCTTTATTATCTCTAGGACCAAATAGAAAATTATCTATTTGAAGGCCTAGAAAGACTTGTATGAACTGATGTATAGTGAAACGAGAAGAACAAAGAGAACCTTGTTTACAGAGACAGCAATATTGTTTGAGGAAGAACTGTGAGTGACTTAACTATTTTCAACAGTACAATGATCCAAGACAATCCCAAAGGGCTATTGATGAAATATACTATCCACCTCCAAAGAAAAAACTGATATTGATGGAACACAGACTAAAGCATGCTTTTTTTCACTTTCATTGTTTTCTTTTATTCAAGTTTTCTTGTACAAAATGAATAATATGGTAATGTTTTACATAATCATGCATGTATAACCCATATCTGATTGCTTACTACCTCGAGGGGAGAGGGGAGGGAAGGAAGAAGAGATAAAAATTCGAACTCAAAGCTATAAATAAAAAAATGTTTATCGCTTAAAAAAGAGAAAATTATGTATTTGGCTTTTAAAACTCTGTAGGATCTTGGCCTTTCCTACCCTTTCAGTTTTCTTATACCTTACTTGTCCCCACATGCTCTAAGATCCAGTGACATTGGCCCCCTTGCTATTCCTCACATGTGACACTCCATCTCCCAACTCTAGTTATTAGAATTCTTTTCTTCCTCATCTTGGGCTCTTGGATTCACTGGAATTCCTATTTATTGATGTGGCTTTGATTTATCAGGAAAAGAAAAAGTGGCATGAGATGTTACTCAGCGCCTTAAAGCCTGTCTAATATAGGATTCAAAAAGAAATTCAAGTATCATCGGTTAACATGTAGTCTAACATCTTCAAAAAAATGAACCAGATTATTTTTGGAACTTTAGTTCAGCCTTTTATTTGGTTCATTCTCTGAAATATGAAAGTTGTTTCAAAAGTATAACAACATAAGTTTCTTTAAGTGAAAGATGCCAACTTTTATTTATGATTATGAATGAATGTCAGGATGTGACTCTACTTCTCTGACACTCTTTAGAAACTAGGACATGGACAGCATATTTAATTGCACAAAGCAGATTGTTAAATAAATATTTTTTAAAAATTCAATCAAACAAATTTTTAGCATTAAACATACTTGAAATATTTTATTTATCTTTCTGTCAAACTAGAAAAAAGTGTTTTGTTTAAAAATGTATTTTCTTCTTTCTTCTATTAAATGAGACCTGGAAAAGAAAATAGCTATGAATAGATCTATGCAGTTTAACTGTGTAATGATCCCCCTAGTGGATATAAGAATAAGCTAGCAAAGAGATTTGCATAAAGGAGCAGGTGATTATGGGTTAGTCTCTTCTATGTAATATTTCACTCCTTTTTTCCCACTTTGATATGTGTCTAACAAAATTAGGATTGGCCTTTCCATCTTAATTGCACAACATTGAATAATTAAATTGTTTCATACATGGGGTGATTCTTTCACAGGGTGATAATACTTTCAAATTCTCAAAGCAGAACAAAGACAAATGATATAAGTAAAAGTTTAGTGAAGAATTTTTTGATTTTTATTAGTACAAAGAAGGAATCTATTACATATAATTTATTTAAGAGTGATTTGGCTTTCTACATATATTTAGAAATAGTGTTACTGTGATGTAATCCAGTGTTACTGTATATCTAAATGTTAGTTATCTGGCTCGTTAAAGCAACAGTCACAAGTAAATGGGGGAACAAGAATTGTGTGAAAATAGTTAGGAGAAATAATACTTTTGGAAGATACTTTCATATCAAAATAGTGTGCTTAAGATTAAGGTTGCAGTAGATGTGCATCTTGATAAACACAACTTTCAAAATCAAAGTTTTATTTTGATAACTTAAAATGTTATAGGAGCATGTGATCAGCAGCTTTCAAATGTGCAACTGATCAGTGCATTGGAAAGATCAGTGGAAAATGGAGCTAAATGGCCTGTGAAGCAAAGGAAGCTTTAAACAAGACTTAGCCAACTACAAACTGGTAGAAATAATATTTCATATTAAATATGTTAATCCTAACAGTAATGATGAGTTTAATACAAAGAGGACATTGCATTGCTTAAATGAGTGCTTCCATTGCCTTTACTTCATTATGTGATACCTTTCTAGCTCATGCCTCTACTATTGTACTAAGCTAGGGAAATATAAATGGAAAAATATTATATGGATTTCTTTTTGAACTGTTTTTTTTTTGGTGAGGCAATTGGGGTTAAGTGACTTGTCCATGGTCACACAGCTAGTAAGTATTAAGTGTCTGAGCTCAGATTTGAACTCAGGTCCTCCTGAATCCACAGCCAGTGCTCTATCCACTGGGCCACCTAGCTGCCCCTATTATATAGATTTCTAAAAGGACATACAGTTAATAATCATACGTTGGGATTGACATTCTGGTAAGTTAGTATAATATGCAATAAATAATATTAAAATTAACATTTTATCATCATCTTTGTGTTAGAAGAACCAATGTAATATATATGTAAATTCATATAATATTTTATTTATCTATAGATATGATGATTAATAATGATAATCCCTCTCATTTGTATAGCACTTTTAAGTTTTCTTTCTATTTTCCTAACAAGAATCCAGTGAGGTAAATGATATACATGTTTTTATTCCCATTTAACAGATGTGGAAATTGAGTCAGAGAGTTTAATAGGCATGGCTAGGATCATTTAATGTAGTAACTTAGAATTCAAACCTAAGTTTTCTGTATCCATTTTTAATGCTTTTCTCCTTAAACAGTCTTAATGTAGAGATTTCATATGCCATTAGACTTGGAAATATTGGCATAGGTCATACAACTTAACTAATTGTAAAACACAATGCTGTGGGAAAAGCACTGAATTTGAATTCAGGGGAGCTAGACTCAATTCTCAACTCCACTACTCACTATCTGCCTGTCTTGGGAAATTATCCTTTCTGGGCCACTGTATCTTTATCTGCAAGATGAAGCATTTGGAATTGATAAGTCAAGGCATTTTCCATCTCTAAGCCCTAATATTAAAAAGGCATTATATTATCTATGTCATAACCATATATGTATATTCTGTAACTTCATGTAGGTTACCTGAAATGCTATAAATTTTATTTCATTTTATTTTATTTAATGAAAGGAACACATTTCTCAGTGATTAAGATTCCTTGATGACAGTAATGATGAAGCCTGAATTGAATGAGGAGATAGAAACAAGAAGATAAAAGGAAGGAAAATCTATAATTAAGGAAAAAAATACACAAACAATAATTTTGAAAGTGAAATACATTTCTGCAGAATAAAATGGAAACAGAAGCAAACAATAAAAATAATAGACAATTAGGGTGGGTGTAGTTTGTATCATAGAAATGATGAAAGGCAAAAGATAGGGTAATGAAATGTGTATGTGGAGACAATGGAAAAGTGCTTCAAAGCCCCTTTTTAAAGCCCTCCCCCTCACATACATTTCATTCTATTCTACCTTTTCATTAGCAAGTTTCTTTTATTATTTGTAACTCAAAAGATGCCTTAGGAAAGGATTATGAAGATGTGGCTTTGTTTTACAACTTTATTCATAGCTTCACAATAATGCATTTGTGACAGGCTAATATTCCTTGATGAGTTATGTCAGGTTTCTCTTAAGCATTTACCTGTCCTTGCTTTTGAGTGGGTTACTAGTCCAATTTGCCTGATATTTAAATGTTACCATAGTGATGACTAGTGGACGCTGTCATCTTTCTCTTTTTAATTAAAGAACAGATGCAGGTAAAGCTGATCTCACTGTGACCCTTTTCAAGCTGGCATCAACACATTGATTGTTTCCAATTCTTTTCTCTCCTCTGGTGTCTCAGCTTTGTCCTTTCTTCATATCAAGGTCTTTGTCCTTTTGGGTTAAAGCAGTAGTAGTAAGTCCTTTTTTGACCCTTCCTTTGGGAGCTATATCTTGCAGGAAATGAAATCCACTTCCACTAAATAGTGATAGAATGAACACTAATGATGCCTTAGTCAAGAAGACTTAACTTTTACCACTCTGAAGTTCAGTAATCTACATATGAGTGGATTTGATAAAACCCATATAGTAAATATACATATGTATATATGTCTGTGTGTACATAGCAATACATATATGTAATATGTATATATAGGCATATATACATAGATAATGAATAGTTCCACACATAATAGAATTATTTTGAAGAACCTTTAACTTTATCTTCAGTTCAGTGTACAAGTATATACATTTCTAGTTGCCTAGTTGATGTCCTTTTATGACTATGATTGATATATTATAACCAAACTCTAACATGAAATTGTGAAACCCCACTACCCTATTACCCATTTATAGCCGTTACTGTAGAACTAACTGCTCCCATTATTGTATTTTTACCTAATGTTACTATATGTTTTCAGAACCAATTAACAGTGTTAAATGAATGATTTTCTTTTCTCAATAGCTATTTAGAATTATGAGACCAAGGAACATTTTTACACTCTTCTATTTGCCTGAATTAGAACTTAAATTATTCCCCTTGTGTTGTTAACAAATTACCCTTCATATTAGATTTTTTCATTCCATATTCCTCTCCATTCCTTAATATCACAGAAATTCATGTCTCATGATCCTTGGGCATTGTCTCCATTATTGAGTACATCTTTTCTCAGGGCTTCATCACCCAACCCTTTTCCTTATATTTAAGAACTTTAGTGTACATCATGGCATCTTTTCGAACACCTTGACTTCTCAGTTCCTCAATTTCCTCAGTTCCCAGGACCTGATTATTCACTTCAGCCTAACCATGTTAGAATGGTTATACCTTTTATCTAATTATTCTTCTGTGCTCCTGTTTTATGCAGAACTCTGAAATTCCTCTGATTTGACTGATAATAACTCATGCCCTTCCATATTTTCTTTGTCTTACCCTTCCTGAGATTATTCTATAACCTTACTGCAACCTCCAGTCACCCCACCTTCTGTTTTCTAGGTCATCATCCTAATCCAGGCTTTACTGTCTCCTATTCATAATCTTGACTATCAGCTACACAACAGTTCAACTTTATGTTTTCCTCCACCCTTCATTTTCTTGACCTCTTGTCCTGTCCTTGCAAATCCTTTTCTAAACTCTAACCAAATATTATTCCTACCATCTATATTGTTGTTTTCTACTCCTGAACTGACAAATACCAATAGAAAAAAATCACGACACCGTGCTGACTAGGTCCCCTATGAATTTATGTTAACTATCTGACCTGAGCTTTCATTGATGCATATTAATCCTTTGAATCTTCCTTGAATGATTCCCTATCAGCCTTTCTATATTGGAAATTCCAAACATTCTCTTTTCAATCAAGTCAAATTTGCAAGCCTCTACTCCTTCTTAGGAGAAGACTTTACCTCCTACTTTCTCTAGAAAATTGAGGTGATCCATTAGGAGTGCTTGCTTTTCCACTTTGCTATACCCTTAAATACCTCAAATACATTCCCAATTCTTTTTTCCTTTACCCTAATCTCAGGTCAGTTTTCTCCTTGACAAGACCAAATTTTTCTTTGTTTCTTTTAGCTGCATATAGGATATTTCATTTTATTTAACATTTTTATTTAAAGTTTTGAGTTCTAAATTCTATCTCTCCCCCCTCCCTTAGGCAGTAAACAATTAGATATGGGTAATACATGTGCAATTATGTGAAACATTTCTGTATTAGTAATTTTGTTTAAGAAGAAAAACAAAAGAAAAAATTAAAGAAAGTGAAAAATAGCATGTTTCAGTATGTATTCAATCCATATCAGTTCTTTCTCTGGAGATGATAGTATACTTCATCATTAGTCCTTTGGGATTGTCTTGAATCATTGTATTGCTGAGAATAGCTAAGTCATTCGCAGTTCTTCATTGAACAATATTGCTGTTACCTTGTGCAGCGTTTTCCTGGTTCTGTTCAATTCACTATTCATGTAAGTCTTTACAGGTTTTTCTGAAATCATCCTACTTGTCATTTCTTTTAGCACAACAATATTCCATTACATTTATATACCACAGCTTGTTTAGCCTTTCCCCAATTGATGGAATTCCCTTTGATTTCCAAATCTTAGCCACCACAAAAAAGAGCTGCTCTAAATATTTTGTACAGCTAAGTTCTTTCACCTTTTTGTGAAGGTCTTGAGGATATAAAGCTAGGAGTGATATTGCTGACTCAAAGGGTTTGCACAATTTTATAGCCCTTTGGGCATAGTTCCAAATTGCTCTCCAGAATGGTTAAATCAGTTCACTACTCCACCAACAGTGAATTCGTATGACAAAATTTTCTACTTATGCCCTTGATCTTATCCCATTCTATGTCTTCTGGCACCTTGTCTTTTTGGTCACCCCTTTTTTTATCAACATCAATCTCTGTTTAATAACTTCTTTCTTTCCTAATGCCTAAAAACATGTTTAAATCTCTCCTATCTTTAGTAAATAAACCTTCACTTAACCTTGACATCCCATCAAGCTGAAATCCTATATCTCTCCTCCCTTTCACTGTAATAGTCCTAGAAAAAAAAAACTGCCTTCACTTCAGTTTTCATTCATTTCTCACTCAAATATTTGCAAACTACCCTTTTCACACTTCAGGAATCTCTCCCCCTCCCCCTCCCCCTTCCTCTCTTCTCCCTCAGTTTTTGGTCAAACTACTCTTTCCTCATTCTGTGACTTTTTTTTCAGTCTTCTCTGCTGTATCACCATTAATCTTCTGAATCTTTTGCTTGGATAAACTCCAGGCCTGTGTCCTAGGCCCTCTGTTCCTTTCTTTATACATTTTCTTGGTAACTTCATAAGCTTTCATAGATTTAATTACTATCTCTATACAGTTGACTTTGAAAGGAATATATCTAGCCCACATCTCCTGAGCTAAAATTCTACATCTCCAACTGTTTGCTAAATATCTTCACTTTAGTGTCACAGAGACATATCAGTCTTACCATATCCAAAACAAAACTCAGTATACATAGCTCCAGACCCACTCCCTTCCCTTTCCTGTTTCTGTTGGGCTTCTCCCCCACCCCAGTCCCTAACCTTAGTGTTATCCTCCACTCTCCCACATACTCCATAGCCAACAAAGTGTCAAGTCTGTCAAGACTATTTCACAAAATCATTCTACTCCTTTATTTACACGTAAACCACCTCATTTCAACTCCTTACCACCTTTTGCTTATAGTATTACAACTTCTTAACTGTTTTCCTGCCCTCTAGTGTCTCCCCTTTCCAATCCATCAAGGCCAAATTTGTATTCCTACAGCCAAAATTTGACCAGATAACTCCTGTACTCACAAAGCTTCAGTGGCCCCTTATTGCTTCTAGAATAAAACACATAATTCTCTGTCATTTAAAGTCTTTCTCAAGTTGGCTCTCCCTTTCCAAACTGGTTTCACATTATCCCTTTCACACATGCTATTTTCTAGTCAAACTGACTAGATAATCTTGGTAAAGACATGGAAGAAGGAGATGTAATAACGTATATAGGATACAAAAAGTAGGCTCTACAATTATTTTATAGGTGTGTATATGTGTGTATATGCTGTTTTATTCCTATAAAATATAAACTCTTTGAGGGTAAGAACTGATTAATTTTTATCTTCACACATGGCGGCATTCTATAGCATAAAATTTTGTTTGTTGTTTGTCCTTCATTCTCAAAGAGAACCATGAGATCTGGAAATAATACCATGACTTGCAAGTGATTTGGATTTAAGTGAGGGAGGACTGTGCAAAGTCACCAGCCTCACTCTCTCCTCCAAAACCATCTGGGTCCAGTGGCAATATATACATCTGGATGACTCGAGATAGCCCTGGATGTTTGAAACAATCAGGGTTAATTGACTTGTCCAGGGTCACACAGCTAGTAAGTGTCAAGTGTTTGAGGCCACATTTGAACTCAGGTGTTCCTGACTCCAGGGCCAGTGTTCTATTCTCTGCACCACCTAGATGCCCAAAGGAACAATCCTATTATCCTAGGACTTATCAAGAATACATGCATAAAGTAGTACTTAATAAATGTGTGTTGTATTAAGTTGAATTATCAGAAAATGTATCCAATGTATCCAAGTGTTTACATTACTGCTACTACTACTACTACTACAAATAATAATAATAATAGCAGCTAGCATTTATATACCACTTTAAGGTTTGTAAAGTGCTTTACATATGTTAACTTATTAGATGCTCATAAATAACCTGTTATTATTAAGTGATATTATTATTTCCATTTTACAGATAAGGAAATTGAGACACAAAGAGTTTAAATGACTTGTCTATGGTTACCCTGCTAAGAAGTTAGTCTGAGCCAGGATTCAAACTCAGGTCTTCCTGAGTTCAAGTCCAACACTATATCTACCATACAACCTAGCTGCGTAGTATAGTATGCACACATTCTCAGTAATTAATTTGTTTTAATTTTTCTAATTCTTGCTGAATTTTACACTGAAGTTTTCTTAGTCCTATGTCTCTATTAGATTGGGATTGATCAAGCCACATTATATTAATACAATTGATTACCTTGGATTAATTCGGTATAGATAGATAGTACATAAATGTATACATCACATATTTCATGTATATATGTATGTAAATTATACATATATCATATATGCATACATATATTTATGCAGTATACATATTATCTTCCCTAAAAGAATGCTAGATGCTTGATAGTAGAGATTGTTTCATTTTTTTGTATTTATATCCATGGTCCCTAGCAAATAGCTCAGAATATAGTAGAAATTTAATACTAAAAAGACTGGGTACATCAATTGATGAAAAAAAAACATTATATTACTTCAGAATAAAAGTTTTCATCTTATCTCTTTTTTTTCTTTGCCTAATAGTTTTAAAAATGTGCTGTGTAAATTGATGCATCTTGGTCCTTCAGGGTATTCTTAAATTTTCTTCATTGTATATTAATCAATCTTGTTCAATCTTATTTTTCTAGATTAAAAAAAAACCTGACACTTCTTTGAAATACCTTCTTAAGGGTTTTTTTAAGCCCCTTTGTTATATTAAGCCCCTTTACATTGTTTGGCAGTCCTGTAAAACCTCTGTTCTTATATTACTTTATTTGTTTAGGTGCTATGTACACTCCAGGGAATTCTCCTAATAGAAAGTATGGTCTCCTTATACCTGCTATGGAAGTTTTCTTCATGGTTCCCACCCTGCTGATTCAGGGAAAACAGATTCCTTTTCTACCTCCCCCCAACCCCTGCTTCTCACCAGGGGGATGAACTTGAGTTAAAGTTCAGCAAGGAACATGAAATGAATGAGGAATTAAGCACAATATTTTCTAAATGAATTCTAAATTTTCTAAATTTCTGAAAAGAAATGAACTAATAACTTCACTTCTTTGTGACAATACAATGACTTTGTTCTATATTTTCATGCCATAGGAAAACTGGACTCAAAATGCATTTTTCTTTGGATGACAACTTTAACAGGCTTTAGACAATGCTTTCTAAAGGTAGAGACACTGACATATAGAAAATGTTACCTACTAACTACAGAGATAATTCACATGCCCATATTTATTTTCCACTTGAAGCAGGCTAGCATAGTAACTATGTATTATAGTTTTGTTGTTCCTTTTTTAATGGGCACCTTTCTATCTTGATGTTTAGAAGCAAAACAAAACATCACTAAATAATTTCCAAGGAAAACAATGCTAAATTATTTAATTGCCCCCAATTCATGAAAATACTTGGATGGAAAGCTAATGGCATGAACTTTGAAGAGGTTATGTATGACCAAGTTTATATTTGATTTGTATTTAATGACTAGCAGTATATATGTCTATAAATTCTGATCCAAATAGAAATATCACATTCCTACTTGAGAAGTGCTGCTGCAATGTTTCTTTGCGCTCTTTTAAAAATACTCATTTTTAGGAGGAGGAAAGATAAAAGCTTAAAGTTAATTCACCAAGAATATGATAGTAGAACCAATGCTCTTCATCTCTTTGCCATCATTCTGCAGGCAGTGAAATACTCTCTGTGTTCCCTTTACTAATAATGTTTCTATCACAAAGCTTCCAGACCATTCCACAGTAGTGAAAAGAACAACAGAAAATAAGAAGAAAACTGACTGGATAATCCACTCTGTATGTGAAACAATAGCAGTCTGTGCTTTTATTTACTGGTGATCAAGCCTCCTGGGTGTATTGCTGCTCTGGAATAAAAAGATGAACATAAGACCCAACTGTTGCATTGAGACTGAACACTGGCCTTAAGATAGGCAAGTGTGCTCTGACTTCATCTGAGCTCATCCACATAAAGCCTCTAGTGGATATGTTTCTGAAAGGGTATTGCTCCTGGCACTGGTGCCAGCAATGGCTTATACAGCTGTTCACTGGTTGTGCTAATGGAATGTCATCATGGTAGATATTGCATCAGTAGGAACTGAGAGTTAATGACCTATAAATCATAGTAAGCGAGTGTTAAAGAGTAAGAGAGATGATGTCAGTTAACATCCCACTTATTTCCTAGATACTATAAGGTTAACTGACTTCAACAACTTTTTTTAAAAAAATGATTTTGAAAGATTGCTTTAATTGAATGTGTTAAAATTCAGATTTATTCTAGAATATTCAAAAGGAACTATTCTATAGAGACGGTATTTATATCCACACTAATATAGAAATGCCCTTCTCTATGAGCAGATATGTCTTAAAGACTTCTGGCTCAATAAAACCTTGTGCACCTCCACTGATTGCTTGTCTTGTATCACAGAGATTAAATGGATTAAGTATGCAACTAGCGTTGATAAAAATGATTCTAGCAAAATTTATGTGATGATCATCAGAAAAAAACAATCTTTCTAAGCCATTTGTGAATATATGTGCATAGACAGAGACTGCTACATGGAAATGCCTGCTCCCAAGGCCGCTCCATGGGAATTGTCTAAGTCCTAAATAGCTTGAGATCTGCTTAGCAAGGTTCACGAGGTGGTATACAACCCCACATCTTCCTAATCCCAAGCCCACCCAGTATCCAGTGTACAAATCTGCTTCTGTGTCTTGGCTGTGATATTCTTAAAAGTGAAGCACTGATGCCTATCCATATTCATTTAACTTTTTTAGTGTATATGCTGGGAAAAGGTCTAAACAGCGTATACTCACATTACTTAAGTTTCCATGATTGTGGCTGGGAGAGTATTCTCTTCATTGCCCCACGTGTGTGTGTGTGTGTGTGTGTGTGTGTGTGTGTGTGTGTGTGTACACACCCATCTGTCCATCTCTCCCCCCTCTTCCCCCTCCTCCTCCTTCCCTCCCTTCCTCCCTCTTTTGCTTTTTCTCTGTCTCTGTCTGTCTGTCTCTCTGTTTCAGATCTTCATGAATTGCTGTGGCCCAAGAAAGCTTGTCACCCAGTAAGTGGCCATTCTTCTACTGATGTTCTTCTTCAAACTTAGCTAAATTGGTCCTCAGATGAATCTATTCTTTTTTTTTTTTATTTTTTGGCAGGGCAATGAGGGTTAAGTGCCTTTCTCAGGGTCACACAGCTAGTAATTGTCAAGTGTCTGAGGTCAGATTTGAACTCAGGTCATCCTGAGTCCAGGGCCAGTGCTTTATCTACTGCACTACCTAGCTGGCCCAGGTGAATCTATTCTTGAATGCTTTCCAGGTTTTATAGAACATGCAAAAGCTTTAGATAATGTAGGGTTACCTCTCAATCACATTGAAACCGTAGACTTTTGTGGAGTGTGAATTGATTTAATCTAATTAATATTTTTAATAAATTACTTGCTATAGATTTGTGAAGTTATTATAGAAGAGATAAAGGGAAAAATTGGAGAGATCTTGGAAAGAATTTAGAATTTGGAGAAATTTGTTTCCAAGTCTTTTCAAGTTATGATAATTACAGAGCTTTGTTATCCTTGACAGCACTTTCTCCCCAACCAAATGCTACAAATATTTACTAAGGAAAAAAGGGCCATGCTAAAATTTCAGGATAAAGTCTCTGCAAATGAAATGTCTTCAGTTTCCATCTCTACTTCTTTTGGGAGTTCCCTGCCCCGATTTTGAGAAACACCATATAAAAGATAAATCAGATATAACTTTGATTCAGAATCTTAAGAAATTTTAAATAAGGAATGTATCAGGCTTATAAGTTAAGATCCTTTCCTTTATTTCTGACAAAAATGTCAGTAATGTGTATAGAATTTTTGTTAGGTTTGCAAATTCTACATTACATTTGGCTTTTTGGGGGGGAATTGACTTCATATTCAGTGAGAAAGTCAATCTTCTTTTTAGTTTGCACAGGTATGAAATAAGGATTTTAGTATTCATACTCAAATACAAAATATAGTCATTCCTATTGAAGTATAAGTAATAAAAGAAATATCTAAATTTTTGGTAGGCTATTAAAGATTAAAAAGGAATATCTAAATGTATGGGTTGGGTGGTGTTTGTATTTTGGTAAACCATTAACAAGGAGTTAAAGTGTCCCAAAAATGTTAGTGAAGAGTAAAACTGCACTAACACTTTTGGGACACTCTGTACTTGGTACACCAAGTCTGAGTAATTCAATGTATCACAATACAACTTGCACTTTGTCCACCTTGGGGTTGTTTACTGTGAGGAGCACACTTTGTAAATTTTGGAGTGCTATGTGCAAGTGTGCTATTCACTTGATTTGCCACCTGAGCTCCCTAACACTGTATCTGGATCAATTCTTAGGGAAGCCTATAAGTAGGTTCACCTGGGGATTGTCCTCCCTCCTTAACCTCCTCACCCCTACCTCTATTAGCTCAGCTTATTAGTCAGGGATTTCATTTTACCCCATCAAAACTGCCAAGGCAACCTTGTCATTGTAATTTTCACGCCCTTTCATTTTCTTTGTTCTCTGTGTCAGTGAAATCTTATCTCCATAGTCTTCTGTCATAGGGTAATTGCTTGGAACCAAGTTCAATCAGAGCCTCTAGCATAATAAAACATAATGTACAAATGAAAACCTTAGTAGCCACTGCCTTGTATCATATCCATGTGGAATCTGTGTATCTATCCCGTCAGTGAAAATCTGTTAGTGGAAGCAATTGGCCTCCTTCAAAAGTTTGGATGTATGTGGAATCAGGCTTTTATAGTTTATATTATTTATTTTATATTTAAGCCTTATAAAAGCAGACTTCCTTTCCATATTAAAGTGAACCAGAAATGCTACTAATATGGGACTTGCTTATATCTGCAACAGTACTTTAAAAGCCTGGGCAAAACCATAAAAATGGATGGGAGTTTTAACAGCAATGGATCATCCTATTAACATTTGTGAGCCTTTTGCAAAAGAGGCGATACTTCATTTCCATTGACTAAATTTGTTCCATTAAAACCACCCTTACTAGTATGTTAGAGAAGTAGGCCAGAACCTTTGTCTATTCCACTTCTGCTGTTGTATCTTCAGGGCCGGGTTAAAATTACACAGAACAGGGAACTTTTCCAAAGAATTGGATGGGTTTAGTACTAACTTTCTAAGTGGGTTATTTGAAAAGAAATATATTGATACTATTGAAGATTACCAGCAAATCCACTGCCATCGCCTCCTCCTCTGCTACTCAATGAGCTGTTAAAAGGCACAATTTGTTGTGCTATGTCGCTAACAAGAAATAAATAACATGCAGCAGGTGCTACACAGGAAGGCACTGAGTGTTATTGTACTAACTGTGCCTGACTAATTCTAGCCAAGACAACAATTCCGTATTCAGTTAAGAAGAACAGATCATTTGGTTGTGGTTTGGAACCAGTTTTTATTAATGTTGGGTCTGGATTGGGGGAAAAACGGAACTATGTTCACACAGTACCCTTTGCTTAAGAGATTTATATTCAACTTTTAATTGTCCATCTCTTGGGAGACTATCAATAATGTTGATAATCTTCAATATCATATACATGTATATAATAAATTTAGTTTGTTTTAAAGTATATTATTTTGAAAATTTATCCAATTTCCTCATTATACTTTATTATTTCTTTTTCATTCACTGAGTACATTCTGTGATGGTAGATTGAACTTAGAAGTAACTTGGGCTGGAAAAAATCCAGCCTAGTATTAAATATTGACCACTGATCATTTAAAGGACTTCAAATCTAATTCAATCAAATACATATTTCTAAACACTTGCTATGTGGGTGTCATGAAGTCAAGTATATTCAACAAATATTTATTAGATGTCTAAAATGTCTAAAATACTATGCCAGGTGTTATTAATAAAAAGAAGAAAAAATACAAGGATAAAAAAAATCCCTGCTTTTAGTTTAGACCTATAATGCCAGGTTGAGGAAGTTACATTATATCCAAACAATAAAGAATCACTGAAGATGTTCAAGCAGGAGAATGATTATTTGAAAATTGAATTATGCTTAACTGTGTGCCCTAGGATAATTATTTTGATAACAATATGAAGGACCAGATTGGAAGTAGGTTGGGAGGGATTAGAAACAGGCAGACCAATTAAGATGCCATTGTTATAGGTCTAAGCAAGAAAGGATAAAGGCCTGATTAGGATAGCATTTTTGTGAATGGAGAAAAGGAGAGAGGATAGATGCTATGAAGGGAGCATCAACAAGAATTGGAAACTAATTGCTTATGGAGGTTTGAAGAGGAAGGAAAAATTAAGGAGGACTTTGAGATCATGAACTTGGATGACTCGAAGAATCTGCCCTCAAAAGAAAAAATGCCTTGTGCTATTTACCATGTTATACAAATTATTTGCATAAAATTAGAGATGGCAGGCTTATCACCTTTGAAGATGACAAAGCTAGAGTGAGTAATATATCAGGTCACAAAATGAAGATAGAAAAAACTTATTAATACACTAGAGCAGGGGTCTGCACAGAAACAGATGAAATTCAGTAGGGATAAATGTAAAGTTGAGGTCAGGTTCAAAAATTAACTTCACAAGTGTAAGATGTGGTAATTTTTCTGAAGAAAAGATCTACAATTTAATCAAACAGCAGTGTTATGGGGCAGCCCAAAGGGGGAAAAAAAGCTAATGACCTCTTGAGTTATTACATTAAGGGAAGTAAAGCACCTAGGAATAAGGATGTGATAATGCCCAATCAGACCATAACTGAAGTATCATTTTCAGGACTTGGTGCCACATTTTAGGAAGGACTTCAATAAGCTAGAAAACATCTTGAGGAGCACAACCAGGCTAGCGAAGGTCTTTTAGTCCATGTCATATGAGACTTGTTTGAAGTAGCTACAGATGTTGAGCCTGAAGAAGTGAAAGGAATCAGGAGGGGAGGAACTGGAAGGAAAGGAATGGGACATGATAGCTATGTTCAAGTATTCTAAGGGTTATCACAGAAAAGGGATTAGAATAACCCTCTTTGGCAGCAGGTTGCAGAACTATGAGTGTTCTGAAATGTCAGAATGAGAAGGTATTGTAACGATTGGAATAACGCCACCTGCTGGATACTTACTGTAGAGGAGTTCTGCCCATGAAGGGAAGGTCTTTGAGGGCAAGACCAGGAGTCAGGAAGTGACGCGGGCTAGTGGGAGGAGGAAGGAAGAGACTGGCGCTCAGTCTCGCTCTCTTTCCTGGGGACTCTGGCGGAGAAGGGAGCTAGAAATGTGCTCTCCCTTTAATAGATAGGAATCTAGGCCTTTCTCTCTCTCTTTATCAAATTCTTATTCTCCTTAATAAATGCTTAAAAGTCTAACTCTTGCTGAAGCTTATAATTTATTGGTGACCACTCATTAGATATTTTAGACAGACTAGCTAGAATTTTAACCCTTAACAGATGGCTGACCACGAAGAGGAAAGCTAACCCTCAGTCTTCTGATCTTCTGGTTGGGTAAGAAATTTCCCCTCCCTCTCCCTTTAACTGCTAAGTACTGGCGTACTGGCGTACTGGCTGTGTTTTCCTTTAAATTTTTTCGAATGGACCTTTTAAACTCCCTAATTACCCTATTTTTGATTTTAGTCTGTTTAACCAGACAAATGGGAGATAAGATCATGTTAATGCTTTGTTTTTGTGGACTTTCTATTTTTCTTTTTATTTTTGTTAAAAGAGCCAGCAACTTACTCACACAAGGAAATATCTCTCCCTCTCCCAACCATGCTTTTTCAGAGAAACCTGAAGAGATTCCTGCAGCTTTTCCCAGTTCTAACACTAATTGTTGCTTTAATTTTGCATGCCTGGAGGCAATGACCCACCCTCTAGAAGCTTTTAATCCCCTAGCACCTGGAGGCAAGGTGGGGGAAGAGGAATCCAGGCCTGAGTTCAAAATCAAGTGTGATTCAAATTGTGCTGGTCCCTCCCCTCCTCTCCAGACCCCACCTTCTACTCCTCCTATGGCCAAGCCCATAGCTTCGCCTGCCTGGGAAGTCCAGAGATCTGATGCGCATGCTCAACTTTTTCTACCTGCATTTGCAGCTTTAGGCTCAGCCCTTCCCCAGCCTGGCTGTGCTTCTGAGACAACCTTAGAAAACCCTTTAAATTCCAGATATGCTCGATTTGTTCATAATTTTGCTAACCTGCTTTTGTCTTTAATTAGTAATCTTATAAAGCATTTGTATGGTGGAAAGACTGACAGACAATATAGAGGGGTTAAAGAAGAAAAACTTAAGCTGAATAAGAATGACAATCAACATAGTTCAAGACTCTGCTTCTTTTGCCATGGAAGGGTATATATTTTACAGAAATGTAGAAGTAAGCAGCAAGGTATTGATATGAGTATTGGGGATTTTAGATATCGGAATCAAAGGTGTTCTGAATTCACTCAGAGTATTAATATCAGTTCAGAGGTTACATAGGATTTCTATGCTATTACATATACATTTTGAAATTAATGGTATGGGTTTATTTTCATAGAGATTTTCATGCTTTTGAGATTGTGTCTTATACTTAGTTTCTAAAACAAGGAGAATATTTGTAAAAGCTTTTTATAGTCATGTGATCAAGTTTATATTTTATAATACTCTTATTAATATTAAGTTCATATTCATTTAGATTTCCTTAGTTTGAATTTCATTGTCTTTTATTGTTCCATGTGTATTTTCTTCTATTCATTTGTCTATCTAATTTTGAAACATTGCAAGATGGTTTTGATTTTATTATACAATGTTAATTCTAGGAGTATTGTGCTCCCATATTCTGAGTTGTTTGTTTT
Source organism: Dromiciops gliroides (assembly GCF_019393635.1). NCBI lineage: Eukaryota > Metazoa > Chordata > Mammalia > Microbiotheria > Microbiotheriidae > Dromiciops > Dromiciops gliroides. The sequence goes on from NC_057865.1 coordinate 178,147,989, forward strand.
TGTTATTTTTTCTCAACTGATTATTTGATCAAACTCTTTAAAGCATTTCCCTGGCAAATTTTTTGCCATGGCAAGTGTAAATTGATTCTAGAAGTATTATTTTTGATAAGCATATTCCAAAAAAAAAAAAAAAAGAGGGGAACATTTGTAAAAGTTTTCATTGAGATTGTGTTGTGCTTTAACTTGTATTTAAATATGTTCAGATTTTTCAAAAAAGTAATTGTATACTAAGTTAAAAAAAGGGGGTATTATTTGAAATTGTTGCATAATTATATATTGTGTTCTGAGTCAAGATGTATTCACATTTTTTGCAATCATTTATTATCCTCAATTTTTAAATCCATATGAGACTTGGATTATGGGAACTTATCATTTAAGACATTAATTGCCTTTATTCTGAGTTATCAGATGCCAGTTGGCCAAGATGCCATCCAATCACAAGAGGAATACATGCAAGAGCAGACACTGAACTGTCACATGAGGGGAGACATGCATGAAGTCAAGGTATGGCCGAGAGAACGGCTTTTGACAAATGTTGAGGTTGGATTCTCTTGGTTTAATATTTTATTTTATTTTTCCCCACAATATTGTACAGATGGCTGGAAGTATTGATCCCACCCATCTCACTTCTACACCTAGCTTCTATGCTCCCTCCTATATGCCTGATGCCATGGACATCTCAATCCCATGCATCTGATTAAGTCTGACTCAGTTTCTTCCAATATGTTCGGTGGCATGGACATATATTCCATCCACCTATTTTAAGCCTGGCATACTGCATGGACAGTACATATTGCTCAAGTGTGGGAATGCTCATATCCCATCATTTCTCTGTTCTTTTATGGTAACCCCCATAATTATCTCAGGTGTCATGATAAATACAGTGTTGAATTTGGCCTTGACACCTATTACCAATTATATTAGATTTTTTAATTTCTCATAATGGCATGAGGATAATTAGGCAGATGATGCAAAAAGTGATAAAACAAAGATAAAAATTATTTTTAATAATTAATATTGCAGCAATTGTCTTCTCAATTACCCTCCATAAGGGGGGGACTATAGTAATATTATAATTTTAAAGAATGGTTCAATTTTTGTTTTATTATGTTTCATGTGTAACAACTAAGATTATGAATTCCCTTAGACATGTTTTTGAGAACTTTCATTGTTTGATTTGATTATTGACAAAGCTATTTTAAAGTTGTGTTAAGCTCAATTTTGTAGGAAATTTCCTGGCTGATTACCAGTATCCACACATCAACCCCTGAAAAGACTTCCATTCCACGACTACACCTAGAGGACATCTGAGAAAAGAGTTTCAGAGACTTTAAATGAACAGTTTTGATTTGTTGTTTTTGTTGTTTTTTTCTCTTTCTGTTATAATATACACCATCTGTAACATGTATTCTCTGCAGAGGCCCTCCCTTTGCAAGACTAATGTCAAAGCGTCGGTTCATGAGGACAAAAAAAAAAAATCGCCCCTCTGGACAAAACTTTCCTCTCTTCCTTTTCTATATTGTTGTTCACATATTATTAGTTAGCAATAGTTATCATATTGTTTTTACTGTTCCGTCAAGGAAACATTTTGTTTCTTGAGGAACAACAGGGGGGACTGTAACGATTGGAATAACGCCACCTGCTGGATACTTACTGTAGAGGAGTTCTGCCCATGAAGGGAAGGTCTTTGAGGGCAAGACCAGGAGTCAGGAAGTGACGCGGGCTAGTGGGAGGAGGAAGGAAGAGACTGGCGCTCAGTCTCGCTCTCTTTCCTGGGGACTCTGGCGGAGAAGGGAGCTAGAAATGTGCTCTCCCTTTAATAGATAGGAATCTAGGCCTTTCTCTCTCTCTTTATCAAATTCTTATTCTCCTTAATAAATGCTTAAAAGTCTAACTCTTGCTGAAGCTTATAATTTATTGGTGACCACTCATTAGATATTTTAGACAGACTAGCTAGAATTTTAACCCTTAACAGTATCAATGAGTAGAAATCACAAAGAGAATTTAATCTTTTTGAAAGAAAAACTTCTCAACTAGAGCTGTCTAGAAGTGGACTGGATTATCTTGAGAGAGATTTCAAGTAAGCTACCTTGGGTGAATCACTTAACTTTAGCATTTAACTTGTTTCTGGCAAGTCTATACTTTCCAAGTAGGTTTGTTAACTTTACATATATCTCCTTTGAATTTCATAGTTTTAGAGTCAAATTAATATTCTAATATGCCAGTGTCACTTTGGATCTTGACTGACATCCAGTGAATTAGCTATTTTAGCTTTGTGTTGTCTTCATACGTGATGATCAAGCCGTTTATGCTTTCATTCAATTTATTGATAAAATTGTTAGATAGCACAGCACCAAAAGTAGATTTGTGGAATACTCCTTTAAAGACTTCCTGCTTTGGGGCAGCTAGGTGACACAGTGAATAAAGCACTTGCCCTGGATTCAGGAGGACCTGAGTTCAAATCCAGCCTCAGACACTTGACACTTAGTAGCTGTATGACCCTGGGCAAGTCACTTAACCCTCCTTGCCCCACAAAAAACAAAACAAAACAAAACAAAACAAAACAAAACCAAGAAAAGAAAAATAAAGAACTCCTGCTTTGTTGACAGAGTCATTAAGAATTACTCTTTGAGTATGATCATTCAACAAGTTCTGAATCCATCTTACCTGTATTATTAGGGCCACATTCTCTATCTTTTCTAGGACAACTAGGTGGCACAGTGGATAGAACACTGGCCCTGGTGTCAGGAGAACCTGAGTTCAAATCTCAACTCAGATACTAACTGTGTGACCCTAGGCAAGTCACTTAACCTCAATTGCCTTAAAAAACCACCCAGGGCCATCTCTAGTCCTGATATATATCTTTCTACTGGACCCAGATTGCTCTGAAGGAGAGAGTAAGGTTGGAGACCTGGCACAGCCCTCCCTCACTTAAATCCAATTCAGCACAAATCATGACATCACCCTGATTTCATGGTTCTCTTTGAGAATGAAGGACAAACAACATCATCTTCTCCACGATATAGCATAAAATACTTCATTTAATGATTTCTTATAATCTAGCTGACCTATATCCCCAGCCTCACCCTTATCTGTTAAAAAAAAAAGAAATAAAATTATTCTAATGTGTTACCTCTTTATGAAACCATGCTGAATCTGGGTAATTAATTACTAATTCCTTTTCTATATATTCATTTACTACTTCTTTTATAATATATTTTAGAATTGTTCCAGGAAAGATTGAATATATTTTAAAATATTTATTAAATGCTTAGTATAGGAAAAGAGCAGCATTAAGCACAAGACAGAAAAGTTTTTTTTTTTCCTAGATCACATTCTAAAGGGGAACACAATATATTTTTCAAGGGAATGAAACTTTGTTTTTCTCTCTTTCGTAAGTGAAGATATAGAAAAGGAATTGTACAAATTCATAGTGCCATCGAAAGTATATTAATGTGTTTGTTATCCCATTTTTCCTAAAATATTGACCGGTGTGTCTGTGAGAAGGAGTAAACCAGTTGTTTAGGAGAATATTGTTTATTAGTTGGGGTTAAGTGACTTGCCCAGGGTCACACAGTTAGTAAGTGTAAAGTGTCTGAGGTCAGATTTGAACTCAGGTCCTCTTGAATCCAGGGCCGGTGCTTTATCCACTGCAAAACCTAGCTGCCCCAACTCTTATGGGATATAATTACTAATGACTAATATCATGGGGAACCTCAGATTCTCAGTTTTATTAAATTCTGTTATTCAGTACAGATTTAAATTCACTGTCCAACTCAAGACCACACACAGGTAGAAAGAAGCAAGTGTACTGTCTCAGCCTGGGTGAGGGAGTCTACATTCTTTCTATTGATTATCTTATATGGAGATATTATCCAGAATCAAAAGGCCTCCCAATTCTTCAACATAATGTAATCCACCTTTATTATGTGAACCAATTAGATTTGAGTGCAAAAAAATAATCTATCTCTGTCCAAAAGGGAAAAAAACCTGAAAAAGTAGTCATGCAGCCTCTTTGGATGATGAGAGATTAAAGAGCTCTTTTGTCAGTCCCTTACCAGTAGTGATTGAAAAACTGACAATAATTTATGCAAAATTGTGTTTCTAGCAATTATTTTAATTGCCACACTTTCTTTACCATGTTATCTGAGAGTAGTAGTAGCTGTCCTAAAGGGACCCAATTTGACAATTTGAGCAGAAGTTGGAAAGTGCTGCTATTCCTTCCTTCCTTCCTTCTTTCTTTTCTTCCTTCTGTCATTGTCACCTCCTCTTCTTTCTTCTTCTTTTCTTCTTCTCTGTTCTCTTCCCTGTCCTCTTCTTTCATTTCCCCTTCCCCTACTTCTCCTTCTTACTTCTTTTCTCCTTCCCTTGCCACATGTGGTCTCCCTCACCACTTGGGGCATCATACTATGGTACTGGGGCCATATGAATATAGTTTTAGTTTTTTATATTTTGTAAGACATTTTGAGATTTAGAGGCTAAATGTATTTATTTTTATTTTGTTATTTTTAAAAAGCTGGAATAATTTACCTTTTTAATACATAGTTTGCATTTATGATTTATTGATTTCTTTAAATATAGCTCTGAAAAAAGAGGCTTTAAGAAAGTCCATTGTGTTTCAAATAGAACTACTTGACTATGCTTTAAACCCAAATTACTCTAGCTTTCATTGGATGGTCAGTAAAAGCCCCCAACCCAAGCTTCATTGTTTAGATTGGGATGACTTAGAATGAGCGTAAATAGCAATTCTTTTATGTTTTTATCAGAAACTCTAAGTGTCTCCCCTTTCTAGATAGATATATTTTTGATGGTAAAGTGGGCCATCTTTTGTCTCAATTCTTACCTAGTCCTTAATCATTAAATAGGTGTTACCTCAGATAAACTGAGACCTGAGTAAGACCTTATTTTGGAAAGGCCAAGGTCACCCACATCTTCCTGGGCCATCACTAGTCATCTTGACTTTTTTCTTGCCACTGGACATTGATGACTGGAGAAGAGAATAAGGCTGAGACTTTGTCCAGGTCTCTTCCTCACTTAAATCCAAATTTTGTGCAAATCAAGACATCATCTTCATGATATCATTGGCCTCTTTGAGAATCAAGCAACAACAACAAAATGTTGACTATTTTCATCTTTTACCAATTTGAGGAGTGTGAAGAAAAATCTTGGTTGTTTTAATTTACATTGTTCTTATTATTACTTCTTTAGAGGATTTTGAAAATAATTGTTGAAGGATATGAATATTTTTTTTAGCTATTCAGTTGATTTAACCATATACCTACTATGTAATGTATCTTAGTCATATATTTGGATCAGTTCCTTATATCTGTTAGCAATGAAAATGTATCTAAAATATTTGATACAAATATTTTCTCCTAGTCAATCATTTCTCCTCTTTCTTTTTTTAGTTTTGTTGATTTTGCTTCTGGAATTAAAATTTTTTAATTCTAGCTTTTGTATAAATGAAGTACAACATCATTTCATATAAGGGAAAGAAAATGCACTTACTTAACCTCTGAATGAACTGGTAAAATTCCAATGTTTCTTCCTTACAAATATTGCTAACTTTTGATATGTATGCATGTATGCATGCGTATATATATATGTATGTTCAAAACACTTTGGATTATATTTGTTGACAAGTCCTTTTGTACCTATGTAATTGTGGATTTTAGCACAAGTAGATGTTGTTTTAGTTAAGGCTTATTTATTTATTTTGGTACTTGTTGCATTTGTATTTGTTCCTCTTCTTATGTATATAGGAAATTACATTAATTATTTTATTATTTTGAACTTTCCTAGTGTCCCCAGGTATAAATCAACTTGATCAATGCCTCAGCTTCCTCTGTGTTTTTAAAATTAATTTGCTATTGCTATATCAATTTGGGGTAAGCATATTATTATTTTTTAATATTATATATCAGTAAATATGGGGATAGAAAAGAATATACCTTTTTCTCAGTGGTACATAGCACATATTCAAAAGTTGAACATGTATTAGGGTACAAAAACCTCATAGTCAAATATAGAAAGACAGAAATAATAAATGCATCTTTCTCAGATCATGACACAATAAAAATTACATGTAATAAAGAGCCATGGAGAGGTAGACTGAAAATTAATTGGAAACTAAATAATCTGATTCTAAAGAATGAGTGGATCAAACAAGAAATTATAGAAACAATCAATAACTTCATCCAAGAGAATGACAATAATGAGACAACATATCAAAACCTATGTGATGCAGCCAAAGCAGTGCTTGGGGGAAAATTCATATCTCTAAATGCTTACATGAATAAAAAAGAGAAAGAAGAGATCAATAAATTGGGCATACAACTAAAAAGCTAGGAGAACAAATTAACAACCCTAATTAAATACTAAATTTAAAATCCTGAAAATCAAAGGATAAATTAATAAAATTGAAACCAAGAAAACTATAGATTTAATCAAATTAAGAGTTGGTATTATAAAAAAAAACAATAAAAGAAATTGAACAAGCTATTAATGAACTCCCTAAGGAAAAAAATCTCCAGAGCCAGATGGGTTTACAATTGAATTCTACCAAACACTTAAAGAACAATTAATTCCAATGTTTTACAAATTATTTGGAAAAAATACATAAAGAAGGAGTTCTACCAAATTACTTTTATGACACAAATATGGTGTTGATACCAAAACCAGGCAAAGCCAAAGCAGAGAAAGAAAAGTATAGACCAATTTTGCTGACGAATAGTGATGCAAAAATCTTAAATAAGATATTAGCAAGGAGATTACAGCAAGTGATCACCAGGATAATACACTATAACCAGGTGGGATTTATACCAGGAATGAAGGGCTGGTTCAACATTAGGAAAACTATTAACATAATCAACCACATCAATAAGAAAACCAACCAAAATCATATGATTATCTCAATAGATGCAGAGAAAGCTTTTGACAAAATACAGCACACATTCCTAATAAAAATACTAGAGAGCATAGGGATAGGTGGAGTTTTCCTTAAAATAATAAGCAATATCTATCTAAAACCATCAGCAAACATTATATGTAATGGGAATAAGTTAGAGGCCTTCCCAATAAGATCAGGGGTGAAACAGGGATATTCATTATTATCTCTGTTATTTAATATTGTGCTAGAAATGTTAGCTTTAGCAATCAGAGAAGAAAAAACAATGAAAAGAATTAGAATAGTCAAGGAGGAAACAAAACTATTACTCTGTGCAGATGATATGATGGTATGCTTAGAGAATCCTAGAGAATCAACTAAAAAACTATGTGAAACAGTCAACAACTTTAGCAAAGTAGCAGGATATAAAATAAATCCATATAAATCATCACCATTTCTATACATGACCAACAAAGTCCAGCAGCAAGAGATAGAAAGAGAAATTCTATTTAATGTAATGGTAGACAATATAAAATACTTGGGAGTCTACTTACCAAGGCAAACTCAGGAACTATATGAACACAATTACAAAGTACTTTTCACACAAATAAAATCAGATCTAAATAATTGGGAAAATATCAATTGCTCATGGATAGGTTGAGCTAATATAATAAAAATGACAATTCTACCTAAATTAATTTACTTATTCAGAGCCATACCAATCAAACTAGAAAAAATAATAACAAAAATAACAAAAATAATCTGGAAGAACAAAAGATCAAGAATATCAAGGGAACTAAATAAAAAAAATGCACAGGAAGTTGGGTTAGCTTTACCAATTCTGATGCTTTACTCTAAAGTAGCAGTCATCAAAACTATATGGTACTGGCTAAGAAATAGAGTGGAGGATCAGTGGAATGGATTAGGCACAGGAGACACAGTAGTAAATGATTTTAGTAATGTACTGTTTGATAACCCCAAAGACTCTAGCTTCTGGGATAGGAACTCAGTATTTGATAAAACTGCTGGGAAAACTGGAAGAGAGTATGGCAGAAACTAGGCATAGACCAACATCTTACACCTTATACTAAAATAAGGTCAAAATGGATACATGATTTAGAAATAAGAGATGATACCATAGGTAAATTGGGAGAGGAAGGAATAATTTAATTCTCAGATTTATGGGAAGGAGAACAGTTTATGATCAAACAAGAGATAGAGAATATTATGAAATGCAAAATGGAGGATTTTGATTACATTAAATTTAAAAGCTTTTGTACAAACAGAAGCAATATATCCAAAATTAGAAGGGTGGAAGAAAGCTGGGCAACATTTTTTATGGCAGTACTTCTGATAAAGGCCTCATTTCTAAAATATATTGGGAACTTAATCAAATTGATAAGAATCCAAGTCATTCCCCAATTGAGAAATGGTCAAAGGGTATGAACAAGCAGTTTTCTGATGAAGAAATCAAAGCTATGTATTGCCACATGAAAAAATGCTCTAAATCACTATTGATTAGAGAAATGCAAATTAAAACAACTCTGAGGTACCACATCATACCTATCACATTAGCTAATATGACAAAAACAGAAAATAAATTTTGGAGAAGCTGTGGAAAAATTGGAATATTAATGCATCATTGGTGGAGCTGTGAATTGATCCAACCATTCTGGAGAGCAATTTGGAACTATGCCCAAAGGGTTATAAAGCTGTGCATACCCTTTGACCCAGCAATACCATCATTATGTCTTTTTCTCAAAGAGATCATAAAAAAGGGAAAAGGACCTATATGTATAAAAATATTTATACCTGCTGTGGGGACAAATTTTTAATTAGGGAGTACTAGCTAAGTGGCTCGCCGCAATATTGAGGCAAGGAAGGAAACCGGCAGCCTCACTCAAAACAGAACAAGATTTATTTTAACAAGAATGAACTTAAAAACACACACACACACACACACACACACACACACACACACAAACAGGATTAGTAGGATCAAGGGAAAGGAAATAAAAATGGGGAAAGGGAAATTATAATACCTGAAAAATACCACCACCCAGGAATCAGCTGAAAATATGCAGCAGAATGCCTGTCGCTTTCCAGCTTCCACCTAGAATGCCCAATTCTCCTCCCCCAAACGTAGAAACTCCCCACACAGCCCCAGCCAATGGGATGGCCACTCTGACAGTCACATGACTGCCCTCACTAGGCTTCCAATCATTATAATTTTGCCAGGCCCATGTAGGTGTCGGGGAGTGGTGATGACATGAGGTGCCAGAGCCCTGGCAACAGCTACAACTGGTGGGTGGAGCACTGCGTGGTCTGTGGAGCCCCAGGCCAGTGCACACTGAGGCATAAAAACCGCAAATAACAATTAATTCTTTACATTCCCCCCTTTGTTTCATCAAGAAACACGGGGTGTTTCCTTGATGGAATAATAAACAATAAATAATAAATACATTTTAAAAAATAACAGAATATCATAACCAATGCTAACAAACAATATACTAATAACAATATAGGAAAGGGAAAATACATATTACAGATGATGTATATAGTAACAGAAGGAAAAACAAAAATGTCCATTTAAAGTCCTTAAAATCTTGTCTTCAGAGGAGGGTTGAGATGTCATCAGGGGAACTGGACTCTGGTCTGGATTCTGGCTGTCTCTGGATTCTGGTTGTCTCTGGAACTGCTGGATTTTCATTAATCTTTAGCATAGCATTGCATCCAGGGTCTGTTTTATGCACTAAGACTGATTTAGAGGCTCCTATATCTAACAGACAATCATAATACGTGTCCCCAACTTTGAGGGTCACATGGGGTTTGTTACTCTGGGGAGGTGAATGGATTGGTATAAGGGGGTTCAAAAATTCAGGATCTGGAAAAGTAAAGCTTTCTGAATTTATTTTCCTCTCCTCCCCTGGACACCGTCAGTCCTATGTCTCCCTCTGAGGGATTCTAGAGTTACCCCAATTCTGATTCTATCCTTCTGTACCTCCCTGATAGGGTCTACGAGTATACTGATTCTGGTTGTAATAAGATCTGTAGTTATCTTGGTTGTTTCCTTTCTGGTAAAAATTTCCATAATTATTCTGGTTTCTCCTGAAAAAAATATTCCAGACCCTCTGTTACTGCCCACCTGAGTTCTTGCTTTCTAATTCTACATTCTCACAATGAGTGTCCTTGTTTTTCACAGTACTGACACACCTTAGACGTTTTGTCCTGACCTTTAAATGCCTGACCTGAAAGGGCTGGTGCCAGAACGCTTTGCTTAGCCGTATTGTCTTCATTTGCCTCAAAGATATAGGTGGCAATTTCTTTAAGCCTTTCTACAGCCATATCTTTCCAGCCTGGACACTGTGCCATAAAAAATTTACGTATTCCTGGCAATGATTGACATATGAATGTATTCCTTACAATATAGGAATCTTTTGAGTCTAGTGGGTCCAGTCTTGAAAATTGCCTAGCAGCTTCACAAAGTCTATCATAAAATCTATTAGGTTGTTCATTAGGCTCCTGAAAGAGTTTTAAAAACTTTTGCTAGTTGTCAGATTTCTTAGAACAGGATTCCATTCCTTTCAGTAGCATTTCCCTGGCATTTTTTAATTCTTGGAATTGCTGTGGATCATTATAATCCCAGTTTGGCTCCTGGAGAGGCCACTCTGTTAACGCTTCCCCAGAGGCCACCAAGGAATTTCCTGCTGTGACAATATCTGCAATTTCACTTGGGGATAGTATAATTTCCATAAGACAAGTGACATCGGCCCAAGTGGGTTGATATGTATTAAATATAGACCTTAACTGCGAAATTACTGACTTCGGATTCTGATCAAACCTAGGTATAAGTTTCTTCCATGCACACAGATCCTTTGGACTGAATGGGCTATATATTTTATGCTGTGCTCCTCTGTGGGCTATAACATTCTGTAGGGGGAGCAGTTTCTGTTGATCTGATTCTAAAGACTGGTCTAAATCTGTTTCTGAACTCAGGTCATCTCCAATAGATGGACCTGTACTGGTAATCCTCTGAACCCGTGGTCTACTATGATCATATCCCTTCCTCTCTTTACAGCTTTTTTGGAAAAAATACCACATTGCAATAATGACATTAACAAGAATAAAATTTATAGACATTTGAGTTATAATGATAGTGGTATAGTAAAGTTCTAACTTAGTTGTAATGATCCCAGGAAAATTGTATATATGCTCAGTGGGAAAGATAAACTCTCCCATACCAATGTTCCAAAGATTTTTTACTGTGTTTGTGAGGAGGAAACCAGCAATGACATGAATAAGTATTGAGCAGGCCAACAGTTTAAATCGGGACAATATGCTGTCCCAAAATATGCCAATTAGAATAGACAAGGGGGGAGCCAAATATTCAATCATGGTGCAGTTCAAAATGAACCGGCTTTTCTCTGACCAGCAAGATAAATGCTAAGGTTTTGTTTTGTTTTGTTTTGTTTTAAGAGCAAGGGAGATTGCCTAAGGGGGCAGTGGGGGAGGGGCAAGAAGGTCCCCCAGGTTACTTGGCTCTTGGCCAAATAAGGGGGAAGGGGGGGTGGGTTAAAGAAATTCACTAGGTAAATGAACTCCTGGTTGACTCGCCAAAACTGTGGGGACCAATTTTTAACTGGAGAGTGCTAGCTAAGTGGCTCACCACAATATTGGGGCAAGGAAGGAAACCGGCAGCCTCACTCAAAACAGAACAAGATTTATTTTAACAAGAAAGAACTTAAAAAAAATACACACAAACAGGATCAGTAGGATCAAGGGAAAGGAAATAAAAATGGGGAAAGGGAAATTATAATACCTGAAAAATACCACCGCCCAGGAATCAGCTGAAAATACGCAACAGAATGTCTATCGCTTTCCAACTTCCACCTAGAATGCCCAATTCTCCTCCCCCAAACATAGAAACTCCCCACACAGCCCCAGCCAATGGGATGGCTGCTCTGACAGTCACATGACTGCCCTCACTAGGCTTCCAATCATTATAATTTTGCCAGGCCCATGTAGGCGTGAGGTGCCAGAGCCCTGGCAACAGCTACAACTGGTGGGTAGAGCACTGCGTGGTCTATGGAGCCCCAGGCCAGTGCACGCTGAGGCATAAAAACCTCAAATAACAATTAATTCTTTACACTGCTCTTTTTTTGTTGGCAAGGAATTGGAAATTGAGGAGATGCCCATCAATTGGGGAATAGCTGAACAAGTTGTGCTATATGAATGTAATGAAATACTTTTGTCCTGTAAGAAACTATTAGCAGGAGAAGTTCAGAGAAACCTGGAAGTACTTACATGAACTGATGCTGAGTGAGATGAGCAGAACCATTGTACACAGTATTAAAAAGGTTGTGTGTTGATCAACTGTAATAGACTTGAGTCTTCTCAGCAATACAATGATCTAAGATAATTCCAAGGGACTCATGACAGAAAGTGCTCTTTAAATCCAGAAAAAAAGAACTGTGAAATCTAGATGCAGATTGAACCATACTATCTCTACTTTTTTTTTGTTTTTCTTTTTTGAGTTTTTTTCCTTTTGTTCTGATTCTTTTTTCACAGCATGACTAATGCAGAAATATGTTTAATGTGATTGTACATATATAATCTATATCAGATTGCTTGCTGTCTTGGTGGGGGGGAGAGATAGGAGGGAGAGAGAAAAATTTGAAGCTAGAAATCTTATAAAAACAGATGTTGAAAACTAGATCTACATGTAATTAGAAAATAATAAAATACTTTTATGATTAAAAAATATATTATATACCAGTAAAGGATTGATTGCATTTCCCCTGAACTTCTCATAATCTCAGGCATCTTAGTAGAGGAAGATAGGAGAAAACTTCCGCATGCCAGATAGCTGGAGCAGGAGAAAAGCCCCAGAAAACCTAGAGGCCAGAGAAACCTCCAATGGAACACCAAGAGAGAGAGCTTGAGGCCTTTTCCAAGAGTTTTTGTTTTCTGTCCATAGAGGCAGGTTGTTTTACATTGATCAGAGCTAATAGGTTAGCATCCTTCAATTCCCCTGGATGACATGATTTGAGGGTGGTTTACATTAAAATGAACTCTACTGATGATATCTGGGAGAAGAATGGAAAAAAAAAAACCCTGGCTGAAGGGCAAAGGCAAAGTCCATTATCTAGGTGTAGTGTGACCTCATCAGTCCTTCAGAGAACTAGACAGAATCTTTCTCCATTTCTTTTGGTTCCCTTGGGTTTGTTCCAAATAAGGTTTGGTTTGCCAAGTTTCTCAAGAACTGGACTTTCTGGAGTGGGGAGGTGGAGGATAAATGACTGAAAAACTGATGTCTGGGTCCCCCCCCCAATAAATCCATTACATTATTAATAATTATTTCTCATAACTCATTTGTAAAATGGGATTGCTTATATTTTCAATATTTGACCTACAGATATGTTGTAAAGAAAGTACTTTGTTTTTATTCAGTCAAGTACAACACTTTGTAACCCAATTTGAGGTTTTCTTGGCAAAGATACTTGAGTAGTTTTTCATTTTCTTGGGCAGCTCGTTTTACATATCAGGAAACTGAGGCAAACAGAGTTACGTGTTCCCTAGAGTTGCATATCTTGTGAGTGTCTGAGGCCAGATTTAAATTCAGGTCTTTCTGAATCCAGGTCCAGAGCTCTATACATTGAACCAACTAGCTGCCAAATACTTACTCTGCCCTAGATGGCTCCTTCAGAGGATGACCAAGGTATATGAAGAGCTAGTGTAAGAAAGAAGAATGATACTTCTATTTCTTGTTAGAATAAATGCTGTATTACTTTCTATAGCATTATTTTAGGATAGCTCAAATTTCATAATCCAGAAACTTGGAAACATATGTTGTCATTATTTTTATCTATATTTTTTGATGTGTGATAAATATATGTCCCTCCTTCATAATTATTAGAAACTGGACTGAAAAGTTCTGTCTTACTATCTCCTTATGTGAAAGCATAAATGTTCAGAACTCTGGTCACTTAGAATACGCTGAATCCAACATTCAGATTATTATTTTTATTAGGTTCTCATTGTGTGATTATACACTCTAGTAAATGCACCAAGTAAAAACAAAAATTGCTCAGACATTTTAACTAGTAAAAGTAAAATGCATATCACTTAAAAAATACCCACAACATGGCTATTCTTTAATAAATTACAAAATATAAACATGGTAAAAACATCATACTAATTTTTTTCCTAATGAAAAGCAACAAATATGTTTTATTGACAAAACAAATCTAGCCATATGAACCTTGAACTTTTTTTTTCATTTTATTTAATTCCACTACACTTAATTTATGTGACTCTAGTGAATTCTGGGGGTCAGCTAGGTGCACAGTGGATAAAGTACTGGCCCTGGATTCAGGAGGACCTGAGTTCAAATCCGGCCTCAGACACTTGACACTTACTAGCTCTGTGACCCTGGGCAAGTCACTTAACCCTCATTGCCCCACACCCCCCAAAAAAATTCTAGTGAATTTTCGAAGTGACCTTGATAAGGAAATTATCAAATGAAAAAAGTGAAAAGTGGCACAACTTAGAATTCATCCAAATATATATTTACTTAACCACAATTGACCATTATAAAGAGATGAAGCATGGTTGTGGTGTTTTTTTTTTCAGAGCTATGGTTTCAGTGGTGTGGCAAACCCCTACTGAGTAAATGCTCTATACCAATCCTACAGTTGCTCTGCAATACATTTTTGGAGAGCTGTCTGGGGAATTGAGACAATTATTGGCTTGCTCACAGGAACACAGACAATATTTGTGTGTGTGTGTGTGTGTGTGTGTGTGTGTTTGTGTGTGTGTGTGTGTGTGTGTGTGTGTGTGTATGCATATGTATATGATGGGATTTTAACCCAGGAGGTTCCAGATTCTGAGATCAGTTCTCTATACACTATGTCATGCTGTTTCTCTAAATGAGTTATATGTCTATATATTTTAAATTGCCTACAAAAAGCATTAGGGATTTCATGAATGCATATTTACATATGACTTCAGAGTTATTATTAAATGGCATTTTTACTTAAGGGCTCTCAGGACTATATTTATGACTATTAATTTAGGAAATGGCACTAGACCTGAGCCAAAGTGTGGAAAACATTAGATTAAAAACTGTTGTGAATGTCACATTGAAAACCTCCCTATGTTACATGATTAGCATTGTGAATTCACTTGGTAGAAGACAGCATTTACTTTGGTAGAATTTGTAAGTTGTGTCTTTTTCACAAGAATTAAATGTGAGTCTCTCATCAAAATGCTTGGATCTCTCCTGATCATTTCAGGTTCTAATCTCAACAACAGGATGTCAAATATTTTCAAATAATGAAAGCACATAGATAATAGTGAATTCTGAGAATGTTTCATTTTGTTTGCTCAACAATAACAATTGGGAAGTAGTTTCTGAGATTTTCATTCTCTGTTACCATCCCAGTTGATCGTTAGGAAATTAAATTTTCTCCCCATGAATAGTAATTTTTGCCCCATTTTGTCACTGGGCTATTACTCTTTCTCTTCAATTTTCATAATAATGGAAACTTTATTGTAAAACTTTTAATGTTTTTTTTTCCCAAGACTAGTTAGTAATTTTACTATCCTTCTTTCATGATTCACAAAAAGCTTCCTATAGGACTTTGTGTGTGAAGTTATTCCTGTTATGGTTTCTTAAGAATAAAAGCTTTGTGAGGACAGGGAATGTATATCCTTACAAATGGATATACTTTAACACAACATTGCAAATATGTACACTCAGCTCCAATTGAGAACCTTTGAATAAAAAGTTTATTTTGATGAAGGCATGAGAGGAGGGACAATAACATTTTCACTTCTGACTTTGATGCTTTGAAAAAGCTGCAGTTCCATCAGTGCGAGCATGTGCTCCATTGATTGTTGAATCTCTATGTGAATAAAAGTATTCCACGAGTTTCCAAGGCAGAAAACAATCTTAATTAAGCTAGTTAATCAGAATCTCCAAACTTTGCTCAGCTGCTGGCTTTTGGATGACAAATGTACAGTTTGGAAGAATCATGATCAGTAATTTGCCATTAGTGAAGAACTTTCCAGAGGTTGAACTCTGGAATAAATTTCATACATCAAGGATCATCTCCATGACACAAAAAGACAATGGAGTAGGAAATAAGTGAATTTCCACTCATCAGGCAAAATATATTTGTCAAAGATTCTCACCAAAAACTTTGGTGGTCTTAGCTCTTCTTAGTTTGAAGACTCTTAATTTCATTAACAATTTCCATCTCCCAAACTTATGCTTTGGTGCTATTTTTCATTGGAAAATAATCTCAGAAAGTGGAGCTTTTAAAAGTGCAATGCAATGCAAGAGTGTCTTTCTATTGCATTCTCTTTCAACATTTCTTTTTTTTTCTTTCAACATATCTAAACATGCAATAGAAAAGAATTGTATTGATAGTTTCAATTATTATAGTTTAGAAACAGGTGAACAATGTTCCCAACCTGATTTTTTTTTAATTTTACATGAAGAAAAAGCTGTTAAAAGAACCATTAACTTGGGAGATGGGAGGATTCTAAAAGCTGTACTTATTCTGCAAGTAGCCACTAAGAACCTTTCAGTCTGATAGATCATGTTTATTTCATTGATTTGTGATATTGTCACTGTGATTGCTTTGAAAAAGGAAGATCTCAATATTTCTATAATAACATTTCGAAGCTGAGGCCAAAAATTCATTATCCTTTGACTATATGATTCTCTGATAGCCAATCTGCATGAATGGCCTCATGGAACTTAAGCTGGGTTCCCAGACACTATCTGCGACCAGGTCCCTAATAAAAGCCATTACTTCTTGGAGAATGGACCTGCTGGAGTTTATATTCTGTGTGCAGAGCCCTTTTCTTCTTTTTAACATTTTAAAAGTTTTAAAATATATATATATATATATATATATATATATATTCTTTTATATCACTTAAATGTACCTTCCTGAAACCTGTGTGAACTCTGATATCACAAGGGACCATAAGTGGAAAGATTTCAGTGGTCCGGGGTATCTCTTATTCAAATTATTCATTGGAGGTCTAAAGACTCTTGAAAAAAATACATCGTTGTTTTCTAAGTATATTCACAAATCACATTTTCATATTTTCTGAATGCTGTACTTAAAATACTCCCCATAAAATGATAAAGTATTATAATTTAATATCTTTAACAAAGGGTAGAAAATAAGGTAAATACCAAATGTTCATTTTTAACCCTTTCTCCATTATTAGTATTAGTTTGTAAAGGTGGTGTGGTGTGGGGGGAGAAACAAATATGAAAACCCTAATATTAATTGTTGCTATAAAATATGCAGAATGAGTATGAAGTGATTATGAGCTGCAGAATTAGTCTTGTGTTTCATATGGCATTAACTCATAGGACAGTGATATTGCAATTAACTATAATAAATGATACTAATTACAAAATAATTTAAAGGTGATAAGATAGTTTTTGATGTAACATTGAGTATTCAATTACAATATTTCATGGTTTTATTTTGTCTCAGTCTTTCCTAATTACATTGGTTCCTGGAAGAGTTGGGGGTGGAGAGATAAACCTTTAATCTAAAATTTTCATTTTAACATTTCTTCATTTTTAGGATTGCCAGAGGATTGTAGGAATTCAAGTAGCTTGAAGAGATAGATATCATTACATATGAAAACATCCTCAATACATAGAGGAAAAAGGAAGATCTAGGCTTTGTCTCTATACACACATGTGTGTATATACATATTTACAAACATATATATACACATATATATGCATATGCATATATAATACATGTATACATACAATATATTAAATACTTTTATTTGAAGATAATACTGATTATTTACTATCCTCTGAACTTCTTAGTTGGAAAAGTTGTAAGAATTTTGCTGATCCTATGGACAGGATAAGACTATAAACTCTTTGAGGACAGGGTTCTTGCCTTATACTTTTTAAAAATATTTCTATCTCTTCCTCATTCCTGTTCAGCTTATGTGGAGGGTGCTCTATAAATATTCATTGGTTGTCATCTCATTCTTCGAGTTTTTTGAACTAGAAAGTGAAAAATAATTGTTCTATTCATTTAAGGAACATATATGATTATGATGTGAGGACCCAGAACAATAAACTCTATCTTCTGCTTGCCACAATACAATGCAAAGGAACTGATTTTTGTTGACTGTTGAGTTTGTACATTCAATTAAACAGCACCATTTAGGCTTAACTTATCAGTTCCTCCATCAGAAAATGGGAATGAGTAATCCTTAAGTATGTTACTAATATGTCCTTCTGGCACTGTTTTTAGGAATAGAATTATTTGAGCGTGCATAATTATGATGTGTCCAGCAGTCACTGTTTTGGATGAATATATTCTCCAGGGAAAAAGAAATTCCCCATCCAGCTTTGTCAGTACGCATGGATTAGGGTGGGGGTGGAAATTAAATGAAAGTTTCCTTCTTTATTTGGTTGAGAAATATGGTAAAAATGTCGGGAATACGGCATTTTCATTGCTTCCTAAACACATTTGTGAAAATATTAATATTACAGGGAAAAATCAGAGGGCCTTTCCTTTCTTTATTAGACTAGGGTACCACCATTGGAGCTGGGCATGTGCTCCATAAGCCACGTGGATGGACTTGTGTTCTGACTTGGTGTTGAAGGATCTCTGTTGCATAATTGATAACACTTAAATACTGGAAGGATCTATGCTTTCTTCAATGAAAAGCATCCCTCAGCTGACATAAATAACAACCTTTCCTTGACTTCATCAATTTTTGTGATGATATTGTAGCTGAAAAAGTCATCCTGTGAACGTCCTGGTGATAAGCCTCTTACATTTGTATGGACTAATTCTCACAAAACAGACATATAGCGCATCATCAAGCTGATACTTAGAACCTTCCCATATCAATGATCATAGGGTAATAGATAGAGTGATAAGGTCTCTTAGAGGTAATTTTACAGATGAGAAAACTAAGGCATAGAAAGACTAGATGACTTGCCCAAGGTCACATAGGTAGTAAAGAACAGAATTAAAATTCAAACCCAAGCCATTTGGCTCCAAATGTCATGTTTTTCTTACTGTATCATGCTGTTTCCCTGACTTCGAGCTACATCAGCATAAACTTCCTGATCCCAGAGTATCTCCACATTATGATGAGGACTTTAGTGGGGGCATATTATAGTACTAATAGTGTTAAGTCATATTCATTTAATGGTCTTTGAGTTTGTAAAGTACTTTCCTCACAAAAAACTCTGTGAATTATGTAATGAGTAGTAGTTTTCCCATTTTGCAA
The DNA here is from genome assembly GCF_019393635.1 of Dromiciops gliroides. Taxonomy (NCBI): domain Eukaryota; kingdom Metazoa; phylum Chordata; class Mammalia; order Microbiotheria; family Microbiotheriidae; genus Dromiciops; species Dromiciops gliroides. Next base: position 178,167,178 of record NC_057865.1, read on the forward strand.
AGTAGCAACATAAGACGCTGAGTGATAATGTGTCAGAGCTTGGATCCTTTAATTCTAAATTCAGAACATTTCTCATAATACCTAGCTACCTCTCAATTATTATGATTTTCTAAATGAAACATGGCAAAATAGTGGAAAAGCTTACTTTCTTAGAGCAATTAGCCAAAACCTTTTAGAAAATATATTACTGGGGGCAGCTAGGTGGTGCAGTAGATAGAGCACTGGCCCTGAATTCAGGAGGACCTGAGTTCAAATCTGGCCTCAGACACTTAACACTTACTAGCTGTGTGAGCCTGGGCAAATCACTTAACCCCAATTGCCTCACCAAAAAAAAATAATTTTGCAATGGAAATTATTTTAAAATTATTGTCTAGAATGAGACGGCGTCTATTTCAGTTGTTTTGTGCATGGCAGATTTGATGTCTTGGAATATCTGTGGCTTAGAATGATGACTACATGTCATGAAGAAAGTGTACTCTAGTTAAAAGAGGGTATAATTGGAGTCTGCATAGCATAGAAACATGAAGCCTGAGAAGGGAACAATTACACAGATAAATGACATCTTTGCATCCCTGCAATTCAGGTGGGGTACCTACAATTTCTGTATACCTATGTTTTCTTTTTATTAGTTGTAGAAACACTAAGAAATAAGCCTCAATTCAACTTCAAGTGCACCCATACCATTTCAGATGGTATTTTCCAATAAAGGGCACTGTTTCTTTCAAAGAATATTACATCTCTCTAATTGTCCTACAAATCCCATTCTTAATTAAAATCAAAATCTTTATTATAACAACTTCACTATATAGCTTGCAAGATATTTTCTTTCTCATCTGTTCAGGGGACGATGCTCTGGATACATCTTTTACTGAAAGGAGCTGCCCTGGTGAGAAAAATTTACAGCAATTGATTTTGTTTGTTTGTGGCTGAAACCATTAAAAGCTCCCAAGCAAAGCTAAATAGTGCTTGTGGGGCACAAGCATTGTTATTCACAAACAGCAAGTTTTATAACATTGTTAATGCTAGACAATAAGATGAGGTGTAATAGTTCCTATTTTATCATTTATCTCTGTTTTGCACTAAATTTTATACTACATCATGTATATGCTGACTATAATGTGGCACATTCAATTCTACATTAAGTTTTTGCTTTGTTACATATACAGAAAAATAGCAAGTCAGACTCTCAAACATTACATACTGTCACTCTAACAGTTTTTGCTGTTGTTGTTGTTCGTGTGTGTGTGTGTGTGTGTATGTGTGTGTTTAAATCCAAACTAAGTTTGAATAACTATAATGGTGGGAAAATCTATCCCAAGGTTGGTTCTTTTTACAGCGAATTGGCAAACCAGGAAGAATAGACTTTGTCATGTGCAAATATGGTGACCATAAATGGTGCTGGAGGCTTTTTCCATTGTCCTCTGACTTTGCCATGAGAGAAAGCAAGCAAGAGAAAGAAAGACACGTTTGATAGAGTTGTGAAGAATGTTTGAATGGCTATTGGGTGTTGAGCATTGTCTTGCAGTGACCTCAATTTGGTACAGTAGAGACCCTTGAAAGCACTGTCTGAAGTCACAATACCACCATTCTCCTCCATTTAGCAAAAGGGATTAGTTAAAAGGGTGACGTTCCGTGCCGAGAGTTCCAAGTATTCCATGAAACAAAAGGCTCTGAAATGTTTTTGAAGTTATTTTTAATTGAGTTGAACTAATTTAATAAAGGTCCCAAGGAGGGAAAAAAAATAAAGGAATGTGATTGTTTTATGATTCCTCACAGATGGAATGGACATTTATAGCATACTTCTCCTTTAGTGTTCCAGAGAACAGTAGCTCCATTTACAGCTACTGTTAGCAATTTAAAACTGCTCCAAAATGAAGTCTTTCAAGAAGTTGACAGCTTATAAATAAATCTGTCTGATAAAATTGAACATAAACTGCATCTGTGGTTAGTTTGCCAAAATTAATTCTACATTTAATTAGAGATAGCAGTCAAACATATTTAATAAAAAACAGTCTTGGAGAGTAAATCAAATGAAGTCAGATTTTTAGCAGACGCTTTGCTTTCTTTTCCCAAGGAGTGATGAAATGACCTCACCTCTATGATTCCCAGTAATATGGCAGAGTGGACGCTGTAGAGTTATGAGGAAACCAATGAATTCGCATCATTTGGGAAAACCACTTAATCAGCTTAGAGCAAAGAAAGAAAACAATCATTTTGAGATTTCTCATGATGCTCACATTTGTTTTTTTCTCTGATGTAGTATGTATTAAAATAACAAGTTAATAAGCCTGTTAGTTTTAGTGAGCCCAGGGATCAGACTGAGGCATTCCTCAGTTATACAGGAACAAGAACATCAAATTATCTTTTATTTTTTTTAATAGACACTCTTGACAGTTACTTCTAAAATTGTACCCAACAGTTAGATGTGGTAAAATACACTAGGTGCAGATCTATTTTTTCCCCACAAAGGCTTAAATATTCAGGATTTGCTTATGAAACACTTGTGCTCATTCTATACATCTTTAAGCAATGAGGCATAGAGTTGTGATGTGGTAAGGAGGGATGGATAGAGAAGCAAAAGTAAATAGACCAATTGAGGTGGTAGCAATAAAAGAAAAAGGGCATTGCAGTCCAAGAGGCAAAGAGACAGATTTCAAATAGTGAAAGGCTCTGCAAAAAGCAACCATAACTACAAACTAGAGGAAAGTATGTGAACTATTAATAGGACTAGTCATATCTCTTTTCAGATATAATTGGTTACACTGTCATTAGTGATATATTAAACTATGGGAAACAATTTTATATCTATCTTCACATATAGCAAAGTAAATGAAAGTACATTTTCATCAAAATTTCATATATTAACTTTTTGCTAGTTCTGCTTGTATTAATTCTGTGTGAATATTTACCTTTAGAAATATTTATTATCTATCTCACTGCTTCTGTGCCTCCTCACCCTTTTTTTAAGTGAAAAAGTAAAACCCTTGTAGCAAATATGCATAGTCCAGCAATGACATCTCCGCTTTGGCCATCACCAAAAATATATGTTTCATTCTGAATTTTAAGTCTATCATCTTCCTGGTAGGTGATGAATAGCATTCTTTATCTCTGGTCCTCTGGACTCAGTTTTTTGTTGAATTCAGAGTTCTAGATTCTTTCAAAAAAACTGTTTTCATAATATTGTTGTCTTTGCATAAATTTCTCTCCTAGTTTTCACTTCTCTCTGCATTAGATCATAAAGGATTAACTATTTTCCTCTGAAGTTATCCATTTCATCATTTCTTATAGCACAATTCATATATCATTAATTTGCATAACATAATTGGTTTGGCCACTCACAAATATGTAGTTATCTCCTTGGTTTCTAGTTTGGGGCTACTATGAAAGTTGCTGGTGTGTGTGCATGCATGTAAGTATATATGCACATGTATATATACATATGCATGTACACATATCTTTATATACATTTGTATATACATAAACATGTGTATACATGTACTTATATGAAGTATAAGCATATATGCATGCATGCATACACACATATTAATAAGAACCCCCTTTTTTTTCATTTGGAATATAGGCCTAGTAGTTGTAAAGCTGAGTACTAGTTTGTTTTAGAAGTTTTGTCACAGAAGATACTGTATCTGCATGTACTTTGATTCCAAATTCCAGGTAACATGTTTTTTTGTTTTGTTTTGGTTTGTTTTGGTTTTTTGTGGGGCAATGAAGTTGTTAAGTGACTCACCCAGGGTCACAGAGCTAGTAGGTATCAAGTGTCTGAGGCTGGATTTGAACTCAGGTCCTCCTGAATCCAGGGCCAGTGCTTTATCCACTGTGCTGCCTAGCTACCCCTTGACATGTTTAAAAAAAATTATAAATCACTTAAAATGATTTATTGAATACTTATTACATAGTACATATTATGAATTACTGAAATATTTGGTTTTTACCAAACATGTTTTTGTACATTTAAATATTTGTATATCATATATAAAATGTTTACATCTGAGATGAATAACAATACCATTTTCCCACACCCAATTTAATTGTTTTTATTTAGATTGTACTTTCTTTATGAAAAATACAAAGTATTTTATATGTGCCAATTTTCCTTTCCCAGAAACTTTATAATGAGAACTGTGAGAATAAGGAATATAGTTATATAGACCTTCCTAAAAAAAGTTATGTAATGGATAAAGTTTTGTCTTCCTGCTTAAGCAAATGCTCATCTGCTTTCATTACAAAGGGCCAAATTAATAGATATAAGTATAGTATTTTTTTTAACTTGAAACAGAATATCCTATTTCACCCTTTTTGGAAGTACAATGGCCACTTGGAGGCCCAACCTCACTGTTGAGAAACACAGCATGGAAACTTCGACCTTCTCAATTTCTGAGATGGCCTAGATTACATCTCCTTATCCAGAGAGCTCACCATATTGGTCTAAAACTTAGTTTGACCAACCAAGCTGCTTTAGTTCCTTTGCAGCTAAGAACACCCCCTAAGCAATATATTAAGCTTAATCTCATCAGTAAAAGGGACTACAGACACATGCCACCATGCCCAAGGTATAGGGACATTTTAAACAATAGAAATTTCAACTGAAATATTGAGATGAGAAACCTTTTCAATTCTGCCCAAGAATGATTATACTATTTTTTTTAATGTATGAAGTATTTTATTTTTTCCGTTACATGTAAAGATAGTTCTCAACTTTTGTTTATACATGCTTTACAATTTCAGATTTTTCTCCCTCCCTCCCCTCCCCTAGACAGCAGGTAATCTGATATAGGTTATATCTATATATCTCTATACATATACATATATATATATATACACACATATATATATACACATAATAACATTAATCCTATTTCTGCATTAATCTTGTTACAAGAGAAAGAATCAGAGCAGTGATGCAAAACCTCAAAATAGAAAAAAAAAACAACAGCACCCAAAACAAAAGAAATAATATGGTTCAATCAGCATCTATACTCCACAGTTCTTTCTTTCTTTTTTTTTCTTGGATTTGGAGATCCTCTTCTATCATGAGTTCCCTGGAACTCTTCTGTACCATTGCATTGGTGAGAAGAATATAGTCCATCACAGTAGGTCAACACTCAATGTTGATGATACTGTGTACAATGTTCTTCTGGTTCTGCTCATCTCACTCATCATCAGCTCACGTAAGACCCTCCAGGTTTCTCTGAACTCTTCCTGCTCATCATTTCTTACAGCACAATAGTATTCCATTGTATTCATATACCACAACTTGTCCAGCCATTCCCCAATTGATGGGCACCCCCTCAACTTCCAATTCCTTGTCACCACATAAAGAGCAGCTATAAATATTTTTGTACATGTGGGTCCCTTTCCCCCTTACATGATTTCTTTGGGCAAAAGACCTAAAAGTGGGATTGCTGGGTCAAAGGGTATGCACAGCTTTATCACCCTTTGGGCATAATTCCAAATTGCTCTCCAGAATGGTTGGATTGATTATACTATTTTTAAGATTAATCTTTGAAATTTTACATGTCTTAAATTGGTCAATTATTTTTATTTCAAGCAACTTCTTAGAACTAGAACATAGGTTATTAGAAATATAATTGTATGTGTACTTAATCAAGACAATCAAACTACCATATTTACTTTTTAAAAAATTTTAAACATATTCATGGGACCTAAAGAAAGAAAGAAAGAAAGAAAGAAAGAATGCAGTTCATTACATAGAGCACTGGACAAAGTCCTATGTTCTCCTGACCCTGTAATGTGAACCTTTAGTTATCACATATTTAACTTTATAAACAATCATCAAAACTAACAACCCACTTCATGTAAGATTAACTTTCTTCTGCAATAACTATATACTACTTTTCTGGAATATATTGTTATTGACATATTAAATTATCCTCCTCAGGACCTATTTATCCTATGTGACTGCTTATAATACAAGTTTTAAGAGGAGATTAGTTAGACGGATCTCTTGACATCAACATTAATAGGCAAATGTACCCTCAGAAGCCCTATTAAAAATATGAAAGAAAAGAAGATCTAACTCCTTTACCTATTCACTAAATTTGGCTATATATCACACCTCTGCTCATCCTACTACATAGTTTAGTGAGAGGATTATGAGCAATGAAAAGTTAGTGGAAAGGGACAGATTTTTTTTTTACTGTGCTCTTCATTTGCAACATGGCTGTTGTACTGAGTTACTAAAAGAAAGGAGACTAATGATAAACATGGTAGGCCTGTTCAATCTTCCCAAGATACTGATGCATAGTACTGACATATACAGCTAAGAGCATCTGTCTGTCAAAGGGGAATTTTGATAGAGGAAAGAGTCCCAGGCTTGACTCAGTACTGGGTTTCCAATTAGCATTCTGCTATGTAGGACCTTGAGTGACTTTGGACAATATATTTAATTTCTCTGGGCCCATTTCTTCATCTTTAAAATGAAGGCATTAGATTAGATTATTCATTCTTGCTCTAAATTTTTAAAAACTTGTGTAGGAAAAACTTTCCTTTTACTAAGCTACTTTTTAAAGTTACTAAGCAATATCTCTCTTCCCCCTCATTTCAAAACTTCTGGAAAGTGAAATATCTATTACTGCCTCAAGTTGCTCATTAGTCTCACCACACTACCTTACTTGTTATCTTCAGGGTTAACTACATGCCTTTTTACAGCGCACATCTTCATCAAGCTTTCTACAGCATTTGAAACTAACCACTTAATATTTCTTAATATACATTTTCCTGAAGGCTTCTATGACACCCCATACTTATCTAACAACCCTTTCTCTATATCTTTTGCTGATTCATATTTACCTTCCTACCCCAGAGTCTGTATGAACTCTATCCTTCTCCCCTTAGTCCTGTTCTTTTCTCCTATACTTTCTCACTGACAAAATAAATCTTTTAAAGACTGCAAGTCTTGGGGCAGCTGGGTGGCACAGTGGATAGAGAACCAGCCCTGGATTCAGGAGTACCTGAGTTCAAATCCGGCCCCAGACACTTAACACTTACTAGTTGTGTGAGCCTGGGCAAATCACTTAACCCCAATTGCCTCACTAAAAACAAAACAAAACAAAAACAAAACAAAAAACAAACAAAAAAAAGACTGCAAGTCTCCTATAGAAATAATTCCAAATTTACTGGAGATCCCCTAACCTCCATTTCCTTAATTCAATTATTTGAGAGTTTTGTAATTGTGCTCCTTATTTACTTCTCTCTGACTTCTTCTTGAGATGTTCACAACAAAAAAAATTCTGACCTCTACTTTTGTTTTGTTTTGTTTTACAGGAATGCCTCAAATGCCTTTCTTTTGTTGAACATCCCTCCATTTCACTGCTGATTGGGCTCAGGTTTGTAGGAATTGCTATTTTGGATTGCAGCTTGGGCTTCTTTGCTTTTTGGAATGTATCATTCCCTTCCTTTTTGCAATTTTTCATGCATACAGAATAGTGTTATACAATTCATATTGCCCTTCTTTCATGTTTGAAGGTCTTCTTTTGGCTACTTACAAACATTTTTTTTATCAAAAATGTTAACTTCATGACATGTTTTACAGTTAGTTGTATTTTTTATTGCCATATGTATATTCTCTGGATCAAAACTTCATTGTATTGGGTAATTCTATGATATTTTCCTGTGTTATTTTTATATTATTTGGCATTATTGTGTTTTGTTTTTTGTTTTTTTTAGTGAGGCAATTGGGGTTAAGTGATTTGCCCACCAGGGCCACACAGCAAGTAAGTGTCAAGTGTCTGAGGCCGGATTTGAACTCAGGTACTCCTGACTCCAGGGCCGGTGCTCTATCCACTGTGACATCTAGCTGCCCCATTATTGGTTTTTAAAATTTATAATATCCTTCTGTGTGACCTATGATCCCTAAATTACATCTGTGGATTCTGTCTTCAAGTTTATTTACTTTGGCTTATGTAAGATTCATGGACACTTTTTGTTTTTTCTTCTCTTAAATTTTCCTCCACTTCAATATTTTTATATTTTAATTCTGTTCCTTTTTTTCTTTGTATGTATCTTAGCTTCTAATTCTTTGAGAGATTCATATACATATATTTCTCTGTCTCTTATGTTTCTGTTTCCAAAATTCCAATTTCTATTGTAAATTAATTTCTAATTTATTTTTCTAAAAGTTTTATTTCTTTTTTTAACCTTTGGGATTTTTTCGCTGTTCTCTGGGAAATGCATATAAAACTTTCTTTAATCAGATGATAGGAATGAATACTGGATTTCGATGATATAAAGAACTCCTAAATAAGATGACTCACTCTACCATTTCAGGTTGACATGTGAAGTTGCCTAGAGGAATGAGAAGTTAAGTGACTTGCCTAGAGTTATGCAGCTAGTATCTATCAGAGTTTGAGCTTGAAATGAAGTTTTCCTGTCTTCAAGTCATTTTTTTCTCTATGTGACCTCTGAGGGAATATTAATTTAGTTTTCTTTAAATTATAATAATTGTTCAAAGTACTTCAATATCTGTATGAGATTCTTCATTCTTCCTTTTGTTCTGAGGCTCCTCTCTGTTTATTTGCTTCTCTGCTAGGTTCTGTCTGGATTATTTTGATGTTTCAGCTTTTTTTGTTTTTGTTTTTGCTATCATAGACTCTTTGGACCCTTCCAATTTTAACTGATGCACAGAGCCTGGAGACTGGGATATAGGAGCCCAGCCCCCTCCAAATGAAGGAAGTAGGGGCTGGCCAGATCTTGGTGATCTTAGTCACCTTCAGGTTTAACGGGAGAAAACTGGTCTGAGATGGTTTCCAGCCACTTTCAGTAAAGGCTGCTTCAGTAAAATTGCTGCTTCCTCTTAGCATGTTGCTCTCAGTGTCATATGTGGTATATTTTTAGACCTTGATGATTCTTTAATATGCCCTTCTTTCTTTCCTATTTCTGGGAAGAATCTGTATCTAACATTTCTTGTGAGGTCAGGGTAGGAAGAGCTGAGCAGAATTATTGTCATGGGAAAATCCAGTGGCCTCACTGTAAATCAAAAGTAAGAAAACTTGCTTGAGCTCACTGTGGCAGGCACGTGGAAACATCTGGATTGATGAATTCTTGCTAATATCTCTAAGTATTAATGTATACCATCTCACACATGAAGCTTTAACTTTTTATAGAGGGATTCTGTCTTCTTATCTTGTGGTTTTAGGTGTAATTATTTTATAACTGGCACATAATTTCTTTCTTATGATAATTTGATGTTGGAGAGGTCTGAAGAAGATTGCTAATCTTACATGTTTCAGCCTTATATTTCCGTCTATCTGTTAAACATCTTCACTTAAAGTTCTACTGGCATAACCAACTCAGCATATTGAGAATTGTATTTATTTTTTTCCCCTCAGTACATTTATATTTTCAGTTTTCTTACTTTTGAAAATGAGAGCAGAGTCATGCCAGTCATCAAGGTTAAGTATTAATTATATGTGATACATATCTAATTATAAACTACTTGGACAGGGACCATATGAATTGAAAAAATCCTCACTGCCTTGCACTTAGTAGGTAGTTAATCAATGTTCATCGAATTTGTTTGAATTGGTTAATGCTAAAAAGTATTTTTCTTAAATTCTGAAATGTAATTTATGAATAATATTCAAGGATTATCAAATGGATTACATGGGGGAAAGGACATCTGAATTTATTAATGTCAAAAGTATGTAAAGGCAATAAGGATAGACATTATGTCAATGGGCATAGTAAAATATGATATTTCTGTGTTCTACTCAGAAATGTTTCTGGAATTTGACCAAAATGCATACTATAAATGTATGTGTAAATTAGAATATAGATCTTTATTTAACTGAACCCCATTTGTCAATTTCTTCTATATTTCTATGCATTTTAGTTTAGTGCTAATACATTTTACACTTCTTTGTAGTTTCCATTATTACTTATTCAAATATTTCTTACTTATCCTCAGTTTAAAGTTTTCAAAGGCTTATCTTTTTAATGTAATGTTCAAAAGTGCTATGTGAAGGTCATTAAGACTTAAAATTGCCATTTTTGAAGCCAAGCCTGAGATTTCATTCTTCACTTAACACAGAGTTTAGGTTTGATTTTTGAGAAAAAAATATCACTTACTCAAAAATGTCTGTATGACTGGAGCACTGCCTTATAAGAATTAGCCATTTCTTTTAATTGCATCAAATGCTTCAATCTCATGTGGATTTTTGAAGTCATGTCCAGCTTTGATGTTTTATTAATTTTTTCAAGGTATTTTTCTCCCCAGAGCTAAGAATACATAGTATGATTTTGTATACGATGGAGATTGTAATTTCTATCTTGGCACACACAGATGCTTTTTAAAATCAGATCTAGAAATGGTTTGATCGTTTTCAAGCAACTTTCCAACACTTAGCTGTTGGCTGCCAAAGTTCAATTTAGATAAGTGAAGGGGAAGAGTTTAGAAATTTCACACTTTGTGTGATGGGAAAAGCCCAATGTGATGTATCAAAGATACAGACTACAGAAGGGAAAACATGGTTTATCATGAGAATGATGTGCCAGTCTCCAATTTTTTTTTCAAATTTGGTTCAGAAAAGCCCTTGAAAGTTTGGATATAGATCTTGGAATGGACTGGATGGTGTGGTGTCAGGGGAAAGCATTAGACTAAGGTTTTATTATATGAAGTCTATGACATAGATACAGTATATCAAAAATTGGTCTGTGTGATTTGCTACTGCCAATCTTCATAATTTATGCAGATTGTTGCAGCCATATCTATCATATGGTGTTCCATATTGATTGTTTAAACCTATATAAATGAATTGTTTGGATTATTTTTGCAATGCCTTTGGCTAATGTTTACTGTGTTAAAGAGTGTGACAGTGTTGATTTTTCTTAGTGAATGGCAATGAGTGGAAAGAAAAGCAGTTTATTCAATCTATGCCTTAATTTCTTTGTGTTCTTTTAATATCTAATTAATTTCATAGTCATCACATATTCACATATGTATATATGAATAATTATAATCTCTTGGACAGTATAACAATGAATGGCATGTTTGCCTCGAAGTTGCTGAATAAAAGTTTATGAAATATAACAAATTACATCTAAACTGTGGTGTAGAATTTAGGAGTCAGGAAAATCCAAGTCCAAATCCTGCTTTAGATGCTTACTATCTCTGTGACAGTTGGCAAGCTATTTAAGCTCTATTAGCCTCAGTTTCTTTTTTTTTGAATCTTTTTTTTTTTTTTTTTTGCAGGGCAATGGGGGTTAAGTGACTTGCCCAGGGTCACACAGCTAGTAAGTGTCAAGTGTCTGAGGCCGGATTTGAACTCAGGTACTCCTGAATCCAGGGCCGGTGCTTTATCCACTGCGCCACCTAGCCGCCCCCTAGCCTCAGTTTCTTAATCTGTAAAATGGAGATAAAAATAGGACCTACCTTAAAGGGTTGCTCTGAGAAACAAATGAGATACTACATGTAAAATGTTTTGTAAACTATATAAATGCTAGCTATTAATGAATATGGAAAACTACAAAAATAATTTGAACAATGGTCAGAAAGAAAATGACATGGGCTTGGAATAAATTAGTTGAAGTTTCTCCTGTGAGAAGCAAAATAAATGATGACCAGATAACAGGACAGATATATCGAGGAATCAAAGGACTTAAAGTTTAGATTAACAAACTAGATGTCAGGACAGAAATAACTAAGAAGTAAGGGGAGATAAAATTCTATAGCAGGAAAGTCAATTAGGCATCAATTGCTACTACCTGACCAGAACTAAGAGACAGAGATAACTCCTACCATCAGGACCATCATTTAAAGAAAAATCCCCCTCAAGTCTCAGGAATATGACAAGCATCCAAGCTTTCCCCACCCCACCCCAAAAAGGAGCTTTTCAAGTGGACACCCCATATATCCTCTCTAAAAGCTTTTGCCTTCCTTCTGTTCTAGGAGGAGAATATTTCTAAGCCCTCTTCCCAGAGGGGTGAAGTCTTTGACTGCCCACTCAGTCGCGTTCCCTATCACCAAATAAAAACTAATTTTAATTGGATTGTGTGTGAGTGTAATTATTTTTTTTTTAAGTGAGGCAATTGGGGTTAAGTGACTTACCCAGGGTCACACAGCTAGTAAATGTTAAGTGTCTGAGGTCGGATTTGAACTCAGGTACTCCTGACTCCAGGGCCGGTGCTCTATCCAGCTCACACCAGCTGCCCCGAGTGTAATTCTTTATTGAGAAATACCTAAGACCTACCATAACTCCCTCAACCCCATCCTGTGTTAATAATAGCAAATTTAATAACAAGCATACCCATTCTCAGATTCTATATGCTAGCTACAGGGTAAGGAAGTTCTCTGTCAGTTGCTAGTGTCCTCCCTTGTCTCTCTCACTCTCACTCTTGCTCTCGTGTGTGTGTGTGTGTGTGTGTGTGTGTGTGTGTGTGTGTATGTGTGTGTGTGTATACTCAAATATACAGAGATAGAGATTCTGAATCTCTCTAAAGAACATAAACTCGCTGAGGACAGAAAGTTTTGTTTTTGTCCTTTTTTGCTTCTAGGACCTATTGGAATGCGAGCTTAATAGAGAGATTCAAGAAATATTGATTGATTGATTGATTGATTGAATAACACCACCCTGACTCTGCCATCCCCATTTCATTTAGCACAAGATCATTACCATTTTTATTGTCTTTATCAATATAAACCTCCCTTTTGCCTCAATCATGTTTCCTAATACCTAGTTCCTCTTTTCTAATTTGTATATTATTTACAAATGGTCTTGCTGATTAAGTACTAATAGTTAAAGGGAAAAGTAATTCCTCCTTTTATGTACAATATACACTGCCTCCCTCCCTTTTTTTTTCGGTGTGGCAATTGGGGTTAAGTGACTAGCCCAGGGTCACTCAGCTAGTAAGTATCAAGTGTCTGAACTCAGGTCCTCCTGACTCCAGGGCCTGTGCCACCTACCTGCCCCCCTTTTTCTTTTCAAAAGTCAGTTTTTCTTTAGTTATGTTTTTCAATTGAGGAATGTGTAAAAATAATTTTTCTAAAAGAAAAAAATAAAGGTCCTAAAGCTAAGAAATTAAATGTTAGTACCTACAACTTGATTCTAGTGAACTAAAAAACAATCCAAAAGTAATACAAACGTTGAAACTATTCAGGCAGCTTTTTACAATTCACCCAAATTTCTGAAAGTTCCCACTGTGGTGTAGAGTTAAATAGTGTAAAACACAATGGATTTATACTTAGGAGAAAGGGTTGAATCTTGTGAATGTGTTTCTTCCCTGATATGGAATCAATAACACTTGCCTTATCTTCCTTATTGTAAGGAATGCTTTGAAACAAGCTTTATTGTCACTTTTATTATATTAGCTTGGCCTATCCATGAGCAATTGATATTTTCCCAATTATTGAGATCTGATTTGATTTGTGTGAAAAGTGTTTTGTAATTGTGTTCACAGAGTTCCTGGGTTTGTCTTGGCAAGTAGACTCCCAAGTATTTTATATTGTCTACTGTTACTTTAGTTAATTTTTTTTTTTGGCCGGGCAATGGGGGTTAAGTGACTTGCCCAGGGTCACACAGCTAGTAAGTGTCTGATTCCGGATTTGAACTCAGGTACTCCTGAATCCAGGGCCGGTGCTATATCCACTGCACCACCTAGCTGCCCCTAATTTTTTTTTTTAGTTAATTTTTTTTCTACTGTTATTTTAAATGGAATTTCTCTTTCTATCTCTTGCTGCTGGACTTTGTTAGTCATGTATAGAAATGCTGATGATTTATGTGGATTTATTTTATATCCTGCTATTTTGCTAAAGTTGTTGATTGTTTCAAGTAGTTTTTGAGTTGATTCTCTAGGATTCTCTAAGTATACAATCATATCATCTGCAAAGAGTGATAGTTTTGTTTCCTCCTTGCCTATTCTAATTCCTTTAATTCCTTTTTCTTCTCTGATTGCTAAAGCTAACATTTCTAGTACAATATTAAATAATAGAGGTGATAATGGAAATACCTGTCTCACCCCTGATCTTATTGGGAAGGCCTCTAACTTATCTCCATTACATATAATGCTTACTGATGGTTTTAGGTAGATACTGCTTATTATTCTAAGGAAAGCTCCACCTATTCCTAAGTTCTCTGGTGTTTTTTTATTAGGAATGGGTGCTGTATTTTATCAAAAGCTTACTCTGCATCCATTTAGATAATTATATGATTTTGGTTAGTTTTCTTATCAATGTGTTTGATTATGTTAATACTTTTCCTAATGTTGAATCAGCCCCTGCATTCCTGGTATAAATCCCACATGGTCATAGTGCATTATCCTTGTGATCACTTGCTGTAATCTCCTTGCTAATATCTTATTTTAGATTTTTGCATCAATATTCATTACGGAAATTGGTCTATAATTTTCTTTCTCTGTTTTTGCTCTGCCTGGTTTTGGTAACAACACCATATTTGTGTCATAAAATGAATTTCGTAGAACTCCTTCACCTATTTTTTCCAAATAATTTGTATAACATTGGAATTAATTGTCCTTTAAATGTTTGGTAGAATTCACTTGTAAACCCATCTGGTCCTGGAGATTTTTTCTTAGGGAGTTCATTAATGGCTTGCTCAATTTCTTTTTCTAATATGGGCTTATTTAAGGATTTTATTTCCTCTTCAGTTAACCTGGACAGTTTGTATTTTTGTAAATATTTATCCATTTCATTTAGATTGTTGAGTTTATTGGCATACAGTTGGGCAAAATAGTTCCTAATTATTGCTTTAATTTCCACTTCATTGCTGGTAAATCACCCCTTTCATTTTTGATACTGGTAATTTGGTTTTCTTCTTCTTTTTAAAATCAATTTAACCAATGTTTTGTTTATTTTATTGGTTTTTTTCATAAAACCAGCTCTTAGTTTTATTGATCAATTCTATAGTTTTCTTGCTTTCAATTTTATTAATTTCTCCTTTAATTTTCAGGATTTCTAATTTAGTATTTAATTGGTGATTTCCAATTTGTTCTTTTTCTAGCCTTTTAAGTTACATGCCCAATTCATTGATCTCCTCTTTCTCTTTTTTATTCTTGAAAGCAGTTAAAGCTATAAAATTTCCCCTAAGCACTGCTTTGGCTGCATCCCCATAGATTTTGGTATGTTGTCTCATTATTGTCATTCTCTTGGATGAAGTTATTGATTGTTTCTATGATTTGTTGTTTGCCCCTCTCATTCTTAGAATGAAATCATTTAGTTTCCAATTGACCTTCAGTCTACCTTTCCATGGCTCTTTATTACATGTAATTTTTATTGCATCATGATCTGAGAAGGATGCATTACTATTTCTGCCATTCTACATTTGACTATGAGGTTTTTGTGCCCTAATATATAGTCAATTTTTGAATATATGCCATGTACTGCTGAGAAACAGGTATATTCCTTTTTATCACCATTCAATTTTCTCCAGACATCTATCATGTCTAACTTTTCTAACATTCTATTCACCTCTTTCACTTCTTTCTTATTTATTTTGTGACTAGATTTATATAATTCTGAGAGGGGAAGATTCAGATTCCCCACTAGTGTAGTTTTGCTGTCTATTTCTTCTTGTAACTCATTTAACTTCTCCTCTAAGAATTTGGATGCTATACCACTTGGTACATACATGTTTAATATTGATATTGCTTCATTATCTATAGTACCTTTTAGCAAGATGTAGTTTCCTTCCTTATCTCTTGTAATTAGATCTATTTTTGCCTTTTCTTTGTCTTAGATAAGGATTGCTACCCCTGCTGTTTTACTTTAGCTGAAGCATAATATATTCTGCTCCAACTTTTTACCTTTGCTCTGTGTGTATCTCTCTGCTTCAAATATATTTCTTGTAAATAGCATTTTGTAGGATTCTGGTTTATAATACACTCTGCAATTTGCTTCCATTTTATGGCAAAGTTCATCCCATTCACATTCACAGTTATTATTACTGTCTATTCCCCGCCATTCCATTTACCCTCTTTGTACTTTCCCCACTTTTTCACCCTAATCCTCCTCACCATTGTTTTTCTTCTTACCCCTGCCTCCCCCAATCTGCCCTCCCTTTTATCACCCCCTTCCCTTTTCTTTACCCTTTTCTCCCTTGCTTCTGCCCTCCCTTCTATCAGCCCCTCTTTTCCCCTTACCCTTTTACTTCACTAAAGAATAAGCTAAGTTTCTTTATCCAAATGAACATCTATGTTATTCCCTCTTTGAATCAAATCTAGTGAGAGTAAGGTTGAAACAATGTTTACACCTCCCTCCCTTCCCTCTAGTGTATTAGGGTTTTTTCAACTCTTCATATGATGTAAGTTACCCCATTCCACCCTCCCCTTTACTCTTCTCCCCATAAACTCCCTTTTTAACCCTTAATTTTCTTTATATCATCACATCAAAGATAATTTATATTTATATACTCTGTATATAATCCTTCTGTCTGCCCAAATACATATACAGTTCTCAAGAGTTATTAGTATTATTTTCACATGTATCTATCTAAACTGTTTAACCTTATTGAGTAACTTTTCTTTCCCCCTTTTTAGCCTTTTAAACTTCTCTTGAGTATTGTTTGTTAAGATTGAATTTTCTATTCAGTTCTGATCTTTTCATCAGGAAACCTTGAAATTCCCCAATTTCTTCGAATGCCCATCTTTACCCTGACAGAGAAAAATCAGTTTTGCTGGGTAATAGATTCTTGGCTGCAATCCAAGCTCCTTTGCCTTTGGGAATATCATATTCCAAGCCTTGTGATCCTTTAATGTTGAAGCTGCCAGGTCCTGAGCAATCCTGACTGTGGCTCCATGATATTTAAATTGCTTCTTTCTGGCTGCTTAGAGTATTGTCTCCTTCACCTGATAATTCTGGAATTTGGCTTCAATATTCCTTGGAGTGTTTTCCTTTTGGGGTCTCTTTCAGGAAGTGATTGGTGGATTCTTTCAATGACAATTTTATCCTCTGATTCTATAATATCAGGGCATTTCTCCTTGATAATTTCCTGGAATATGGTGTCTAGATACTTTTTCTGATCATGGCTTTCAGGCAGTCCAGTGATTCTCAAATTTTCTCTCCTGGATCTGTTTTCCAGGTCAGTTGTCTTTCCAATGAGGTATTTCACATTTTCTTCTTTTTTTTCATTCTTTTGATTCTGCTTGTCTGATTCCTGGCGTCTCATTGAGTCATTATCTCCCAACTGTCCAATTTTAAATTTTAAGGCATTATTTTCTTCAGTAAGATTATGCACTTTTTTCCATTTATCCAAATGAAATTTTTAAGGAATTGTTTTCTTCAGACAATCTTTGTGCTTCTTTTTCCAAACTGCTGATCCTTTTTTCCTAATTTTCTTGTGTTGCTTTCATTTCTCTTCCCATTTCTCTGAATTGGTTTTTAAAATCCTTTTTGAGCTCTTCCAAGAAGGCTTTTTGTTCTTGAGACCAATTCATCTTCCCTCTTGAGGCTTCACATGAAGGTAATTTGAGAGTGTTGTCCTCATCTGAGTTTGTGTTTGCCTCTTCCCTGTAGACACAGAAGCTCTCAACAGTAAGAACTCTTTTTTTTGTTTCTTACTCATATTGCAGTTTTTTTTTATTTTTTAACATTGAGTTCCGCTTTGGGGGCACCATGGTCCCTGTTTCAAGTTTCTTATGCTGGGATATACGGGCTGTGTCACTGGCTTTCTACACTGAGGCCTCTATGGCTTATGGATTTCTCACTGCCCTGGGCTTGCGCCCATCTTGCTGGAATGATTAGACCTGGTTGTACCTGTCCTGTGAGTGGCCCTCTAGCTGGCAACCTGCCCTCTTGGCTGGTACAGCTAGATTTTGCCACTGGCCTGCTGTGCCACCAGCTTGTTGAG
The DNA here is from genome assembly GCF_019393635.1 of Dromiciops gliroides. Taxonomy (NCBI): domain Eukaryota; kingdom Metazoa; phylum Chordata; class Mammalia; order Microbiotheria; family Microbiotheriidae; genus Dromiciops; species Dromiciops gliroides. The sequence continues at coordinate 178,185,009 of NC_057865.1, forward strand.
CCAGGATCCAGGGGCCTCAGTTGCTTGTCTGTGGCCCACAGCTTCCTGCTAATTTGCCCTGACCCACTGTGCTTTGCTGTGGTGCCCTGTGCCACCCTTTTGCCTGAGTGAGACCAACCTTTCCTGAAGTCTTCTAGATTATTACTGGTTGAAAGGCTGTCTCTCTCTGTCTCTTTGCAGGTTCTGTAGTTTCAGAATCTGTCCAGAGGCTTAATTTAATGTTCTTTTTGAGGGAACAGAAGGAGAGCTCAGGCAACTCAATGGCTCCTCTCTGCCATCTTTGAAACAAGCTTTAAAGTGCATTATTTATGTGAGCTATATTGTATATTAAAAGCAATTATATTAGAGGTATAGTAATTCAATAAAAAATATTTCAGGCTCCAGAATACACTATAATAAACATTTACTAAGCACCTACTGTATGCCAGGCACTGTGTTTAAGTCAATAGGGACAAAATAAGAAAAAGACAGCTCTTGACCTGAAGGAGCTTACAATCATAATGGAGAAAGACAACACAGAAAAGGAAGTAAAAAGTACCTGAGTCCTAAATTTGCCCCATCTGTTTTCTTCCTTCGGGCAAGATATTTCATCTTCCTCACAGTCAATTTATTTATCTGTAAAATGAATGGTTTGTAGCAGATCACTTCTTAAGTCCATTTAATCTTTAGGTCTTTGATCATCTGGTCATACATTATACTGAACTTTCTTACTTCAGATGGGAATCCTTAGATGTCTGCTTTTCCTCTAATCTAGATGTTAGTGAGTGAAATAACTGTGTTGGAAGAAATGTGTGACTCTTTTAAGATCTATAGTACTTCTATATTGTCCCTAGACACACACACACACACACACACACACACACACACACACACACACTCTCACTCCTTTCCTCTGCAGTTCGGTCCTTTTTCATATTATCTTGTGTATAAATAGCTCCGTGGTGAGCTTGGAAAAGGTTGTCAAATACAAGCCTCCACTGCCCTCATGAGAAAAGATGAAAAATAACTGTTGACATTGCAAGAAAGTCTGTCTCCATATAAAATTGTGAAAAACTCGCCAGACTATCTCCATAGATGTTAGTAGAAGCTTATGAGATATGTAGATGGCCAAACCAATTGAGGTGGAAAGAATAAGCAAATTTGTTTTTGGAAAATGAAAAGAAAATTGATTGGTAAGTTTAGAAGAAGTTAGTTTGTGTGAGTCATGCTATATAGTCATAGCTAACTTGGTGAGGAGATTTGTGAATGGCAGGAAACTTTTGAAAAGCTGTAATAAATGCTTTATACAAGAGTGGCAAAAAATAAAAGAATACTGAAAAAGACAAGACATAGGGGAGAGATAGGACAGCAGTCTTCAAGTATTTGGAGGAGTAGACTTACTTTGATTCACTCCAGTGGGCAGAACCTGGATTGTTTGTCAGAAGTTGCAAAGAGACAAATTTAGGCTTGTTGTAAAATAAAGTTGCTTGATGATTAGTGATATTCAAAAGTGAAATGGGCTGCCTCAGGAGGTAATGAGCTTCCCCTGCCTGGAGGATTTCAAGAAAAATCTGGATGATTACTTGTTAAGTATATTGCCCAGAGGACTTGCTCAAGTATAGGTTGGACTAACTGGCCAGGTCTCCTTTAACTATGAGATTCTGTGTTTCCAAAATCAATGGAAGGGCAGGTTTAAAAATTTTAGAGTTTGAGTCTTTCACTTATAGAATGATTTCACCATATCATATTCAAGATTTAACATTCCTATAATTTACAGGAAAAAAACACTAAATCTGACACCAGGTTTGTGTGGGAGTTAGGTAAATTTGGGTCTAAATGACTGATGCACTGTTTACACATAAACATTGAATTCCATATTGCAACTATCTGTCACTACTGATGTCATTAATCAAATAGGTGCTGAAATGTACAGAGATGTTTAACTTTATTTAATGTATTTAGTGTTCCTAATCATTGCTGGGAGCTATCCAAGTGCAGGTGGTTGCTAAAGTTTGTGTTTATTTATTTTTTTAATTTTAAGATTATGAAATTATTTTCTCACTTTCCATTGAATAATTCCTAAAGGCCTATATAGAAGTCTGTCTTTTGAAGGTAATGCCATAATTTCTTTTTCTTTTTTTTTCCATTTTTTTGACTTCTGATTTTATTGGTGAAACAAAGTTCTACTAATGCAGATCAGTGTCTACTCTGCAACATGAAGGGCATTAGGATCACAGATGTGGAGTTGGATGGGACCTTAGTGGCTACCTAGTTGAATCCCCTCCTCATTTTTACAAATGAGGAAATCAAGGATTAGAGACTTTAACTGATATGCTTATAGACACACAGCTGGTATTAGAGGAGGGGTTTCATCCAGGTCTTGCAGTTTCCAAATTAAGGACTTTATCCAGTTAGAGAGTTGCTTGAAGGCTTTTGAAGCTATATGGCTTGCTCAGGCACACATAACCAATATGCTTCAGAAGTAAGATTTAAATTTAGGTCTTCTTCATGGACACTCAAGACACTTCCATACTGTCTCTGACAATGTAATGATCTTGATGATGGTAATGATGATGACGGTGATAACAGGAATTACTAGTACTACTATTACTTCCTATCACTCCTCTTCCTCCTCCTCCATTTATAGGACACATGGAGGAGGCATATTTCTTGAGTCTAGATTAATTGTGATCTTTATATAGTACTGTTTCATTTTATTTTTTCAATTTTCATTGGTATAGTCATTCTGTATATTATTTTTCCTGTTTCTGTAATTTAATTCTATATCAGTTCATGTAAGTGTCATTTCCCCCCTGAATTCTTCATAGTCATCATTTCTTATAGCAATAGCATTCAATTACATTCTTTTTTGTTTGTTTGTTTGTTTGTTTGTTTGTTTGCGGGGCAATGGGGTTAAGTGACTTGCCCAGGGTCACACAGCTAGTAAGTGTCAAGTGTCTGAGGCCGGATTTGAACTCAGGTACTCCTGAATCCAGGGCCAGTGCTTTATCCACTGTGCTATCTAGCTGCCCCCCAATTACATTCTTAAAACAGAATTTGTTTAGCCAGTCTTCAAATGATGGGCCTCCACTTGGTTTCTAGTTTAATGCTACCCTAAAAAGTGCTTCTTTAAAACAAAACTACACACACACACACACACACACACACACACATATTATATATATATATATATATATATATATATATATATATATATATATATATATATATATATATATATATATATATATATATGGGGGCAGCTATGTGGTGGTGTAGTGGATAAAGCACCAGCCCTGGATTCAGGAGGACCTGAGTTCAAATCCAGCCTTAGACACTTGACACTTACTAGCTGTGTGACCCTGGGCAAGTCACTTAACCCTCATTGCCCTGCAAAAAAATGAGGAAACTAAGGCAAAGGGGTTAAGTGACTTACTCAGGGTCCTACAGCTAATAAATGTCTAAGGCTAGATTTGAAATTGTCCTCCTGACTCCAGGTCCTGGACTCTATCCACTGTGCTACCTAGTTGCCCTTTTATAGATATAAGACCGTTATTAGGATGATTGACACAATTTTCTACCTATTACTTTCCTGTAATATTGTAGATGTGTCATTTTGTTCATGCAAAAGAATTTTAATTTCACATTTTTTTTGGTCACCCCTACCCTTTGTTTGGTTAAAGATTCTTCTAGCCATAATATTGACAAAAATGTCCTTTTTCTTCCATTTTCCTTCATTAAAACAATATGACATTTTATCTCAATACCAAAAATCTATTGGAAACTTATTATAATATATAGCATGTGATGTTTTTCTAAAACTATTTTTTTTACCAAATTAAATTAGAATATCCTCAGAAATTCTTAATAAATAAGGAATTTTCCTCAAGTTATGTCATTGGACCCATCAAACACATTTCTACTAAAATTATTTACAGTTTTGCTTATCTAGTCTCTTCTAATGATATAGCCTTTATACTTTTTAATCAGTATCAAATATTTTTAATAATCATTGCTTTATAATGTAATTTCAAGTGTGGGAGTGATATCCCTCTTTTTATGTTTTAAAAATTGTTTTGAGATTAAAACTGTTAAATTTCTACAAATGAATTTTGTTTTTATTAGATTTAATTCTATAAAGTAATCCCTAAATGATATATTTGGCAAAGCAAATTCTCTATTATTAATAGAGTAAATATTTTATTGTTTGTATTGATACCAACCCTGAACAATGATTCTAGTTATTGCCGTTTTTCCTGTAAAGTATATTTTGCAATTATTATTGAAATTAGACATGGATGTTTTAATTGACTCCTAGGGTTTTTTGTTCATTTGATAGTTTTTAAGTAAAATCTCTTTTATAATTTTAAATTCAATTCTCTCTCTTCTCTTGACTTTTTATTTTCCCTTTAAATCTTTACCTCCTTCAAATTTTTTTCTCTTAATGATATTTCTTCTTTTGTTTCTCCTTTAATTGAATAATTTTATTTTAACTTATTTGATATGGTGCATTATTTATCTTGAGACCATTACTTCTATATCAGGAGGTAGGTAGTATACTTCTTCAGTCCTCTGAAATTATGATTCACCATTGTAGAACTCTTAAATGTTTCAAAGTTGTTTTTCTTTGCAATGTTATACAAAATTTATCCTGATTCTGCTTTCTTTACTCTACTTTTCTAATTGAAGTAATTCAGGTTTCTTTGAAACTGTCCCTTTCATTATTTCTTATTTGGTAAGAGTATTCCATTACTTTTACATATAATAATTTGTACAGTATTTTCCAATTGAAAGACAGCTTCAAAACATTCTCCTTACCCAAACTCCCCACACTCTGTTGGAAGAGCTGTGCTGAACATATCTACTTTTCCATCTTGGGAAACTCATTCTGTGAAGTTGTACTCAAACTTCTCCTGAGGAAAAATGTCTGATGTGCTTTCCTTCCTATCTCTACACTTTAGCCATCCCCATTTTTGGAAGTGGTGGTCAAGAAATGGTGAAAGTAAACTAGCAAGACAAAACAGGTTCTGAAGCAATGTATATGGACCACAAAATGGCCAGTTAGTTCCTAAATAACTTACATTATTCTCTATTCCTATCTGATCTTAAAGAATCATCTAGAATTAAGTATATTTGTTGGTTTTTTAATCTCCTTACTCCTACCCACCACAAATACCTCTTTTTTCTTAGACTAGCTCAGAAGTCAGAGTAGTACTAGGAAAGTAAAACATCTAAACTCTAATCATTATGTAAAAGTTGTCACCAATTCAGATGAATTTGTGGGTGATAGATGGTGCTTCAGGTGAGGTGAATTTTTTTTAATGGATTCTCCTGTCTATCACTTTTATGGAAATGGCCATGAGTGCAAAAAGAAACCTGCAAATAGTTCATTTCATCTTTTAGAGCAGTAATAAACTATCCACTAAGATTACAAATAAGCTATTTTTATAGAGTGACAAAAGAGAGAGGATAAAGTGTTGAAAAAGCAAGAATAGAAATGTGGAGACCATCTTAAGGAGGCATCGCAAATGATTACTTACTAGTTATTTTCTCTCCATGGAAGGACGATGAAGGTTACATACAGATTAATAGTGATTTTCTAATGAGTCTCAATTTTAAGGGGGCTGGGACATTTTGTTCATTGATTGGCAAACTGAATTTCAGTTCATATGCTATAAGAGAGCAGGTGAACTCTCACCATGCAAAGGCATTTGTTGTTTGTCTCTTTGAGAATAAATATTGTGTTTCTGGATGAACAACAACTGGAAGAATTGATTTAGTTGCTTTCCTTGTTATGAAGCTTGTCCTGTGATTTCATGTAATGAAATCACTTAGATATCACTGAATTTTTTAATGACAAAAGGAAATGATGGCTTTTATAACCCCATAAATGGTCAAAGGATCAGAGGATACAGGATATCTTAAATTCTCTTGGTGATGATATCCCTTTCTCCATTTTCACTTTTGAGATAAAATAGTATAGGCTAGTCAATAACTGTTGGACAGACAGTTATAAGGTAAGCATATAGAAAGTTTTCTATTGATATTGGTTAAATTATTTAGTACCTTTCTTCCTCAGTTTCCCTTCTGTAGCCACACTTCCTCCCCTCCCTCCACCCCAATCGATATGAGTCCTATGGAAATTTTACAAGGTGAAGTTTATGAAATGTTCTTTAAATTCTAAACTTAGGTTTTAATGGAACATCAGAAGATTTATTCCTGAAAGAATAAAAGTTAAGGAAAATGTCACAATATTGATCAAAATAATATTCTTTCTTATAAGAGAATCCATTTTAAAAGAAATTAGAGTATTTCATACACACAACAGTTTCTTACTATGCTGCACTGGTTAGGATAAACTTCATCCTTCCTACTTCATATTAAGGTGATTTCAGTGCTATATCATAGAAAGAGAAATAGCGTCACAATCAGGACATCTAGTTTTTAATCTCTGTGTCTCAATTTATTCATCAGCAAAATAAGGAAATTGGACTAGATCAGGAATTTTTCACCATTTTTAATGTTATGAACCATTTGGGGCAATCTGGAAAAACCAGTAGTTGCCTTTGTAGAAAAAAATAATGTATATCTTAAAATGCATAGTATTCCAAAGAAAAGCAAAAGTTATAGTTTTCCCATCTAAGTTTACTGAATCTAGCTATCGATAGACCCCTTTGAGATTCATGGAGTCAGATTAAGAACCCTGGAAGTAGAGGATAGCTAAGGTCCTTTCTAGTGTTAACATTCAGTTATTCTACATTAGCCTCTTTTTGGTTATCTTAGGATGAAATATCTGAATGTAATATTTTTCCCCACTTGGTTTCCTCCTACCATCCAACATGAATTTGGAGCATTTAAACACAGTGTAATATCTATGGCAAACTTTTGGAAGGACATGAACAAATGCCCCCAAAATGGGCAGGTTTTATAAGGGCTATAATCTGCATTCTTTGAGGAAACTTCTAAATAGATGAAATCATGCATCTCCTTGAGTATTTGAGTAAGCTCACTTCAAGAAAACACCAACTAAGATTAAAATGTACCTCTTCTAAAGATACATAGAAAGACAAATCTGATGCCAAATGTGTAGTTCATTCTAATACCAAACAGAAGTGATGTTTTTTCAGTTATTTACTGTTACGACATATCAGCGCTTGTCACATATTTTAAGACATCTATTGGGCTTTTTTCTGCTTAGGAGTAAAACAATAGCACACATTTATTAAGTAACTACTGATTATTGACTGTGTAAGATGCATGTATTCACTGTATGAATCAATAGTGGAGGTCCGAAGTCTGGATGAACAATGATCCTTGCCCTCGAGGTTACATCCTAGTAGAACAATAAGGTACCAACATCAATATAATAATACACAAGATGATATGACAAATACACTAGGAGCTTTAAAGAGAGTCCTATGAGAGGTGTGAGGAAAAAAGAAGATTCTCAGCAGATCAACCAAGGAAGGCAATGCCCTGCCCTCATATATCATAAAACCATAAAATTTGAGAACTTGAAATGTCTTCAGTAACTATCCAAGCCATCCTACCTGATTCATTTGCAGATGAAGAAACCCAGAGTGACTGAATGATTTACCCGTGTTTGCATAATGAATTACTGGCAGAGCTGAGAAAATAACTTAGGGCTCCAAATTCTCAGTTGAATGTTGGTTCCAATTTACCACCCTATCTCCCTATTTACTTGTCACATTGCCTAAATTTCAGTCTTTAGTAATTAATTCCTTTTAAAACATAGCTGCCTCTTGATGTCCCCTAATCCCTCCTGTACTCTACTGCTAGAATAATCTTCCTGAAACACTGCTTATGTGATGTCACTTCCATGATCATAACCTACAATGGTTCCCCATTGTACAAGCCACTGAGTCTAAATTCCTCATCCTGACTTTCCATAAAGTATTTCTACCTTACCTATCCAAGCTCTTTTCTCACTGCTCCCCTTTTCAGCCAAGGTAGTCTCTTCACTGTCTTCCAGATGTCATTTTAATTTCTGTTGATGAGACTTTCTTTTTTCATGCTGTTAACAATCCCCTCCATCCCCTTCATTTGAAATATCTGTCTCCTTTTCTTCTGAGCTAAAGACTAACAACTGTTCAGGGTGCACTTCAAGCCCAGAATCTTCCAAAATGTCTTCCTTGATAACTGCAACCAACCAGGAACTATCTCTTTCCATGGTGCTGAAAGAAAACATACATGACATTCCTGCTGAGGCCTGGTCAGAGAAGTCTGATCAAACCAGCTACCAGCCTCCATGATTTTCTGTCCAAAGCTGTCAATAGTTTGTGAGTTGTTCCAGTCAAGCCCTTGCTTAGGATTGGTGTTATAGAAAGGGGTGGGAGCAGTGGGGGAAGGAGAGGAAGGGACAGCACAAACATATACATACAGTATATAAAAATAAAGAAAGGCATCTTTTGTTATGGCTGGTCCCAGAAGAAGTTTCTGCTTGCATTGCTGAAGATAGTATGAGAAGATTAGAAGAGCTGCAGCCCAGGCAGGACAAAGGCAGGGCTGTGTAAGAGGGATTCGTGTGTTTGCTCAGTGGGGCTCCCCGTCTAGTTGTTGACAGATTTAGCTGGTGTAATGTTAGGCCTGGCTAGCTCCTCCCCTCGATTGTCAAGAGGCGAGAATTGCAGCAGTAAATGGCCATGTGGAGTACACTATGAATTCTCTATTTGTGTGGTAGCTGTAGCTCGAGGGTGGGGATTTAATATTGAATGGACTCCAGATTGTCTAAATTGCAATCACAGTGTTTATTTAAGTAGCCTACGGGGACCATTAAAGCATTTTAACTTTTGCTCCTATGTTTCTTATGTTGTGAAATCTAGAGGCACATTGGGGAGAAAAGAAAAAGCCAGCCTTGTAAAAGCATTAGGATGCTAAAAGTTCTTCTGACTGCCAAAAAAACTTCAAGAGTTTCAGTTCTCTGAATTAACATGTAATATGATAGATGGGCTCTTGCTATGGCCATGAACTATGTGTAGATTTCCATGTGTAGATTCACTAATCTGTTACAAGATACTCAGCAAAACTCTTTGAGATATGAAGTCTTAGCTTGTAAGAATTATGCCAATAATTTATTCACAGGTATTTCAATGTTATAACTTAAAAATTTTTTTTAAATTTATTTTGTCATATACTTACCAATTATACATCAAAAGTAACTCTTAAAAATTAGGGCTCCAAATCATTTCCCAACGTTAGAGCTTTTAACAATAGATAAATAATAGTTATTTATAACACTATCAAACTTTTCAAGTAAATTGGGCAAGAAAAGGCAAAGTTGATTTCTTCTGCTTTGAAAACAGATTATTATTGAAGCCCAGTACCAATCCATGTTGTAATCTTCTATGCAATTTATAGTCTCAGACAGTTGTCTAGAGCAATGAGATGTTAAGTGACTTATCCTAAGTCACACAGAGAGTTTGTTTTTTTGCAGTCATGCAAAACATTTATGTTTTAGCCATGCTACAAAAGAAAATGTAGACAACCCCCCCCAAGAATAATAAAGTTTAAAAAAAGTATTCTTCAATCAGCCTTCAGACTCCATCAGTTCTTTCTCTGAAGGTGGGTAGGTAACATTTTTTTTATCCTAATGCTCTAAATCTCTAATGATTAGAGAGATGCAAATTAAAACAACTCTGAGGTACCACCTGACACCTATCAGATTGGCTAAAATGACAAAAAAGGAAAATAATAAATGTTGGAGAATTTGTGAAAAAATTGGAACACTAATGCATTGTTGGTGGAGCTGTGAACTGATTCAACCATTCTAGAGAGCAATTTGGAATTATGCCCAAAGGGCAATAAAGCTATGCATACCGTTTGACCCAGCAATACCTCTTTTGGGTCTTTTGCCCAAAGAAATCATGGAAAGGGGAAAGGGACCCACATGTATAAAAATATTTATAGCTGCTCTTTATGTGGTGGCAAGGAATTAGAAGTTGAGGGGATGCTCATCAATTGGGGAATGGCTGGACAAGTTGTGGTATATGAATACAATGGAATACTATTGTGCTGTAAGAAATGATGAGCAGGAGGAGTTCAGAGAAATCTGGAGGGTCTTGCGTGAGCTGATGATGAGTGAGATGAGTAGAACCAGAAGAACATTGTACACAGTATCATCAACATTGAGTGTTGATCTACTATGATGGACTATATTCTTCTCACCAATGAAATGGTACAGAAGAGTTCCAGGGAACTCATGATAGAAGAGGATCTCCAAATCCAGGAAAAAAAAAACTGTGGAGTATAGATGCTGAATGAACCATACTATTTCTTTTGTTTTTGGTGCTGTTGTTTTTTCTATTTTGAGGTTTTTCATCATTGCTCTGATTTTTCTCTTATAACATGACTAATGCAGAAATAGGATTAATGTTATTATGTGTATATATATGTATATATGTGTGTATATGTATATATATGTATATGTGTGTGTGTGTATATATATATATATATATAAAACCTATATCAGATTACCTACTGTCTGGGGAAGGGGGAGAGGGAGGGGAGGGAGGGAGAAAAATCTGAAGTTGGAAAGCTTGTATAAACAAAAGTTGAGAACTATCTTTACATGTAATGGGAAAAAAATAAAATAATTTATTAATTAAAAAAATATTTTTTTGCATCATTGTATTCCTGAAAACAGCTAAGTCATTCATAGTCAATCAAATCATCATACAATATTTCACAGAGATACTTCATGAAAGATATGGAACTTGAACTCAGGTCTTCCTAGCTCTGAAGCCATCTCTAAGTCTCCCATATTACTGGTCTCAAACTCAGGTGCAAAACTCCCTAGCACCTGGAAACCAGATAAAAATGTAATTAGGAAATTTTTAACACAAATAAATATCAAATACAACATGATCAATTCTAATTTGTGGTTTTCTATAACAATATGTAGCCCACAGGTATCCTATTTCAGTTTGAATTTGACATCATTGTACTATACCATGCTTACCTTGGTGCCTCTCAAAGTATTAGGTAATGAACCTTATTTACATAAGACAATTATAATGACAGGTTGTTTTCATTTAGAAACTAGGCTTCAATTTCTTTCTGTGGCTTTAAAAAATAATTAAAACACTATTGCATTTGCCAGTTTTATCACAGACCTTTATCAAAAAATAAAGATAGCATTCACTATTTTTGAGGCTTCAGGGTCTGTTCTGGACTTTGACAAAGCAGAACATATGTTTCTGACATTGTGTTTCTAATATGGAAACTTAAGGTGTGAGCACAACTACCTTACTCAATTGTCATGTTTATTGTTTGAATAAATATCTAGTATGTATTCTCAACTGTGAAAAAAATATTATGAAGTAAATGGAAAAGTACAAGATACGAATCTTGTCCTTGAAATGATATAAAAATAATAGTGGCCCTGGGGTCTGAGGATGTGGGTTTAAGTCCTACCAGGGTCATCTACAACCTTGTGTGGCCTTGGGCATGTTCATTAATTTCTCTGAGCTTCAGTGGTCTCATCTGTAAAATAAGAGATTTAGACTGATTGTGCTCTAAGGCTCTCTTCCAATTCTATTTCTATATTTCTATGAACCTTTAACCGAGAATAGCCAAATAGAGATTAATTCATGATAGTAAATGGTATAATAGACTGAGACTTGGATTTGTCAGGAAGACTTGAGTTTAAGTCCTGTTTAGTTGTTCACTGGTTATGCAAAATTGGCCAAAGAATTGTGGTTCTCTCAACATGTTTTCTCATCAGAAAAATGGGAATGATAATAAAAAATGCCTCACAGAGGTAGGGATCAAGTGAGATCCAAAGTAAAACACTTTGCAAACTGTAAAATGTGATATAAACATTAGTTGTTCCATCCATGTGTGTCATTAATAAAATGATAATAATAACAAGTTGTGAACATACATTAATATATATGAAATGCTTGGATCTCCTGGTAATTGAGTCATACAATTCACCATTGTGGGGGAAGAAGTAAATTTTCCATATGATACTTGAATAATAATTAATAGTCCTTTACCCACACCTGGACAGTGTCCATTTAATTTGTTTTATGTCATATACAAGTAGTACTTTCAGTATCTTGTAATTCATATATTAAAAGATAGAATAATCAATATTTTACTGTTCTGGTACATCTTTTACCCTCATTCTTCTTGCCAAATCTAAGAAATGGCAGGCTTCTTGTTTGCCTCAGGGCTAATTATTTCCAAATAACCCATGACATAGAGGTTTTCCTTAGACTTTATTCAATCTCAGGTATAATTAAGTTTGGCAGATTTCTTTTGACCCATTTCTTTTGACCACATTTCTGTGTTTTCCGCTTTTAGAATTTCCTCACCTTCCTGTTCTACCCTCTACTTCCTTCTCCTCATCTTTAATCTTTTCAGAACTTTGTTCTGGATACTTGCCAGGTTGTGAAACTCAAATTACAACAATCAAATTTTGTCTTTTCAAATTGACATTTGGAGAAAATGTATACCAAACCAACTCATATTAATGCATCAAAATATAGGGACGCTACTTTTGTTATTTATTGATATAGAGAATTCCCAGCTTAGTAAACTCCCTCTACCAATGCTGGTCAGCATCTTCTTTACAAATTACAGACTTGTCTAGATCACTAAGAGGTTAAGTAACTTTTCTAAGGTCACATAGCCAATAAATGCCTGAGGCATAACTCTGCATCATAATATGGGCGCTTAATGCATCCATAAATAACCTCAAATTCTCATCTGATCTATTATCTTTCCTGCCAATTACATTTCTCAAAGTACATTTCAAAATATGTTAATATATGATAAAATGGATTAATATGAACTTCATCTTGAAAATGCTCTATCATTTTGTAGAGGTGCTAAAGAACAGCTAAACAAAAAGAAGCAATAAAACTCAGAGGAAAGAAAGGAAAATGACTTCGATAAGTCTCAAATGAGACCATCTGCCCCTAAGTAATTAGGAGTTAATAGTGTCATCTTCTGTTCTTCATTATGGGCTATATACTCTGGTGGGCTGAAATATCTCTATTGCCTGCATGAAAAAGACTATATATGATATCCTTTCTAACTGCCAGACTTGTAGCTTCTATGAAAAAGAAGCATTACAGTTTCTGTGTTACCATTCTTCTAAAAGGAAAGCAAGTTCTGAGTACTGAAAATCTGTGGAATTTGAATTTTGAGGTCAAATTGTATGATAAATGTATTTTATTTTTCTAGGGCAAACTTTTGGTACTAATGCTTTCCATGGCTGTACATTTCATTGAGCCTTAGGACTGCTTTTGGAAGGCTTAGAAGTATCCAGGGAGGTGCCTGTCATTTTGATTATTCATACCCAGCTCTTTATTTTTATTTGAGACATAAAATAAAAACATAGCCTGGCTTCTGCTCAGCCTCAACTGGCATTCATTTCATACACACATACACGCACACTCACACACACACACACACACACACACACACACACACACACACACACACCTGACCAAATGGCAGCAAGACAAATTTTTGTTAGTGAGTCATCTTTCATGTCAATCAGAATTCATTTATGGATGCATTATATTCTGGAGCTGCCCAGGCCACCTTTAAGCAAATTAAAATGATTTGAGTTTGGTAGGACCAGGAAAGAAAGATTAAAAGAAAAATGAGGGCGATGTTAATGATTAGAAAAATGGCTCTTTTCCCTTTGAATCTGGATTGAGCCAACAATACAATTTCTTGTCTCCCAAAGGTGTTATCTTTAGGGAGAAAGATTCAGTGGAAATTCTGGAATGCTTTTTTTTTTGTTGGCTCACAGCAAGAACTTTCATCCTAGACACTCAACTAAAGCCTAATTTCAATGATCACTTACTGTTCATCTTGCTTCCCTGGGTGGTTGCAAATAGATATAGTGTTTTCCTTACAACTTCTCCTAAAACATTTTTCAAAGTGACTATACACTTTTCTCCCACTGCCACATTTCATCCCAGAGGTGGCTGAGTTTCTGTAATGTGTTAAGTGATACCTGTAGACACATTATTTCAAATTCTCCCTTCCTTGCTTTTCCTACAAATAGAAGAACAGTCTCTCTTTGAAAGTTATGCTCCATAATTTGTTCCATATTCCATCTGCCATACAGTACAAAGCACCACTATTTGGCCTTTTTCACAGTGTTCTGTTGTCTGTCTTTCTATATGTTATTTGGACTCCATCTTGTCTTCAATTTAAAATATAAAGCTCTTATTAATTCTAGTAGAAAGTTACATAGGCTGTATTGTATGTTGAATACAATATACTCTTTAGTCATTGTCAATCAATCAGTCAATAAACATTTTGAAAGCATTCATTAATTTCTTTTCCATTAATAAATTAATTTGGAGGCAGCTAAGTGGTACAGTGGTTAGATTGGCAGGCCTGGAATCAGGAAGACTCATCTCCCTGAGTTAAGATCTGGCCTCAGACACTTCCTAGCTGTGTGACCTTCTGCAAGTCACTTTACCATCTTTACCCCAGCTTCTTCATCTATAAAGTAAGCTGGCTAAGGAAATGGCAAACCACTCTAGTATCTTTGCAAAGAAAACCCCAAATGGTGTGACAAAGAGTCAGGCAGAACTGAAATGACTGAACAACAAACAATGAACCGATGTATTTTCTATTCATAAATTAATGTATTATAAATCAGTCACTATGCTAATCACTGTGTCACTAGGAAAATGAATGCTCTAAGATTTTATCAGCCATCCACACTAAATTACTGGTTACAATATGGGTTAGACAATATATGAACATCATGTGATGAAAAACAAGAGCTCTACATGGGAAAACGTGTTCTAGGATAGCAACAGTTAGATCTGTGGTGCCATGCTATTGTTTTTGCTTAGGAAGAACTGCAATTCACTAAATAGGCACTTCCTGAATATTTCTTTGACATGTGCATTCTTTCTGTTGTTCTCATTTCCCTCCTATTAAAACTTGCATTCTGTCTTTTTTGAGGGGCAATGAGGGTTAAGTGACTTGCCCAGGGTCACACAGCTAGTATCAAGTGTCTGAGGCAGGATTTGAACTCAGGTCTTCCTGAACCCAGGGCCTGAGCTTTATCCACTGTACCATGTAGCTGCCCCCCCTCTTTTTTTTTAAGCTTTTACCATATCTTTCATAAACTAGGCCACCCTATCACTTCACACCCATTTCCAAACCATGAAGGCACACTTGTAACCCACCCACTCTTTTAAACTCCCTTTTCCCTATGATCTTCCCCCATTAAAATGCAAGCTTCCTGTAGACAGAGACTGTTTGCTTGCCTGCATTTGAATCCTCAAAACTTAGCACTGCAAATGGCACATAATGTTGAATAAATTTTCATTTCTTCCTTCCTTCCTTCTTTCCTTCCTTCTTTTTCTCTCCCTTTTGTCTTCCCTACTTCCTTTCTTTTCTTCCTTCCTTTTCATGTTCTCTCCTTCTTTCAGTTTTAATGATGAAGTTTAAAATCAGACTTCAGAGTTTAATTGTACTCTTAAGTCTTCATTTTAAAGTCTCCAGTTTAATACTTAAGGGGTGGGGGCAGCTGGTGGTGCAGTGGATAAAGCATCAGCCCTGGATTCAGGAGGACCCGAGTTCAAATCCGGCCTCAGACACTTGACACTTACTAGCTGTCTGACCCTGGGCAAGTCACTTTAACCCTCATTGCTCTGCAAAAAAAATAATAATAAAATTTAAAAAATACTTAAGGGGCACCTGAGGGGCAACATATGGCATAATGGATATTTAGCAAGCCTCAAAATCAGTAAGATTGTCATTCAGGATCTACCTTTGACACATACTGACTGTGTGACCCTGGGCAAAACTTGTGGCTCCTCAGTTTTCCAAGCAATTCTCTAAGACGGAAAGTATCAATGTGCATTGGTAGATGGAGTTATTTCACCTGAGTTATCTATAACAATAAACTCCCAGGTCCAGTCCCCATACCTGTGATATATCCACATGGTTCAGCAGGCAATGTAGACACCTGGTGAAACTGGAGTTCATGAGAAATATGACTGTAGTCTCACCAGGATCTCTTTAGTATATTTCCCCAAAAGGACTGACTCTCCGTCTCTGTCTCTCTCTAAAACTTTCTGTCTCTCTCTCAGTCTCTCCCTCTCTCTAACACACACACACTGGACAACAGTTAAAGAAATTGGTTTCTTTTGTAGATTCATGACAAACACAGAAAGTAAAGAAACTTAATAAAAATGAGAATTGGAAAAAAATAATCTTATATTTGAGAATGGGAGTGGCAGAAAGGCAACACACAGGTGATCTAGGTATCAGTAATTCTATTCTTAAGAGCAGGATTGTTATGGCTCCCTGAAGTAGCTCTGACCTTCTGCCAGTCAACATCTTCTCTGTTGTTTTGGTGACTCAGCATCCATTCTTTCAATAGTGTTCCCTGGTAATAACTTGGAGGTGAAGGCTGTTTCAGAGGAGGCAACACCTCCTTTGTCTCTGACATGATTTTGTGGCCATGATTTCCCTAAGTGGAGCAGCAATAAATTTCCCAAGACTTCTCATTAATACTCCTCAGTGTGCTTCCACTTTTTCTGATATCATCACCTTATTTAAAATCTTTCCTGTGCTACCATGTAGAGAGAGAAGGGGTTGACAATTTTGTCACATACTCTCCAAGTCTCACGTAGATAAACACTGATGAACTCTTAGTTACAGAAGAATAGAAATAGAGATAAAGAAATTTATGGGAAGCAAAATAAAAGAAAGAAACCATGAATAAAATGCATGAGCTTATTTGTCCACACAGAAATGGATAAACTGTGAATTAAAACAAAGTGACCTAGAGATACAATACAAGGAATACAAAGACATTGATCTGACTTCCTAGCTATCAAATGGGATTTGGTGGAATGAGACCATTGCCTATAATATGGTTCTAGACTAATGAAACATTCACAGTAGCAGACTCTCGAATTTGGCAGAAGCTTCAATAATGTTAACAGGAATATGTTTTGAAAAATCCTTCACCAGGTTCAATGGGCTTCCTGAGGCATCCTATCCCTCTTTGGGACATCTCATTGTTAGGAAGAGCTTTCTTACAAGAAAACCATATTGGCTTCATTGAAATTTCCATCCATTGTTGCTAGTTTTTGCCCTTTCTGTTCAAGCAGAACAGGTCACACTGAGTTGGGTAATTAATGAGAGGATTTCTAATGCAAAAGTCACTTATCTTTGTTTCTGTGTTTTGGACCGCACATTTACAATGAAATCTTCAAACAAAAACAAAAGTTGATTGATACCAAAAAAGTAATAAATCTATACAAGGAGGCAGATAGACTTGTGATACCTTTTTTTTAATGTGACACCACTTTAAATTCTTAAAAGTCATGATGGTCCCCATAATTATTTTATTTTCTAAACTAAACATTGTTTACTTCAACCAGTTTTCATAGGGCAGGATTTCAAGGCCCTCTATAATCTTGGTCACTCTCCTCTGAACACAAGCACTTAGCACAGTGCCTTGCACATAGTAGTCATAATCATTTACTGCTAATTGCATTATATAATTTTATAATAAGTATATATCTCTTTAATATCATATTATAAAATGTCATAAGCTTATGAAATGCTTATTGCTTGTCTGCCTGACACTTCAACTTATCAATGAACATATAAGATGTGGTGGCCAGAAACAGACATAGAACCCAAAATGTGATTTGACCAGAGCAGAGTACAATAGATGAGATTATCACTTCCCTAGGCCTGGACACTTTATCTCTAAGACCGATTAACAGTCTCGACTTCCATGCTACACCATTGAATAGTATTGAGCTTGTAGTCCACTAAAACTCCAGGTCCTCCTCAACCCCTCTATTGAGAAAGAAAAAAAATCCCTCCTACAGACATGTAGTCAAGCAAAACAAATCTCTATCTTGACCATATACAAAGATGACTTTTTGGACTTGTGTAATACTTTACATTTATTCCTATTAAATTACCCTTTATTCAATTTGGCAGAGTATTCAAGCCTGTCAAGGTGTTTTTGAATCCAGGCTCTTTGATCTAGTATGTTAGCTATCCATCCTAACTGTGTTTTATCTGAAAATTGTCACTTGTCAGTTACCTCCTCTGAGATTTTCTGTAACAAGGTTTTACCTGTATATTCCAGGAAGATCTGACAAGTAACTGTTAAGCTACTACTAGAAAACAGCCCAGACATAGCTTCTATCATTTCATTCACTATACATTTTTTACTATCTCTCTCCCCCTCATTTGCTTTTGGTGAAGTTTCCTCTTTCAATATGCTTATCCAATAACATGCAACTGTTGGAAATCATATGGAATCACCACGGAGACATGGGTAAAAGAATATTTCCCAACTCTAACAGTGACCAGTAAAAATGTTTTTTTGGAGAAGCAAATGTGCGGGTGGACTCCACAGAGCCATTTGAAGTTTGTTACAGCTGCACATCTGTCAGTACTTAAGAAATATGGATGATTTCATGTTTCCATGGTTGGACACATGGTATATTATAATGCATTATGTAATATGCCAGTTGATAATGCACTTGGTAATAATATAACTTTACATACACCTTCCATTCCTATTTCTTAAATCACTAGACAAACATTCATGATCACAGTGAGGACTTGTAAGAATTTTTATCAGTGGTAGCCAAAAAAAAAAGCCTGATCTCAGGCCATAGAAAAGGACACATGAAATAACTTAGCCAGAGATTGTTGCCATATTAAATGGGTGGTACCCATCACCAAATCTTCAATTCAGGTTTGTGAGCCATAGAAGCTCTTTGAAAGGATTACTCCCCAATTTTTTGCTCATTCTTTTTTATGACTAAGTGTGGTTTTTTCATATAAATATTATAATTTTTCATTGGGTGGCCTCTAGGGATATCTGTATTTTTAGGGCCAGTTCAGCAACCTATTCACTACCCCCACTTACATGCCATCCATTAGCAATTGGCAGTTGTCAGAAGGTCCCCACCCTCACCAATCTACCACTTTTTTCCTTTATGGAATTTTAGTTGAAGAGCCCCAGCCTAAAATAATGGTATGAGTCTTTGCTGGCCTTGAATCAATATCCTGTAATATCTTTCTGCATTTGTCTCCATCACATAGGAACATTTTGAACTATTGTTAATTAACTTGTAGTCCCCTTTTTAAAGCAAATGTTCAGTTCAATTCAACAAGCACTTATTGAGTGCCTACTATATATAAAACATTGCATTATTTACTGGAGATACAGATACAAAAACCAAACAACTCTAACCTCAGGATTATATTCTACAGATAACTAAATTTTCGTTACATTGTGTACTACTCTCTAAAGTAAACCATAAAGCAAGTATCAAATATAGAATAATAACTAGGCAAGAAAAAGAAATCAGGCCTAAAGGCATCAGTCGAGTTATCTTTCATCAAATGCAGTTAAGGGATTTTTTTTTTCTTTTTTAGGTCAAAGTTGAATGTATTGCCTTTCTAAGCTGGTTTACATGCCTTAGCTCCTACTGTTGTTGACTTCCCCTTTTTTATGATGATGTCATTAATCAATCTGCCAATGAAGTGATCAAGATGCTGAATCTCTCTTGAGCCTAGTAGCACAATAAGTGAGTCCAATGTGGATGTGCTGGTACCACTGGGTGACACTTAGGTGATTCAACTATTTTGATATTGGTTTGTGTTATGTTTTTTTTAAATGAGCTTTAGTTACTTTTTTTCTTTTTAAATGGATGTATTAAAAACAGAACAAAAACTCCCAATCGAACACCACAATTATTTGAAGCAGTTTTCCATAGAGCAAGAGAATACTTTATTTAGTAATGACTAGCAAGCAGTTTTTTAATGTGCGTGTGATTGACGCAGTAGTTCACAACAGTTCCTCTGGAGATAATATAATTCTGTATATTATAAGGGTTGTTCTAGGAGGGGAGCAGAAAAGAGACTTTCTTTTCTGTCTTATTGACTTAATGGGTCTATGGAAAGTGTGCCACCTTATTGTAGTGCTAGGAAACATTGACTCCAGACAGCTGGGCGATTTACAAAGGAGGATTCCCAGTGCCAAAGTATCTAGCTTTGGGCTTCGGCCATTCACTGGTCCACACATTTATATTGAAATCTTGCAACAACAGACAAGATTGACATCAGGAAGGTAGCAACTGTATGCTAGGAGACAAGTACAGTCAAGTATTTAGGGTCCTTAGGAACTTGCCACTCTACTAATATCAAGGGTGATCTGATAACAACTGGATCTCTGAGAATGACAGACTTTTAAATTTAATCTCCTTTATTATCACTTTTTCCTTTTCTTTCTTAAATGTAGAAAATACACAAAATGATAAAACAAGTAATGATTTATAGCATTGGGCAATTTCCAAGGTATAGAAATACTTACTGGAACTTCAGCAAAACCCTGATTCACATCTCTCCAGCCTTGTTCAGTTCTACCCTGGAAACCAGCACCATGATAATTTTCGTATCCTTCCTGACCCTGACCTCTTCTGTTTCTTATTTTTATGTGTGATAACCTCTAGCTTTCCTGATCTCATTATCTGAATCAGTTTTTTTAATTATAAAAGTTTTTTTTTATTTTCCAGTTACATGTAGAGATAGTTTTCAACATTTTTAAAAAATTAATACAGTATTTTATTTTTTTCCCGTTACATGTAAAGATAGTTCTCAACTTTTGTTTATACAAGCTTTCCAATTTCAGATTGTTCTCCCTCCCTTCCCTTCCTCCCCCCTCCCCTAGACAGTAGGTAATCTGATATAGGTTATATATATATATATATATATATATATATATATATATATATATATATATACACACATAATAACATTAATCCTATTTCTGCATTAGTCATGTTATAAGAGAAAAATGAGAGCAATGATGAAAAACCTCAAAATAGAAAAACATCAGCACCAGAAACAAAAGAAATAGTATGGTTCAATCAGCATCTATACTCCACAGTTCTTTTTTTTCCCTGGATTTGGAGATCCTCTTCTATCATGAGTTCCCTGGAACTCTTCTGTACCATTTCATTGGTGAGAAGAATATAGTCCATCACAGTAGATCAACACTCAATGTTGATGATACTGTGTACAATGTTCTTCTGCTTCTGCTCATCTCACTCATCATCAGCCCACGCAAGACCCTCCAGGTTTCTCTGAACTCCTCCTGCTCATCATTTCTTACAGGATAATAGTATTCCATTGTATTCATATACCACAACTTGTCCAGTCATTCCCCAATTGATGGGCACCCCCTCAACTTCCAATTCCTTGTCACCACATAAAGAGCAGCTGTAAATATTTTTGTACATGTGGGTCCCTTTCCCCTTTCCATGATTTCTTTGGGCAAAAGACCCAAAAGAGGTATTGCTGGGTCAAATGGTATGCATAGCTTTATCGCCCTTTGGGCATAATTCCAAATTGCTCTCCAGAATGGTTGAATCAGTTCACAGCTCCACCAACAATGCATTAGTGTTCCAATTTTTTCACAGCTTTTCCAGCATTTATTATTTTCCTTTTTTGTCATTTTAGCCAATCTGATAGGTGTCAGGTGGTACCTCAGAGTTGTTTTAATTTGCATCTCTCTAATCATTAGAGATTTAGAGCATTTTTTCATATGGGAATAGATAGCTTTGGTTTCTTCATCAGAAAACTGCCTGTTCATATGCTTTGACCATTTCTCAATTGAGGAATGACTTGGATTCTTATAAATTTGATTTAGTTCCCTATATATTTTAGAGATGAGGCCTTTATCAGAAGTACTGGCCACAAAAGTTGTTTCCCAGCTTTCTGCCTCCCTTCTAATTTTGGATGCATTGCTTCTGCTTTGTACAAAAAATTTTTAATTTAATGTAATCAAAATCATCCATTTTGCATTTTATAATATACTCTATCTCTTGTTTGGTCATAAACTGCTTTCCTTTCCAAAGATCTGATAGGTATACTCTTCCTTTCTCTCCTAATTTACCTGTGGTATCACCTCTTATGTCTAAATCGTGTATCCATTTTGACCTTATTTTAGTATAAGGTGTAAGATGTTGGTCTATGCCTAATTTCTGCCATACTATCTTCCAGTTTTCCCAGCAGTTTTTGTCAAATACTGAGTTCCTAACCCAGAAGCTGGAGTCTTTGGGTTTATCAAACACTACATTACTAGTGTCATTTACTACTGCATTTCCTGTGCCTAGCCTATGCCATTGATCCTCCACTCTATTTCTCAGCAAGTACCCAATAGTTTTGATGACTGCCGCTTTATAGTAAAGCTCCAGGTTTGGCACCACTAACCCACCTTCCTGTGAATTTTTTTTCATTATTTCCCTGGATAGTCTTGATTTTTTGTTTTTCCAGATGAATTTTGTTATTATTTTTTCTAGATCTATAAAATAATTTTTTGGTGGTCTGATTGGTATGGCACTGAGTAAGTAAATTAATTTAGGCAGTATTGTCATTTTTACTATATTAGCTCTGCCTATCCATGAGCAATTGATATCTTTACAATTATTTAGATCTGATGTGATTTGTGTGAAGTGTTTGGTACTTGTGTTCATAGAGTTCCTGGGTTTGTCTTGGCAAGTAGACTCCCAAGTATTTTATATTATCTACCGTTATTTTAAATGGAATTTCTCTTTCTGTCTCTTGCTGCTGGACTTTGTTGGTCATGTATAGAAATGCTGATGATTGATGTGGATTTATTTTATATCCTGCTACATTGCTAAAGTTGTTAATTGTTTCAAGTAATTTTTGAGTTGATTCTCTAGGATTCTCTTCATATACCGTCATATCATCTGCAAAGAGTGATAGTTTTGTTTCCTCCTTGCCTGTTCTAATTCCTTTAATTCCTTTTTCTTCTATGATTGCTAAAGCTAACATTTCTAGGACAATATTAAATAATAGGGGTGATAATGGACATCCCTGTTTCACCCCTGATCTTATTGGGAAGGCCTCTAATTTATCTCCATTGCATATAATACTTGCTGATGGTTTTAGGTAGATACTGTTCATTATTTTAAGGAAAGCTCCACCTATTCCTATACTCTCTAGTGTTTTTATTAGGAATGGGTGCTGTATTTTGTCAAAAGCTTTCTCTGCATCTATTGAGATAATCATATGATTTTGGTTGGTTTTCTTATTGATGTGGTTGATTGTGTTAATAGTTTTCCTAATGTTGAACCAGCCCTGCATTCCTGGTATAAATCCCACCTGGTCATAGTATATTATCCTGGTGATCACTTGCTGTAACCTCCTTGCTAATATCGTATTTAAGATTTTAGCATCAATATTCATTAGGGAAATTGGTTTATAGTATTCTTTCTCTGTTTTTTGCTTTGCCTAGTTTTGGTATCACCACCATATTTGTGTCATAAAATGAATTTGGTAGAACTCCTTCTTCACCTATTTTTCCAAATAATTTGTATAATATTGGAATTAATTGTCCTTTAAATGTTTGGTAAAATTCACTCATAAACCCATCTGGCCCTGGGGATTTTTTTCTTAGGGAGTTCAGTAATGGCTTGTTCAATTTCTTTTTCTAATATGGGTTTATTTAAGGATTTTATTTCCTCTTCACTTAACCTGGGCAGTTTGTATTTCTTGTAAATATTCGTCCATTTCATTTAGATTGTCAAATTTATTGGCATACAATTGGGCAAAATAATTCTTAATTATTGATTTAATTTCCACTTCATTGGTGGTAACATCACCCTTTTCATTTTTGATACTGGTAATTTGGTTTTCTTTCTTTTTTTAATCAAATTAACCAATATTTTATCTATTTTATTGTTTTTTTTCATAAAACCAGCTCTTAGTTTTATTGATTAATTCTATAGTTTTTTGCTTTCAGTCTGATTAATTTCTCCTTTAATTTTCAGGATCTCTAGTTTAGTATCTAAGTGGGAATTTCTAATTTGTTCTTTTTCTAGCTTTTTAAGTTGCATGCCCAATTCATTAATCTCCTCTTTCTCTTTTTTATTCATGTAATCATTTAGAGCTATAAATTTTCCGCTAAGCACTGCTTTGGCCGCATCCCATAGATTTTGGTATGTTGTCTCATTATTCTCATTCTCTTGGATATAGTTATTGATTGTTTCTATGATTTGTTGTTTGGCCCATTCATTCTTTAGAATGATATTATTTAGTTTCCAATAGATTTTCATTCTACTTTTCCCTGGCTCTTTCTTACATGTAATTTTTATTGCATCATGATCTGAGAAGGATGCATTTACTATTTCTGCCTTTCTACATTTGGCTATGATGTTTTTGTGCCCTAATACATGGTCAACTTTTGAAAATGTGCCATGTATTGCTGAGAAAAAGGTATATTCCTTTCTATCCCCATTCAATTTCTCCAGACATCTATCATGTCTAACTTTTCTAGTAATCTATTCACCTCTTTCACTTCTTATTTATTTTTTGGCTAGATTTATCTAATTCTGAGAAGTGGAGATTCAGATCCGCCACTAGTATAGTATTACTGTATAATTCCTCTTGTAACTCATTTAACTTCTCCTCTAAGACCTTGGATGCTATACCACTAGGCACATACATATTTAATATTGATATTACTTCATTATCTATAGTACCTTTTAGCAAGATGTAATTTCCTTCCTTATCTCTTTTAATGAGATCTATTTTTGCCTGCACTTTGTCTGAGATAAGGATTGCTACCCCTGCCTTTTTTACTTTAGCTGAGGCATAATATATTCTGCTCCAGCCTTTTACCTTTACTCTGTGTGTATCTCTCTGCTTCAAATGTGTTTCTTGTAAACAGCATATTGTAGGATTCTGGTTTTTAATCCACTCTGCAATTTGCTTCCATTTTATAGCAGAGTTCATCCCATTCACATTAACAGTTATTATTACTGACTGTCTATTCCCCTCCATTCTATTTACCCCCTTTTTACTTTACCCCCCTTCTTTCACCCTATTCCTCCTCACGGAATTTTACTTCTTACCCCTGACTCCCCCAATCTGCCCTCCCTTTTTATCACCCCCCTCTCTTTTCTTTACCCTTTTCTCCCTTGCTTTTGTCCTCCTTTCTATCAGTCCCCCACCTTTCCCTTCCCCTTTTGCTTCCCTAAAATATGAGCTAAGTTTCTTTATCCCAGTGAATGTATATGTTATTCCCTCTTTGAATCAAATCTAAGGAGAGTAGGGTTGAAACAGTGTTCACCCCTCCTTTCTTTCCCTCTATTGTAATAGTTTTTCTCACCTCTTCATATGATATAATTCATCCCATTCCACCTCCCCTTTCCTCTCCTCCCCATAGACTCCCTTTTTAACCCCTTAATTTTTTTTGTATCATCACATCAAAGACAATTTATATTTATACCCTCTGTGTAAAGTCCTTCTCTCTGCCCAAATACAGTTACAGTTCTTAAGAGTTATGAGTATTATCTTCCCTTGTAGGGATATAAACAGTTTAACATAATTGAGTAACCTTTTTTTTTTCCACCTCTGTTTGCCTTTTCGAACTTCTCTTGAGTCTTGTATGTTAAGATCAAATTTTCTATTCAGTTCTCGTCTTTTAATCAGGAAAGATTGAAAGTCCCCAATGTCATTAAATGTCTGTCTTTTCCCCTGAAAGAGAATGATCATTTTTGCTGGGTAATAGATTCTTGGCTTCAATCCAAGCTCCTTTGCTTCCCAGAATATCATATTCCAAGTCTTGTGGTCCTCTAATGTTGAAGCAGAC
Organism: Dromiciops gliroides; assembly: GCF_019393635.1. Classification (NCBI taxonomy): domain Eukaryota; kingdom Metazoa; phylum Chordata; class Mammalia; order Microbiotheria; family Microbiotheriidae; genus Dromiciops; species Dromiciops gliroides. The sequence continues at coordinate 178,210,663 of NC_057865.1, forward strand.
AGGTCCTGAGCAATCCTGACTGTGGCTCCATGATATTTAAATTGCTTCTTTCTGGCTGCTTGGAGTATTTTCTCCTTCACCTGATAATTCTTTAATTTGGCTACAGTATTCCTTGGAGTTTTCCTTTTGGGGTCTGTTTCAGGAGGTGACTGGTAGATTCTTTCAGTGATGACTTTATCCTCTGATTCTATGATGTCAGGGCAGTTCTCCTTAATGATTTCTTGGAATATGGTATCTAGATTCTTTTTTTGGTCATGGTCTGTTTTCCAGATCAGTTGTCTTTCCAATGAGGTATTTCATATTTTCTTCTATTTTTTCATTCTTTTGATTCTGCTTGACTGATTCCTGGTGTCTCATGGATTCCTTATCTCCCAAATGTCCAATTTTAATTTTTAAGGCATTGTTTTCTTCAGTGAGATTGTGTACCTTTTTTTTCCATTTGGCCAAATGAATTTTTTAAGGCATTGTTTCTTCAGTGAGATTATGCACCTTCTTTTCCATTTGGCCAGATGAATTTTTTAAGGCATTGTTTTCTTCAGTGAATACCTATGGTATCACCTTTTATGTCTAAATCATGTACCCATTTTGACCTTATTTTAGTATAAGGTGTAAGATGTTGGTCTATGCCTAATTTCTGCCATACTATCTTCCAGTTTTCCCAACAATTTTTGTCAAATACTTGGAAGCTGGAGTCTTTGAGTTTATCAAACAGTACATTACTAAAGTCATTTACTACTGTGTCTCCTGTGCCTGCCCTATTCCATTGATCCTCCACTCTATTTCTTAGCCATTACCAAATAGTTTTGATGACTGCTACTTTATAGTAGAGCTTCAGATTTGGTACAGGTAACCCACCTTCCTGTGCATTATTTTCATTAGTTCACTTGATATTCTTGACATTTTATTTTTCCAAATGACTTTTGTTATTATTTTTTCTAGGTCTATAAAATAATTTTTAGGTAGTCTGATTGGTATGGAACTAAATAGGTAAATTAATTTAGTTAGAATTGTCATTTTTATTATATTAGCTCAGCCTATCCATGAGCAATTGATATCTTTACAATTATTTAGATCTGATGTGATTTGTGTGAAGTGTTTTGTAATTATGTTCATAGAGTTCCTGGGTTTGTCTTGGTAAGTAGACTCCCAAGTATTTTATATTATCTACCGTTACTTTAAATGTAATATCTCGTTCTATCTCTTGCTGCTGGACTTTGTTGGTCATGTATAGAAATGCTGATGATTTATGTGGATTTATTTTATATCTTGCTACTTTGCTAAAGTTGTTGATTCAAGTAGTTTTTGAGTTGATTCTCTAGGATTCTCTATGTATACAATCATATTATCTGCAAAGAGTGATAGTTTTGTTTTCTCTTTTCCTATTCTAATTCCTTTAATTCCTTTTTCTTCTCTGATTGCTATAGCTAACATTTCTAGTACAGTATTAAATAATACAGGTGATAATGGACATCCCTGTTTGACCTCTGATCTTATTGAGAAGGCCTCTCACTTATCCCCATTACATATAATGTTTGCTGATAGTTTTAGGTAGATACTGCTTATTATATTAAGGAAAGCACAACCTATTCCAAAGCTCTCTGGTGTTTTTATTAGGAATGGGTGATGTATTTTATCAAAAGCTTTCTCTGCATCTATTGAGATAAACTTATGATTTTGGTTACTTTTCTTATTGATGTGGTTGATTATGTTAATAGTTTTCCTAATGTTGAACCAGCCCTTCATTCCTGGTATAAATCCCACCTGGCCATAGTGTTATCATTGCTGTAATCTCCTTGCTAATATCCTATTTAAGATTTTTGCATCGATATTCATTAGGGAAATTGGTCTATACTTTTCTTTCTATGTTCTGGTTCTGCCTGGTTTTGGTATCAACACCATATTTGTGTCATAGAAGTAGTTTGGTAGAACTCCTATTCGTATTTTTCCAAATAATTTGTATAATATTGGAATTAATTGTTCTTTAAATGTTTGGTAGAATTCACTTGTAAAACCATCTGGCCCTGGGGACTTTTTCTTAGGGATTTCATTAATGGAGTGTTCAATTTCTTTTTCTAATATGGACTTACTTAAGGATTTGATTTCCTCTTCAGGTAACCTGGGCAGTTTGTATTTTTGTAAATATTTATCCATTTCATAGATTGTTGAAATTATTGGCATACATTTGGGCAAAATAGTTCTTAATTATTCCTTTAATTTTCAATTCATTGGTGGTAAAATCACCCCTTTCATTTTTGATGCTGGTAATTTGGTTTTCTTTTTTTTTAATCAACTTAACCAGCGGTTTATTTATTTTATTGTTTTTTTTTCATAAAACCAGCTCTTAGTTTTATTGATTAATTCTATAGTTTTCTTGTTTTCAATTTTATTAATTTCTCCTTTAATTTTCAGGATTTCTAATTTAGTATTTAATTGGTGATTTTCAATTTGTTTCTTTTTCTAGCTTTTTAAGTTGCATGCCAATTCATTGATCTCCTCTTTCTCTTTTTTATTGGTAAAAGCAGAGATATAAAATTTCCCTTAAGCACTGCTTTGGCTGCATCCCATAGATTTTGTTATGTTGTCTCCTTATTGCCATTCTCTTGGATGAAGTTATTGATTGTTTCTATGATTTGTTGTTTGCCCCACGCATTCTTTAGAATGAAATTATTTAGTTTCCAAATGATTTTCAGTCTACATTTCCATGCCTCTTTATTACCTGTAATTTTTATTGTATCATGATCTGAGAAGGATGCACTTACTATTTCTGCCTTTCTACATTTGACTATGAGGTTTTGGTGCCCTAATATATGGTCAATTTTTGAATATATGTCATGTACTGCTGAGAAACAGGTATATTCCTTTCTATCCCCATTCATTCTCCAGACATCTATCATGTCTAACTTTTCTAACATTCTATTCACCTTTTTCACTTCTTTCTTATTTATTTTGTGACTAGATTTATATAATTCTGAGAGGGGAAGATTCAGATCCCCCACTAGTGTAGTTTTGCTGTCTATTTCTTCTTGTAACTCATTTAACTTCTCCTCTAAGAATTTGGATGCTATACCACTTGGTGCATACATGGTTAATATTGATATTGCTTCATTATCTATAGTACCTTTTAGCAAGCTGTAGTTTCCTTCCTTATCTCTTGTAATTAGATCTCTTTTTGCCTTTGCTTTGTCTTAAATAAGGATTGATACCCCTGCTTTTTTACTTTATCAGAAGCATAATATATTCTGCTCCGACCTTTTACCTTTACTCTGTTTGTATCTCTCTGCTTCAGATATATTTCTTGTAAACAGCATATTGTAGGATTCTGGGTTTTAATCCACTCTGCTATTTGCTTCCATTTTGGCAGAGTTCATCCTATTCACATTCACATTTATTATTACTGTCTATTCCCCTCCATTCTATTTATCCCCTTTGTACATTCCCCTCCTTCTTTCACTCTCTTCCTCCTCACCAAAGTTTTTCTTCTTACCCCTGCCTCCCCCAATCTGGCCTCCCTTTTATCACCCCCCTCCCTTTTCTTTACCCTTTTCTCCCTTGTTTCTGCCCTCCCTTCTATCAGCCTCCCTTTTCCCCTTACCCTTTTACTTCACTAAAGAATAAGCTAAGTTTCTTTATCCAAATGAACATCTATGTTATTCCTTCTTTGAATCAAATCTAGTGAGAGTAATGTTGAAACAATATTCACCTCTCCCTGATTTCCCTCTAGTGTATTAGGGTTTTCTCACCTCTTCATATAAGTTACCCCATTCCACCTCCCTTTTTCTCTTCTCCCCATAAACTTCCTTTTTAACCCCTTAATTTTCTTTATATCATCACATCAAAGATAATTTATATTTATATACTCTTTGTGCAATCCTTCTGTCTGCCCAAATATATATACAGTTCTCAAGAGTTCTAAGTATTCTTTTCACCTGTAGGGATCTAAACTGTTTAACCTTATTGAGTAACTTTTCTTTCCCCTTTTTACCTTTTTAAACTTCTCTTGAGTATTGTATGTTAAGATTGAATTTTCTATTCAGTTCTGATCTTTTCATCAGGAAAGCTTGAAAGTCCCCAATTTCATTGAATGTCCATTTTTTCCCCTGAAAGAGAATGCGCAGATTTGCTGGGTAATAGATTCTTGGCTGCAATCCAAACTCCTTTGCCTCCCGGAATATCATATTCCAAGGCTTATGATCCTTTAATATTGAAGCTGCCAGGTCCTGAGCAATCCTGACTGTGGCTCCATGATATTTAAATTGCTTCTTTCTGACTGCTTGGAGTATTTTCTCCTTCACCTGATAATTCTGGAATTTGGCTTCAATATTCCTTGGAGTGTTTTCCTTTTGGGGTCTCTTTCAGGAGGTGATTGGTGGATTCTTTCAATGACAATTTTATCCTCTGATTTTATAATATTAGGGCAGTTCTCCTCGATAATTTCCTGGAATATGGTGTCTAGACTCTTTTTCTGATCATGTCTTTCAGGCAGTCCAGTGATTCTCAAATTGTCTCTCCTGGATCTGTTTTCCAGATCAGTTGTCTTTCCAGTGATGTATTTCACACCTTCTTCTTTTTCTTCATTCCTTTGATTTTGCTTGACTGATTCCTGGTGTCTCATGGATTCCTTATCTTCCAATTGACCAATTTTAATTTTTAAGGCATTGTTTTCTTCAGTGAGATTCAGCACTTTTTTTCCATTTGGCCAAATGAATTTTTTAAGGAATTATTTTCTTCAATCAATCTTTGTGCTTCCATTTCCAAGCTGCTGATTCTTATTTCATAATTTTCTTGTGTTCCTTTCATTTCTCTCCCCATTTTTCTTCTACCTATCACAGTTGATTTTGAAAATCCTTTTTGAGCTCTCTCCTCATTTTTTCTTCTACCTCTGTCAATTGATTTTTAAAATCCTTTTTGAGGTCTTCCAAGAAGGCTTTTTGTTTTTGAGACCAATTCATCTTCTCTCTTGAGGTTTCACATGTCTGCAGTTTGAGAGTATTGTCCTCATCTGAGATTGTGTTTGCCTCTTCCCTGCAGATGCAGAAGTTCTCAATGGTAAGAGCTCTTTTTTGCTTCTTACTAATATTGCAGCTTTTTTTTTTTTTTTAAAGTCGAGGTCTGCTCTGTGGGCACCAAGGTCCCTGTTTCAAGCTTCATGTGCTGGGGTATAGGGGCTGTGCCACTGCTTTTCTCCTCTGAGGTCTCTATGGCTTGTGGATTTTTTCCCACCCTGGACTTCCCGTCAGAGTACACTGGGATCAGTAGGCCTGGTCACGCCTGTCCTGTGGGTGGCCCTCTAGCTGGCAGCCTGCCCTCTTGGCTGGTGCTGGTGGCTTTTACCACTGTCCTGCTGCACCACCAGCTTGTTGAGCCAGGATACAGGGGCCTCAGTTGCTTGGCTGTGGCCTACTGCTTTCTGCTAACTTGCCCTGACCCCCTCCATGCTGTGCTGTGCTGCAGTGCACTGCGCCTCACTTTTGCCTGAGTGAGACCGACCTTTCCTGAAGTGTTCTAAATTATCTCTGGTTGGAAAACTGAGTTTCTCTGTCTCTTTGCAATTTATGTAGTTTCAGAATCCATCTACAGGCTCGATTTAATGTTCTTTTTGAGGAATCAAAGGAGAACTCAGGCAACCATGCTGGCTTCTGTCCGACATCTTGGCTCCGCCTTACTGAATCAGTTTTAAAGAAAGGATTATCTTAGAACAAAAATGGGGATTTAGAAAGGGGGAAAATGCTTTGAGGAGCATTCTCTACTTCAGGTTCTCTGTAACATAATGTGCCAGTCCTCTTGAAGCTCTGGAATTCTCTTTTGGGAAGTTTCACAATTGCTACCCATCTGCACAATGTTGTAGAACCAGGAGAAAAGAGAAGGTGTGCTATTGTCTTTATGACAATATGTATTTGTGATCAAGAGCAAGCCTTATCCACCAGTCATCAAAAGATGGAGTGTAACCATTCCAAGGCTCTCTGGATCTACTACTTCAGGACACCAAAGGTAAAGAGGTAAGAGGTTTGGGCTTTTCTGTTATTGTTATCCAGGGTCGATGGTGACTTATGATTACACTTTTGTTGAATTTGTGGAAAGAGAAGTCAGCAACGTGATGTTGATGATCTGGGAATGTGCTTTAATGGGGACCTGATATACTGTGAAATTAAATCTTACTCTTGACAAAGGATCTCCAGAATTTACGAAGTCTGTAATTTTCTGCAAACTTCTTTTTCGCAATTTTATCTATTTGCACTGGTATCAAATGTAGGAACTTAACTTCAGCTTTTCCTGATTGGTTTGAGATACTAATCCAGGAGGTACCATATTTAGAAAAGCATTATTTTAAAGTACAAAAAATTAACCCTAACCCAGCTGTGTGAAACCTGTCAAGGGACTTAATAAAAACCAACATTTCTTTTTTTCTTTCTTTCTTTCTTTCTTTCTTTCTTTCTTTCTTTCTTTCTTTCTTTCTTTCTTTCTTTCTTTCTTTCTTTCTTTCTTTCTTTCTTTAGTGAGGCAATTGGGGTTAAGTGACTTGCCCAGGGTCACACAGCTAGTAAGTGTTAAGTGTCTGAGGCCAGATTTGAACTCAGGTACTCCTGACTCCAGGGCCGGTGCTTCAGCCACTGCGCCACCTGGCTGCCCCACAACATTTCTTTTTAATTCTTCAGGAAATAAGTTTGGACACTTGAGTATTCTACCCACCTATGCTAGATGGAGGGAAGTTTTTGAGTCTTTAAAGTATAGCTTTTTTTTTTTTTAATTTTTACAGGGTAATGAGGGTTAAGTGACTTAATCAGGGTCACACAGCTAGTGTCAAGTGTCTGATGCTGCATTTGAACTCAGGTACTCCTGAATCCAGGGCCAGTGCTTTATCCACTGTGCCACCTAGCTGCCCCCTCAGGTATATATTACTACCTTCCTAAAAGGTCATTTATTTTAACTTCAAAGATGATGATAAAGCTGAGGTTTTTTATTGGAGCAGTTGGGTGGAACAATGGTTAGAGCACTTGACCCAGAGTCAGGAAGACCTGAGTTCACATCAGGCCTAAGACACTTAAAAGCCATGTGATTCTGTGCAAATCATTTTTTCTTAATCTTAGTTTCCTTACCTGTACAATGTGGATAATAGCACCTCTTCCCTATCCTGAGTTGCTGTGAGGATCAAATGAAATAATATTTGTAAAGTACTTTACAAACCATAAAATGCTGTATAAATGCTATCTATCTACCTACCTATCTCTCTATCACCTATCTTTCGTCTATCAATCTATCTATTATCTATCTTTCTATCTATCTATCATCTATTAGCAAAGGATCAGTATATGCTACAAAGGATGTCAGACATCTTCATAGTTTGCTTCACTCCTGTTCTACTTAAAGTTTTATAATGTACTTTCTTATTTAATGGAGCACCGTACTTACTGTGATGTTAATTCTGCTTCATGTTACTCCCTGCTCTCTGGTCATATTCTCTAGTTAGCCTTGATAACCACCTTATCACCTCACCGGAGATCATAATCTGGAAGGTTTAACCCTTTATTTCTGCAGTGTGCACCTTAGGACCTCATTGTCCTGTTAAGTAACTACCTCTCCTGGCCCAGTATTTTAGGAACACCCCAGCTATGCTTCACTTCACTTCAGCGGGGCCACTTTCTTGATGGCCTTGCCAACCATTTTCCTACCATGCTAGGTGCCATAGTAAAAAGAGCTTGACCTGGAGTCAAGAAAGTTCTGAGTTCAAATTCAGCCTCAGAAACTTACTTGCTTGGGAAAGTCCCTTAATCTCTCTTTACCTCAGTTTACTTATCTATAAAACTGGGATCATAATAGCATCAACCTCCCAGGATTGTTGTGAGGATCAAATGAGACAATTTTTGTAAAGTATTTAGCTGAGAGCCTGGCACATATTAAGTGATATGTAAATGGTAGCTATTGTTATTTATTATTATACTGTAGTTATTATGCTATAATCAATTACATATAATTAATAATATTATTATGTCATAATTCTTATATCATGAATAATTATGTTAATAATTACTTAACCTCTGTATGACTCAATTTCCTCAACTGTAAAATGAGATTGATTACAGGGCCTATCTCCCAGGGTTGTGGCAGGGATCAAATGAATTCATATTTTAAAGTGTTTTGTAAAATTTAAAGCTCTCTTGTATAGTGTTATTATTGTTGTTATTATCCCCCTCTAGTTTTAGAACTATGACCAAATTACTTCTGGCATTGTTTTTAATTGAACTCAATTGTAACTTTAAGGAGCAAAGTGCCAATCTCTGGTAACCCCTCCCTCATGCACATCATCCCCCCCCCCCTGCCATCCCCCCCCCCCCATTTGGAATATATGGTCCTTAGGGCTGGGACACAATTTCCTTTTGTATTTGTCTACCTAGGGGTTTTTAGCTCAGTGTTTTACACAGGGTAAGCACTTTATACATGCTTTTTCATACTTTCCCTCATTCATTTATTTATGCATTCTGTTACTTTCAATAGCTGAAGGAGGAATTAGGACTCCCTGTAGGGCAAAGGTTCTTAACTTGGGCTCTGTGTATTTCAATACAATTGTTTTCCTTTGTAAACCTATGGATTTTATTTTATGCATTTAAAAACATTATTCTGAGAATGGCGCCATAGCCTTTCTGGATTGCCAATGAAGTCTACTACACAGACACACACAGAGGTTAAGAACCTCTTCTCAAGGGAATTACCCACTTGTGTCAGCCGACTAGTAAATTGTCAATCAAGCAAGAAGACATGCATTTGGGGCAGCTAGGCGGTGCAGTAGATAGAGCACCAGCCCTAGAGTCAGGAGTACCTGAGTTCAAATCCGGCCTCAGACACTTAACACTTACTAGCTGTGTGACCCTGGGCAAGTCACTTAACCTTCATTGTCCCACAAAAAAAGGAAAAGAAAAGAAAAAAAAACCATTCCTTATGGCTACTGAATCCTTTTATGGATGGTGGCAGCACCCATTTCCATGTATCTGAGTGGGGCTGTCTAAAATGCAACTTTATGAAAAAAAAAGTTAGAAAATAGCAAATCAGATACTATCTCAAATTCCTGAGAACACTAATGTCATATCTGCTAAAACACACTATATTCATATTACCATTTTCCAAATAAATCTGGTTGGTTTTCTTTTTGTTCTCTTGGCAGTATTCTCTCAATTGCATTTGATAAATATATTTCATAGTGGTTATGGCAAAATGATGCCTAGTACAGTGCTTGAACCTACTTGGCTTTTTATAAATGTTTGTTGATTGACTGTGATTGTAGATAGGGTCAATGACAACTGTGACCTTGAAAACCTTTGGCTGAATATGTCTATTATTGTATGTATCTGCATTTTGAATTTGAGAGACCTGTTGGATAACTAGATGCAAATTTCAAATAGGGAGTTAAATACGTGGCAATGGTTGGAACTCAATAGAGGTGAGGGATATATATATGTTTGGAATCATCTATATAGAATGATAGTTAAGTCCATAGAATCTAATGAGATCACTGAGAGAATATAGAGAGATAAGAGAAGAGGGCCCCAAAGAGAACCCTTGGTTTCACTTATATGGCAACAGGACATGGATAATGATTCTGCAAAGGAGATTGAGAAGAATTATTCAGACAAATAAAAAGGGAATCAGAATAAAACAGAAAAGCCAGTAAGGAGAGAGTAACAAGAATAATGAAATATTTAACACTGCCTAAGATATTGAGAGCTCAAGAGTAAAGTTTGAGAAAAGGCCATTGGTTTTATTATGGTGCTTTGTTTTTTGTGTTGTTTTTTTTTTTTTTTTGGTGAGGGAATTGGGGTTAAGTGACTTGCCCAGGGTCACACAGCTAGTAAATGTCAAGTGTCTGAAGCCAAATTTGAACTCAAGTACTCTTGAATACAGGGCAGGTGCTTTATCCACTGTGCCACCTAGCTGCCCCCAGGCCATCGATTTTAGCCTGCAAGGTAGCAGATTTAAGTTTTGTAGTATGGACAGAAGCCAAATTTCAAGTGGTTGAAAAATTTTCTCAAGTAGTGGAGAAATTTCCTGGGTGACCAGAAAGTAGATGAAAGGATTGAATTGATGACTATCTCCTTGCTCTTTTAAACACCAACTTAAAATGTTTGTCTTTCCCTCAGATAAAGCAGATCTTGGTTTTAATGAAATTTGCTTCCATTGTAGAAAAACAGTAGAAATTTAATTAGTATAAACATAAAATATTAAACCTGGATTTAAAAAAAAATTAACTTAACAAGTATATGTTGTCAGGGGTAAAACTAGAAAACAGTTAAAATGAAAAAGATCTAGGAATTTTTGTGCATTTCAAGGTTCATATTATTGACTACTGTGATGTGGTGGCCAACAAAAGAAAGCTAATTCTTTCTTGGGCTTGAGTAAGGGAGGCATAGCTTTCAGGAATGAAATGTTGCTTCTGTTATATTTTGACCTGTTCCTACTGCATTTTTAGTAGTGTGATCAGATATGGGGTGGCATATATTAGTAAAGACATTGATAAACTGAAGGATGTATGGAGGACAGCTCCCAGAATGGTGGAAGGCCTTGTGTTCATTACATGAAGATCAGAGGATTGCATTTAGGAACTGTGGATTATTCTCATGGAGAATCTCTCTTCAAATAGCTGAAGGGCTACCACATGAAAAAAGGGCTAGTTTCTTTCTCTTGACTCCAGGGGACAATTCGAAGCATAATAGAAGTTTCATGGAAATGGACTGAGATTTGATTTAAAGAACTTTAATAATTAGAGCTACCCAAAAGCAGAATGGGATTCCTCTGGACATAATAAGTTTTCTTTCAATAAAGGGATTCGTGAAAAAACTGGATGATGACTTTTCAGGTATGTTCAAGTTTTTCAAGTTACAGTCTGAACTACATAGCCAATGGAATCCTTTCCAATTTTGTGATTCTGTGATATAGAATTATTTTCAAATTCAGATGATTTATTTGTACCTGAATTTCCAGTTATGTACAATATACAGGGTGGGCCAAAAGTCACAAAGGAGTTTCAGTATTTAATAACTTCCTTATTTTTTGTTTTTAATTTGCAATAATATATCATGATATAGTATACATATAGGAAATTAATTTATATTATATGTGAACAATCAACTCTCATAAATGTTGAAAAATGATGAAAAACAATTTTCAAAAAGTTATTAAAACATCATGACTTTTGACCCCACCTATATAACTTTAATTTTGAAGTATGCAGTATGCATCATCTTAAAGTTAAGTTTTAACAGTTTAAAATTGCACTAAAACTTTTTGGACACTCTATGTAAAAATATTATTAGCTTCAACAAGTTATGTTTTTGAAAACTAGGGAAGTGAGAGAGAAAGTCAATTGTCATTTTTGTCCCTTTAATGAAGTGCCTATATTTGTGGTCCTTTAGTATTGCAAATATGGGTGTGGGCATGTATGTGATATGTATGTTCATGTGTTATAGCAATGGATACCCCAAATCATTATATTCTCTAACATGTACATGATCATATTCAGTAAAAATATTTATTTTCTAAGGTATGACAAATACCTTCTCTGATGTGACAATTGATTGCAAAAGTTTTTGATGCTTGCCTATAAAGACTTGTTCATAGGGGAAGGAATCATTAAAAATATGCTCTCTTTGGGGTCTACAAGGCAGCCATTGCAATTGTTTTCACCTTCTTTGATCCTCCCACAAGGGGATGTGGCTTGAATAGAACCCTCCATGTGACAGTTCAGTCTGCCTTCATTAAGAAGAAAGAGCTTATTACGAGGGTTTGGCTAGCATTCAAGACCACCTACCTCTCCCATGTAGTAAAACATATTTTTGGTCACAGCCAACCTCTGCAGCTATTGAACTGGCAACCCAAAGGTTAAAAACCTTGTAACTCTTAGAAATGTACTGTGATAACCATTCCCTGTGCATTTATAGAGACTTAAAAAAATCTCTTTAAAAATAGATATGAACAATATATAAACAAGGAAATGTTTTTTGTGTTTGGGGACTCTCAAATAGATCCTCAGCAAAGAAATTTTCCCCTTACCTAGACCATTTAGTATCAAAAAATACAGGAGCATCAGAGAAACTGAAGTGATTTTTCTGTTGTCTATCTATGAGGAAACATATTGATTTCTATTGGGATTGCTTCTCTCTGTCTACAGATGTACACCATGTCCAGAGGTTCTGAACACAGAGCTTTTTAATTCTCTGTAAATAGTGGCATTGTATGTAAGGGGATTTTTTATGAGATGTAACTATAAACAATATTGAGCACATCAGTTTAAAATGAATTGACCTTCTGTTTCAGTGAGGGTTCTGTGTTACTTGTTATGAAGTGACTCCATTTGCCCATGCAAATAAGCACAAAGCCAGGATATTATCAGGCTACAACAAAATTAAGAGGTAGGTCAGATTTAATGGAAACATCTGTCATTAACCCTTTTACAGAAACAATCTCAGGGAACACTTGCAGATAAAAGCTATGCTGTGTTATCTTACCTTGTTTCCCAGAGTTGCAAAGGGATTTTTGAGGGCAGTGCATGTATTTTGCTCAATGCAGTTTATTCTGAAGAACTGCATACAATTTGGAATGAGGAACAGAATCCACAGGGTTGTGTGTATGTATGTCACTTTTCTTTGTAGAAAAAAAAAATCATGCATCAGTTAAGGCTGCTGTTAATTTCCAGATTTTATGTCATCAGACATATCCCTGCTGCTGGCCACATTTTGCAGTTCCATGGATTGTATGTGTGCATTTATTTCTGTGTGACATTTGCATAAGTGTATGAATGTACCTAAATTGTCAATCCTTCAAATTTCATTATTAACCTAATATGGAATGTTCTATATATTATTTTTGAATAAAGAACATACTCCAAATCTAGTAGAAAAAGCAATATATTCACAGCTGCCCATAGTAATGCATTTGTCCATTTTACATTATAACAATGATAATAGTAAACTATTTTAAACAGAGCACTGATTAAGGAAAATTCAACATATGAAAACTTAGTATTATGATAGAGGAATGTTGTTTTAAGAATAGCTTTAAATTATTAGTCCCTAAAACAATGCTTATATGTGCTGAAATTCTTTAAACTAATACAGATAAGTATATATTAAATGTAAGACTAGTTTTATTCAAGTTCATCTAACATAAAAGTGGAATGGCATAGTTTTTTTTTTTACTGATTTCATAGTAAGTAGAGAAAAAAGCACATGCATATTGAAGAATTCATGCATAGAAGAAAAATAAATGATTGTCCTTGAAATCTTCAGTTGTAATATTTCACAACTCTCACTGTTTCCCACTACTTTCTCCTCCAATTTTCATCACTTTCCCCTAATTACCCCACCTCCATACCTCCATTTTAACATTTTGGCCTTCTCTTCTATGTTTACATTTTTTCTCTTTTTTCCCTTCACTTTCTCTTCATAACAACTTTATGTCAATTAAGCATTTTTTTCTTTTAAAATGTACCTTTATTTCCATATCTCTCCTAAATAAGACCAAACTTATCTAGCTAAAAAGTTAGGTAATAAAGCCACTTAATTTGTTTTATGCATCGTTTAGACATTTTCTGATTCTCGTTCATATTATTGTGACATACTCAATGGAGTTTTACACTATCATTAGTATTGGTTCTGTTCTGAGATAAAAGAATGGAAAGAAGAAAGAAAGGGAAGGGAAGGAAGGAGGGAAAAACAAGAGAGGAAGGAGGAAGGGAGGGGAAAGAAGAAGGGAGACAGAAAGGAAAGAGGGAAAGGAAAAAGGAAGGAAAGAAGGAAGAAAAGAACGGAGAGAGAAAGGGTACTTAAGGCAAGAACTAAATTGGTATAGTTCTTTTGATCAAACCTAGGCTAGAAATGTACCAATTACACATGTATTTAATGGTTTTTATGACAATGATATTGATTATGATGATGGATATTGTCAGTGGCAGTACATACTTGTATATCTACTATCACTCCCCATAGACATGAGGGACTTCACATAAGAATGTCCCAAAAGGCTATGGCTTATATGACTATTGGATATCAGTACCAAAAAAAAAGTAGTTATTTCTGAAATCCATTTCTCATCCCAAGAGGAAACCCAAATGACTGTGATTCAAAGCAATCTGACCTATATGTGGCAACCTATCAATTCATAATACTAAATACCCTTTAAACTGGTGAAAGTACAGTCTCAATAAAAATGACAAAATTTAAAAATTTTACCTTTTCCCTCTATTTTGTCTGTGGGATTCTGCCATGAGAGACAGAAGGGACCATGGGGATCATTTAGTGGAAGTCCTATTTTTACAGATGAGGAAATAGTTTCAGAGACGTGAAATAACTTGCCAATTATTATACAGGTTTTAAGTACCATATCTGCAATTCAAAGCCAGTTCTTCTGACTCAAAATCCAGTATCATTTCCATTAAATCATGTTCGATTGTTGATCTCCAGATTCTTAAGAATAGGTTTATTTGACTGTGACTTCTGATGTGTTCTTAATTTCAATTTTTCATTTTCAGCAATTGATAGTAATTTTCCATCAGCCGCACTTTTTTGTTGTGGGCCTTTGCTGTACTGCTTATGTCCTTATGATTAATTTGTGGCAGCTGGACTTGTGTCTCAACTTCCATCAACATTCTTCTCTTCCTCCCCTTTAGAAGGTGACAGTAGCAATGGCTAAAAAAGAATTGCTCGCTATGGGCTTGCTTTTGATGATTTTCTCATATTCCTTGTTTATGGTAAGAGAAGAAAACATAATCAAAGAACTCTCTCACTCAGAGTCTGAGTTTCAAATGATCACCTGAATGATGCATCTTCAGGCTAGCTGAACCTATTCTCTATCACACTTCCTCCCAAGTCACCCTAATGCATAGCTAGGTGTGTTTGACTTATTGTAAGGTGTCATACTGGGAAGTGACATTTAACAATGTGCATGTTGAATTTGGATACTTTTTGCTTGGCTTTGCATTCATCTTTCTACTTATGTTTTGAAGAGAAATTTCATATTCTCTTTGCTCTAATTCTGGTTGCCAGTATGGCTTAGTGCCATTCCTGGAAGGGGTTTGCATTGAAATTGGCACAGAATGAACAATTGGCATAGGAAAAGGAAACTATTCCTGTGTCAGAGACTTATCTATTTATTATTATTTTAAAAATTATTATCATTATTGTTGAATATTTTATGAAACTAGCAGTAATATTCTAGACACCATACTGAACAAAGAACTAAATGAGCTTCCTATATACTATGTTTAACCTTCACAGTTATGCAGAGACAAAAGGAAATCACATGGAGTGATGATGGGAATATGTCCAGGTTAAGGATGTGAGACATTTGGCACTAAGGTTTGAACTGCTAAGTAGAATGACCATATTACTTGTAGTCAGGATACATATATTCCTAAGCCATAGCTTGGTCACTGATTTCCTGTATTGGCCCATGAAAATAATTTTAAAAGTCTGTTCCTCAGTCTCTCCGTGCATAGCAATAATTAAGTATAAAAGGCTTTTATTGGGCTTCTGTGTTCTAGGCAATGTGCTGGGTATACAAAACAAGTAGAAAGTAGACTCATCCCCCAAATGTCTTGTGTTCAAAAGGAGGGATATTACATAGAAACACAATCAATTAAATTCCCATGACTTTTTTTTTTTTTTGGTTTTTTGCAGGCAATGGGGATTATGTGACTTGCCCAGGGTCACACAGCTAGTAAGTGTCAAGTGTCTGAGGCCAGATTTGAACTCAGGTACTCCTGAATTCAGGGCCGGTGCTTTAACCACTGCGCCATCTAGCTGCCCCCTCCCATGACTTTTAATTTGAAGAAAATCTGGGAATCTGGGATATCGAGGTGAGAAGGAAGCACATTCTATGCATTATGAATAAGTTGTAAAAAGATATGTAAGGGGAAGAGGAATGCTGGGTTCCAGAGGAATCCAGTAGGCCAGTCTTGCTGGAATAGAATCCTATGGAGGAGGCAGTAAGGAAAGTAGGCCATAGCCAGATTATGAAAAGAATTAAATTTGAAATTAAGAAGTTTGTATGTTATCATAGAAGCAGTGTTAATCAGGAGAAGCATACTGATCTAGAACAAGAAAGATAATATTCACCCTGTATTCTACTCTGGTCATACAAATTCTGGAATGTGTATGTTGAGTTCTGGATATAATAATTTAGGAAAGACACCAATGAATAGGCTCAGTTCCAAAGAAGGTCAAAGGAGAGGACTAAACATGATGATACATGAGATGAGTTGAATGAATGGGGAGATGGGTTAAATATTTAATCTAGAAAAGAGACTTGGAGTAAAAGTGATGGTAGCATGTTAAAAGAGATGAAATGGAATAGGGGAGAAGAGCAGTCAATTTTGAGTGATGTGCTGTTATGTAGAAGAAGTAGACTTCTGTTTGGCTTCAGAGAGCAAAACTAGGAACAATGGCTAGAAAGTTCAGGGAAGCAGATTTAACTTCCAAACAATTATGTCTCTCCAGGATCATCAAATTTCAGAGTAGGAGAAGAACTATATGCCCAGCTTATGGCTATGTAAAAAATAATTCTCACACAATTATACTCAACAAGTTGGCATTTGCTTTTTGCTTGATGACCTCCCTTGAGGAAGAAAAATAGATTAGGCTATTTCAGGAAATAGTTCTCCTTTATTGGAGGCTTTGAAGAAGAAGCTGATTAGACCATTTGCAAGATGTTTTAGAAAGGAATAGAAATTAGAACTTAATATGAGATAACTGATTGATTTAAGATTGGAAAAGGAGTACAAGACTATATATCATCACTTTATTTATTTAACTTATATATAGAGTACATCATGCAAAATGCCAGGCTGGATGAATCAAAAGCCAGAATTAAAGTCATTGGGAGGAATATCAACAATCACAGATATGCAGATGATACCACTCTGATGGCAGAAAGTGAGGAGGAATTAAGAAGTCTCTTGATGGGGGTGAAAGAGGATAGTGTAAAAGCTGGCTTGAAGCTTAATTGAAAAAAAACTAAGATCTTGGCAACTGGTCCTATTACTTCCTGGCAAATAGAAGGAGAAGGAATGGAAGCAGTGTCAGATTGTATATTCTTGGGCTCAAAGATCATTGCAGATGGCAACTGCAGCCATGAAATTAAAAGATGCTTGGTCCTTGGAAGGAAAGCTATGGCAAATCTGGACAGCATACTAAAAAGCAGAGACATCACCTTGCCATGTAGTCAAAGCTATGGTTTTCCCAGTAGCAATGTAAGGCTGTGAGAGTTGGACTATAAGAAAAGCTGAGTGCTGAAGAATCACTGCCTTTGAATTGTGGTGCTGAAGACTTTCGAGAGTCCCTTGGACAGCAAGGAGATCAAATCAATACTTAAAGTAATTAATTCAGGCTCTTCACTGGAAGGTCAAATACTGAAGCTGAAGCTCAAATACTTTTGCCACATCTCAAGAAAACAGGAGTTAATTGGAAAAGAACTTTATGTTAAGAAAGATTGAAGGCAAAAGGAAAAGAGGATGGCAGAAGATGAGATAGTGTCATGGAAGCAATGAACATGAATTTGGACAGACTCTAAGAGATAATGAATGATAGAAGGTCCCTGGGTCACAAAGAATTGGACATGACTGAACAACTCAACAACAGCAACAATTAGTAGGGATTTCTGTACAGGCCCTAGCAAGGCCCCAGCCAACTGTGAAATCCTATGAAAAACATTAGCTATGATAGACATGATAGAAAAAATAATTAGGCTGACTATCTAATGAGGATGATGAAAAAGTATTCCTGGAATGTTCTCCCTTCTTACCTCTGACTCTTAGAATTCCTGGGTTCTTTAAGACTTAGTTCAAACACTAGGTCCTCCAGGAGTGTTTTTCTCAGCCTTCACAGATAATAATGACTTCCCTTTTAAGGAAACCTTCCACTTATGCTATATTTATAACATAGATATTTATTTATAAAGGTTTTTTCCTCTATTAGAATCTAGGCCTTTAGAGAGCAGGGTCTGATTTTTCTTTTTCTATGCATTCCTTATGCTTAGCATAATATTTGACACATAATAAATTCTTTTTTTTGTTTTGTTTTGTTTTGGTTTTTTTTGCTTTTGCAGGCAATGGGGGTTAAGTGACTTGCCCAGGGTCACACAGCTAGTAAGTGTCAAGTGTCTGAGGCTGGATTTGAACTCAGGTACTCCTGAATCCAGGGCCGGTGCTTTAACCACTGCACCATCTAGCTGCCCCATAATAAATTCTTAATAAGAAGTTGTTGATTTATTGATTTACTTGGTAATTTATATGGGAAGCAGCCAAGAATTATACCTGATGAGAATGCATGGAGTGGGGAGAATAACCACATTTAGGAAATCATAAATTCCCAAAGTATATACAATAATTACTATAATACATTTATGTAGAGATTTCCAAAGAAGATACAAAATTATGTGAATCAGTGGAGTCTTGAGCTATAGAAATCAGAGGAATTGTATAGAGTTATATATTATATAAGATGATGGAACAGCTTGGGCCAATATTTGATTATGTATTTAATGGATCAGATCAGCAATTCAGAGGTCACAAAATGGTCATTTCTGGCTAACAGGGAAGCTAGACATCATGGTGAGCAGATAGTGTAAAACTGCTTAGGGAAAAAAGAGCAGAAGTGTATATTTAATCAGGAGGATAATGAAAAGTACCTGAAAGTCTGACAATAGTGTGGTGAGATCATCACAAAGTCTCAATGACTAATACTGATAATGACTTTCAGTAAAAGATATAAAGAAACATATTGTGTGACCTGAAGAGGACACTAGTGTGAAATGACTAGATATTTTAGAAGAGACCAGAGTGGAGACAGTAAAAAATATATAAAGTAAAAAAAAAATATATATATGTATATGTATGTATGTATGTATATGTATACATATATGTGTGTGTGTGTTTCAGTTTCTCTGGCTATAGATGCTATACTTGGATTTTAACTATAAACATATTAATAAAATTAATTAGAAGCATCTTTCAATTATATATCATAGAAATGAAGTCGAAGCTATGGTTTTTTTCCAGTAGGAATGTATGGGTTTAGGAGTTGGACTGTAAGGAATGCTGAACACAAAATCAATGCTTTCAAACTGTGGTGCTGGAGAAGACTTTTGAGAATGCCTTGGACAGCAAGGAGATTGAATCAGTCAATACCTGATTCAGACTACTCATTGGAAGGACAGATACTGGGACTAGAACTTAAATACTTTTTCCCCACATAATGAGATGATGCGACTCATTGGAAAAGAACCTGATGTTGGGAAAGATTAAAGGCAAAAGGAAAAAGGGGATGGTAAAAGATGGGATAGTGTAATGGAAGCAATGAACAGGAGCTTGGATGGTATAATGCAGGATAGAAGGGCCTGGCATGTTATGATACATGGGGTTGTGAACAGTCAGCCATACCTGAAGGAGTGAAGAACAATCATTATCATACATAGATATATCAGTATCATAGATAGTTATATTCAATAGCTAAATAAAAAATTTGAAAATAAAAGTAAACTTTTATTTCCTTATTTTTACTAACTCTTACCTTAACAAATTTTATTCTCATTTACTTTACCACCTTGAATTAATTTTAACTCAAAATGTGGTTTACTTTGTATTAACCTTGTTGTTAACACCATAACTAACTCACAGGCCATTAGTGGTGATCAAAATTATGGAGTACATCTGAATTCATCAGTGAAAAATCTTAACTCCAAAACACTGTTTTCTCTGCTGAACAGATCTTACCTGCAATCATACAGCACAAATCATCTACGTGAAAGACATGCATTTTTGTGCATATATGTAGAACCAAGCTTGTAAGTTTAGCTATTTAGGTATGTTTTCATATGGATGTGAAAAACATAAGATCCTGAAGTATAAGATAAAATGACATAATATTAAAAAGGTGTAAAAGTTTTATAACAATTTTTGATGATGTTTATTTTTGATAGAAGAGGCTCCGTGATTTAATGGAAATAATGCTAGAAGTGGTATGGTATAATGGATATAAACAGCTGGCCTAAGAATTAGGAATACATGGATTCAGGTCCAGCATGGTACATACTGATTGTATCACTTTGAACAAGTCATTTCAGTCTTTAGTGCCATCAGCAACTCTCTAAGTTTCAAAGGTAGAGAGAGTTTGATCACTTCAAGTTCCCTTTGTCTTTTACCTTTCTTTGTGAGTCCAGCACTTAGTGCAGAGCCTGGCACCTAGTACGTTCTTAACAAATATTTATTGATTGCCTAACTGAAATCAGAGCTGAACAAAAGCAAAATAAAACATGGAAGTAAATAGACCTGGGTTCTATTCCCACCAATTGGGTAACCTTACATGAGTCATTTATCTTCTAGCTCTCATATGACGAACAACTCAAATGAACTCTTTTCATCAATATAATTTTTCTCCCTGACACAAGTGGGCAGTCACTGAAATCCGTATGTCCTCAACCAAAAGTCAATGAAGAAACGTCAACTTGAATTTATTCATTGCATCACCTAGCACAAGTACCCCATAAAAAATAGATACATGATGGATGTTTGTGGTTTTTGATTATGATGCTCTTTGGAACAATATATTCTCATTTAATAACTGTCTAGGAAAAAGCAGTACAAGAATTTATAGAAAAGGGGACCATTTTCAGGTTTTTATTTCTTGGTCACTTTTCAGTGGTGGCTTTGCAACTTAGGTCAGTAGAGAAAGAACAATTGGTTGTGTAAGCACATCTTGAGAAACTTTGAAAAAAGTCAGAACTATCTTATCCCAGTCACTAGTGTATCTATCCCCCCTTTCTTTCACTTTTCGGCCTTGCCTTGCACAGCATGGGAAAGCATTGAAAGAAAATAAGAATCTCAAACTCATAAACATACCTGCTTACCATCTGGCTGTCATCCCAGCAGTCTGGTGATCTCCTTAGTTATCCAGCAGATAGTAGAAAAACAAGAGTCCTGTGAAGATTTCACATGTTGTCATATCCCTGCCAGATGGTAATTGGTAAAACATGGACAAATTGCACTGGCTCCACTTCCCTCATGACAAACACAACAGAAACACCATGGCAACTTGAAAGCAACTTCAGTAGTGCAACTTTTATGGTAAAACTCCAGTTGATTGGGACAAATATATTTATATTCCACTGCATTTTTGTATGGCCTCATATTTGTAGATAAATCTCTAAATCTTCATGGGGACTGTAAAATGTCATCCCCACAGGACATTCAATTACTCCCTGTGGATTCTTTTCTGCAACATGGTGTTGTTTTTATGTTACCCAATGATGTAGTGCTAGAAAAATAAAATACATTGTAAAACTATGCCTATTGGACAGTCTCCTTCACCTAACAGAGCACAAAGGACTGTTTCTGGAGTGAAGCAGGGACATTTTTCATTTTCCAAACAACTAGTTTGGCAACATGCAGACACTGCCATTGAGAAGATCAGATTTTGTTCTGAAGCATTTTCTCATCTTTTATCATGAGCTTTTTAGTTGTTGTGGTTAATATTTTGTCTGTCCTATTGTTGGAAACTATTTTATTTGGTGATCATAATACTATTAATGCTCAAAAGTGTCAATATCTGTTATTTTAATAGCATTATTCATACTACCTGTGACTGTAGCACGTGAATAATCCTTCTACCAACATAGAGCATAATCTGTCAATAATTTCTCATCCTCCCTCCATGTTTTATCATAAATCCTTAATAGAAAATCTACCCAGTGCACTGGTGGCCTTCCTCTTGTTCTTTTTGCATTGTGAATCGTACCACTCGGGTCGTCCATCTGTTATCTCTCATCCTCTCTGCTATCAAACTGATCAACTATCCAGAATACTAATAGTTGTTTATGTTACCCATGGTCACTATAACTAGAGGAGAGCAAATATGAATTCACATAGACAAGAGGTCAGTCTTAGAGGCTTCACAGTAATTGTTTAGCTCTATAGATCTTTTTTTTGTCTTAGCCAGAAGTCTCTCTGGGAACATCCAAATTTGACAGAAATGTCTCCTGTGTGAGCAACAAGTGCTTGTCATACATTTAAACAAAAGAAACCAAAAAAAACCCCACATTTACTTAAATAACATAAAGGAAAGAATTGGGACTCACTTCCAAGATCAGGAGTCATGATAATTGAACATTTTTTTTCCTTCATTCTTTCCTAGAGAGTCATCTGAAAGCAAAACTCCCCAAATCAAAAATCAAAGTCCTACCAGAGTAAACTCTAATGAAAACTTTGGTCAAAGCTATATCTACATTCTATCTCAGGGTTTGCTTCCCATGGAGTCTTTACTTGTCAGCTTGGGCAAGCCTCCTGTGCTCTGTCTCCCATTGTTTCACACTCCACATTCCGCATAAAACCTCCAAATTGTTTCAGCCACTACTCTTTATTTGGCTCATGTGCTCTTTCCTTCTTGGTCAGCACGCTACTCATCTAACCTAGCTGATTGATCATTCCTAATAGACATTGTGACCCCTGGAAGATTCACCATCTCTTCATGTGGCTTCATCAATCTCAGTATTTCTTGGGGCTCAAGAGCATGGAATTATGGAAAGTGAGTCCTTTCCTTTTAGCATATCTGCTACATATATGTCCTCAATCTAAAAATTTGCTGTACATACAAATTATACGCAGTGTATATCTAAGATTGTCAGTAGATATTTTAAAAGTTCCATTGAATTATAAATAGCATAATTATAAGCAAAATATTCATTTTATATATAAGGAATCTATGAATATACTAGGGGCACATTAAATTAAAGAATTAAAGGTAAAATAAAATAGGTATAAAATATACATGCAGCTAAATACCTTGCATCAGTAACATTTTTCTCTGAATGTACTTGGCAAGATCTCAGATTTCTTATATGAATTGGCCCTTCCACCAGGTGTCCAAAATCACCCTGAAAGCCTTTTATAGCTATGAATAAGTGGGAAGCACTAGCTACTTTATTAGTGAATTTTAGTTCAGTTATAATACAATATGGCCCTTCAGGTGAGAGATACAAATTCTGCCACTCCATTAACATACCCTAAGGGAAGCAAAATTTAATTGCCTTGTGGTTAATGTTACCTTCTTTTCCTTTTTAACCTGTATCACTTTTTAAAATTCTAGTACTTTTATTGAAAATCAGCTATGGTTAATCAGATTAAAAAGGACTGGACTAAAGTCACATAAACTCTTGGTTTCATTTTTTGTAACAACTCTATTCTTTTCTTGTCATAGATTACCCCTATACTCTTTTCTTGGGAGACATCATGACTTCAGATGAATAGGGCAACTATATTCATATTAATTCTTCCTAACCTATAATGCATGTTGAACAAATTATTGGTCATCACCAATAACTATCCTTGGTTGAGGGTGTCTGAGAGTACTTAACAGAATACAGGCCCATGGGTTATCTGTCCTAAAACATCAAAACTAAGAAATCTCATTTCTGGATAAAATAAGAATGTCTGTCACTAAAACCCCTATCAATCAATTAATAAATCAACCAAAATTCATTTATTAAGTACTATGGACCAAGGATTTTTCCTAATCACTGAGAATACAAAGAAAAAGTAAAAACAGTTCTCACCGACAAATTCAATAGAATTCTTATGGCTTTCAGTCTCCTGGTAAAAAACTGCCCACAGCACCTAAGCTGGGGTCAGCATGAATGGAAAGGACTTGTTTGAATCAATGAAAGTCAGCATTGATACATGTGTGAGGATGTTAACAAAGTCCTTAAAGGCCTCATAATATTTCTTGTCCCCATGATCTACAAGAGTGGACCAGGGGTAAAGGGAAGACTACGACTTTCTGCTTCTCTGCTTAATGTTGTTTTTGGTTATATATACATGGGAAAGATGTTGAGATAATGGCATAGTTTTTCATAAATTTGATAGTTACTAGAAAATCCCATAAATGTCTTCAGTTGTAGAAAAAAATTTAACTATTTAATCATCATCAAAGCTAGCATTTATATAACACCTACTATGTGCCTAGCACTGTGCTAAGCACTTTATAAATATTACTTCATTTGATCCTCAACAACAGCCCTGTGAGGTAGGTGATATTACTACCCTCATTTTACAGATAAGGAAATGGATGATAAGTGACTTACCCAAGGTCACACAACTATTAACTGAATTTAGGTTTTCCTTAATCCAAGCCCAGAAATCCCTCCCTGCAGCCCTTTTCTCACCCACTGAGAAGGCAAGAAATATCATGCACATTATATATATGAGGCCATGTAAAACATATATCTATATTAGTCATGTTGCAAAAAAAAACAAGAAAAATACAGACGTTCCTTAAAATATACTTCAATCTCCACTCAATTAATTAATTCTCTCTCTGGAAGTAGATCATATCAAATAGATATATTTCTATTGGGCAGATGAAGACTATTTTTTCCTTATCTTCTTTTTCACTGTTATCCCATTGCATACTCCAGACCCTGAGAATTACTAACAAGTCAAGGGCATCTTCAATTCATAGCTACATGTACTGACCCACCCTTATTCTCTTAATCAAAGTCCAATAATTCATACAATCTGAACCATGCCATATTTCTTCTACATCACAAGTATGGGTAAGGGATATGGACTATGGAATCCACCATGGTACCATTAAGTAATATATCTTTCAGGCAGTTACTAAGATCCTCTGTATTTGTTAAAGATATTTCCCAATGCTCCTTTCAGAAATTTAGAAGTGGCCTTGTGCAGTGGATAGCCTACTTGCCAAAGAGAGAAGACTGTGGATCAAATTATGCTGACTTTATAACCCTGGAAAGTAATTTGTCATCTCAGTACCTGAGATAATTCTCAAAGACTATAAGTTGGAGAACATTTGCTGAATATTTTAATTAATTAAGAGTATTTCCACATCTATAGTTCCCAAAGCCAATGAAATCACTGTTTCAAGTCAAACCATAAAAAAAAAAAACCTCTTAGAAAGATTGCTAGTCACTGATACATGTTTTGTGTGTTACTCCCTGGGAACATCTTATATCCCACTGTTTAATGAAATTGTCCTGACCTTTGTGATTTCTTTTCTCAGATTATTCAGATAGTTCCCAAGGTTGAAAATCTCTGAATTCATCACTAAATTGGAGCGTTTCGTAGTCCTTCGATGCTCTGTTGTCTCAGTCTTCTCTATTCTCTTGTGTCTGCCAAAAAAGCTTGAATAAATTATCAGTGTAGTCAGGTATTGGATCCAAGCCTGCTGAACACAGTACACTGCCATTATTTTGAAGAAACCGAAGTTGATTTCTATCAATGCTCACACCCCAGAGTCTGGACATATCACTGATACCCATGACTTTTCTAGGAATCTTTAAGTATACAGCGACATAGCTCTAAGACCAGTACTTTTTACCACTCAGTCCACACAAGCCTTGCCTATATACACCTAACATGCATATATCCATGTCACCCAAAGCAAAACACTATATAGATTCTTTTTTTTTTTTAGTGAGGCAATTGGGGTTAAGTGACTTGCCCAGGGTCACACAGCTAGTAAGTGTTAAGTGTCTGAGGCCGGATTTGAACTCAGGTACTCCTGACTCCAGGGCCGGTGGTCTATCCACTGTGCCACCTAGCTGCCCCTATATAGATTCTTTAGATGGACTCTTTTTTAATATTTTTTTCTAGAATAGGCAGAAGACCTCTGGTCCCAACTTTCATTGTCCTTCTTGGTGCTAATGCTTCTGAAAAAAGAAGCTGACATTCAAGAGGCCTTCACTGAGCATTTTTTTTTATCCTACTGGCACAGTCCTAAGTGTTCCACACAAGAGAGGATCATTTCAGACCATAAAGGACCAACTACATACACAAGTCTGAAACAAGTGATAAACAGTACTGTGAGAAAATAATTATTAATAATGGATTTCTAGGAAAGAGCCAGATATCAGTCTAGTTGCTCTCTCCCCCTCATTCCAGAAAGTTTAGTTCTTGCCTGGGATGAGCGCAGGGGAACAAAGGAAATACAGATTGATTCTTTTGTTTAGGTAGATGAAGAAATACCCCTAGACTCAGGAATTTACCCTTTTTATATTCTTTAGACCACCCTCAACTCATGTCAATCAATGAAACTGAATGATTAGCTAAGATCAATGTATGATGATCTGACTCTAAGGAGGATAAAACCCCTGATCACACCAGGATCAGCCTCTCTTTTGTTCTCCTGGCCTTCTCTTGCCTTCCTGGAATGTTGTCTCTTAGAAATATGTAGGTGTGATTACTCTGAAGGCCTAAGACTGTGAGAAAGGTAGGGAGACATATGGTCAATTCTTTACTGGTATATATGATGTTAATTAATAAATGCTTACTGCCAAGATGAGTGAAATAGCCATTTGTATATATATATATATATATACACACACTTATATATAATATATATAAGTAGCAATAATTTTAGAAAGTACAGTTTAGCAACAATAATTTTAAAAGAACAGTACTATTGATATTAAATTGATGTTGTTTCATCTGTATCCAGGTGAACAGTGGGAACAACATCCTAGCTATTGAGCATTGAGTAGTTACTGTGTCACTGACCAACTGAATCAATTTGGAATACTTCAGGGAGTTGTTTCTACTCAATCAGGTTTAGGTGCCACAATCTTAGTTTAAGCCTTCATCCCTTGGATCAGCTTTGAATGTGTAGTTTATGTACTTCATAGCAAAGGCAACTTTGATCAGTATTATCCAAGATAGATTCTCCAGATTTTTTTTCCCTAAGTAGGAGAACTTTGTGTCATTGGCACCTTAGATAAGGATATCATTCATGACTTTTTCCAGGTCACTTATAAAAATGACACAGGGCCAAATTCAAATCCTCTAGGAACCTCCTTTCAAATAGACATGAAACCATTAATGTTTACTCTTTGGTTTTAGTCAATGATCACATTCTGTATCTATCTAACTGGACTATTGCCTTGCCTTTTGCCCCATTCACCAGAAAAACATGAAGAGCATTGTCAAATGTTTTGCTAAAATCTAGGTAAGCTGAATCTGCAGCATTTATTTGTCCTACCAGTTTAATAACCCAGTCAAGTTATGAAATGAGGTTATTTTGGCATAACTTATTCTTACTGAAGCCATGCAGATTCTTAGTGATTACCACTTCCTTTTTGATTTATTTATTAACCATCCCTTTAATAATACTTTTTAGATTCAGAAATTAATATATTATTTTTTAAAAAAGACTTCAAGAGTTAAGGAGGAGATTCACCTAACAACTTGGTGCTTAGTTGCCAATCATTCTTGATTTAACACTCTAGTCACTAGGGGGCAAACAGGAGTTCACTTGCTCAATAAGAAACCACAGTGCTTGTTCAGTTTGGTCAGTGACCCCATCTAACAAATTGGGGTTTCCCCTGAAAACTTCCACTATCAGAAAATGTATGAATTCTGACAATCATTCAAATGAAAATATTAAAATTATTCTTTTTGAAAAGCTTTGTAATCCCTTTCCTTATAGTGCCCATGACTTTTAAAACAAATTTCATTTCAAACATAAATAATTTCGCAGTGTCATTTTAGATTGATAACATCTGGAAGAAAATATTCTCCTTTCCAACTCTTCAAAACAGATTCCATCTCAGTCCTGGCAGAAAACACAGAGCTGGGCAGGTTTAACTTTTGTATCCCATCTTTATTTCTCTACTTAACCCTCTTTCCTTTTTGTTCCATGCCTCCCCCCTGCTTTTAAATGTGTCTATCACCCTCAGGCTTTGACCTTGGGTAGGCTGTGAGCACAAAGTTGTGTTATTTGGAGTGAAGTAACACCAGTAGTCAGGAAGGAACAATGTTGTTCAGGCCAGATAAAATAAATCTCTCATTTCCTGTCAAGAGACTGGGCCAAAAGCAATGATGAGAGACAAAGGGGGCAAACCATGCAACTGGAAACACAGACACTTGGGATACATGCAACCACAACCCTCTCTTGAAAACAGAAAACCAAACCAAACCAAAAAAAAATACTATAGTGACAGGGGATACATAATAGTTATTGAAAAAACAAAACAAACATATGAAACAGAGGGAATTCCATGTAGATTTAAGACTGGGGAAAAGTTAAATATGATCAGACAGGGAAGAAGTCCTGAGGAGCAGCCAGAATCACACGTGTGATCTCTCTAACAGAACTCTAGCCATATGAAACAGAAAATCTGCCAAAGTGCAACTTTTCAAGTCAGTATTATAATCAAGCTATAAACAGTGGTAAATCCCAAGTACTTTGTGGCAATATCTATTAATATTTAGAATGAGTTCTGCCATTTTCAGGGCAGAAGAAAGACTCTGAAATGTCATACATGCTATCATTTTTACCATCTTCCAGAAGTTAAGTCAACAAGCATTTCTTAAATGCTACCATGAGCCAGTCACTATAAGTATTAGGGATACAAAGGATGGCAAAAAAACAAACAAAAAACAAATACCAGTCCTTGGGTTCTAGCAGTTCCCATTCTAATGTGGGAAGCATGTAAATAACTACATATGTATACAATATGTACAGAGTTGAAAGAATGTGATCTGAGACTAGAGTGGGGAAAGACTGGGAATAGACTCCATCAGAAAATGGGACTAGGGCTAAATATTGAAAGAAGTTAGGGAAAGCAAGAGACAGAACTAAGAGGATAAGGCATTTCAGGTATGGGGAAGAGCCATTGGAAAGACATGGAGACAGCAGATGGAGTGTTGTATTTGGGAAACTTCAAGTAGGCCAGGATAGCTGAACCAGAGAGTAATCAGAGTGGGGTAAATTGTAAAAGGACTGGAAATGTAATAAGCAGCAAGGGCATGAAGAGCTTTCAATGTCAAACAGAAACAAGACTTCATGTTTCATTCTTGAGGCAATAGGGAGCTATTAGAGTTTATTGAGGGGAGGAGTAATATAGTCCAAACTAGTCCTTAGAAAAATACTTTGGCATCTGAGTAGAGGATGGAATGGTTTGGGGAAAGATATAAGCCAGGGCTACTAATTAGAAGGACATTGTAATAGTCCAGAAGAGAGGTAATAAAGACCAGAATTAGGGTGGTAGCTATGTGAGAGGAGAGGAAGGGATATTTACTAGAGATATTATGTAAGTAGAATTTATAAGATTGGACAATGGATTATATTGTGGGGTAAATGAGAATAAGAAGTTAAATTGGCATAGAAGTTGTGAGTCTGGATGACTGGGATGACGATAGTGTTATTGACAGGGATAAGGGAGTAAAAAGGGAGAAAGGTAATGAAATCTGTTTTGGATGTGCTCAATTTGAGATGCAAAAAAGGACATCCAATTCAAGATGTCTGAAAGACAGTTCGTGATATAGGACTATGGATCTGGTAATCATGCACCTGGAGTTGATAATTTAATTCATGAGAGTGGATAAGATTACTAAATTTATATAACGGAAGAAGGTCCCAGTAGAAAACTTTGGAGGATATCCATGCTTATTGATTATGACTTGGATGAAGTACTAGAAAAGAATGAATAGTCAGACAGGAAGAGTATCAGGCAGAATCAGTGCCATAAAAATACAGGTAGGAGGGTATCCAAGAGGAGCAGGTGAAAAACAGTGAAGGCAAGAAGTGTGAGAATTGAGGGGAAAAAAAGCCATTTGGGGCAGGTAGGTGGTGCAGTGGATAAAGCACCAGCCCTGGATTCAGGAGGACCTGAATTCAAATCTGGCCTCAGACACTTGACACTTACTAGCTGTGTGACCCTGGGCAAATCACTTAACCCTCATTGCCCTGCAAAAAACAAAAAACAAAAAAGCTTTGGCAACTTTGGAGAGAACAAGTTTGCTTGTTGTTGTTCAATCATTAGTCATGTCAATCAATTTGTAATCTCATGCTTCAATATATGACCCTAAAGTGAATAGTCTGAATTAATTTATATAAGTATCAATTGATTTGATCTCCTTGTTGTCCAAGGAACTCTCATAAGTCTTCTCTAGCACCATAGTTTGAAAGCATCAATTCTACAGTGCTCAGCTTTCCTTATAGTTCAACTCCCACAGCCATACATTGCTACTTGGAAAAACTTTAGCTTTGAATACATGGACCTTTGTTAGTGAGGTGATATCTCTGCTTTTTAGTATGCTGTCCAGATTTTCCATAGATTTCCTTCTAAGGACCAATCATCTTTTAATTTCATGACTGCAGTTGCCATTTGCAGTGATCTTTAAGCCCAAGAATAGAAAATCTGACACTGATTCTATTTCTTCTCCCTCTATTTGCCAGAAAATGATGGGACTAGTTGCCAAGATCTTAGTTTTTGCAATGTTAAGTTTCAAGACAGCTTTTACCCTCCCCTATTTTACCCTCATCAAGAATCTTCTTAATTCCTCTTTACTTTCTGCCATAGATATGGCATCATCTGTATGTCTGAGATTGTTGATATTTCTCCCAGGAAGTTTAATTCTGGCTTTGGATTCATCCAGCCTGGCATTTCCCATGATGTACTCTACATATAAGATTAAGGTTATAATATACAGCCTTATCACACTAATTTTCCAATCTTAAACCAATCAGTTTTTTTTCATGTTTGGTTCTAACTTTTGCTTCTTGGCCAGCATACAGGTTTCTCAGAAGACAAGTCAGATGATCTAGTACTCCAATCTTTTTGAGGACTTGCCACATTTTGTTGTGACACACAGTAGAAGGTTTTAATGGAGTCAATGAAGCAGATGTAGATGTTTTTTTCTGAAACTCCCTTGCTTTCTCCATAATCTGGCAAATGTTGGCAATTTGGTCTCTAGTTCCTCTGCCTCTTTGAAAATCAACCTGATTTTCTGGTAATTCTCAGTTCACATATTGCTGAAGCCAAGCTTTCAGAATCTTTAACATAACCTTGCTGCAATTTGAACATTCTTTTGTATTAGCCTTTTTTAGGATTAGGATATGAAATGATTTTTTTTTTACAACCCAGTGGCTACTGTTGAGTTTTTGAAACTTTAATAGGATCATCTTTTAGGATTTTAAAAACTTAGCTGTTGGGGCAGCTAGGTGGCGCAGTAGAAAGAGCACCAGCCCTGGATTCAGGAGTACCTGAGTTCAAATCTGGCCTCAGACACTTAACACTAGCTGTGTGACCCTGGGCAAGTCACTTAACCCCAATTGCCTCACAAAAACAAAACAAAACAAAACAAACAAAAAAACTTAGCTGTTATTCCATCACCTCTACTAGCCTTATTGTATACTTCCTGAGCCCCAACTGACTTCATTCTCTAAGATGTCTGACTAGATCAGTAACCACACCATTGTCATTATCAATGACAATGATGATGATAAGATCTTTCTTATGTAATGGTTCTGTGTATTCTTGCTACATATTCTCAAACTCTTTTACTTTTGTTAAGTGCATGCTATTTTTGTCTTTTATCATAAATATTTTTGCATGAAATGTAACCTTGATATCTCTAATTTTCTTGAAGAGTTCTCTTTCTCATTTTATTGTTTTCTTAAATTTCTTTGCATTGTTCATTTAAGAAAAAAATCTTATCTCTCCTTGCTATTCTCTGGAATTCTGCATTCAGTTGGTTATATCTTTCTCCTTCTCCTTTATGTTTTGCTTTTGTTCTTATCTCCCCCTCTTAGATCACTGCCTTGTCATAGCAGAGGGGCTTGCATAGCTCAAGGTTAATATAAACCATGCCATTTAGGGTTACCCAAGACACATAGGTCATAGTAGAGAATTCTGACAAAAGATGCTTCACTAGAGAAGGAAATGACAGACACTCCAGTATCCTTGCCAAGAAAACCGCATAGACAGTATTAAGACAATAAAAATATGACACTAGAAAATAAGTCCTTCAGGTCAGTAGCTATCTAATATTGGGGAATAGTGGAGGACAACCATAATTAGCTCTAGTACTAATGAAGAAATTGAGCCAAAACTTAAATGAAGCTCAACTGTAGATGTGTCTGGTGACAAAAGGAATGTCCAATGCTGTAAGGATCAATATTGCATACAAATCTGGAATGTAAGATTTATGAACCAAATTAAGAATGATATGGTCAAATAGGAGATGGAAAGATTAAACATTGACATCTTGGCTGTCAGTGAACTTAAATCTATGGAAATGGGTGAATTTAATTCAAGTAATCGCTTCATATGCTACTATCGGCAAGAATCACTTAGAAGAAGTGTAGCAGTCCTCGAAGTCAATAAAAGTGTAAGAAAAGAAGTAGTAGGATATGATCTCAAAAATGCTGAATTGAATGCAAACTGCTTAACATCACAGGGATATAAATCTGTGCTCCAACACTGATGCCAAAGAAGCCAAAGTTGATCAGTTCTATGAAAACTTAAAACATATTCTGGAAATAGCAACAAAAACTGTCACATTAATCATAGGGAATTGGAATGTTAAAGTAAGAAATCAAAAGTTATTTGGAATAACAAGCAAGTTTGGCATTAGAATACCAGATGTTGTCTATCTGACTGCCTTGAAGGTTCAGTACCCAATGATAATAGACAGAATTGAAAGTTTCCTAAGCAATACCTATTAGAGACAGGTAGATAGAACAGTAAATCAAGCACTGGACCTGGAGTCAGGAAGACCTGAGCTCAAATCCAGCCTCAGACATATAGTGTGACCTTGGGCAAATAACAATTTCTGCATCAGTTTCCTCATTTATAAAATTGACATAAAATAATAGCATCTACCTCACTGGGTTAGTATGAGCATGAAATAAGATAATATTTGTCAAACATGCTTAGCATAGTGCCTAACACATAGTAGGCAATATATAAATGATGATGATAATAATGACCTATTCTTCCCATAACCAATTGAGTAGTAAAGGGCTACATATTATAGTCATTTATATTTAGAAAATTTCATAAAAGAATACACAAGGACACGAGATACCTAGAATTGAATGTAACTAATTATTTTGGTGGTTAGGGAGAATATACAAGAAATTTTTTTTAAGTAAATAGGATATAAAATTCACCAAAAGTTCTGGAGTATGACATTCAGGAATTGTGATATGATAGAAGCACTCCTGAATGCCTCATTTTGATAATTATAGACTACTTAAAATCAGTACTGTGGTTATAGATAAAGAGTTGAACTTGTGCTTTCATCGGAAACTTCCAGATGAAGAAATTCTATTTGCTATTGCAGATCAGCATCTTATTTGTAATTTATAGTCATACAGTGTTGCTTAGAGAAGTGAGAGGTTAAATGACATCTCCAGAGTCACACAGTCAGTATATGCACAAGGCCATACCTGACCTCATATCTTCCTGGTTTTGAAGTAAGCTCTTTATCTACTTTACTATGTTGCCTCCCTATTGCTTAAAGACAAATGAAATTATGCTAACTCAATATGTGGCATTATATATATAATCATATACCCATGTGTATCATATATTTGCATATCTTGAGTCCTTTGTCAATTGTCTGAGAGTAGATTATCTGTGTTGTTATTCACATAAGGCAAATCTGACAGCCACTCTATGTAAATAGATAATTGTTGGCTCAATTTAAAAATTTAAAAGTGGACTTTCTTAATTATAACTTTCTGAGATTTTAAATCCCCTTATAAAGTTTACATATAGAGAAGTCCTTAGAAATCCAGAGACTTAATAATCTCTCATTTTTTTTCCAACATGATTAGGGGGAAGAAAAACTTTGAAGCAGTCTGAAAGTGAGCCACATCCCAAAGGCACTCTCCTGAGTCATGTACTGTTGTTACTTTCCTTCACCAAAGAGGCTATGAAATGAAATAGTTGAAATTAGCAGTCCAAAAATGTATACTATATGTATAAATATGAATCAAAACCAAGAAGCAAATAAATGCTTTTATTTATTATGGACAGAATATGATGCTGAGGAAAGTATATCAGTTGGTAATTTTATTTACCTTTTTCCATAATCACAGTAAGAAGAAGCATCCAATGAAATCAGCTAGCATGACCAAAACAGATAAAAGGACATAATTTTTATGTAAAATACAATTAAACTGTAGAACTTACTGCCACAGGGTATCATCCAAGCAAATGGCACAATAAGTATACATTTTTAAAAGGATAAATCATTTGTGTGGATAGGGAAAGCATTATAATTATATTATCCCTAGAAATTTCAAGGGCTTCAAGTCATACTTCAGAGCAAATCAATAGCTTAGGTCAGAGGGAAATATTTACATATTTTGTTAACAGGACACTACTTGACAAATTTTCAAAGTCTAAATATCTCTTTGAATATTATATATTGTTGGAGACAGATTTTCAGATTAAATATAATGTTGTGTTTTTCATTTATGGCAATTTCTGTTTATTATATACCAGATGTAATACAAATGCTTTTTGATTAAATACTTTGATACTTTAATACTTTGAAATATTCATTGAAAAATTTACTGTTAATTTGTTAAATTGCATCACAGAGATTTTAGGGTAATTATTATTATGCTTATTATAAGAAATATTTTTTGCTACTGATACTATTCCAATCAGTCAGATAAAGTTGAAAGACTAGGTAGCACAGGACATATATGGAAATATTTCTAGTCTAGTTTGGCAGTAGCATAGTGAATATGGAGGGTTAAGAGATAAAAAGGGAGAAAGATAGTGTGGGGCCAATTTTTATAAGGCTTTGAAAATCTGCCTAAGTAGTCTGAACTTGTTTTTTTTTTGTTTTTTTTTTTCTGTAGGGAATAGAGAGTTAGAAAAGGGTTTTAAGAAAAGAATTTATATGACCATATATTGGCATAAGACAGATCAGTCTTGGTAGTCATATGAAGTTAATCAGTCTTTACAAACTTACTAAGAATCTATTATGTTCTTGCCATTGTGCTAAGTCTTAGGAATAGAAAAAAATTTAAATAGCTCCTGACCTCTAGAAATTAGCATTCTCTCAGGCAAATTGGCATATATGTGTATGTGTGTTCACGTGTGTGTGCACATGTGCATGCACGGCCTACACAGGGGGAGTGGTGATAATAAGATTATGCTATGCAAGTAATAATAATGATATCTAATATGATGATAGAAGATACTAGAGAGGAACAAACAGATTCTATATGTAAAATCCACAGAACTTAGCAGCTAATTAGATATGTGTTTGAGGGGAGGACAAAAAGGGGAGAGAAAAGCCCAAGAATCAGTGTATAAAACCTGAATAGATAGGTGGTGGTTAGAAACTTTGGAATGACTAACTACAGGACTAAACTGACAATTTTTCTCAAAATGTAAAATTTGAAATCACAAACATTTGCGGAACATAACCTTTGTTAGGGAAATAGTTGTTTCTTGAAATATTCCTATTCCATCAAGCTTTGTTGATTATCACAAGAAAGTACTGAAATTTAGGTCTGATCTAGTTTGTAACTATTATTCCTTTTAGAGAGTTGGATGCTGAAGTTGGTTCAGAATAATAATTATGTCTCAATAAGAGAGTAAAGTATAAGAGGCATAGTTAATGTGTTCTACATAGGACTATTTCTTTAAATGTATTATTTTTAGTTATTTGACCTACATCTGGTTAATTGTAAGGAAACTTCTTTTGTTCTGCTGAGGGATTCACAGAGAATTTATGACTTTTGACTGGGGAAGAAAGCCAATCACTTTAAAAATCCTAAAGACCTACACCTGAGAGACAACATATCGTAGCTGATGGAGGATAAGCCTTAGAATCTGTAAGTCCTAGCTTTTAAGTTCTGCCTCTGAATGACCATGGGCAAATTGCATAACCTCTCAGTGTTCACAGGAAACTTGTAAGATTACGAGTTGCAGATAAATTGCTAATAGGTAGGTAGGTAGATAGATAGATAAATGGATAGATGGATAGATATTTACTAAGTACTCACTATGCACTTAACCACATCCCAAACATAGGAAAAGTTGCATAAACTGATGCAGAGAGTAAGATAGAAATAAAAACATCACAAAAGCAGAATTTGAAGAAGAATATACACAGTAACTATCATGACAAACATGAAGAAAACATATTTAAAAACCACAAGATTCAGGTAACTACTTTAAGCTCATGGCCAGTGTTGATTCCAGATGATATTAAAGCACATTTCTTTTCTGCTAAATGTTAAGTTACATAAACCAACCAGTCCAATTGTTAAGTTAGATTGTTTTGCTTAACTGTTTTGTGCAGGGCAAATAATATTGGCTGGATTTGGGGGACACCTATTGTTTGGTGGAAAATGATTGTCATGTCAAAATAAAGTATATCAGTCTTAAAAACACAGTGCCTTTAATCATTCTATTTACTTTTCAAAACACTTAAGTAAGAGTGTTTAAGAAAATAGATTGCAAAGAAGAGGAGCTTCTGTGTGTTCAGTGTGAGATCAGTTTTACATCATTTACCTTTTATAATATAAAACTGCAACTCCACTTTGTTATATCCTGTCTTGTATTACTTATTTTGCATGTGAGTCTCACCTTCCCTGCAGGCTTGAAAACTTTGTTTGGCGGGGAGGGGAATTGAGGGTTAAGTGACTTTCCCAGGGTCACACAGCTAGTAAGTGTCAAGTATCTGAGGGCAGATTTAAACTCAGGTCCTCCTGAATCCATGGCCAGTGGACTATCCACTGCACCACATAGCTGCCCCCAGGCCTGAAAACTTTTAAAAATTCAATACCATGTTCACAGATGAAAGCAGTTAGGAGGGAAAAATTCACATTTGTATTTTGATATTCACAACATAGGTCCTTTTCATTTCTCAATAAATAATTTATTGAGTACATAGCACATGCTTGTTACTTTTCAGAGTGGCATATAAAATATTTCTTTCTACTCTCAAGGAACTTACATTTTAGTTAAAGAAATTAGCTGCACACACATACATAAATATGTTTAAGTGCATCAGAAGTGTCATCAGCCCATAATGGTGCATACACAAAGAAATGTTATAATTCTACTCAGCAAGAGTAACTTTAATTCCCTTTGAAATGTCTAGGACAAAGATATCATAGAAATATTTTGAGTTTTTAAATATTTGGAGATAAAAAGATTTCAAGTTGAATTTGGCTCTCCTTTCTCCTGCACAAAGGAGGTCTCACCTTCCACACACAGAATCCAGAGAAATGATTATGAAGCAGTTTGACCTGGAGCAGGCACAAAATGATTTCTTGGCCTCCTTGATTTTTCTCTTTCCCTAAGATAATCATATTTTATAATTTTTGTCTTCTCTAGAAGCACTTCTTACTGTTTCGTTGTTGTTGTATGTTTGCTTTTCTTGGCAAAATGGTAGAGTTTTTTAGGTGTATTTCATTGAAATAGCATTTTTCTTAAATTTCAATTCAATAAACATTTTTTTAAATGCCTGCTATATGTGAAGCACTGGGTTGGGCCCTGGGAATGCATAGGCGAAAATGGCTCAGTTCTTGCCCTCAAGGAAGTAAGGAGTATCAAAAGTGGAATAAAATAAAGAAATAATGAAAACTATTTAGGAGAAGTAAATGGAGAAATATGAAACATTGGGGATAAAATGATGAAATTGGGGAATTAGTTGATGAAAAGAAATGTCACCTAAAATTGACCTTGAAGGGAAGCTTCAGAAGAGATGATTTTAATGGGAATCTGTTCCAGACTTGGAGTAAATGCAAAGATTCAAAAGCAGTAGTTCAAGTTTGGAAGAAAAAATAAAGTGTATAAATTCAATCTAATCTAATAAGTCTTTATTTCCTGCCTACTGTGTACAAGGCCCTATGCTAAGTATTAGGAATGCATATAAGAATAGCAAATAGTCCTTATCTTCAAAAAGTTTATATCCTAGTGGGAAGAGGTTTGAAATTAGTGAGGAATAGTATGAAATAAGGATGTAAATGTAAACTGCAGAAATACTATGGAAAGCCAGGTGAGTCATTGAAGGTTTTTAATAAGGGATTGATATTATCAGACTTAAACTTTAGGAAAGTCAGCTTTTATTCTTTTTTAATATGTTGTTTAGTAGGACTTTTAAAAAGTTGATGGACCTCTGTAATGGACTGTCTTAATAATAATGAGCAATTGAAACAATCTTTTGGGGAGCTGGGTGGTGCAGTTATTAGAATGCCAGACCTGGAGTCAGGAGGACCTGAGTTCAAATCCAGACTCAGATACTTACTAGCTATGTGACCCTTGGCAAGGCATTGAATGCCGTTGGCCTCAGTTTCCTCATCTGCAAAATGAGTTGGAGAAGGAAATGGCAAACCACTCCAGTATCTTTGCCAAGAAAAACCCCAAATGTGGTAACAAAGTGTTGGATACTTCTCAATGACTAAACAGCAAGAATGGCAACATGACATCAAAGCCGGCCTTAGAACCTGGAAGACATGGGGTCTAGTGTCATCTTTGAAACAAACATCTTGCCTGTTTGACCCCAGAAAAGTTCTTTGCCTTTTCTCTAGATAAAACTCTAAGGCTATGAGTAGCAAAAAAAAAAAAAAAAAAAAAAAAAAAGGTAATTACTTTCATTAGGAGTGAGGTTGCTGATTCAGGTGTTCCTGGTTTCCATGAAATCATAGATCCAGTGCCTATTGTTAACACAGCAGTCAGTGTGATGGTGGAAGAGAAAGTCTTGAAATCGAAAGATATAAATAGTTCAAGTTATGAATCTGATATTTGTTTAAATGATCTTAGCCAAGTCACTTAATTCCATGGAGTGTCAGTTTCTTCTACTGTAGAGTGGGAATTATGAGGTAAACCCAAAGTATGATTCAAATATGTTGTTTTGTGTAATTCAGTGTGCTTTATGAATGATACACAGGCAAGATTATATGATGGTTAATTTTTCTCAATATGTTTTTGTGTGTTGAAAAATGCATCTCTCATTTTAAAAAGTTACTTTTGGGAACAGGATAGCTATAATATGCAAGAGTATGAAGTTTATGCTTTGGGTGAAGGTTAGACTAGATGACCTCTGAGGCCCTGTTTAATTCTTCAGTTATATGATAAATTATTTGAATTATATATGGAATTTAGAGGGTTCTGGTAGGAAGTACTAATGAGAAGTTGAAAAGAATAAGTTGAACCAGCATGAAAGTCATAATAAAAAAGGAAATTTCATACATGGTAAAGAATGTTTCGCATTAAATTTATTATGGCAGTGTACCTATTTGACATATTGAGTGATGCGATGAAAAGGGGGATGGGAGTTGCAGGTTGTTAATAACAAATTGATTAGGAAAAGTTAAGTTTGGTTAATCCTAAACCT
This sequence comes from Dromiciops gliroides, assembly GCF_019393635.1. NCBI lineage: Eukaryota > Metazoa > Chordata > Mammalia > Microbiotheria > Microbiotheriidae > Dromiciops > Dromiciops gliroides. The sequence continues at coordinate 178,249,811 of NC_057865.1, forward strand.
GAATTTTTAAGTGTTCTTAGACGTTTAAGAGAACTATTGCCTTCTGATAGTGCTTCTATGAAAGCAAGGATATGACCCTGGGCAAGTCACTTAACCAGAGGTTTCAAACACACCCAATTCTCATGTATATGCAGCCCCAAAAGATTAAAATGTAATTCCGAAATATTTAACAAAATAAGTAAAAATATAATAAAACAGATGACATTATATTTTGAAACTAAGTTAATATGTGATTTGCAGGGATCGTTTTGTACAGATAAGTGGTCCCATTTCTATTTGAGTTTGACACCACTGTCTTAGAGGTGTTGTTCTCATTTTACATCCCTGTCCATGGTATGAAGTATAGGTGGATTTATCAAAATCCCTGTTACAAATGTGGCTTGTGAGGCATATTGAAATTTTAAATATATATATAATTGAATAAATTATTATATTTTATTCATGCTTTCATATTACACTGGTAACTTTCTCTGACATATAGTATGCGGTCCTCCAGATCTATAATGTATGCCTTTCCCTGTACATACATTGTTTTTCTCTACTATCTCAGTAACTTTAAAAAAAAATCTACAATCACTTATTAAATTTAGTATATACAATGCAGTAACCACAAAGCACAAGAATTTTGGTGTTTGATGTTCAGGAAGATTGAAAAATACAGCCTTATAGTATCCAAGGTTTAAATCCAAAAGGAAACTTAGAGATCATTGAGTTTAACTCTCTTATTTTATAATTGAAGAAATTTGCTCCAAGGGGAGTTGAGAGACTTGCCCCCAAACCATAGTGGTTGAAAGGAATTAAAATTTGAACTCAGGCCTTATGTCCAAATATATGTTCTTTGTTTTTTTTCTTTTTGCAGGGCAATGGGGGTTGAGTGACTTGCCCAGGGTCACACAGCTAGTAAGTTTCAAGTGTCTGAGGCCGGATTTGTGTTCTTCCTTTAAAAATAAATATCAGGGGCAGTTAGGTGGCACAGCAGATGAAGCACTGGCCCTGGATTCAGAAAGCACTTCAATTCAAAGTCAGCCTCAGACACTTGACATGTTCTAGCTGTGTGACCCTGGGCAAGTCACTTAACCCTCATTGCCCTGCCCCCCCAAAAAAAATTAAAATTAATTTTTTTTTTAGTGAGGCAATTGGGGTTAAGTGACTTGCCCAGGGTCACACAGCTAGCAACTGTTAAGTGTCTGAGGCTGGCTTTGAATTCAGGTGCTTTCTGAATCCAGGGCCAGTGCTTTATCTACTGTGCCATCTAGCTGCCCCGAACATAAATTTTAAAAATAAATAATAAAAATTTTTTTAAAGAAATATCATTCTTTTGGTTTTGATTATTTCACTTTTTTCATATAAATCACCCCGTGCATAGCTGAGTTCTTCATGTTTGTAATTTAATTCTTTTAATAACCATTTAAGACATTCAAACAGTATAATTTTTTTAAAGACATTCTCCAATTGAGAGATATTCCCTTTGTTTCCAGTTTTTTGTTACCTCAAGACGTGTTGCTATAAATATCTTGATATACATCGGATATTTCTTTCTACTTATTTCCTGTAATGGGACTTCTGGGCAAAAGGGCATATGTATTTCAATCACTTTTCTTGCATAATTTTAAATTGATCTCAAACATAGTTGAACTATTTCATACCTCCATCAAGAGTGTAACAGTATGGTCTGTCTTCCCTAAGACTCCTACTCCCAATATTGGCTGTTTGTTTCCCTCTTTTGGAATCTTGGCCAACTTGCCAGGTGCTGTAGTGAAACTTTAAAATAGTTTTAGTTCATATTCAATTTATTATTAGTGATTTAGAGCATGTTTTCATGTGGTCTTTATATTTTTCAATTCATCTTTTGAAACTTACCGTTGGAAACTCTCTAAGATTATAAATTCAAGAGGAGGAGCTGGCCTTCATTGATAAAAAGGAATTTCCTATACGAATGAAATGACAGTTTAAGTCCCTAAATCTGTGTGACAGACAGTGTGGCATAGTCAATAGAGAGATGTTCTCAAAGTCAGGAAGACCTGCATTTGAGTTCTACCTCTGATATTTACCAGTTGTATAACCGTGGGCAAGTCACAATCTCTCAGTGCTCTAGGCAAATTTCTAAAACTATGTGTTGAAAAGAAGAAACTGACTGGCTTTGGTAGATGCAGTTTTCTTATACAGAATTTCCCTATATTAATGAAATCAGATTCTCAGTCTTTAGCCCAATCTTTTCATCTTTTGAAAAAATTTTTCCCAATAGATTGGGGAATGGCTATAACTTTTAAATATTTTTGTCAATTACCTACACATCTTATATATGGACCATCTGTTTATGATCTTTGCTGCAAATATTATTTACTACTTTATAATTTCTATTTATTTACCTCCAATTATTTAATTAAACTTTGTTTAATTGTATGTACTTTTGTCAATTTCTCTTTGATGATGTCTTCTATTCCCTTTTTGGTTGGGAATAATCTCCCTTGCCATATTTACAAAAGGTGCCTAGTTTCATTATTTTCTAGTTTTAAAAAAAACTAAATATTTTTTTCATAGTCACATCAAGCAACAATTTTGAACATATACTATAAGATACTCACCTGTACCTAATTTTTTTCAAATGACTTTCTATTCTTCCTTGAAGTTCTTGTTAAAAAGGAGGTCATGGAGGCAACTAGGTGGCACAGTAGATAAAGAACCGGCCCTGGATTCAGGAGTACCTGAGTTCAAATCCGACCTCAGACTCTTGACACTTACTAACTGTGTTGCCCTGAGCAAGTCACACTTAACTCTCATTGCCCCCCCCCCCAAAAAAAAGGAAGTCATTCTCCCAGAACTTGTGTTTGGGGTTTTATCAAAAATTGGACTATTGTTTTGATTATTACTTTTTTATTTATTTGTTTTTACTGATCTACTTTTTCCTTTCTTTACAAAGTTCCCAAATATTTTGATGACTGCTTCTTAATTAAATGATTTGAGGTCTGAAAATACTTACATCTCCTTCATTCATACTTTGCTCTTCATATTATTTCCCTTGAGATCCTAGACTGTTTGGTCTTGTAAATGAATTTTATTATTGTTTTGTCCAGCTTTATAATGTATCTTCCTGGTATTTTGAATGTTATAACAATATATTTGAGAATTAATTTAGGTAGCATCATAATTTTTATCATATTGGCAAGGCCCAATCTTAAACAATGACTATCTTTCCAAATATTTTTCCCTTTATTTCTATCAATGTATATTTTGTCCATATATTTAAATAAATTGAGTGTGTGCCTCAGTAGGTTATGTATCTCATATATATGCATATGTGTATGTATATATATATGTATATGTAATTCATTTTATGTTATTTTGTCCTGGATTTAATTTCTTATTATAATTACTTCTTGCTTTTGGTTAGGCCATTATAGAAAATATGCTTTTTATGGATTTAAAAAATGTTCTTTATTGATGTTATTTGTTATTAATTATCTATTTTAGTTTCTTCCCTGATTCTCTAAGGTTTTCTAAGTTTATCTTGTCATTAACAAGTAAGGATAATGCTGCCTTCTTTTATGGATATGCCTCCAACTTTGTTTTCTTTGCTCATGGCCATAATTAACACTTTTAAAACTATCTTGAAACAAATAGTGTAAAGAAGTATTTGTTTTAGGGTTGCTTATACTGGGAAAGTGTCTAATATTTCTCCATACCAAACAATATTAGGGTTTTTTTTAAGTTTATTATCATATTTGAGAAGGGCTCTTCCAGGCCTATGGTTAGATCTTTAAAAGAGATGGATTTTTTCAATGGATATTTTCCTGCATGTGTTAATATAATCTAATTTTTATTGTATGGGATTATTTAGATTTCTGCCTTCGCCTCATCTCCTTAAGTTCATTTGGAAAAATGTCTCGTACTAGTCTTTGCTGTCACTCAGTTGCTGTTGCTGTCTTTGCCTGCTGTATTTATTCAATCCTCCTGCATTTCTGTTGTTTTGGGGTTTGAGAAGCAAATTCATCTGTTCTGATTTTCTGTCTAAAAATGTTTCTGTATTACTGGACATCCATATTTTATGTATAGTTAATCTCAGATTTGCAGGGTTAACAGCTCCCTTGCTCTTCAGGACACATTATTCAATTTCATCCTAGCTTTTTGATGGGTGATGAATACTTTTATATTACTAGGATTTCCTTTTCTTTGTATTTGTCTTTCTCCTGATAATTTTCAGAACTTGTTTCTGAAATGAATTGTTAAATTTAAAGAGTATCTGACTCAGAGTTTGTAGCCTTGTGAGCTTTTTGTTTCTTTGTTTGGTTTTTGTTTTGTATTGTTCTCTCTCCCCCGCCCCCACCCAGATGCCATCTGTGGATTCTTCCAATTGGTATTTTACTTTCTTTATTTAGAAGTTCTGGGAAGTTCTCTTCTATTATTTCCTTCTTTATGGTGTTAAGATTTTTTGGGGGCTATTGTATTCTTCTGGGAGACTTATAATCCTTAGGTCCTTTCTATGTCTTCTATCTTCAAGATCAATGTTTTGCTTGCATAGTGAGAATATTTTCTTTTTATGTTTTGGGTTTTTTTTGTTTTGGTTTTTATTTTTTTTGCTTCTCTTCTAAATTGTCCTTCGCAATTATGTATATTTAATCCTATTCTATGGTTCTGTCTTTTGTTTCTTTGGTGAAATTTTCCATTGCAGATTCTATCTTTTCTATTCTTTCCATTACTTTTGCTATGCAAGACATAAATTCTATTCTCATAATTCTCATTTCTCTTTTGACCCACTAAGCAACAGAATGTTGTGGGTTCATATTCTCCTCAAATTCGACATTTTCTTATGTCTCTTTAAGTGTTGGATAGCTTTCCTTTGTTTTGGACTATTAGTTCATAGATGAATTCACTAGCTCCAGAGCACATATTTCCTTCTGTGGTTCCCATTTTTTCCTGTTGATTTATCTGCTTATGTCCAAAGTCTTTGGGTTTTCTTCTTCCTGAGGTTTTTGTTAATTTTATTCTCTTCTTTCCCTTATTTTCCCCTATCACTCACTTTCTAAGTCTTTACTCTCTGATTGTGGTTTCCTTTGGGGCTGAATCTCGAAGTCAGCCTTCTTTCATGCTGGCTAATTCACCAGCCTAGGTCTCTGCCCCAAGTGATTTCTCTACAGTCAGAACTGGCCTCCTAAGCCTTAGTGGAGCTTGCCCATCCTTTTTCTCCCCATTGCTACCATCCCATCCCCACACAGAGTATCCTATTCTGGTGTTCTGTATTGCTCCTTCTGTTCCTTAGTTTTTTGGTGTTTTTTTGCTTGTTTGTTTGTATTTTGCCTGACACTGACAGTTCAGAGCTTTGCAGTGATGGTACTATAGGTGATGGCCTGGGGTTAGGTTCTCCAGGGTCCTGCAAAGATAGAGGGGTGTTCATGGTGTCAGGGTAAGCTTTTTGTAAGCCTCTGTCATGTTCTTGTGTTTGCTAATAGACTCTCAATACTGGTTGCATGGGAGGTGTGGAGGAACACTGAGTAAACTCAGGGTCAATGACCATCAATTCATGAGTTTGGGATTTGTATGTTTATTTTTTAAAATCTTACTTTGGATACTGGTTGTCCTACGTCATGGAGACAGCTGACATTGTTTTATCTTTGGCATGTAATTTCTGTTTTAGAGATGTTTGAGAGTATGGGCATCAGATAAAATGTCCAGTCCTCCATCTTGTTGCAGCATAAAAACTACTTGGAGAGGCAGCTTTGAAAAGTGCTTAGAAAACTGGTCTTTAATGTATATGTACAAAAAAATATTTATAGCAGTTCTTTTCTCGTGGCAAAGAATTGGAAATTGAGGGGATGTCAAGTGAAGCCAACATTTTTTTGCTGAGCTCTCCCAACACCCCCTACACACACACACACACACACACACACACACCATCACCATCACCATCACCATCACCACCACCACCACCACCACCAATAGCACCAACTTAAAAAAAACATAACAAACCAAATTCTGAGGGGGAGAGCCAATAACAACAACAGCAACAACAACCGCAAAAAACCCAAACAGTGAGTCATTTTTCCCGCTCAGAAAAGCTCAGGAATACAGAGAAGACTATGGATACTGGGATGGAGTCTGGCTGGAAACATGGCATGCTGGAAGCAGCACTGGATGTGTGCTATGGCAGCAGCAGTGGCACTCAGGAATGGTGTAAGAGGGACTAAAACAACTTGGTAAAAAAAGATTCCAGGGGACCTCAGTGATAGCACTAGGTGCAGGATCTGGTGCCATGTGACAATTGTCACCCATTATCCAATTCTAAGATACAGTTTGAGGGTGGAGAGAAGAGAGTGCAGTCCTGAGGGAGCAGGAGTCCTACTTCTGTAAAGACCAAAGCGCAGACCAAGAGAGTAATGACCAGGCTTCTCCCTGTATCATACCACTTTGGAATCCCTGGAAATCTGCAGACCCCCAGTGAGTTGTGAAAGCAAAAGCAAAAGAAAGATATTAAAGACTAAAGAGTAGTAGAAGAAAAATTAGAAAAAGAAATGAAAATGTTAATGATGAATCTTTAAGATTCCTTTCATCCTTTGTATCAGGATAAAGTGGCATGCCATAAGCATCTAGCAAATCAATGGCAGAATTCTGACTTGAGCCATATCTTATGACTCAATGTTCAATGCTCTTTTAATTTTAGCATGTATTTGAAGCAGCGAGAATATTTTTGAACTTATATATTGCTCTTCCAAAATTTTACAATTTTAGAGCTCTTTTAATTTAAATATATGTCATAGTTAACTGTTTCCTTTGAGAAGCAAACTCACTTAGCAAGTCTACACTGGCTAATCTTAATCTAGCTAATGTTGACGTTAGCTGAACTTTTGACACTAGGAACTATTTATTCTTTAATTATGAAAGTTTAAAAAAATATTTGTACTGCCTAGTTTTAATTTAGCAATAAAAGAATTCCTTAGTCATACCCAAACTTAGTAATACACAGGACAGATCATCATCTACTTTTGGATCTTTGTGATTTTTGGTAGGCTCTATTACTTCTGGAATACAAGTGACTCATAGATGTTGGGAAACTCACAGTTTCCATAGAGTAAACCTATTTGCTTGGATTGTTTGACTTTTGCATTTACCATTAAAGTCAACCCTTTAGACAAAGAAAAAACAAAACAAAGCAAGAAATATCCACAATCTTATAATATCTTTCCTTGCTCATAAACAGTGCTGGCCATCCTGCTCTACAAACACAGGTTAGTTACTTTCCCACTTTGAAAATTAGAGCTATAGTTTAAAATACCCCCCAAAAGTGTGCAAACTAATTTCTATTCTTTTTCTACCATGTAAAACCCAAGCAAATAGCATAAAGTTTAATTCACTTTAATCATGTTTTGACTCTGACATAATTTGCAATATTGTCTGATGAAGAAAAGCTATTCTCTTTTATTTCTCTATGTTTAAATATCATTGTTCTGCCTTGTTCTGTTTTGATCCATTCCCATTTGAAAAATACAAAGCAAAATCAAGGGTTGAAGTCCCAATTGTGTCAATACACCTCTGTGATGTGGCAATGTTTGGTTGTGTAACTAATTTGTTACAGAGAAAGAAAAGCTCTCCACACGGTTTCTGAGACGAGAACTGGTGCTCAATAAGTGAAGCCACGTGTAACAGGACTGTTGTGAAATCTAGCTCTGAAGGTCACTAGGAATCTCAGCCTGTCAAAGCAGCACAACCCCTTGACCCTTACAGGATTGGTCTTATCACAATACTCCCTGGCTACAACCTGAATAGACCTACTGTAGAATTAATATTATCCCTGAGTTATATGTTCTAAGAGGTTGACAAAAATCTTTGGCAAATCCCAGCATTTGTTTCAGTTTGATGAAACCTTCCACATCAACGTAGATTCTGACCAAAAGGTTCAGTTGGTGAATTTTTAAAGTTTCTTTTACTGTAGTAGTTGGGTAGGGGGGCATTTTTACATTTAGAAAATATATTAAAACTCTAGAAACTAAAGAAATTTATAGAAAGATTTCTTCTTTGTCTTGTAGCTTCTTTTATCACATTTGTTTTGTAAAGAAATAGGAGAAAAGTTATGACGAGAGAAATCATTCTATAAATTGCTTATAACTCAATATATACATGTGTATATGTGTATATATACATATGTTTGTATATATGTGTAGTTATAGTGTCATGAATGCTGCTTCATGCATTTAATTGCCAATTGAATACTGGTACTTTTACAACGTGGCACTAAATAATTTTAAAATTGGGGCATTTTAAATAGAATCACCACCAATAGCTTAACCGAAGTTGTACCTCAAAATTGGACTATTATTATTTTTTTTACAGTGTGAATCAGCATATACAGTCAGTTCTGATTTGTGCTAACAGGAGAATTTGCATGTTTTTACACTTTGGATCAGACCTGGAATCTCATTGGTATAGAGGGAAATCTGTGTGAGGAAACTTGCAGATACTAATGCATACAAGTAACTGTTTAGCCACTTAGAATCTTAGAGAATTGCCTAGATGCCTGAGTGGTAAAGGGACTCAGATCCAGTATGTGCCAGACGAAACAACAGAACAATAATCTTCCTGATTCCAAGGCCTTGGACAGGTACACAAATAATAACAAATTATTTTTAAATGTAGTCTGCATTTTTTAAATCTTTTCTGGGAGGGGGGCAGGGCAATGAGGGTTAAGTGACTTGCCCAGGGTCACACAGCTAGTAAGTGTCAAGTGTCTGAGGCAGGATTTGAACTCAGGTCCTCCTGAATTCAGGCCCAGCGCATTATCCACTGCGCCACCTAGCTTCCCCAGCATTTTTTTTCTTGAAAGAAATATTAAAATTTTAACTCAGTGAAAGTACTCAAGTATAAGGTCATCTACCTCTGTAGGTGGCCCATTGGTATGATATGTGACAACAGGGAAGCTAGCCTGAGAATAAAATTCTGTTACATATAATGCACATGTGGATAATTAAGAGGATATTTATGTGTGCATTTAAACATTTACATGAATATGCACTTCATTATCTTTTACTATTTACAAATCTATATGGACTGGAATTCAGTGAGTTTATATTATGGGGAATGTTTTCATAATTTAAAAATAAATACAATATTCAAATTGTCATGTGTCTTTGTATATATGTGTCTGTGTTGTTTATGGAACAGGGGAAATTATAATATTTCATAGATTTTCAACTTGGGGATGGAAATAGCTGAGATTTGGATGGTTTTTTGTGGAAACTTCTCACTTAAATGATATTTTAATTTGCACATTGCCTGTTGCATTTGATTTTGTGCTAGCCAACATTCTTTATTAGTATCCCAACCCCTCTTTCTATCTCTAGCTATGTTGCTGCTCTCATCCAGCTTCAAGTCTGGAAATGTTGAACCAAGGAGGTGACAGGATGGACAGAAGTTATTCGCCTGCTTCTTTCCCCTCAGACACACTGAACTTCGACAGCAGTAGCTCACTGACTCATTGGCTCACAGCCAATGTACTGTTCATGGGATAATTGATCAAAGTCCAAAAGAGCAGGCCCCATCTCTGAATGGTGAATTCCTTTTGTACTACAAATGACAATGCCAAGTCATAAGTTTCAAGATAGCTAAATAATTCTCATTCTAGCTACTTTATCTGTATTCATTTCCCCCCTATTGATATATCTGCTCTCTACGTATGTTATTTATATGAATTGTCTTCAGTGCATATTTGAATAGCTTTGGGAGGGTCAGAGAGAGTTCAAATAGATAGAAAAATGTTTTGTTAGTTTCTTTGCTCCTAACCCCCTCTGCCTACCCCTACTTTATTTCAAAGACTAACTGATGATGAGTCCTGGCAGTGTTCTTCAATTTAAAGAGACAACCCTGTTCATTTCAACAGCGCAAATGTCATTCTTATGAAGCACTGTAAATAGTAATTCATTAGAGAGCAACTTTTTAATAGCTTTTTCATTGATAACATGCCTTGTGAGGACTTATAGTTATTCTGCAGAAATTTGAAGAGATAACCAAGGAATGTTATATGTTACTTTAAACATTTGTACATATTGTAAAAATTCTTTTGTCACTCTCATAAAGTAAGCATCTTCCATAGCATTAACTGACGTTTAAGGTTTTCTTCCAATCTGTAGGTATTTCATTTAAGGATTTTTGCTGGAGAGCCTGAAATATTCACTACGTTTCTTTTTCCTGATCATTGTTTCCCTAAGATTTGGGGTTGGAATAGAAGAATAATATATACCACTGAATTCCACAGTGTGTTTTAAAAAAAGAATACAAGGAAAATTTATCACAACACGGTCATATTAGAAGAAGACCACTAGGGATCTGGAGTCCTTATCAATGTTGAGAACCAGATAAGCTATGGGAATGTCAATCTGGGGCTCAGTTTATAGTTCCTCCAATTTGGAGATATCTAATTCTTCAGTCTAGAAGCAAAGATTTAACCTCCACATCCAAATATACAAAATAAACATCATGGCAACTGATATGCATTCAGTTCTCAAGTAGTGACTGGCATATCCCAGACAGCGACTTGGGGCAAGAGTACTGTGTACCTTGAAAGTTTTTAATGAAGTTGTAATTAATATTGAAGCACTGAAAACTTTGTGTTAAAAACACTTTCTCAGCTATAGTGTTGGAATCCTTCATGGTGTCATTTACTATCCTTTCATTAACACTAGCCTCTCTTCCTTAAGACATTGGGGGTAATGACTAATTTGTTATAACTCAAAATCCTAACTGGGACTTGGGCTTTTGTGCTTTTCAATCCTGAAGTGGTGAACCCAGTTCCTCATAATTTTACTTTTTTGGTCCTGTGTCCTGTAATTTTACTGCTACAGAAAACTCCTGGAGAGGAAACTCTCTCTACTAGTGTAGATGGTCTTCCCTTCTGTAACTCTTACAGATTTGCCTGGAGAAATAAGAAGTTATATAAGAGATTTTCCTAGGATCATACAGCCAGTGAGTGTCAGAAGCTACACTTGAACTCAGGTCTTCTTGGTACCAAGGTCCCCTCTTTCCTCTGTTAAATGTTTTTAGAAAGAAACCAATTTCTCTCTCATGAATGATAATGAAAAGTTGTTGAAAATGAAATTCATAATATTCTTTGGTGCATTATTTACTTTTTAGAGTTTTCTATTTCAGTTTCATTGTGGTGCTAGGAAGTATGAGAATTATGATATTTTTACCTTTTAGTTTTCATTTTTTTTTTTTAGTGAGGCAATTGGGGTTAAGTGACTTGCCCAGGGTCACACAGCTAGTAAGTATTAAGTGTCTGAGACCGGATTTGAACTCATTCTAGCTACTTTATCTGTATTCACTTTTTCCCCTATTGATATATCTGCTGTCTACATATGTTATTTATATGAATTGTCTTCAGTGCATATTTGAATAGCTTGGGGAGGGTCAGAGAGAGTTCAAATGATAGAAAATGTTTTGTTAGTTTCTTTGCTCCTAACCTCCTCTGCCTACCCCTACTTTATTTCAAAGACTAACTGATGATGAGTACTCCTGACTCTAGGGCCGGTGCTCTATCCACTGCGCCACCTAGCTGCCCAGTTTTCATTTTTAAAGCACATATACACCAGGAAAAAATGTTTTTTCTTTCTTCTTCTCTTGTCAGTTTAGGTGGTTTTTGTTTGTTTGTTTTAAGTAATGAATTTGATGATGTTAAACTAAGGCATAGTAGTCTGAAGTGTGACTTTGGTTGATATCAGTAATTTATCTTGAGAGAATTAATGGATTAGGACAAGAGTTTTTGAGGTAAATGTATTATTTATAAAATAACACATCATCTTATTTCATATTTATATACATTTATATTTCGGGTTTATGTTAACATATGTATATTTAGAATTTATATTTTAAATAAGAATTTGTATTCTTAGAATGGAGATTCTGAGAATCGTGAGATATATTCAGACAAATACCATTATAACCAACATATAATATTTATTGAGTCTCCAGAACATATGAGTTACAGAATGGAACATAAAGAAGATAGAGGGTGATTTGGGAAACTTTGCACTTAGATGTTCCACAGACAGAGTTGAGTATGTGTTCTGTTTCATGTGGAGACCCACTGTTAATATGGTCCTTGTTGAAACTTAAAAGAGCTCTATTAGTAGCTTGATTGAGAAGGGGGAATAGGCCAAGAATAAACAAAAGTGTGCATTTTCAAGACAGTCCTAATTGTATACACTACATCTTACTTACTTAAAACAGATTATTCTAATCACCCGAAATGGTAAAGAACACACAGAGATATACATATGCACGTAACAATTTGAGCTGTTAAAGCAGATAAAGCTGTTAGGCATGTAGACTATCACAGGGCAAGAGGAAAATGGGCATCTGTTTAACAATTCTCTATTGTTTAAAGTATCATAGCGGTGCTGCTGCCTGCCTGTCCTATTCAATCAAAATGAATAAAATGTTGATTTGGAAATAAGGGGGGGGGCGTGACTTAAAGCTTACATTTTTGTTTTAATTTCACCAGAGTGGTGGTGATGAGAATCCCATGGGCAAATGGACATTCAGCTTTGTGAAGGGAAAGGGTTTGTTGGTATTTCCCTCTTTCTTTGGTATTGCCCCAGAAAGCTGAACAGCAGTTGGAACTAATTGTAACTCACTCAGGAAAGTCTTCATTAGCACTTACCACACATGGTTACCAGATGTTCTGAGGAGGGGAGGGGAGTGAGGATGAAAAATACACTGATGCTGTGTGTACACACAATGAACTGCAATTTTAAACATAATAATCTGTCTTTTGTTTCCAGGCTATTGTGTTAAAGAAGTGAAAGGGGAAGGAGTTTTTACAAGAGTAAACACTGGCCACTTTCTCATCCACTCATTCTCTAGTAGTTGAAAGGAATTCTTTGTCTTAAAATTCTTAAAATATATACACACATATCTAGCAAAGTGTTCTGGGACATAGTAGGTGCTTAATAAATGCTTGTTACTTGACATATGAATTCATTTCTATGACAAGCATTGTGGGGACAATATTTCTTTAATTCCACTGAACAAGACTGGACTATCAAGGCAGATATAGATGGATTTTATTAAACAAGGGCTTTTGTGATATTAATAAGGCTATTAAAATATAAGATTGAGTAGTAAAAACTATTATCTTCAGATTCAACCTGCTGATTAAACATTTTCTGAACAAAAAAGGATGAAAGAAAACTATGTTCCCATTAATTGATACCTATCACTGATCTCTGCCAGGTTCGTAGTACCTTGGTTTTATATTATTCTGTACACAGTTAAGTTAGATTTGTTACCAATAGCTATTGACAGTCCAGATTAACTCCTATACTTTGAAGCAATATGCCTGTAAACTTGGAGCTATTTTCCCTCACCCCCCTGAAGAGTAAATAAAATCATTAGGCTGTATATCGCTCTTAAAAACCATCCACTTTCTACTTAATAACCTTTTGTAAATATTGTTGCTGAAAGTGAGTGAGAACTCTTATCAGCCTTGGTGAAACTTTAACCCTTAAAACATAATTATCCTGACATTACAGTGATTTGATACTTGAAAAATGGAATCATGAGTGGGTTCCATAGAAAACACAGAGTATGTGGCCAGGCTTTCCACTATTTTCAGCAATCATATGTCTCTTAAATCAGTATGATTTTATTTTTAGGGAGGGTAAATGCCTAAAAATTATAATTATTAAGTAAAATTTCTATGCTTTTTATTTTAAAATTCGGTGTTTGAATAAGATATTTCATAGAATATCACATACATTGGGCAAGAATTTAATTAGGGCAACATTTAGGTGATATTTTTGACATTTCTATTGGGGACCCCAAAGTAGATACAGGGAAGCATTGGAAGGGGAAAGAGGGGAAGGGCAATACATTTTTAAAGGATTAATAGTTTATTTGTTCTTCAGAGAAACATAGTTTAAGTAATTTTTCTCTCTGAGATTTTTCTTTATGGCCTACTTACATAAAAATAAGTTTAAAAAAGCAGGGCATAACTAACCATTTTTACATCCTAATGCAGGATGAGAGAAAACAAAAAGCATAATAAATATGTGAAGCACTTTATAACATGGTTACATTAGGGTAACCCTTCTAAGTATGTAGTGCAAGTTTAATTGTCTCCATTTTACAAGTGAGGAAACATATCTCAGACACAGAAAGTTACATGTTCTGAGTTACATGACTAGATTCTCACATTCATAACTCTTTCCACAATGCCACCTAAGGATATTTCAAATGCTCAGACCTCTCTGAACCTTCTGATATGATCAGCTACCATTTCCCTATCCCCTTCACTTCTGAACATTCTTTCCTTTCTTAATTTCTGATAGAGGTTCTTGCTTCTCTTCCCTTTTTCAGTTTCCTTTTTTCTTATCTTTTAATTATAAGCACTTCTGACCAAAGATTGGCTCTGAGTCCTCTCCTCTTCTCTTCTTTCTTCTCTTCATTCTCCCTCTATTGTCCTTATGAGCTCTGATGCATTCAATTATTGTTACTGTTACCAACTGATCCCAAATCTATAGATTTAGCCATAAACTCTACCCTGAACTCCAGGCCCAGATTACCTCCTTGGCAGTTCCATTGGACTACCCTATAAGTATCTCAAAAACATCCTATATAAGACCTAACTCATTGATTTCTCCCTCTATCCACCCTTCTGTAGACTTTACTATTATTTTTGAAGATTCCACTAGACTTCCATTCTTTTAGGTTTGCAATCTCAGAATCATCTTTTGCTCTTTCCTCTCCCTACCCTCTGTTTCTTCAATCCATTCATTGTCAAGTCTTTATAGATTTTTCCTCCATGTTGTCTCTTGCTTTTTTCCCCATCTATCCACTTGAACTACCACTAAACTCCTTTAGGTACTTATTACTTTTCACCTCGTCAATTATAATAGCCTCTTTGTATGTTTGTGTTTTCAGTGCCTTCTTTTTCTAATCTAGCCTTTACATAGCTAATTAATATTTCTAAAACACAGATTTTACCATGTCACTTCCTTACTCAAGAAAATGTTAGTGGTTATATATTGCCCCCGTGATAAAATTATAAACTCCTCAGCCTAGCACTTAATATCCTGTGTTATATGTCCTTCATCTACAGGGTGGGGCAAAAGTCTTGAAGGGGTCTGATGTTTTAATAACTTTTTGAAAATTATTTTTCTTTATTTTTTAACCATTTATGCGGTTTGATTTTTCACATGTAATGTAAATTCATCCCCTATATATGCTGTGTAAGATCTTATGGTATTGTAGATTCAAAATAAAAATTAAAAGAATTATTAAATATCTGTGACTTTTGGTCCACCTTTTCCCACTTAATTTCATATGCCTCTCCTTAGAACAGGCCCATTAGCTATTCCCTAAATGTTAAAATATCTTTCCCATCTCTATTCCATTACTTTAGGTGAAACTAATAGGGAGGCAGTTAGGTTGCACAATTAATTGCTAGAGTAGTGGACCTGGAAACAAGAAAGCCTGAGTTCAAATTTGACTTCAGACCCTTCCTAGATGGGTGAACTGATCCTGGGTAAGTCACTTAACCTATGTCTGTCTGTCTCAGATAACTCTAAACCATAAAAACAA
The DNA here is from genome assembly GCF_019393635.1 of Dromiciops gliroides. Taxonomy (NCBI): domain Eukaryota; kingdom Metazoa; phylum Chordata; class Mammalia; order Microbiotheria; family Microbiotheriidae; genus Dromiciops; species Dromiciops gliroides. Next base: position 178,265,375 of record NC_057865.1, read on the forward strand.
CAAAAAAGACATTGTTGTGAAAATCAAATGAGATGTTTGTAAAGCATGTATCATAGTGTCTGGTATATAAGTAGGGGCTTAATAAATGCTTTTCCTCCTCCCGCCCCCACAATGACTTGTCTTAGAAGACTGAGATATTAAGTGACTTGCCCAGGATCAAGCAGCCATTATTTGTTAGAGAGACAGGACACAAATCCAAGTCTTTCTGGATCCAAAGCTGGTTCTCTACCCACTGTGGTACAATTTACTCTCTTATCTTGATAACTGCAGTTATTTTTCTTTCTTGTATTTCTGTTGGTTGAAGTATGTGAAAGTTGGCTATCCTGTCATGGTATTCAGGAATTGTAAAAGAGGAGGCTGACTTTAGTTGATCCTACTCAGAAGGATAAATCCTTATCCTAAAACTTTGGCTAAGGGAAAAAGAGTGGTGGGCTGGAATGTCTAGGGGTCCCCTACAAGATGTTTTGTCTCCCCCGCAAAAAAAAACCCATAGCTATGTGTCTGTGCAGTTCATGAGATAACTCCATTGAAAGTTGACTTCTACTTGTGCAACGGGTAGATGAGAACAAATTGTTCTAATGGCCATAAAATGCAGTTGAAACAGGCACTGTGCAGTGCTTCAAGTGTGGTCAGACACTGAAGACAGCAAGGTCATCCACTGCATCTTGACTTTTGTCCTGCCCCTGGACTTCAGTGACTCAGGAAGAGTGAGGCTGAGACTTTGCATAATTTGCAAATCAACACATCACTCATGATGCCACTGGTCCTTTCAAAACGACATCCTACTTACCTGTTTAGTTTTTCTTCAGGGATTCCTTGCACTATATTTTATTTTGCATCACAGCTTCTGGTGAATACTTTCCCCATCTTTTCTGCTTGAAAAAAAGTGATTTTTTTTTTTCTGCTTGAAAAATATTCTTAATTTACTGAAATTGACATTCATTGATTTTTCAAAGTCCTCCTGTTGTCTGCTTACAAAATGTATTGTTTGTTATTGAAATTGTGAAATTTAACTGCTATATGCCCTGGATTTTCAATCATGTTTCCCATATTTTACCCAAACTCCCACCCCTCTCTTCACTTTCCCAACCCATAGAATTCCTTTTTATTTTGAGAATTTTGGTTCAATTTCTTTCAAAGTACAATATTTGTTCATAATACTGTGGCTTCTCTTAAAAATTTTATTCATTCTTTCTGTATTTATGAGACTGGTTTATCAGCTTAGGGCTAAGTTTTTACTCTCACTTCCTCTTGGTCTTTCAGTATTTTGCTTAAAGTCCCTATTACTTGACCCTGTGTTGCTTATTCATTCTTTGACAACTCCCACTTCCACTGATACACAGAATCCCCAAGACTGGATATCCTCAGCCTCAGCTGTGAGTACTATGGATCTAGGCCGGATCCCTAGCTGTATTAAACTATAGGTAGAGGAGATTACACAAAAAATAAATTTAGTTCCTTCTCCCAAGTTGACTCTGATATGTGTTCTGTGCTCCCTGCATTTTCTGCATTCTCTTCCTTAAAGTTGCTCACTTTTTCTTTTGGGAAGTTGAGCAGAATCAGTCAGGGAGTCAACAACAAGTATTTATCAAGTATTTACAATATGACAGGAAATGCATCAAGTTCTGAGGATACAAAGAAAGACAAAAAATATATTAAGGGGAAAAGGGAAGGATTCTTATAGAAGATTAGATTTTAGGTAGGAATTGAAAGGAGTCAGGGAGGCCAGAAGAGAAGAGATGAGAAAGGAGAGAGTTCCAGGCATGAGGGACAGGGAAAATATCAGGAGCTGAGAGACAGAAAGTCTTATTTAAGGATCAATAAAGATTGTTACTGAATTAAAGTGCACATGGTAAGGGAAGGGAGTAGGAGTAAGGTGTGCAAAGATTTGCAAGGTAGAGGGGAAAATAAGATTATGAAGGGTTTTGAAAACCATATAGATGATTTTTAGTTGATTTTAGAGGTAATAGAAAACCACTGGAGTTTGTTTCTTTGTTTGTTTGTTTTTTATTAGGAGGATGATAGGGCCAGATCTGACTTGTAGGATGATTAATTTAACAGCTAAAGAGAAAATGGATTGTAGTTGGGAGAGACCTGAGGCAGGGAGATCCACAAAGAGGCTGTTGTAACAATATAGGTGAGAGCAGATGAGGGCCTGCTCTAGGCTGGTAGTAGCATCAGAAAAAAGAAGGGAGTCTATGGGGAAGATGTTACAAAGGTAGAACTAATAGGAAATGACAACAGACTGGATATAGGGGAGGGTAGGAATGAGAGATAGTGAGAAGTCAAAGATGACACTTAGGTTGGAAGCCTGGGTAAATGGAAAGATGGTTTGCCAAATCTTGTAAAGAGAGGCAGGGATTTAGGCTGCCTGATTCCATTAATGGTACTTGGTCATGAAGCACAGCCTGGGAGGATATTTAAAGTGTTTGTGGCTAACCTTCAAAGTGGGTTGGAAGTAGGGTATAGGAAAATTGAATTGGGTTTCTATATATTTGAATTCTTAAAAAAATGTATTTATTTATTTGTTTGTTTTTTTATTTATTGGTGGATTGTGGGGCAATAAGGGTTAAGTGACTTGCCCAGGGTCACACAGCTAATAAGTGTCAAGTGTCTGAAGCCAAATTTGAACTCAGGTCCTCCTGAATCCAATGCTGATGCTTTATCCACTGTGCCACCTGGCTGCCCCCTATATTTAAATTCTTTAGTATGATTTCCTGGAGTTCTCTTAAAACTTTTTGGTGCTTCTTTGGTCTTGCTATAAATGTCTAAATAATAATTATTATCCAAGAATAAAATGATATATGATTGATTCTTCTTAAGATGTTCCTTTTTCTTGACCAAAATGATATCTAGTGAATCAAACAAGCAGTTTCCTTAAGGTTTGGAGAAATTGTTTGTTCTTTGTGCTTTTCCAAATATATGTGTGTGTGTATATATTCATATATGTATACATATATGTGTATATAATTTTAGAAATAATTGAAGCTGTTTTAAAACTGTTAAATACCATTAAATAAGTGTATACTGCTAATGAATATACATGTTGAAATATAATTATGTCATCCAGTGTCTAGTTAAAATTTGATTCAATATTCAGTCATTCATAGAAGGTATGCCTTATTATTCACTTAGTGTTCTTTGATTTGAGCATTAAAAGTAATCCGGGAGAACTTTGGAAGGATTTTGCTTTTATCATCATGGTATAATATAATATATCCCCATAGTAATCATTTTATAATAACCTTATTATTATTTTTAACTTCTCAGGATAAATACTTTGGTTCCAAATCTCTTAGTTTATAATACCTGCATGAAAAAATGTTGATTGAAGGCATTTTGGCAGATGAAGAGCCTTCCTCATCATGCTGGGGAAAACAAAAAATTCTGGATATATGTTTTCATGGTGTTTAACCTTGGAATTAATTTTGGAAAAGTTTCTTTTAAATTATTGATACATCTAATTCTGATACAAAAGACATTTTGCAACTACATCAAAGACAACAAAATAAAAACACCTAAGAGAATGAATGTTTGATCACGAATTATGGTAAATGACAATGTCTACTTTTGTAGTTTAACATTTCTTAAAATAAAGGATTATTCAGGATCAGCTAGGTGGCACCAGCCCTGAATTCAGGAGGACCTGAGTTCAAATTGGGCCTCAGACACTTGACACTTTCTAACTAACTGTGTGACCCTGGGGAAGTCACTTAACCTTCATTAGCCTGCAAAAGAAAAAAAAAAAAGGATGATTCAGAGAGTTGCATTAGGAATGAGAAATCGTCATTGGAATTAGAAGTTGAAAGATGTAGGCAGTTTTGATAAGGGAAATTTCAGTTGAATATGTAAGGTTAAATATGAGATATCAAGGGAATGTGATGTGAGTAAAAGTGAAAGAAGGGTGAAAAATTGTAGAATTCCCTTATTAGGAATTTGGCAATGAAAGAAGAAAGAAATAGGATGATAGCTTGAAGGGGTAGCAAAGTCAAGTAAAGATTTTTTTCTTCTAGGATGAGTGGACTTCAATCATTTATAAATAGTAGGGGAAAATTCAAATGACAAGGAGAGACTGAAGATGAGAAAATGAGGAAAAGGAAAGGGAATGATAAGGAAAGCTCTTGGCGGGCAAGGGAGGAATCAGTTACTTGAGTGAAAATGTGTTCAGATGAGAATGGCAATTAAAATTTTGAGTAGAAGATATTTTGCTGTTATCCACATTTATGATATTATATTTATTTTTAATACCCAAATTCATTAATGATGTTTATTTTTAGGTCACTTTATGTGCTTTATCCCTCCCTTTTGGATGTCATGCATATTTTTGTCTTATAATCTGGTAGAGTTCTTTTGCTTTTTATTTTTTGAGGATAGTCTATGTGCCTTAAGGATGGTTTATTCGTCATATGTTTGATAAAATGTATTTATGAATATTTTTGGACCAGGTGGTCTATTAACCCAATCTTTGGATTGTTTATTGTCTCTGAAATTGAGTTGTTCAGAATTTCTAGCTGATGTTTTGTTTATTTGAGTAGTACATATTTTGTAGTAAATCATTAATTTGATATAAAATTTAAGTTTTAATGACCTATTACTTAATTCAGTAGAGTCTAAGAATTTTCCATTTTCACCTTTTTGTCTTGGTAACTTAGTTTTCCATTACAATCAATCAAGTTAGCTAATGGTGTTTTTTTTCAGTTTCTTGGAAATAATCTGAGCTTTTTGTTTCATTTTTCAGACTTTTGTTTCCTTATTTTTTAAAAAAAATGTTATCTTTGTGGTTTGGGGGGATTTTTAATTTATTTGTTTTCTATTTTCTTTTAATTGCATGATCATTTTATTAGTCCTTTCATTTTTTTAAAAATAAAAGTTCACATGTGCTTATAAGAACAATGGTTGCAAGTGACACTGGATAGAGCTATGGATCTGCTCTTCCTTCCCTTCCCCCATACCATTTGTCTCTGGACAAACAACAACAATTACAATTAGTTAATTTTTTATTATGGGGCAATACAATAGGCCCTTGGGTCCAAATGGTTCCTTGTCCTGCTGCTTTATTGAGTTTATATTCAACAAAACTTAGAAGTACAATCAAAACAGAGAAGAATGTTCCTAGAATTAAGGCACAGGTTTGATTCACGGGTCTAATTTCACTTTATATTTCCCTTTAGCTAATCTCTAGCCTTTCTATGGTTGAACCAAAATTCAGGTTATTGAAAACACTTGGGTACATCAATTGATTAGGCACAAGGAGAGAAAACAGGGGAAAGAGCAGACCTTCCCTTATAATTTCCCTCAGTCTTTAAAAAGTTGGGTATAACTAGTGGCTTGAGCTCTAGTTGTCTGCTCTGAGGTGTTTGTAAGGGCCAGTGGTCCTCTGAGATCTCTTCTTCTGTCTCACAGCTCACATTGACCTTTTTGTTTTTGCCCATTTCCCTTATGCCACAGATTCTTTATTGTTCAAATATTAAGTCCCAGAAAGGGTGCTCAGTCATTGAGTGAGGTTCCCCGTCCTTTCTCTCAATTTGTCTCTTGCAGACTATGTGTCTGTGTGTGTTTCTTTAAGAATGAATATCACGTTTATTCTAAGGATTACTTTATATAGATTCCATATATATATCGGTGTGTTGTCTTAGTATCTTGTACCCTTTAGTGTAATTTAAAACCATTGTTATGATTTATTCTTTGATCAATTTATTTATTTTCTACCTAGGTCAATTTTTGTTAATAACGTTGAATGTCTTACTATATTATCTTATGAGTTCTTCATACCCTAATATTTGGTCTATGTCCATGTCTACATTTATGTCTTTGTCTATGTCTGTGTCTATTTCTGTGCCTGTATCTTTATTATTTATCAATCTAGAGAGATTTTTTCAAAGCTTGAATTGCTCTGTATGTACTATCTATCATTATCATTATCTTTTAAATTGAATAATTTGATGGTATACCATTCAGTGTGTATGTGTGTATGAAAGTGATATAATTATTTTATTTATTTGTTTATGGTGGCCTTTTCGTGTTATATGAAATCATTATTGTATTTCTAATTTTTGAAGTTAAATGAAAGCTTAATACATTTTATTCAAGTCTCTTACCATAACTCTAAATATGACTTTCTGCTTCACATCGTTTCCATATATGTGGCATATTGTTGAGATTTTAAAAATCTATTCTATAAGTTTTCCATTTTGAATATAATTAATTTAATAACATTTAAGTAATCGTGTGTTTTTTTTCTTCCATCAAATTATATTGTTGGTTATGAATTTTCAGTCATGTCTGACTTCATGACTCCTTTTGGGGTTTTCTTGACACAATACTGGAGTGGTTTGCCATCTCCTTCTCCAAATCATTTTACAGATAATGAAGTTGAGGAAAACATGGTTAAGTGATTTTCCCAGAGTCACAAAGCTAGAAAGTGTCTGAGAAAATATTTGAACTCAGTTCTTTCTGACTCTAGCCACTCTATCCACCATAACCTTCTTACATACATGCTTTTCCTTTACTTTACATATGTACCCAGCTCACACACAAATTATCTGATTCCACTTTTATTAATAAAATATTTTTAATACTTTCCTTGTCAACCTCAGATAAAATTGTGGTACAGGAGGCCTGTTCTCCCCACCATGCCCATATTAAACATCAACAACAACAACAATATTGGAATTTGGTGCACTGATTTTAAGAACTACTAATTTATTAACTTCTCTTCCTTTCCTTTTTCTTCTTCTTTCTCTCAACAGAGGAAAAAAAAGGTCCCTCTTGGGACTTTGGTAAAACATGTTCTTTCTTTATGATCCTCAAAAAAGCTAGAACTACTAAATATTAATAGTCTTGTCTCCTCTTTACTAAATGTCACTGAACTATCAAAGCCTTTTCATATGAAGTGAACTTGTTTACCATAGTTTCTTTTTTTTTTCTTTTTTGCTAAGTTTATATTCAGATCCCTCATCATCTATAGTATTCTGTAAAGGAACGATTCAAAATTCATGATCCTGGTGAAGTTGTGCCTTTTTCATGGAGGAGCATGTACAGCTTTGTGCTATTTGTGTTTTGTGGTGTAAGATGACTTTCATTTCTGTTTGGCTTAATATTTCAGTATATTATTTAATTTCCTAGTATTAATGAATAATGCCACATGAATCAAACTGATTCTTGAAAAACTTCTATATTATCTTGAATGCCTGCCATTGACACTGAATTTTGGAATTTAGCAATTACATTTCTTGGTAAGTTATTTCTGTGATTATTCTCTAATGGCATTCTGTGGATTCTATCAATCTGTACTTTGACCTCATTTTCCAAAATGTACCTACAATTTTCTTGTATAATTTCCTCAAATGTTACATTTATTTTTATTTAATATCACATTTTTCTCTATGACAGACCAGTAATTCTCTCATTTTCTCACTAAGCTTTACCTTCAAGTTCAGTTGCTTTAGTTTGTAGAGACATAAAACATACTTCCAATTTTTCTGTTTTTAAAATTTTCTTCTGATTTTTGTTGTTCTACACATTTTTGTGCTCTGCCATTTTCTTTTTCTAAATATCATTGCTTTAAAGAATTTCTGCCATCTGTCCTTAACCTCCAATTCACTTGATTATCTTTTCATATTCTTCTTTAAGTTCTTTGTACTTCATCTTTACACATTTCCTGAATTCTTTTATAAGGTATCTAACTCTCTTTGGTCATTCTTGTGGTTATCCAGTTCTCATTTCTGATGTTCTAATTCTTGTTGCAATATTTTTCTCTTCTGGTAATTTCCCCTTGCTATTTTCCCCAACATCCTGTATTGTTAATTTATTATAATAAGGTCTCCTTTTTCATTTCTTTAGTGTCTGCTGATTTTTCTCTTAGTTTTTCCTTATGAGAATCCCCATCCATTTCTCTCTCTCTGTCACTCTCATCATCATCACTATCTATCTATCTATCTATCTATCTATCTATCTATCTATCTATCTATCTATCTATCTATCTATCTATCTATCTATCATCTCTCAGTGGAAAATGAAAGAAAATTGTTAGTACTGACTGGGTTTCCCCTCATTTATCTCATCATATAAATTATATTTGAAGTCTGCATTATAAAGCCAAGGAAGGTGCTAGGATTAGCAAGGAAAAATGATAGAAAATCTACAAATTTTGCTTGAATCATCATCTGCTAAAGGTCAAATATTCTTCCTAATTCATCATTTTCAAAGTCAATCTGGCCTGTTCTTTTTCTTCTGTTTAATTCTAATTCCAATTTATTGTTCATTTGAAGCATTTGTCCAAGTCTAAACAACTGGCATTTTTGGCTACTTTTTAAAAAAATTTGGGTACATAGGCCAAAGTCTTTTGACTGGTCTTGGACCTTATTATTATTCTTTAATGTCCTATGGTTTGATGCAATTACTGCAATGTCAGCAAAAAAGGAGTATATCAAACAAGTATCTCAATGGAATTCTGCTTTGAGTTGTACTTGACACTAGATCTTCTATGTACATAACAGTAGCAAACACATTTGTCAGAGATTCATTGAAAAAAATATTGTGTATTATTATATTTTTCAAGGAATTTTGAATAATTGTGACATGATACCTAAATGGAGAAATGCCTTTGAGGCCATGTTCTGTTTTTACCAAATCAAATACTTTTTTCTACAGTTAAACAAAATGAGTACAATAGGATCTTGTATCTGCCATATCTTTCTATCAGTTGTGTGTTGGTAAACATAAACTCTACTGAGAAAAACAACTTGCAGGAATTTAGCTATTCCCTTCTAATACACTCTTAAGGATACCTCTGATATGTATGAAAATCATTTTCATGAAAATTTTATATAGAAGCACTTAGACTGCCAGAATGATATTTTGTTGTTGTTGTTGCCTTTTATGGTAGTAATAAGGTTAAAATTTTTTTTATCCATTTCATATTTTCTCTTTCTTATAATATCTTAAGAATCAATCTTTCAATATTAATGGGAATTATAGTTCTAATATTTTATTAAATAGAGAAATTATATCTAAAATTTCAAATTATAAAAATAATGAATTTTGAAGACTATTTGGCCATCAGCAGCTGATGATGTGAACAGAGTTTGAAGGTATTCCATAATTTTCCCTCTGCTAATCTTAGCATTATCTTTAGCTATGTAATTTGGACTTCAAATATGATTTTTATGACGAGGGGAACCCCAGCTGGTTCACCCAATTGTACTGTTCAATAGTCTTAATCTATTAAAAATGATTTATTAAGAGCCTACTGTGTGCCAAGAATTGTGCTAGTTTCCAGGCATAAAAAGGTAAACCTTCTAATTAGTTGATTACATACTCTTTCAGTTCAAGTCTCTTGGAGGTCAGGATGTGGGTCCCCACTTTGGAGACTAATGCCTAGGGCATTTTATGATGCAATGCTGAAGTTCCACAGAAAAATATTGGCTAGGTATGAAGATTTGTTTGTCATTGGCATAGCTATAATCATTAAACCCATGGCAACTTATGGCTCTAACACAATGGAATAGAAGAGGCCCTAGGAAAAAGGATTGGGGTACCTCCACACATAGGGAGTTTGATAGGAGTGACATGGTATGAGTGACATGAGTTACCAGAATTTCTAGTATTTTCCATTTCTAAATGCTATTTTTGTTTTGTGATTCAGTTTAATTATTTTTATGGGTATATTGTCAGTGTCACATTTGGGTACTAGTTGAGCTGATGTTTGGGAGTTTAAAAGATTGCAGTTTTTTAATCTTTTTTTTCCACTTTACACTGAAAAATTTGTGAATAAGCACAAAGTCAAGAAGGAAACATTAGCACATAGGTTAGTCCCCTGCTTTAAAGAATATTGGCTGCTGAGATTTAAGGGCAGTAGTTATCTCAAGAAAAAATATTTATGGAAGAAAAAATGCTAGAAACTTTTTTTTTTTGGTGGGGGAAATGAGGGTTAAATGACTTCCCCAGGGTCATACAGCTAGTTAAGTGTCAAGTGTCTGAGGTCTAATTTGAACTCAGGTCCTTCTGAATCCAGGGCTGGTGCTTAATCCACTGTGCCACCTAGCTGCCCCCAGAAAAATTAAAATTTAAAACAAATAAAATGGCAGAGTTTCAGAGAAAGAAAAAGACAATGAACTTATTCTCTTTAAACTAGTCACTACTTGACATATTCTTGAATCATTCTTTTCT